>NC_141685.1:1192712943-1193392657 GCF_964263255.1 Lissotriton vulgaris
CAAAGAGTGAAAAAATGTTGTCCCTTAATGTACGTTCAGCAAAACTATGCACCTGTATCCCTACATCATGTACATTTTCTATGGCCTTATAAACACTAACGGAATTATCAGGGATAAATGCTGACATCAGTACCCTTCAGGCCATAAAACCAGGCGATGGCTGCTTTAAATAGAATGCAACAAGAATTATTATGCGCCAAACTCAAAGACAACAAAGGCATCCCGTGTTGTGTTACAGAAGGAAGTTTCAGACAAATCCAACAATCTGAGGCATTTATTTGCTCTCAAGATATTCTTTAGAGTGATGGGCATGCAAATCAGTAGCTGTCATATTACTATCGAAACCCTGCACAGCCGAATAATGCACATCATACATATAGATGGCAATAATAGCTGGTACCGTTACTAGAATGAGAGCAAATGGAATGTAGACCTTTATCTTTGTCGTTATCTATCCATTCACCTTCAGTGCTCCTCCCCTTCTGTTCCTTGTTATTCACCATCACTAGCCGTGAGAGGTCACCGGTACTTCGCAGCTATGCACTCGATAGAAATTATACTATTGGTTAACTTCAAAAGATGGACTTGGAATTTTATTAAGTAACACTGATTGAGGGGAAGAAGATTCTGAATGAATTGGTCAGCCAATCTCAAAAGGCCCATAGGGGTATTGTCGTCTTCCCTATTTTAGCATGAGAACGCTGCTGCCTGTCTCCTGCTTTGCACACATTACTACACACATTTGTTTGCTGTGCCACTGTGAAACTTCCACTTAGAACATGCTGTTGTTTTCGCGCCTTGCTCGTTCCTTGGATTTAGTCTGCACATTGTGAACAAGGTCGAACAACAATGCCCCTTGTTATTTTGTTCTGGTCAGGCCCTAGCACCTAGACAAATCATGCAAATGCAGCTGTTGATTGGGAACACATACTTTGGTCATATGGGCTACACAGATAGGTTTCACACACTTGGAGAGGAAGCTTTCCAGGGAGAAGAGAATGACAGCACCTGTGATGTAGATCTACCATCCATGGACTGGGTGACAGGGTCTGTTGATTACACCCAGAGAGCTTCATATATATAATCATTTTGCAAATAAATTCTCCCTGAGCTCTACAAAAGTATAAATTAAACATTACAAAAATTCAAGTAACACAGAAATTATGTATAAGTGCAGAAGTAGTTCACATAATCCTTTCTTCATTTTACAAAGCAAAAAAGTTCATGTAATGAATTTTAGTTGTAGAACAAAACTCAGGTATCCAGCTCCAGAAGTAATTTAATAATTATCCTCCAAACGACATCCTTGGCAGAAAACACGTGTTTCGTCATATGCTATATACATACATCCATGACTTCATCAGGGCTCGAAAAAAGAAATTTTTCACATGTTATAATAATAGAAGTAGTCAATGCAAATTCGAGTATCCGACAATATACTCTATATTCAGTAATTCATCATAGCCAATAATCAGTCATCATATCGCCATTTTTAGTCCAAAAGAAATTAATATATATCTTTCTCCTCGGATGCAAGTATATAGCATATGACGAAACACGTGTTGGCTGCCAAGGATGTCGTTTGGAGGATAATTATTAAATTACTTCTGGATACACTCTACAAGCTGGATACCTGAGTTTTGTGTTCTACAACTAAAATTCATTATTGGGATATTGACTGAACTCAGCAATGGTGAAAGATAAACTCCAGAGAGGTGCACAGGCTAATAAGACAGTATAATGTACTGTTCCTGGCCCTGGGACTGGAGAACAGGGGCGAGGAGACCCAATGGCCCCTGAATGGAGTGTGCAGGCACAGGACAAGACGGAAATCCTTGAGGTTATACTGGCTCTCATGTGGCACTAGAGTCCAATAGGGAGAGTATGGCGCTGGACATTAAGCATTTATGCCTCAGTATCCACAAGATCGATGGTAGGGCCACAAATACAAAGGTGGAAGTTGTAATGCTCTGAGAGAATGTGAAGACGCCACAGGACATTGTGGCAACTCTCCAAGCTAAAGGGAACCGAATGGAAGAGTGCATATAAGACGTCGAAGGGCGATCGTTAAAGACCAACCTCGATTTCTTGGATTTTCGTAGAAGGCTGAAGGACCCTCCGCTGAATTATTCCTAGAAGATTAGATTGTTAATGCACTTAGCCCTGCCCACATTTCTAAATTCTTCCCTATCAAGAGAGCTCATCATGCATTGGGCCCCTCCCCCCACCCAGCAGTGCCCGTTGGGACACTCATAGCAAGAATGTTTAACTACAGAGACAGGGACACAATCCTATAATATGTCTCAGCTCATGGCCTGCCTCCCTGTGAAGATAAACTGATTCAAATTTACCCAGACTACCCTAGAAAAGTTCAAGACCCTCATAACGGCTACGTGAGCAAAAAAAAAATATAATCTGGTGTTCCCAGTTAGGCTCAGGGTGCAATATGATGGTAAAGCATACTTCTACTAGAATCCACAGGAGGAAATGGATTGATAGATGCCTTGGGAGACTGGTTCAACACGTTATAAGAATGAACAATGGAGGAGGGGTAGACCGCCGTTAACCTGCAATAGGGAGTCTCCAGTGAGGATGTTGCACACCCTGGAGAGACATACCACAGGGTGCAAATTGGTTGGTGATGATGGTACTTTATGGGCGGAGGGGCACCCCGTGCTGACGGAAAACCAATTTTCACAGCTATGTCTAGTACAGGAAACGCAGAAAGATGGAACACCAGTGGACTGAGAACCTACATGACTGTAAGGTATAGTCTTGGCCCACCTTGGGCTGCAGGTATAATCAGAGAGAAATGTGAAAAGGTCTAAGAAGACTGAATTGATTATTAAACATCATGGTTTTTGTCGTTAAATGATCATAGAGATAGACCACCGGTTACATCATGGTAATTTGAACAGGATAGTCCAGTCGCCACACCTGGGCACATTGCTTAGGCCCCTTTGAGGACTTGAGACTGGCTGTGGGTTCGGTGAACTGGTCAGGTTCTAAATCTAGTGAAGGTGTTGGAATACTAGTTGAGATACAAGGGACTAGGTGGGTGTCTGGTTTAGGGGTTCCTGTCCTCTTGCTTACTGTTGAGCTGGGAGTGATGGGTGGCTACTGCCTATGGGAGGGAAGGGGGAAATTTTACATGACTGTTTTACTAAGAGTGCTTTGTCATTTTTTAGGAGTTTACTGTTGCTTGTTCAAAGAGAAGGGAAGGCTTCAACAATGGTGATGTCTATGCAGTTCTACTGGGGTGCTATCCATTCTACCACTTTTGGTTGGACATTTTACCAATAATATCACATGAAAGACAAAGGGAGTCGTTATAAAATCATGACATGGAATGCCTGTAAAATGAATAATTATATTAAACGTAATCAAATGTATGCTTATCTGCGGAGGTATGGGGTATCGTTTCCAATCCTCCAGGAAACTCATTCATGGGGTGATTGTATCGAATTTGTTAAGAAAATATGGAGAGGACAAATGTATGCTACTTCCTGTTCTGGTTATGCAAGAGGTGCATTAATATGGGTGGCTTGCGTAGTCCCTTTTAAGCCTACAAGGGCATGTTTAGATACTGAGGGCCGATATGTGATGGTGGAGGGTACACTTGATGCACACTGTTTATGTTTATTGAACGTATATGCTCCAAATGCTGATGATGGAGACTTCTTGGGTGCAATGTTGGGGAAAGTTCCACTTGCTCCTGAGGTGGAGATTGTAATGGCAGGTGACTTCAATTGCATTTTAAATAGTGGTGTTGCTGAGATTTTTATACCTAACACAGGGGACGTTCTATGAGCTGCCCAGGAGGGTGTTTAAAGAACTGTACTCTTTCCTGGTGAAGCCTCAGTGGAACGATAAACGATGCAGGGTTGTGGTTGATACGCTGAGAAGAGAATGGGAGCAGGGCGACTGGAGATCCCAGACCTAGAATTATATTATTTGGGGAAACAGTTCCAGTATGAGATACCTTAGCTAGATACTGACCCCAGTTGGCAGAGGTCCTTTTTAGCAGGTACGTATGAGGGACATCGGCTGTGGGCACTCTTGAAGCAGGGTAGGAACCTTCCACATTCATTTTCTCATCTGATCCGACTGAAGGCCAGATTATGGGAAAGATCAGTACAGACGGTAACAAAAAGGGCACCTTATACCCCAGAACTGGATGTTTGGATTGTACCTCCCTTTCCCCAGTTGATGTCTGTGGAGCAGTGGCAGAAGGGTGGCTGTCTGATGCTGTCTGATCTTTATCCAGGGGGTAGATTTATAGCACTACAGAATGCAATGGAGACATTGCTCTGGGTTCTGGACAATTCCTACAGTACGCAAAGATTGCAGCCACAACACGACAACTGTGGCCTGCATTTTAGGAGGCCTCTGATGCTACTCACGCACTAGTCAGTATGATATCTATGGCAGGCTGACCTAAATTGTAAAATCATCTGTACCGAGCGCTATGCACAGACAGTCAGGTCACCCAGTTCAGAGTGGAGGAGAGATGGCAAACCTTATGCGGTGAACCCTTGCCCCCTAGAGATTGGTCCCATATTCATGAAGATGTCTGTAGGGTGTAGATCTGTGCAAGGTTTAAACAGATCAATATAACATCATACTCATGACTAATCTGTCCCTCAGACGATTGCATGCAATTTATTCAACACGTGTCTCTCAATGTCCCAAATGTGCAGCCCTAAGGTTGTAGGTGCCACTGGCTGGGACATTCCATTGCTGATTAGTGGATGTCTGTTAAGCTGACTATCCTGGAATCCAAATGAAAGTGCAGCAGACAAGTTACCATGCAGGGACTAACTGTGGCAAAAGGACACATAGCAATTCAATGGATGAGTTATAAAGCTCCAACCAGAGAGAAATGCAAAGGGGACTTGAGGGAGTGGAATACTGCAGAGGAGAAACATATGAGCAGAACAAGGAAAGATGATAAATTACCAGATGTGCTGCTTGCTTGGGGCTGTAATGTTGCAGGATTTAATGGGCCCAGATTCGAGCTCGCAGCTCGAGATAGGAAGACAGGAGGACCCGGGAAGCGGGGGTGGGCTAGCTGGAATGGATCACTCAAGCAATACCCCAGTCTGACAATAATAGGAGGGTTTGAACATTGGCCTTATTGATATGTAACATAATCGAAGTGTGTGTGCAACGTAGTCTATTCACTACAATAAAGCTGTTTGGGGCAGGTGAAAGGGGTTATTGTGTGTTGATTCCTCATTCTATGATATAAAAATTGATATCTAAGACAACTGATACAGTATACAATAAAATGCTGAATTGAAAATATCCTATATGTGAATACTATTATTGAACAAAACTTTAATAAAGGTACATTAAAAAATAAACAATGGAAGCCTAAAGACACTTATTTAAATCAGACAGCATCTCCAGAGACTCCTTGGGATAAGTTTGCTGTGGACTTTTCTTGGCTAATCAAAATCTTGCCTTCGGTTTCTAGGTAAATGCTTGTGTTCATTGATTATCATTAAAAAGTTATATATTTCTGCACTGTTAGTGATGCGAACGCAGAGAATGTTGTAACATTTTTATCTTCTGTGTTTTACATTAAAGGTGCACCGAAAGGGATTGTCACTGACAGTCATACTCTCTTTTTTTATCAGCAGGTATGCAGAAATGTGTGAATAGTTTCAACATCAAGCATTAGAGGGTGGCTCGCCATAGTCCTTCTTTGAATGGTAGAGAGAGTGACTCGATTATTGAAAGAGAGTGTGAAAACTGCATAGCATGTAGCTTTAAGATGAATGAATACTTGACACAGAAAGCGCAGAATTATAACATTACATCTCACAGCATTACTGGGTTGGCACCTTTTGTGTTACTGAGGGGAAAAGTGCCCAAAACAAACTTGCACCCTGCGTTGTTGAAAGAGTGTGACATTTGTGTAATGAAAACTGCAATTCAAAGGATTTAGTAAAAAAAAATATACTGAAGAAACAAAGGATGTACGAAGCAAAAATTGATAGCCCGAAAAACATTTAAAAAATCCACTGATGCGGAAGATTGGGTAACTAACAAAACACCCACTAAAGACAAGAAAGGACTGTCTAAATTCTCAGAACCTGTGAAGGTTATTAAGGCTAGCAACTCTTACGTTTTATTGATAGGCAAAGGTTGGTGTAACAAAAGGAATGTGTTTCAAGTGAATGACGTTCAGGCTCAGATCATTTCCAATCACAAACATAGTCCAGAACTAGTAGAAGCACCAGGTTTTGATTTCGGTGCAGTTGGTGTTGGAAATAATTCTGTACAAAAAAACATGCAAGAGGATAGAAAACATATATGCAAGAGTGTTGTTTTAACCCAGTTGGAACAAGACTGCAGATTTAGATTCATCTTCCATGGATTTTTTTACCATTGTCAGTTCAAGAAGAGGTTAATGACTATTTAGTGGAAAATACAAATAATAATAAAAGGTGAGAGTTCTCCTTTTTTCAACTTGTCCAGACTGTGGATCCTAAATAGACGAGAGTTTTTCAAAGAAAGTGTAATGAATTTATAGTTTATTAAACTTTTTTTGGTTAGTTTTGGTTCTTTTTGAAAGGGCGGCGTTGTATAATGTGGTAAATGTTTTTCCCCATTGTTTTGAATGTAGAATGTATTAATGGAATGTACATGGTTATTAAGTCTTGTGTGGTTTTTCTGGTCTTGGCGTTCTGCTTGCGGCAGTTTCCGCAACCAGGAGAACCCGTTGGATAGAGTTATGCTGTTTCCCGCTTGTGGGTCCTTTTGTGTGGAAGAAATCTACCAAATATCCAAATACCTGTTTGGTGTAAATCCATTCACGTTCAACACCACACTACAAGGAGTCATGCAATACCCACTAATAGACACAATGTTTTATTCTCAAAATAAATCTTGGCATGTCTTTGTAATGTGGCAAAAATGGCTGCGGGTAATTTTGATACAAGACTTGCCATTTTTGACCAAATGTCACTGAATGTGCTTCATTTCATCTTTAGCATAAGTCTCATCATTACAGTGAAAGAAAATGTACCATTTAAACCAAGAAATTTGATCTCGTAATGAGAAAATTAAAGAAAAAATGTCTCTAGATAAGACAATGGAAGAGAAAAGTAAGTCTAATTGAAGGCTCCACTCTGCTGACATTGCTGGATTTGTTTTCAATGTAATTTGACATTTTGGTTCCTCTCTTGCACAGAATGCTGCAGCAGCTGGCACAGGTGTTAGATTCCAAAGATGCTCAAATTCAGCAGTTGTCATCCGAGAAGGAAAATCAGCAGGACAAGCGCATCAAGTGTCTGGAGGTCATGGTGCAAGAACTGACTGCCTCACTGCAACAAAAAGAGAATGAATTGAAGGTAGGGAACCAACGAATATGCCTATTTGCTTTTTAATTCAACGTTGGGTTATCAGGCGCCTCTAGTTTACATGTTTTATCTAGAATAATTGCAGCTGTTTAGGCCAAATGCAGCCAGAGTTAATAATTCAATTTAAAGCCAATTAATCTGATGAATTAAGGAAGGGAATTGGCTTGAACATATACTCACAAATTTATATTTATAAACAAATTTAGCCATATACTATCCAATCATCATTTCATGTCATTGATCGTCTTTCTAGTAATACAGTGAAAGCCATATGTGATGAGATCCCAGATGGAAGGATCATTGAAGACATGTTAGCAGTTGATTTATCAATATGATTTCTTTGGCTTAGTTGGTTTATCAGTTTTGCAGCGTGAATCTTTCTGGATTCACTATGCTGTGCATATTCCGCGGTCTTGTGGTTGGGTCCGGATTCGTAGTCTTTTCTTTATATTTTTTTTTTTGTAGCCCAGGTGGGCGTCGGCGTCACACCTCCTCGGGTGCATTTCCGGTGACGTCGGCATGCTTCCTGCGGAAGCTCCCACTCTTGGGCACCATCTTCAGATTATTTTTTCCGCGGTCGGGTCTGGATCGTTCCCGTTGGGCTCCAGACATTTTTGGAGAAAGTACAAGGAAAAGACTGAAATTGGAGAAGGAATTCACCAGAAGACTACGGAAGACTTCGCCTATCACTGACCAGCGAAGAAGAAGGAGAAATCATTGAGAAATTCGATGATCATCGACGTCCACGTGGCCAGGGAGGCCCTGAACACTCGATGATGGACAACACGCCGTTCAAGTTCTGCCGTAACTGCCACCACAAGTACGCGCAGAAGGACCAACACCCGGTTTGCAACCTTTGCCTACCGGTAGACCACGGAAGCGAGGACTGCAACGCCTGCTCCGCCTTCGCCCGGAAGACCCTTTGTGTGAGAGCGAGCCAGAGGGTAGCGCACGCCACCCTGCAGGGAAAAGCCCCGACGCCATCGCTGTACGAGCTGGGGATGTCTTCAGAGGAAGAGGACAACGCTGCCGCTGAAGACGACAGCTACACGGTCGTAGAGACCGATTACACGAAGACTTCTGATAAGGTAGGAGACTCTTCGTTCCCCAAGAACCCGAGAGACTCTGAGTCTCGAAAAAACGAGGGCAAGGCCCCGAAAGCGCCGACGCAAAAACACCTGGCGTCCGCGACTACTCACAGGCCCAGCGGATCCTCTGAGAAGGAGTCCCCGGCGCCGAGAGCTGTTGAACAGCAGAAGTCATCGAAAATCGCCCCGAAAGGGACCGATCGACGCCGAGGGAGAAAGACCCTAAGGCCCCGACGCCGTCCAAGGACCTGAAACCCAGTTCGACGTCCAAGTCTCCGGCACCGAAAATCTCGGCGCCAAGCCAAACGCTGAAGAGAGCGGCCGAACCACCCGGCGCGGATCACGCGGCCGAGATGGAGAAGAAAAGAAGGCGCCTCGAAGCCGAAATGGAAAACATCTTGCAGCGGAAGAAAGATTTCGACGCCAAGATGAAAACCTTCACAATTCCCCACAAGACCAAGCCACCCGTGGTGGAGCTGGTCGAGGAGGAAGACGAAAACGTCGAGGAACATGACCCGGGCGTCGAAATGGTCGACGACCAGGAACACGACGAGAACCTCTACGAGAGTTACAACTATGGGGAAGAAGAGGACAGCAGGATGGACGCCGAGTCGGCCACCTCTGACCCGCAGGAGGAGGATTACCTGGATGTCGACACCGAAAGCCCGGAGGAGGCGGTCGACACATATCCCTCGAGGCCATCGCCGCCGGACGACATCGGTGCCGACAACTCGGTGATAAGGTCTGCGGCAGCAGCTTTTAGACTCAAACTCGACGAAGAGAAGCAGAAAGCAGACTTTCTTCTCGAGACATTACTCCCCACGCAAACAAGGAGCCAGTATCTGCCAATGCTCGAAAGCGTCTTGGCTCAGGGAATGGAAGCGTTCAGGGAGCCCGCAACATGCAAGGCAGTCACTCCCAGAACGGAGAAGAAGTACAAGCATTCCTCAAAGGACCCAGCCTACATTCAGGGCACGGTCTCAGCGGACTCCATCATCACGGCCACAGCAAGGAAGAGGGCTAACGTGCCCACTACTTCTGGACCACCACCTGATAAGGAGAGCAAAAGGATGGACCTAGTGGGCAGAAGGATCGAACGGAATGCCGCGACCCAATGGCGCACGGCTAATTCCAATGCCCTCATAAACAGGCACATGTACCAGATCATGGAGGAGCTGGGACAGCTGGTGAAAGACCTGCCCCAGGAGGCCAGGCAGAAGGCCGAGAAACTGGTGGAAGACGGGAAGAATGCGGCAAATTCTTGCCTCAAGACGGCCCTGGATGGAGCAGACACCTCCAGCAGGCTCATGATGATGGGTGTCACTGAAAGAAGACATGCCTGGCTCAGGGTTTCGGGCTTCAAACCAGAGGTGCAACACAGCATCTTGAACACACCGTTCAACGGCGAGACGCTGTTCGGAACAACAGTTGATGAAAAACTCAGTCAACTAAATAAGGACAATGAAACTGCAAGATCCATGGGAGCATTGCAGTTCAGAGGCAACAAAAGGGGCACCCAGTCACGGAGGCCCGGCGGGAGGGGTGGAAACCAGCCAGGTACATCACACCAGGCTTTCCAACAGACGCACCAGGCAGACTCGCAGGCGCAACCGAGTCAGCAGAAGCAGTCCTGGCAGTACCAGTCAAGAGGCCAGTCCTTTAGAGGGAGAGGAAATGGACGAGGACAGCATAAAAGAGGGGGCCAGCAGCCCACCTCTAAATGACTTCAAAAAGATCCGTGTGCCCACCCACAGAAAAGATCCCAGGGGGCAGCACGTACAAAGGGGTCAAGACAAACTGGACACCTACCACCACATAACACCAGTGGGTGGAAGATTAAGATTCTACCTCCAGGAATGGAGAGAAATCACATCAGACAAGTGGATCCTCAACATCATCCAATTCGGATACTGCATAGAGTTGGAAGGGAGGCCAACAAACAGGAAACCAAAGAGAAAGCCACTAGCAAACAAACAGCTAGAGCGGCTTCAGGAAGAAGCAAAAGAACTCCTACAAAAGCAGGCCATAAAACGGGTTCCCTTCAAGGAAAGAAACAAGGGAATATACTCAACGTACTTCCTGGTACCAAAGGTAGACGAGCCAATGAGACCCATTCTGGACCTGAGGTTCCTGAACAAATTCATAAGAACACAAAAATTCAAAATGACCTCCCTGCAAGAGGTGCTACCGCAATTGCGGATCGGAGACTTCATGGTCACGATAGACCTCAAGGACGCCTACCTGCACATCCCAATGAACGTAAAGCACAAGCATATGCTCAGGTTCACGATCGGAGAAAGCCACTACCAGTTCACAACACTAGCCTTCGGGCTAAAATCAGCACCGAGGGACTTCACAAAGTGCCTCGCGGCAGTCGCAGCGCACCTACGAAGGCAGGGAATACACGTATACCCTTACCTGGACGACTGGCTGGTGAAAGCAAACTCGTACCAGAAATGCAAGCAACACGCACATACAGTGACGAGCACGCTCATAAACCTGGGGTTCTCCATCCATTGGAAGAAATCGTCAATGGAGCCGGAACATGTGAAGATCTTCCTGGGGGCACAGATCAACACCTTACAGGGCAAGGTGTTCCCCAGCGAGAAGAGAGCAAGGGCACTGGTGAGGGAAACTCGCCTCTACCGGAGGGGACAAGCTCGGACAGTGAGGACTGCGAGCAAGATCTTGGGGATGATGGCATCATGCATCCACCTGGTACCGAATGTACGACTTCACATGAGACCCATGCAAGAATGGCTCCAGGAACAATGGTCACAGGCTTCAGGCAGTTGGGAGGATCTAGTGGTTGTGACGCACGCAGTGCAGAAGGAGATGACATGGTGGACCATGGAGAACATAACAAGGGGAAAGCCTCTAACGCCCCCAATACCAACAGTGACCATCACCACAGACGCATCCCTGAAGGGATGGGGCGCTCACATGTAAGCATGGGTGGAAAATCCGTTCCGCTCGCGGATTTTGCGGATTTTCGGTAAATTTGCAATCCGCGAACGCTCGCGAATTTACCGAAAATCTGCAAATTCGCACGCAGCGGATTTTTTTTTTCTTGGTGATACAATTTTGCGCCGTGCGGTGTAAGTTCGCAATTGCGAACATGTAGGTGCGGCGGGCAGCAACAATCTCGCACTCGCGAAATTACAAAAATTGCAATTCTGCACAAGAAATCTACGAGCAAGCAGCATAGACCTTCTGAAAATGATGATTTTTATCAGAATAACTCCTCAGGTTGACATTTGCCTGCACTTTTTTGGATTTGAGGCCTTTTGATTTTCTTTGGATAACTTTTGGATTAGAAATCAACTTTCTCATATAAGCTTGTTTGGGGCATTACAGTTGCTGTAATGCTGTTCTGCAGAAAAACGAGTTTTGCAAAAGTGAAAGCAGGTTCAAAAGTTCAAACTCATCATTAGTAACCATTCCCTGTAGTGCTTCCTGACAAGGGCCCCTCCAGAGTTCAGTTGCTAGTTGCAACAATTGTATGACCCTGCTCTGACCCTCACAGCAGGCTCATAGAATAGCTACAAGTAGGCCACAAAGGTCCTGGAAAAAAAAATTGCACTGCAATAGAAAGCAAATTACAGATAAGGAAGCAGGTGCCAGACTGGAATTTTAAAACAGTGACACATTAATAAATCAACCCCAAATTAATTCATGTCAGTTGAAGCAGGCAGGTGTGCTTGCTTTTCCCCCCCATAATCTACAGTGATGATGAACCAGAGGGTGGCATTGATGTACCAGAGGGTGGCATGGGAGAAACAGAGGGTGGCAGGGGTGAAACAGAGGGTGCTGGGAACCTGTGATGATGAACCAGACGTAGAAACAACATAATCGTGACCGTTGCGAGCCGACATGTAAGTTCGCAATCGCGAACTGGTACAAAACCCTCGCGAACTGTCAGAAATCCTTGCGAACTGGCAGAAATCCTTGCGAACACAAAAAAAAATCAGCAAATTCGCGAGAATTCGCTGATTTTGCGGATTGCGAGTTCGCAAATTCGTAAAAATTCGCGAACGCCAGATTCGCAAAATTCGCCCATGCTTACTCACATGGAGGAACTCAAAGTGAGGGGACTGTGGACACCAACAGATGCGACAAAGCACATCAATTACCTAGAATTGAAGACAATCTTCCTTGCACTGAAAGCCTTCCAAACAAGACTGTACAAGCACAAGGTGTTACTACAGACAGACAGCACCACAGCGATGTTCTACATCAACAAGCAGGGTGGAACACAGTCAACCACGCTTTCAACGCTGGCGCAGGAGATATGGAGATGGGCCATCCCCCTCAGGATAGACCTGCTAGCCATACACCTACCAGGGAAGGAGACCATTCAAGCAGACTAGCTCAGCAGACAGACATCGGCATCCCACGAGTGGGAGCTCAATGCTCAGGAGACAAGGTGGTTGTTCAACAGGTGGGGAACGCCATCAGTGGACCTGTTTGCAACACGCCAGAATGCAAAATGCCAAAACTTCACATCCAGACAACCCGAAGAGGGGTCCCTGGGGAATGCCCTATGGATAGATTGGTCCGGGACATTTGCTTACGCTTTTCCCCCGATACCACTGATGCACAGAGTACTGAGCAAGTGCAGAGCGAGCAACATGACCCTGATACTGGTCGCGCCACAGTGGGCCAGGCAGACATGGTACTCGCAGATCATGGAGATGACACAGAGTGCACCCCACAGATTCAGCAGGAGAAAAGACCTGCTCTCCATGCACAACGGAGAGGTACTGCACCCAGAGCCAGAGAGCCTGAGCCTAGTGGCATGGCTCCTGAGGACATAGAGTTCGCACATTTGAGACTGCCAGAAAGCACCCTCAGGGTCCTTCAGGAGACACGAAGGCCCAGCACACGGAAGTGCTATGTTGCAAAATGGAAAAGATTCACGATGTGGTGCAGGAAAGAAAGGCTTCACAATAAAATGAAGAAGGACTCCACAGTGCTAAAATACCTGACGCACTTACTGGAAAAGAACCTCAGCTCGTCCTCCTTGAGAGTTCACTTGGCAGCGATAGTCGCCTACACAAGGGGTGAGATGGGCAGGAGTTTCTTCACATCACAGGTTGTGAAGAGGTTCCTGGAAGGAGCGAAAAGGATCGCACCACCCAAGCGTGTGCCGCCACCGGCATGGAACTTGAACATAGTCCTAACGGAACTCATGAAGGAGCCCTTTGAACAACTTCACAAGGCCTCCCTAAAAATGCTAACTATGAAAACAGCTTTCCTGGTTGCAATAACGTCCTTACGCACAGTAAGCGAGCTTCAAGCACTAATGCTACAGGAACCCTACATACAAATACACAATGATAGGGTTGTGATGAATACCGACCCATACTTCATGCCAAAGGTGGTGTCCAAATTCCACATGAACCAGTCCATACAGATACCGAGTTTTTTCCAAAAACCAACCACTAGCGCAGAGCGAGCTCTGCACACCCTAGACGCCAGAAGGGCGGTCATGCACTACATTGAGAGGACAAAGGGACACAGGAAAACAAAATAGTTCTTTGTGTCATTCGCCAACAGTTTCATGGGCAAGGCAGTAACCAAAAAAACACTATTGCACGATGGATCGCACAAACAATTCAACTCTGCCACAAAAGGGCAGGGCAAGAACTAGCAGAGGGGGCACGTGCCCACTCCACTAGGAAAAAGGGTGCTATAATAGCCTTCCTGGCTAACACACCCATACAAGACATATGCCTGGCGGCAACATGGGCTTCGGTGCACACGTTCACGAAGCACTACTGCGTGGATATTCAGATGAACAAGGAGGCACAAGTCGGACAAAGGGTGCTCCAGCACATATTCAATAACCAACGCTCATCTTCCACCCAGCCGCCACAGAAATAAGAAACCGCTACAAAATCTATGCACAGCATAGTGAATCCAGAAAGATTCACGCTGCAAAACGAATAGTTTCTTACCTGTCGGTGTAGTTTTGCAGCTTGAAGATCTTTCTGGATTCCCTAGCGAACCCACCCACCTCCGCCAGAAAGATGAGGCTGGAGAGGGAAGAGGTGGTCAAAAAAAAAAGAAGTAGAAAGGACTTTAAGTACAAAGCGGTTAAAAATGTCACCTAAATAGAACATTGCCATCACTTCGGAAACGAAAGAAACACGGAAAAAAGAATCCGAAGATGGCGCCCAAGAGTGGGAGCTTCCGCAGGAAGCATGCCGACGTCACCGGAAATGCACCCGAGGAGGTGTGACGCCGACGCCCACCTGGGCTACAAAAAAAAAAAAAAAGACTACGAATCCGGACCCAACCACAAGACCGCGGAATATGCACAGCATAGTGAATCCAGAAAGATCTTCAAGCTGCAAAACTACACCGATAGGTAAGAAACTATTCGTTACAGCTCCTATCTTCCCAAAACTGACTCTGTTCTATTTTTAAGATGATTCCTCCAGGCAAAGAATTTACTTTGTATCTTTCTGTACGATTTCATTCACAGTCAGCTATTCACTAATGTCCTGAGACTTTAGGCAGACACTGCCTGGCAGTTCAAGTTAGCCTGTTCCCACTGGAACTGGGACAGGACTGATTTGTATACGGATGGGTCCAACCTGAAGTGGCACGTGTACAAAATATTGATGGGCTGGGATTCAACCCCAATTAATTACCAAAGGCTGAGATGTATTCCACAATTAAGTCCATCACTTTTTTGTATACTTTGGTGTGATACTCTAAGTGGGCCGGGTATGTCCAACATGGGAGCCCTGCACACTGTGCCACTTGAACCAAGCTAAGTCCGACTGATGAGCCCTAATGTAGGCAAAACTGGTCTTGGGTTGCTTGTGTGCCAGTTCAAGGAGGAAATGGCCTGGCAGTTCAGGCTGGACTGTTTCCAATGGAGCAGTGTCATGACTGATTTACATATGGCTGGTTCCAAACTGAGGTGGCATGGTATGCAAAATAAGGAAGGACTGGGATTTCGGAGGCCCGAATAGTTACCAGTGGAGAGATTAAATCAAGCATTCCACCCATCGCATTTTAGTATACTTCTGTGTGACTGCATTACAAATCCGCATTTAAGAGGTTATCAGCTCATGGCATGGCACAGTAGCTGGTGTCTCCTCGGCTGCAGTGGCACTAATCTTGTGAGTTATTCTTTCTAATTCCTGTTTCTCTTAGAGTTTAGATATGCATTGTGAGTTAAGACCAGTGTTTCACAACACTTTTTGCTCTATTTTACTGTCAGGATTGTGACCCCCTTGTCTTTTTGTTTCTGTCATTTACACCCCCTCTTTGCCTTGTTTATTAGAGTTGTAAGAGACCTGTGTCTTAACTTCTAACCTTATTCTTCTTGTTGCTCTTGGCATTTCTAATGTGTGATTGAATGGTTATTTCTGAAAATCTGCAATTATTTATTTTTTCAACATCTTGGAGACTTTCTAAACCTCTGTCTTTTTCCTGTCCCACCTTTGCTTAGTGTTTCCTTATGACTATTCGGGAATGTGTCATTTCTTGAGGAGTCCCTATTAAAAGAAAAAGTGGGATGTAAACTGTTTGTAGCACAATAGAGTAAAGGGTAAAGAGGTGTCTTTCCCTTTCTGCTCAAAAGACTACCTCTGATTGTATCACCCAGAATAAATGTGTAAACACTAGTTATACAAATGTTTTTGGGGTATTGGCAATGTAGAGTTCCGTTTATAATTGTTTGATGTGTTGTTTATGTTTCACATATAGGTATTTGGGTATGTCCTTGTGCTTTTGAAGGTTGTAATGATTTATGTTCAAAGATCAGTCCCACAGCATATGTGTGCTTTGAAGTCATTTGGACAATATATTTATATAGGATTGTACACTGATGATAGGGTAATTGAGGGTTCCCTATGATAACATAAAAATGAGATATTAATTCCTCCGTACCTATCTTTTTTGCATTTGATAGTGTTCTATACCCAGGTATAGGAGGGTGAATTGGGTAAACCCTTGTTTATTGTTATATAATTGGGAATATCTTGTGTCTTCTCGCATTCTTGTCCCGCGGCTGCTCCAGCTCACCTTGTGCTCCTGAGTTCCCTTGATGGGATCGTGGTCCCAGCGATTGCTTCGCTTGTGCCCCTGCCAAAGGACTACAACGCCCAGGGTGCATAGTGCTCCATCCCGCTGCTGCTAATGAGGGGGAGGCGCTGAAGTCAACAAGTGCATTTAAGCGCTGCCTCTGTCCCACGGCGCAGGTGTGTCTTCTCGCATTCTTGTCCCGCGGCTGCTCCAGCTCACCTTGTACTCCTGAGTTCCCCTGGTGGGATCGTGGTCCCAGGGATTTCTTCGCTTGTGCCCCTACCAAAGGACTACAATGCCCAGGGTGCACAGTGCTCCATCCTGCTGCTGCTAACGAGGGGGAGGCGATGAAGTCAAAATGCTCATTTAAGCACTGCCTCTAACCCACGGCGCGGGACGCAGCCCGAACGAAGCCCGGACGAAGGGCGGGCCCGTCTGAGCCCATCCGAGGCTGGAAGAAGCTGGGCTGGGCCACCCTATGTACATCTGACTTTTTAATTGCATGCTACTGTTTAATCTCTTTGCTTCGCTACTATGCCTCCTGTGGGGGCTGGACCATTGAGCAAACATAAGGCAGGAGTAGGAGGGAGGGTGGGAGCCCTTGTGTCTTTTTGACTAGGGCAGAATCTGCGCTGATTCACCAGATTCAACTAAGTGAGCGCAGGCTATCTTTAGAACCTCAATTGCCCCATATCAATGGTAGTTTGGCTCC
Organism: Lissotriton vulgaris; assembly: GCF_964263255.1. Lineage (NCBI taxonomy): Eukaryota > Metazoa > Chordata > Amphibia > Caudata > Salamandridae > Lissotriton > Lissotriton vulgaris. Next base: position 1,192,730,157 of record NC_141685.1, read on the forward strand.
CCCCACAGTTCTAACACAAATAGATACACCCTCTGTCATACCTTCCTCGTCCCTAAGTCAGTATAGTCTCGGTTTTATCGCCCCATCACCATCTACTCCATCTAGTCCAGATTCCTATTCAGGCACAACAATGGTTATAACTAGGGGCAAGAAAGCAATTCAGGTTGAAAAAGGGGAACCACCCTCGAAGAAAAGGAAAGCCCGGGGTCCATCGAAGACCATCCCCCAACCATCAGGGGGAGTCAAACGGAAGGTAGCCTCTAGGGGGTGTGGCGAGTGCTGTCAAACCACATCGGCTACCACTAGTGATAGCCTACCCGGATGTGCCGTTGATAGTCGAACCTATATTTAACGAGGAAATACTCTATACACGGATAGTGCAGGGAATCTCAAATTTAACTGACTCCGTGTTGAATAATTGTTTCTGATAGAAGATAGACTCAACAAAATGGAGCAGGGTTTATTGCATAGTATCTTGAGCAATTCCAACGCACAGTAGGGCGGTGGGGGCATTTCTTCCCAGGTGGGTGGGGTGGGTTTGCATAACAGAGGGTCTGTAATCAACGCACCGAATCCCACCGAACTAGCCCCTAGTGATAGTTATCATGTCTCCTTGATACGGGGAGGCACTAGCTTACCGGGTTCTCAGCATGTTGCGAGAGAAACTCACACACTCTCTCCTCCACAATGTCTTGCAGGTGCTCGGCATGCTTTTAATTTTTTATATCTACCCCCGGAAGCCACTCTCTATACTGTAGTCCTAGGTAATGTCCCTGGGTTAGCATTGCAGGCACAGGAGGATTGGTCAACCCTGAGAAACAAGGCATTCTCTTCCAGGGGATCCTCATCAATAGTCATAAGCAAATGAATATTCCCGCTCATGTGCGGGACCCCGGAAAACATATATCATATATATGTAGCTCTACATATACATATATATACATATATAAACACATACAATGCAGTCCTCTCTGGAAAAGCTGAACAATGCTGCAAGAGAAGTCTTTGCACATAAAACATTCCAATAAAGCAGGGAGAAAGAAAACCTTTGAAAACTGCTTTATTATACAGTAGAAAAGGTAATCCTGCAAGGAAAGTGAAAGCATTGTCAGCACATAGGCTGCATTGTAGAAGAAACCATAGAGTAGAAAGCTGAAAAGCTAACTCACATAAACAGTAACAGAAAACTGGTACCGTGCCTTTAAGGCAGCCATGATCCCTATCTCCCATCATGCCTCAGGGGTTTCAGTTAGGTCAGTTGTTATTTCCGGCTCCTTCTGACTGGACCCTGGTCTCTACACTCTTTTTTTGGGGGGGGGAGGGGGGTTTGTCAGAAATTACTTCACATTTTGAGGTGAAAACTTTGTACTTGACATTTTTTCAGTGTTGAAGTATTTTGTAACTTTTTTTGAAGGGTTTGGGCATTGAATTTTACTCAGAAATGCCTTCCCTTTTCAATCCTTGCCCCTCCTGTAGCAAAAAGAAGGCAAAAACAGACTCTCACTCAGTCTGTATTTTATGTTTGCCTTCTGATCATGGTCCTCACGCCTGCCAACATTGCCAGTCCCTGTCCAAAAGAACTTTGAAGGACAGAGAGAGGATTCGCCTATATGGACTGGCAGAGAGAAGAAGATCTTTATCCAGAGGCAGGTCAACGCTGAAGGAGAAGAAGGAGAGAGCATCCACAAGTAAGATTCCTGTGTGCTCTCCATCGGCGTTGGGCTCGGCGTGCCAAATCCCTTCTTCAGCGTCGAAAACTATGATGAAAAACCATTGACGGGCCGCCGTCGAGAGACCGGTCGTTGTCATGGATCACAGGTACGTCGATACCTCTACCGTAGTCAACCAGGCGGCGATCGGCAGGAAGTGGACAAGTTACCTAACGCACACACCAGAGAGCACCGGGGCAGATCTCCTGATCGTAGGTCTGCGCATGGCCATCGTAAAAGACGATGCACACCATCTTGGTCGTCATCATCAACACATTCATCTAAGAGGGATTACTCTCCCACCCTCACGGATAGTCCACCTAGCAGAGTGTCACCCATTGACGACGTGAACACTTTCCATGATGTGTTGACCAGAGGGGCACATACGTTAGGTATTACCATGGCCACTACTCAAACGACCACTTCCATTATCTTTGAAACACTACATCAAAGATCGGTGTCAAGACCGTTGCTCCCCTTGGTACCGGAGTTATTGAACCTGTGATGGAGGTGTTTCTAACTCCGGCTTCACCAAAAGCTGCCCCTGCACGGACCTTAAAGAAGTACAAGACTGCGGCATCGGATCCTCTCTTTCTGAGATCGGATCCTCCCCTGACTCCGTTATAATAGCAGCAGCGAAGAAAACGCATTCAGTAGCATCTTCTTCCTCTGTTCCACCTGAGGACAGTAAAGCCCAAGACTCTTGGGGGAGGAAGGCCTGTGGCTCAGCTGTTTACACTCTGCAGGTTTCCAACACTGCAGCCCTGTTTGGGTGATATGACAGATCCCTGTGGGACTCTTTAGATCGTTTTAAAGAGAAGCTGCCGAAGGAAGACCAGCAGGACTTCTCAGAAATTATCCAAGAAGGTGCTCTGGTTTCCAACCAAGTTATAAGCACGGCAGCTGATGGAGTATCTCTGGCGGCTCATTCCTATGTGGATGGCGTTTGCGCATGCCGATCCTCTTAGTTATGCCTCACTGCATTGACGCCTGATACACAACAGTGAATTCTCAATCTTCCGTTCTCGGAAAATTGAGACCTCTCTGTTTGGGTCCCATACAGACGAAGAGATGGGAAGAATGAAGACTGAATTGGACACTTTGAAGGCAGTGGGCCTTGAGAAAAAGAAATAATTCAAGCAGCGTTACAGGCCGTACAATCGCAAAGGTAACCAGCAGAGGGTTCAAACCCCTCATTGGTCCCAAAACAAGCAGGGAAAATCCCAATATCAAGGCCGACGTTCCTCCAGGGGGAGAGGAGGACTCCAGCAGCAATCCTCCTCCACATCCTAGACCGGGGGAAAGCAATGAGTCAATGCTTCCTCCAGCTCTGTTGCGCACTCCAGTGGGAGGAAGTATAACACACTACGCTCAAGAGTGGCGCAGGATAACAAAAGATCAATGGGTGCGAAATATACTAGACAATGGATACGCGCTACATTTTTGCACGGCTCCAAAAGACTCAACTCCGGTAAAATCCAGACAACATCATTTGGACCTCCTGCGTCAGGAAGTGTCGACCCTTCTAAAAAACAAGCAATTGAAAAGGTCACACCAATGCAGAGAGGGAAAAGAATCTAATCCAGATACTTCCTTGTCCGGAAAAAAGACCATCCGAACAAGTTCAGACCCATTTTAGATCTGCTGTTCCTGAACAAATGCATAAAAAAAGAAACATTTCTGATGCTATCTCTCCATCAAATTTTTCCATACTTAAAAAGAGGCGATTGGATGTGCTCAGTGGACCTTCAGGATGCATATTTCCACATCCCAATCACAGCACAGCATCGCAAGTTCCTACGTTTCACAGTAGGGAAGGATCATTACCAGTTCAAGGTCTTACCCTTCAGCCTCAAGTCAGCTCCAAGGGTATTCACGAAATGCATGGCAGTAGTAGCGGCCTTCTTATATCGCCAAGGCCTACGCGTCTATTTATACCTGGATGATTGGCTGCTAAAAGAATAACCTCCTCGTTTGGTACAAGAACACCTTCTTATGTGTCTGAACCTACTTCCACGCATGGGGCTTCATGTCAATCTGGACAAAAAAGTGTTTCCTTCAGCGGAAAGACAGTCATCAATGAAAGTCAAAGGCAACATCATTCTTCAAGCTCCTCAACCATCAGTGAGACAAGTGGCTTCTCTGCTGGGCTACATAGCCTCCTGCATTTTCCTCATACCCAATGCCAGGTTGAGGATGAGGCCACTTCAGCAGGACCTGGAAGACAAATGGAATCAGTCCTCAGGTCAGTGGAATGATCGGATTCTACTATCCCCATTGCGAAGAAATCCATCCTCTGGTGGATGCATCCACAGAATCGAATTTATTTTTATTTATTTTCTCGTAACCACTTTATCCCCCTCCACATGGGTCTCCTCAACATAACTCCTATAGTCAAAATAGCGCAATCTTTCTACTTCCGTGCCCACTGCTTCCTTAGCTTCCTCCATTTCTGTTTGCACATCCGGCTGCTCAGGTCTTGCCTGTTCTGCCAACCTTAATCTAAGTTCTGCTCTGCCCACCTCCTACAACGAGACCCTCCGCACTCCAGCATATTTACTATTACAGAGTCCCCTTACCACCACTTTAAATTCATCCCACTCCATTGCTCTGGTAGCAGCTGTGCCTGCATTTTCAGTAAAGTAGTGCACTATCCCCTCTCCCACCTTCCTCTGGAACACTGGGTCCTCTAATGTTTCGGGCGCAGTCTCCAAGTTGGGATGTCAGACCTCTCCCTCGTCAATGCATTGTGACCAACAACGGGTTGTTGTCAGATAGTGTCCCAGTAAGGTACTCGGAGTGATTTATGGTGGACACTACCGTCTTTGAGCATAATATCGAGTCCAGCCAAACACGAAGTTCGTGCAGCGCTGAAAAATAGAAGTAATCCCTGTCCTGCAGATGGTGCGACCTCCACACATCCACCAGGTTCCATCTGGTCTGCCAATCCAACCTATATTTGGATAGCCTGTGTACCGGGGAATCCGGCAAGGGAGGGTGCGACCTATCTCAAGAGGGATCCACTATTGAGTTAAAGACTCCCCCCAGCACTATCGGGCCTGTCAGATAATGCGCCAATGCGCCAGACATCCGATTCAGGAAGCGCGCCTGATCCACAGTCGGTGCGTAAATACTACAGAACGCTACATCCCTGCCATACAAACGCCCCTCAACCGCCACAAATCTACCCTCAGAGTCTATTGTTTGCCTAGACACCTGGAAGGGAACCCCGCACTGATCCAGACCAGTGCCCCCCTCGCAAATGCTGAATATGAGGTACTGAAAACCTGCCCTCTCCATCTACGCTGCAATGCCAGTCCTTCCGCTTTAGTAAGGTGTGTTTCTTGAAGCAATGCTACATGTATACCTTTCCTAACTAAATGTGCATGGACCTTGTGGCGCCTTGTCATCGTGTGTAGTCCCCGTACATTCCAAGTGACACAACGCAAATCAGGTACTGCCCCCATCATCATACCACGATCGATCCTCCCCTCTTTACATAAACCTGAACACACCGGTAAACCTCACACCCCAGCCCTTCCCCGAACCCCCTCTCCCCTCTCCCCTCCCCCCCAGAACAGGACCTAGAACAGAACTGCTAGTCCCCATCCAAACCATCCCAACTCGCAACACGCACCTAAGCCTATCAGTAGTCACTGCAGGCATGCCTTATGGGCTGGGGGGGGGGGGGGGGGGCAGCTCCAACGGGTGACCACTTGCTTCCAAATAGTAACTTCGCCTCCCTCCCCCAAACAGTCACAGCTAACTCCTCAGACCCTTTGTACCTTACGATACATCCTTAGGTTATTGATTATAGAGTTGATCCTACCCCAATAAAAATTCTTAAGAAACTCCACAGGCCCTCCTCCCAACAGCCCTCCATAACTGACACAGGGTCTACCAGCAAGTCTCCTTTATCCGACCCACAACTCTCTCCACCATGTACTGTAAAGTAGACCATCATTCATCCAGGAGTCCATCCGCCGTTGCCAGGGTAACCTGCGGCATTGTAACACTCTCCGCTTCCGAAGCCTCTGCATCCGACTGCGCTTTGTCCTTCTCTGAGTCTGTACTCCCAGGTGACTGCAGCACCTGTTCACCTGACAATGCCATCACTGCGTCCAGCACTTCTTGTCTCTCCAGCTCAGTTTGGGCCTGCGATGGCTTCTGTCTGTCCTGTCACTTGCGTCGAGGCCGCTGTGACTGACGTTGGTGGAGGCCCCCACGGGACTCCCGAAGGTGCCGCTCCATGTGGTCTGCCCCATCTCTATAAGTTTCCAGCAACACACATGCGTCTTCCGGGGTGTCATGGAAATGCGTTCCACCGTCCATCATTATTTTCAATTTCGCTGGGAATAGCAGCGCGTACTGAAGGCTTTCGGCCGCAGTTCTTTATTAATTGTCAGGAAGGATGCGCGTGGGCGCTGGATTTCCAACGTATAATTCGGAAATATCGTCACTATGCGATTATCAACTTGATAAAGCCTATCTGTTCGCACTTTCTGGAGCAATAGATCCCTATCCTTATAATGCAGGAGCCTAGCCACCACCGGGCTGGGGGGACGCCCCGGTTGCGGCGGTCTAGCCGGTACTCAATGCGCACGTTCCAGTGTATAGAAGGGAGACAACCACTCCACTGCCACTACTGTGGTCAGCCAATGTTCCAGGTACCGAACCATGTCCGCCCCCTCCACTTTTTCAGGCAGGCCCACCACTCTGATGTTATTTCTTCTGTTCCGACTTTCCGCATCCTCCGCCCTTTTCTCCAATGCTTGTATACATTCCAGTGCGTTTGTTATTTTGTTGTCCAACACAATGTGGGCCGGCGCTACCTCCTACAATGTAACCTCCACTTGCTTCACTCTGTCCACCAGCTTAGAGTGGTCCGCTCTCAGGAGCCCCAGCCCCGTCGCCACCTGTTTAATGCCCTGTTGCAGGGCCGTGCGTGAATCTGCTATTGCCGCGAGTATCTTGTCAAACTGCTGCTGTATGCCAGGATCTTGAGATGCGCCCGCTTTATCTAGTTCAGCCTGGGACCTCGTTTCACTATCCGGTGGTTGGTTTCCCGCTCCCAGCTTCCCCTTTGGTTTCCCCATGTCCTGGGCCTCCGGAGCGTGATTAGATGCGAGCGGGCTTGACACGGCGTCCCGATTCCCCGGGGGACTATCAATGGCCCAGGCCTTCACGAACCAGTTCAGAAGTCCTGCTCGCCGGGAGAACTCCCCTCACCTTCACAAATGTCCCAATACACCAGATGTCCGTCTCCGTTGACAGTACTGGCTAGAGATCCCAACCAGATCTGGGCCCAACGCTCCCCAGTCTCAATCAGCATATATTACAGATCTACAAACGAGCCGCTTCCAGCGCAAGGGAGCTACGAGTCCGATCTCCGCAGGCGGCTAATATTCTACTTCTCTGCTGTCTTCAGCACCCCACTCTGCATGCTCCTCCATACATGCCCACTCATGGTTCGCTTCCCCTGTCCTTTGTCGCTACCACGGGGGAAAATTTTGTATCTGCAGCCCCTCTCTCGGGCAACCCGGAGCCTCATCCGATCCTGTCCACCCAGAGCTGCGCCAGTACTCAAATCCGGGCACTCGCCTCTCGTCGGTTGCTCCTCGCTCTTGCCCTTCGCGCTCTTCCCCAATGGAGTGTGTGGCTGCAGGGGCTAGGCGCGTGTCCCCCCAATACAGGGGGTGCTCCCCACCCCATAGCACCGGTCCCGCTCAACGGTTCCAGCGGTCCCTGCAGCTGGGGTCCCCTCCATCTGCCGGCTCTTTCTCCCTACCCCCATCGCAGCTTGCAGGCCGCAGCCATCTCCACAGCCCCGCGACCGCCTCCGCGGCCTGGGGCCACAGTTCAGGCTGCCCCCCACTCACTGCGGCAGGATTGAGGTCGCATCCGGTCCACCTTGTAGTGCCCAGCAGCCGCTCTCCGCTGTTCTTCCCGCAGCTTCAATGGTGCCACCTCCAGGGACCAAGGCCGCCGGTCTCGCGCTGTCTCTGCCGGCCCGCCTCTTTCAGAGGTCTGCGCCCGCGATGCCTGGCACTTCAACCCAGGATCCCAATGAGCTCCACAACACGGGTTAGGCCTCGCCTCACTTGGCACAGCAGGTCTGAGGTCTCCGCCGCACTGCCGTATGCCACCCAGCAGCTACTCCTCTCTGCACATCTCGCTGCGTCAATGGCACCGTCCTCGGGGGCAGGGGCCGCAGGCTTCCCACTTTCCCCGCTCGCCCGTCACTGTCTGCGGTCCGGACTCGCACCCTGCGCTAGCGATGCCGGGCGTCTCAGGTCGCAATCCCTATGCGCTCCACGACGGGCAGCCCGCCAGCCAGTCTCCCGTGCACAAGCGCGCTGGACCCTGCTGCACTCCACTCTTCCAACGGGCCGTTCTTTGCGGCCTCAGGGGCAGACGCGATCTTCCTTCAGCCGCATCGCCGCCATCTTGGGCTCCGTCACGGTCAGCACTCTCAGGCCAGAAAACTGTCCAAAACTCGCAGCCTGTGGGGCCTGTCCATCGTCGGGCAGGCGCCGGGGCAGGTCCGCACTCCTCCCTTAACACTCTGTAGTATGGGGCACTCCAGAGAGCTGATTTAAATCAGGATTATGTGGGGATGGAAGCGGAGCTCAGCGCTCACGCAGCCAACTCCATCGGCCTCCAAGCCACGCCCCCTCATCCACAGAATCTCATGGTGGGAGTCTGTTTCATCAGCCTCTGCCTGTGCAATCCCTGATTACAGACGCTTCTCTCCAGGGCTGGGGTGCACATCTAGGTCCCCTTCAAACTCAGGGAAGATGGACCCCCAACAAGCAGATTTATCATATCAACATGCTCGAGCTACGGGCAGCCCACTTGGTTCTCAAGGTGTTTCAACCTGCCATACAGTCAGAATCAATATTGATTCAAATGGACAACACAACCACCATGTACTTTTTAAACAAACAAGGTGGAACACGTTCTCGTCATCTGTCTCTCGAAGCTCAAGCGATTTGGCACTGGCTGCTAGCCAGGAACCTATTGATCACAGCAGTCCATCTGCCGGGAGAGCAGAACGTTCGAGCGGACTCCCTCAGTCGTCACTTCCAAGAGCAAGAAGACTGGGTGCTCAACGACGACGTAGTAGCAGACATTTTTCAGCAGTGCGGTCATCCATGCATTGACCTCTTCGCAGACGAAGACAACAAAAAATGCCACACCTTCGCGTCCAGGTTTTACCAACCAGGAACAAGGGGGTGTGAGAAGTTGGCCTGATATATGATGTTTCCAATGCTGGAACCACCTTGTATCAGTCCAAACAATCCCTTATGGTGTCTGGTTGTAAGTCAACCTTATAGACAAGCTATCTTAATGGTAGCATAGACTAAGCAGCCTTAAAGGCTAAACTCAAGAGGTCGTGTTAAGCAAGCTGTTTTACCAATCACAATCCTGTAATATCAAATAAAAGGACACCACACAAGTATATATTATAAAAATGTGAGGCTCCACTAACTTAGGGCTCAGCTTCCTCCAATTATCTTCCACCATGTGTGCCTTTCTTTCTTCAACTGAGTTGCACTGTGCTCTCAGGGTCAACCTCTGGCTACCTAAAGCTGGAGGCTGGGTCACTCTGTTTGGCTTGCTGGAGGGACAGTTCAGGTTTGGGCCCTTTGGGTCCCAGGTTTGGCTGTGCCCAACAGAATCCATCTGTGGGAGGTCCCTAACTACTTTAAGGGGGATATATGTTGTTAGCACGCATACTTTTACCACGCATACCATTAGCACGCAATTTTTACAACACAGGATCCCTTACAACGCATACTTTTACAACGCATGACATTACATCCCAGATACTATTACAACGCATACCATTACAACGTAAGTATAGGTAAGTATATAATTTTTTTAAATAATGTAATTAATAATTTAATAAATATTTTAATTATTTAAATTAAGTTTTATTAAAGAATTTGTTAATATATATGTAAAAAAATACCCCTGTACCCCATAACCCAAACCTAGCCCTGAACCCTAAAATACCCCTGTACCCCATAACCCAAACCCAGCCCTGAACCCTAAAAATACCCCTGTACCCCATAACCCAAACCCAGCCCTGAACTCTAAAAATACCCCTGTACCCCAAAACCCAAACCCAGCCCTGAACCCTAAAAATACACCTGTACCCCAAAACCCAAACCCAGCCCTGAACCCTAAAAATACCCCTGTACCCCAAAACCCCAACCCAGGCCTGAACCCTAAAAATACCCCTGTACCCCATAACCCAAACCTAGCCCTGAACGCTAAAATACCCCTGTACCCCATAACCCAAACCTAGCCCTGAACCCTAAATTACCCCTGTACCCCATAACCCAATACCCCTAATAAATGTTTTTAAAAAAACAGATAAACTTACCTATACTTACGTTGTAATGGTATGCGTTGTAATAGTTTCAAGTTTAAGTTTATTATGTTTTTGGCTCTCAAAAGAGGGCCACATAAAACAATCACATAGCTATACACCACTACATACAATAGAAATCACAATAAAAGCTGATTGAAAGATCACATCAATAACACTGGCCGAACAATCATCGAACAACATCTCTAGGTATCATTAATAAATATCTAAAAAACCCTTAAAAAAGTTAAAAATTTTGAAGCAAAACATTTCATTAGGTGGACAATAAAGGGCATGAAAGAAAGTATTTACTTTAAGGATTCCCAATTGTAGACAAATAGATTTTAACCATTTAGAGCGCAATGGACGTAATGCAGGACAAATAAACAAAACATGATTTCGGTCCTGCACTGCCTTATTACAAAAGTTACATACTGGAGATGTCCCTACCACTTTGCTAAAAGTGAATTTAGAGGTAGCAAATCATGTCTTAAAAGGTACCATAGCCTACGGACTCTATGAGGGATATTCCAGGAAACGTACTGCTGGGCCTGCTTTAATGAGTGCGTGCTTAAAAGTAAATCACCACCCTTCTTTTCTTGTAAAGCAGTCATATCCAATTTAAAACAGAGTTCCCAAGATGCGGATTTCAGCTGAGTCTTTAGTTGAGAAGGAGAGAGCAAGAACAAAGTACTTGCATCGAACTCTAACATTGCTACCGCTTTTCTAAAGTTTTTTACTATTAGTGAAAACTCGTTTAGATTGCCCAGCAGTTCGTTTTTAATATATGCCCGTAAGGAACCCGATTTACCTCTGGCCAAACAGGCCACCCACCTTACCAGGGCAATCAACCCCTGTACCCGACAGCTCCGAAGGCCAAATTCCAGCCTGCATGCAGACACGGAGCAAGCTGTATTAAGGGAAGAAATTCTTCTTAGTACCTTTCCTTCCATTAACTGCAAAAAACCCCAATACCTTAGCTCCACCAATTCTATTCCATAAAGCAGAGTTGCAGGGATTTTTGCTCTATATACTTCCAAAAATCGAGCAAAGTGTCTTTTTCCTGTAGCAGAATACAAGGAACATAACCCCATACCATGAGTCAATGCTTTACGCGAATTATGTTCAATATGGGGTTTTTCACTTAGGTTTGCCGAGATTATTTTACCTAAAAAGGTGTAAGTTTTAACCACCTCTAGTCTCTGGCCTCCTATAGCCCATCCAAAGTTTTCAGACCTACATTTTTTTCTTCCAGTAATGCACATGATTTTGCTTTTAGAAGCATTAATCTTCTTAAAATGTGCTTCTGCAAATAAATGTAATGCTTGCAGGCGGTTAGACAAGCCCTTCGGAGTTAAGTCTAAAATGAGGATATCATCCGCATACATTAAAACTGAAATGGATGAACCTCCAACTACCGGAGCTAACCCACCACATGCAGAAATGGAAGCAGGAAGGTCCGCAATATATAATGAAAACAACATGGGGGCCAATAGACACCCCGGTTTTAATCCATTCAGGGATGGGATAATCTGTGAAAGACCCCTTTCTCCGCCTTGTAGCACCTTACACCAGGTATTCGAGTGAAGGGACCTTACGAGCTCCAGTAGATGGGGTGGCATACCTAATACAGCAAGCTTTCTCCACAGCGTCGGACGGTCCACCTTGTCAAACGCTGTGGAGAAATCTATAAATGCCGCATATACTCCACCACCTCGCACTCGTACATATTTGTCCACAATCACTTGAAGGGCTGTTAAATTATCAAGTGTAACATGATCTTTGCGGAACCCAGTTTGTTCCAAAGGTAGAATTCCATTTGCCTCCACCCAATCAGTGATTAATATTAGAAGACACTTAGCAGAAACTTTCCCAATAGAATCCTGTAAAGCTATCAAACGGTAGTTCATGGGTTTATCCCGCTCTCCCTTCTTAAATATGGGTATTAGTATACTTCCCCTCCAGGATGTAGGAACTGATCTCATTGAGAAGCAGGCTTTAAACAAAGGAAAAAGAATCCTGCTCCATGAAATGACATCCTGCTTCAGTACTGAAATGGGCAACTCGTCCGGACCCATTGCTCCGGAGGAGCGCATACTCTTGATCACCGAAGCAATGGCTTTCTCAGAAGGAGGATCCATAGAATACCCACTGTCCAAAACAAGGTCACAATCCTCACCCTCTACGCCATTTGACGCATACAAATTCGATATAAATGAGATCCAGACATCTTCAGGAATTGAAATGGGAATAGGGGAAGTTCTTGCACCACATCCCTTACCAATTATGGACCAGAATTCTCTAGATTTACCATAGACAGAAGCCTCCCTTAAGCTAATCCAGAGTGAGTCTTCTTTTTCTTTTTTTAATTTTGCTCTCAGTCTGGTCCTCCTTCTTTTTAGTAAGGATAACTTATTAGCATTTTCCCTGGATCTAAAAAGAAACTGTTGCCTCACTAGTTTATTTATTTCTTTATTTAAGAGTAATAATAAACTAGGAACAAAAATCACTTTCCTAGGGTATCTAGGCTTCTTTGCAGTCGCAGTAAGCTTCTTCATAAAGTTTTCAAAATGAAAGAATTCCATACCCTGCCATTCTTTTAATTCAAGTAAGGTTTGAGCAAGAATGTTTTGCAAATCCTTCATAATAGTAGGGTTCCAGAAACATCTACCGGACTTACAAAGAAGAGAAACTCCTCTATTACTTAAAGACCAGGAATCAGTGACCGGAGGTTGTCATGAAAGAGTTATACTGGTCACGTTATGGTCACTCATAGGAGTTTGAGAAATCATTATATCCTGAATAAAGGAGAAAGTATCATAGTCCGTAATTACATAGTCAAGGATGGATTCACCCTTAGGGGACCTATGAGTAAATTTAGCAGGTGTATCAGATGGCATCCTACCATTTACAATTAACCCCTCTAGATAGCTAAGTTCTTCTAACATTATCTTTCCTCTTTTGCTAGTTTTTATTTTATTTGGAAAGATAGATTGGGGTATATTATATGCCTCTTCTTTAGACTTATTTCTAAACAAGTCTACGCTTGAGTTAGAAACTTTGCTATTCAGATCGCCCACGAGTAGAATATAAGGGGGCTGGTCAAGCTCTAATAATTTTTTTACATAAGAAAACATTTGCTTCAATACAGTATTAAAAACATCTTCAGGCGGAATGTATGCATTAATAATTACCAGGGAATACTGGCTACCTACACTGGCTAGATTATTAATAGTTATTGCTTGAAAAAGGTTACTTGTGTCAACATAATGTGAAAATTGCCATTGTAGTGAATTAGACAGGAGGCAGGCAATTCCACCTTTTGCGTGACCTTTTTTCGATGGCGTAGCTGCAGCCTCAAGCACAAAATAGTCTTTCCCCCGTATAGAATATTTTTACACCAGGTTTCCTGAATGCATATCACATCTGCATTCAGAGAAAATAAGAAATCAAGTTTCTCCGGTCTATTATGTAACCCTGCTGCATTCCAGGATAAGACTTTTAATTGACTGTTAAAGATGTTGAAACAGTCTTGGATTATCCGAGATATTATTAGATAAAACTCCTGGAAGCCAATTCCACCGATGAGTATCCTCAATTGTGGGAGCAATCAGGTTCAAGGGGATAGGTAGTACCTGAGAAACCATACGTTTACCTCTAGAGACCCAGATTTTTAAATCTTTATTGGATGTGGACGGCTCTTCCTGCCTAAAGCCCGACTTTGTGGCCCCCTCTATAGGGTAAATATCCTTTCTAGTATGGAAAAAGGGTAACACATCAATCCCTCTACATTGAAACACTTCCGCCTGTTGTAGTACAAGGTTAGCTATTATTTTAGAGCAGAATTTTACCCGTACACGTAACACATTTTCATACCTTACCAAAGAAACCAAGTCAATGTCGCTCAACTGAATAAGTTTTAAACATTCAATATCCTTAAAACAATTAAGCAACCATGACCTGTTTAGGTATAAGTCTGAGTCAAATAAGGGCAAAAAGTCCAGAGTCAGGGTATCCACATAAGATTTAGGAGCTTTAAAATGTACAGAAGGAGAATTTGTGGCGACAACAACCGGCAACCAAAAGATAGGCGCTGATGGGTTAAGTGTCCCTGGTGCAACGGGAATAGTTCTTGTCACCTCTTCGAATGAAGCTATGGGCACTAATCCATAATCCTCTTGACAAGGGGCTCCCCCAACATTGGCACGAACATCAAGAGGTCCTTCGACTTCAGAGCCAATAGTACAAACAGCAGCCTTATTAGAAAAAGTGTCCAATAAAGGGATATCTTCAATATCTACGACATCATGCACTTCTGTATTTATATGTTTTTGAAAAATAATTTGCCTCTGTCTTTTCTTCTTGTACTTACGAACAGGTTTCCTATTTTTCCCTTTGATCTTTCTGCTTTTTTCTTTTCCATTTACATCAAGATTCACTTCAGGCTCTTTTTTATCTAGGGTGAAAATTGGGAATAATTAATTTCCAACGTTTAAGTCCACATCCGCCAAGCTTTCTTCCTTTAAGGAAGGTTCTGATTCCTTCTTACAATTTAAAACGGATGGAATAGGCATCCCTGAGGACTCATGTTTGTCAACCACTACTGGCGTACCCACAGGCGCATTTTTTTCCAATAAATTACTGCTATCCAGGACATTCTGCAAGACTATCTCCGGGGCGGGAGTAGTACCATTTTCTGTGCTTTTTGCCAGTAATACTTTCAATATCTGTGTAACTGAGTCCAAGATGCAATCAGAGCTCCCAACAAATTTGCCCAGTAAAAACAATATGGAAGCCAGTAAATGTTCTAGTGCTATCAGGGAATCAGAGATAGGTTTATCGTCTTTGGGGAACCCAGAAGCGGTGAGGGGGCAGATACCGGATAGATTAAGTGGTGGAGTCCTAGAATCGTTCTGCAGTGAAGGAATGTCATTAGATGTTATAGAGGGAGTACTACTATATAGCAATAAACCTGACGGCGTGGCTCCATTTGGTGTCTTACTAGGGTCAGGGCGTTTCAGATTTCCATCATCCATATAGCGACCACACAATTCAAGATCGATACTGGACAGAAAAGACTCTCCTTTTATAGCCACATCCGGCTTTCTGCAGCCTTAAGAATGTTAGGCAGATGGACTTTCGTATCTGCTATCATATTATCAGGATGCTCTCCCCTTACAGTACCTACTGGGAGATTAGCAGCAATAGTTATTGACAGGGAAGGCAAGTTTTTTACAGAGGCTGGCTCAGGGTTGGAGTCTTTCTCCACATCAGGCGGTGCATCCACCAAAGGCACCATCTCAGAACCAGCAACTTCCGTGACTGCCAAAGTCTTATCAACAGGTTTTTCCCATAATTTCAGTAACTGCATCTGTCCCTTCAATAACACACTGTTGTCATATTTATTCCTCAGGGGGTTAGATCTGGTTTTTATACATGACCTCCCCCCTAGGACTCTTCCAGAGCGTAATTTCTTTGCTGTCATGATAAACGGAAAAATAACCAACCAAGCAGCAGAATAATGTTCAGAAGATATATATATAAATAACTATAACTAGTCCATAAAAATGAATCCTCGGAGAAGTTGACAATAGATACTCGGCCAGTATCCAGAAATATCTCCTTCAAAGAGACACACCTCCAAGCACTGAAATAAATAACCAAAAATGAAAATAACAGGGCCCAGCCTACCTCGGCCACCGAGGGCCACAGAGGGCCCGCCCTTTGCCCGGGCTTCGCTCGGCGTCCCGCGAGGGAGGGAATACGCCGATTTTATGCGCCTCCTGGCGCTTGTTGGTGCTGCTCGTAGGGCGCAATGCCCGCTGGGGCTTGTGGTTCCCCCGCCCTCCAAGCTGGGCAGCTCTCCGGTGTTCAGGGAGGCGTGCGACGGGAGGCGGGATGCTGAAAGAATCCTACAGCGGTCGCAAGGCGGCAGGTAGGAACTGCTGGCAGCTTCGTGCAGCAAAACGTGGTTGAGCAACTTTAAACAGGAATGATTCCCCGCTCTGCAGGGAATACGCCGATTTTATGTGCCTCCTGGCGCTTGTTGGTGCTGCTCGTAGGGCGCAATGTCCGCTGGGGCTTGTGGTTCCCCCGCCCTCCAAGCTGGGCAGCTCTCCGGTGTTCAGGGAGGCGTGCGACGGGAGGCGGGATGCTGAAAGAATCCTACAGCTGTAGCAAGGCGGCAGGTAGGAACTGCTGGCAGCTTCGTGCAGCAAAACGTGGTTGAGCAACTTTAAACAGGAATGATTCCCCGCTCTGCAGGGAATACGCCGATTTTATGCGCCTCCTGGCGCTTGTTGGTGCTGCTCGTAGGGCGCAATGCCCGCTGGGGCTTGTGGTTCCCCCGCCCTCCAAGCTGGGTAGCTCTCCGGTGTTCAGGGAGGCGTGCGACGGGAGGCGGGATGCTGAAAGAATCCTACAGCGGTAGCAAGGCGGCAGGTAGGAACTGCTGGCAGCTTCGTGCAGCAAAACGTGGCTGAGCAACTTTAAACAGGAATGATTCCGTTGTAATAGTATCTGCGTTGTAGTGTAATGCGTTGTAAATACATGCGTTGTAAATACCCTTGCGTTGTAATGGTTTCGTTGTAACAGTACTTCGTGGTAAAAGATGTGTGGTAACGGTTGTATACCCTTTAAGGGGGCTCCCTCAGGAGTTTTCACCTTACTAGGGCTACTAGTTTTGGTGCCCCTAATCTGTTGATGGGGGTGCTTTATTTGACAGGGGGCCCTCTGGGTCTCACTGTCCTTCTTGTCCTCTGCAGCCCTGGGCTGACTAAGGCAAGGTAGAGAGGGGCAGGTTACCTGCTCCAGACTGGGTCCCACCTGAGAAGGGTCCACTGCCATCAGAGGCTCTGTCAGGCCAGGCCTAACAACCTCTGGGGTAGTTCCTTCATCAGGGGTAAGATCCGTTCCCTGAGGAGGCTGATCCTGTCCTAATGTCTGGTGAGGGGAAGATTTCTCTTCCTCCTCCATGCTCTCAGTTTGGGTGGAGTGATCCATCATTTCAGGCTTCACAACACACATATCTGTTTGAGTTTGGGCTGTGACCATCACAGCCCCACCAACCTTTTCAGGAGGAGACTCAGTTTGGGTTTCTGCTGTTATCATAACAGCTTTGCTATTCTGTTTAGGAAGATCTTCTGCTAAAGATGGGGCAGAGAGTTGCTCAGCCCTACCAACCTTTTTAGGAAGGACATCTTGGATTGGGGCTGTAGCCATTACAGCCCCACTAACCTTTCCATTGGATTTTACCATTCTAAAATGGATTTCCTGTTCAACCTCAGCCCAGGCTGAGATTTCTAAATCATTACCAAGTAGGCAGTCAACAGGCAAGTTGGGTGACACTGCCACTCTCTTTGGGCCAGTGACACCTCCCCAGCTGAGACTTACTACTGCCATGGGATGATTTGTCTGGATTCCATCAATGTTTGTTACCTGGTATGTGGCACCTGGTAAAAGTTGCTTAGAGGGGACTATACAGTCAGCCACCATGGTGATGCTAGCCCCTGTGTCTCTAAAGGCTTCAACTTTCAAACCATTGATGATGGGTTCTTGTCTATATTTGCTCAAGGTATTTGGGCAATCAGAGAAGTTGGCAAACCCCATGCCAGTCTCATAAACAAGATCATTTGGTGATGGGGACCTGGATAGGCCAGGGTCCACCTGGGCTCCAAAAGTAAACCCACCCAGATTCCTGGGTGTGCTCCCACTTCCTGGGTGATTACTGCTGACAGTAACAGGAGGTGTTGGAGTGGGCTTTGGAGGTATATTCTCTTTATTACCATTCTTGGGACATCAGCTGTCTGTTTTGTAATGCCCAACCTGTTTACAGGCATGACAATAAGGCTTTTTCTGGGTTGAAGAAGTGTCTTGGGACCCACCCCCATTCTTGGAATTTTGGGGCCCTGGGGAAGTCTTTTCCTTACTTTTATCCCCACCCTTTTCCTGAGGCTTGGTAGACTCCTTCTTCTGGTTACTGTCCTGATTCTTAGGCCTAATCCTGGTTCTGACCCATTTATCTGCCCTCTTTCCCAATTCTTGGGGAGAGGTCAAATCTGAGTCCACCAGGTGCTGGTGTAAGAGCTGGTTCTGACAATTACTTAGGATCTGCTCCCTCATAATCAAATTATACAATCCTGTGAAGTCATGTACTTTGCTGCCATGTAGCCAACCCTCCAGAGCCTTAGTAGCACAATCTACAAAATCAGTCCAGTCCTGTGTCTGTGCCTTCTGAGTGTCTCTGAACTTCAACATGTACAGTTCAGTGGTTAAGCCAAACCCATCTATTAGAGCACTCTTCAGGACTGTGTAGTTTTTAGCATCCTCATGTCTGACAGTGAGGAGCTTATCTCTCCCTTTCTCTGAAAAGGAGTACCATAGGATTGCTGCCCACTGTTCCCCAGGAACCTGCTGTACCATGCAGGCTCTCTCAAGAGCAGTTATCCACTTGTGGATGTCATCCCCTTCTGTGTAGGGGGGCACAATCTTTGTCAGGTTTCTAGTATTATAGGACCTGTCTTTCTCTCTAGGATTATTGTTGCTGCCACCAGTGGCATCTAAGCCACACATTTTCTGTTCCCTTGCTAAAGCAAGTTTAGCTTGGGTCAGGGCTAACTCTTCCCTCTCTATCTGGAGTTCTATAGCTCTCATCCTGGCCTTATGCTCTCTTCTCTGGGGGGAAGTCATTCCCCTTTGAGAGTTTCTGGAGACACTAGAAATGTGAGAATCCCCTGAGGGAGATCTCACCCTTCTATTGCCTGTGGGAACTAGGTTATAGGATCTGGGGAGGTGCTGGCCCTCTCCATTCCCATGTAGGTCCAAGTTGGCTCGGCTAAGCCTCCCCACTGGTACCTGGTTATCCCTCTGATCCTGATCATCAGGCCCATCTACTACTGAGCCATCTTCCTCCTCTTCCTCCTCTTCTTCCTCTTCCTCTTCTGGAGTTTTCTCATTCTCAGGGGTGTTCACTCCATCTCCTAAGTCTAAGGGAGCTGCACTCGCCTTATCTAAGTCATCCTTTTCCAGGATGGCTATCAGGGAAGGAATGGTGGGGTTTCTGCCCCTTTTTAGCCCCCTTGCAATGCAAAAGGCACCCAAGTCTTTGTGGCTAAGTTTGTCATAGCTGGAAGTTGCCTTGGTAAGGTCAACTGTCACAGAGGCAGAGCCTGAAGCTCCTCCTGTGCCAGACATGACTGCTAGTGAGGTGTAAGTGGTGCACTTACCTACACTAAGTGTTTTCCTACTGTACCTTGCTAGTGAGTTGTAGTCAGGGTGTGCTAATCCCTTTAATCTACAACTACTAAGTTCAGTAGAACTTAATATGCTAAGCTTTTGATTTATATGTACCTAAGGTACTTGATGTGATCTTTCAATTTGATAAAAAGATTGCAATGGTAAAACAACAGCAAGCTCAAATCCGCACCGCTGCACACCAATGTGAAAAGTTGGCCTGATATATGATGTTTTCAATTCTGGAACCACCTTGTATAAGTCCAAACAATCCCTTATGGTGTCTGGTTGTAAGTCAACCTTATAGACAAGCTATCTTAATGGTAGCATAGACTAAGCAGCCTTAAAGGCTAAACTCAAGAGGTAGTGTTAAGCGAGCTGTTTTACCAATCACTATCCTGTAATATCAAATGAAAGGACACCACACAAGTATATATTATAAAAATATATGTGTTTATTACTAAAAATAATCCCCAGTACTCTTTATGAGCAAAGGGGCACAAGCGTTAAATCAAAAGCAAAGTATAACATACAAAGTTGCACAAGTATGGGTGAGGGCGGGTGGCCACTCAAACCATATATTAAGAAAATGGCATAAGAGATACCAATCGAACAGTGGCTAGGCATAGGGCCTAGGGAATCGCTGGGAGCAGTCGAGACAAGCAATGCTGAAGTCGGGAAAAGCCAGCGGGATTCGGGTGCAGCGCTTAAAGCACACGCATGCACCAATGTTAAGTCAATGGTGCGTAAAAGTTACACAGTTAGAGTTTTAGGATACTTCCGCTGAACCTAGATGGACAAAACTTTAGACACAGACCCTAGAGGTGTGTACCAGTGTGGGAACACCGGCGTTGCAATGTTACCTCACCCACAGGAAGCGGTGCATAGGGTCGAAGTGGCGTCGGGTTTCGTCATGCAGGTTCTTGGTGCTTGAAGCTGAAGATGCTGCAGGCGATGTGAAGGAGAAGTGTCCGGTGTGATCCAAGGGTGGATCAGAGTAGAAAAGTACCTGAAAGCAGAGGGGACAGAGTCTGGGTCACTCAGCAGTGACCAGGGTGGAACTAGGACGGAACCAGGCAATGTCGGGCGCAATCAGGTGGTTGTCGAGGAGCTTCTCTCCGCTGCCACGTGGGCTCTGGGGCATCTGTGACGTCCAGGAGCGGGTCACGAGCTGTCCCACGCAGGCTCTCACCGTCGGCGCTGTCGGCTTCTTGATCGGAGCAAACAACACTTGGCAAGAGCAATTCACGCAGGACTGGAAGATTGCTCCTCACTCGGACCAGGAGGGTCAGAGCGGGTGCTCCTTTTCAGAGGAGCTGGCGCAAGTCTGGAGCAACCAGAATCGCAAGTCGGTTTTAGGTTTTCGTCGGCAAAGGGGCCACAAGCCAGCTGGCAAGTGACCGGGCCAACGCGTTGAGCCAAAGAAAGCAGAAGGGCCCCACGCAGCACTCGTCGAGTGTAGAGGGGTGAGCTTAGGTGCAAGAGTGGCTCAGGGTTGGGGCTTCCCAAACCCCGGTGTACAGCTTCAAGGTCACTCGTGGGCTGCACGGTCAGCGTCTCGTGGTCTTTTCAAGATGGCATGCCCCACGCTTCCGCTCGCCTCCACGGGTCTCAGCTCTACAGGGACTGTGGATCGGGCTGCAAGAAGGCAGGCAAGCTTGATCTCGTCGATCTCTGTCGCTCGAGTTCCGGCGGGAACTGCAACAAAGCAGACGTCGAGGTGCTGGATGGCGCCTGTTTGCACAGGGTGGTCACTCCTTGACCACAAGGGAGATTCTTCAGTCTTCTACGTTGAGTAGGATGTCGAAGGGTCCAGAGTTTCATTTCTTATGTTTCATCAGGATAATCTGAATGCGTTGGCACTGCTCCCATTCTTATACCAATCTAGTTGGCTGGATTACCTGCTAGGTCCCCTCCTATGGGTGGGACCCAGGAAGGGGGTGGATACACCCCTTTCCTTTGATCCAGGCCGCGCTGGGACAGGGGCTGGTGTGCCCCAGAACCTGTTTGGCCGGATTATGCAAGGGACAGCCTTGTGCTCCCCAGGCAGTGTCTGGTTTCTTTCAAACCTCCCTGCTATAATCCACTATCTCCTGTCTGGGGTGGTGTAACACCTCCCTGCGACAGGAAAGCCTTTGTCCAGGCCTCCTGTGCTGAGTTTCGGTCAGCAGCAGGAGGTCAGACTTGTGTCTGTGGCAGAAGCCTCCATTTTGTGGATCTGAGGCTCTTTTAAAATCAACCGCGTTTTAGCAAAGTAACATGTCGTCTCTCTCTAGAGGGGTTAAATGCTACCCCCGTCGCCAGGACTGGCGAGGGGGTAGTATTCCAAATCGTATGACACCTTACCCGACATGTTTTGATAAAGCCAAACCAAAGTTGACATATAACCGCGAGGATTATAATGCACTTAATAGTATATGGTATGGCATTATCCCGGTACAGCTTAGGGAATTGGTCCCGACAGCTGCAGACAGGCTCAGCTCATGCTAGAGCACCATCTCACATAAAACCAAGCACTCTGCCTCCAGGATTGTTAAGGCCTGCCATAGGAGTGACTGATAGGTATATATGTGTCCAGTTAGGTTTAGATATAGGCATACTATATCTAAGCAAGGGGTGATTACACCACCTTGCCCCAGCTGAGTGATCAGCCAGTTGTGTCAATTTTAGATAGCCAGCCAGGGGTGACAAAAGATATGCTGCAGCCCCTGGTAGGCCTTGGATTCACCTATGCCCTGGGCACCTATAGTGCTCTCTACAGGGGCTGATAAGGTGACCCAAGCCAATCTAGTTATGCACCTAGGGTACATGGAATCCATTTTACAAAGAGAGCAGATAGCCTGGGGCCCTGATTAGCAGGGAACCAGGCCAACTAAGTCGAATACCAGCTAAACACAAGGCAGAAATTCTGGGGTAACCATATTCAGGTAGCCACCTTCCTACAGGGGGAATGCACTTTTGATAAACTGGTCAGGGACGTTTGCATACGCCTTTCCACCCCTCCCTCTCATTCCGAAGGTAGTGGCAAAGCTCCTAAGATCCAGGATGAAAATGATACTAGTAGCACCAGACTGGCCTCGCCAGTGGTGGTATCCAGATCTGTTGCAGCTGTGAATTCGCCCGCATCGGAGGCTTCCATGCAGGCCGGACCTTCTTACCAAGATGGGGCAGAAGATCTTCCATCCCAGCCTTCCCTCCCTCAGCCTGACAGCATGGCTCCTGAAGTCCTGCAGTATGGACATCTAAACCTTCCTTCGGACTGCATGGACATTCTACGGGAGTCGAAGAGACCTTCCACCAGAACCTCATACTCTATGAAATGGAAGAGGTTTTATATGTAGTGTGCACAGAAAGGTTGAAGTCCAGTTACTGAGCGCCGGTCATTGGAATTGCTTAACCTCTGAGGCGGAAGCCGGAGGTGTCATCACGCTCGTATTTTAAAACTTCTGAAATTGTGATTTATCTGTATTTTTAAAACCTGTGCACCTACCCCCAGCCACTGCAACCACTTTCCCGCCAAGCAGGCACCCACAATCAGCGGAACATAGCGCTGTGGGAAAGGGAAACGGCACACGGACGCCATCGCTGGGAAACACGAGGCCACGCCCACACGATAGGCCACGCCCACCCCCTCTCTCCATAAATGTGCATCCTACGCAAGCGCAGCGGACGAGCGCAGCGGGAGCGCCTAAGGCAAGCTCTGCCTTATGTACCCGCACTTTTGCACCCTCATCCCTCCCTCTCTCTTGCTCTGAATGCAAACATTCCTTCCGAAACACCCTGGCATGTCCCTCGATACAGAAATACTGCATGTTGGCATTAAATTGCCGTTCATTACCTAAGCATAGCATTCAAATGTCCATGCTGCTAGAGGAGCGCAAGCCAGATGTCATCTTTTTAACAGAGACCTGGCTCTCCACTCAATCTGACCCAGACATTGTCGCAGCTCTACCCAGTGGATACCACATCGTTAGATCGGACAGACCAGTAGGGAGAGGCGGCGGTCTGGCTATCATACTCAAAAACCAGTACCGTTGCCGTACCACGGCAGAAACTATCCCCGAGTGCGAAAGCATAGAATTCTGCATAGAGTTCAACGCCAACACTTCTTTCTCGGGCACCTTGATCTACCGTCCTCCTGACCCAACAAAACTGTTCCATAGGTCGCTCCCAGAGATTATAGCAAAACGAATTCTATCCGCTGCTAATTACACAGTCTTAGGAGACCTAAATCTTCATTTTAACTCCCCCTCAGATAATATTGCCAAGGAGCTAATAGACGACCTCGGAGCTCTTCAGCTGTCTCAGCTGATCACAGCGCCAACCCATGAGAAGGGCAATCTGCTCGATCCAATTTTCAGCAGCTGCAGCGACCTGACTGTTGACTATCCAATCCCCCTCCCATGGTCAGATCATTTTCTGATTCCGTTCTCTTGGGCCACCCACAAGGCTCCCCAGCTACCTCCCCGGACAACAATCAGGAGGAACTGGTCAAAACTCCAGCTGGAATCCTGGATGCACAGCCTGGACTCTACCCGCCCGCCCCCCTGCTCAGACCCCAGCATAGCAAACGAAAATGATGTCAGCTGGATCACTAAATCATTAGATACGGTCCTCCCTCTCCGCAGATCTTCATCTAAGAGAATGCAGAAATCAGCGCCCTGGTTTTCTGACTCCTTAAGAGAATTAAAACGCTGCTGTAGGCAACGAGAGAGAGCCTGGCGTCTAGACTTTCTCCCGGATAAAAAGGCAGCCTACAAAGAGGCGATAAAAGCTTATAGAGATGGGATTAGGACGGCGAAAGCGACCTTCTACGCTGATAAAATCCTGGAGGCTAAATCGAAGCCCAGGGAAATTTTTCAGATAATAAAACACTGCTCAAATGTCACCACCGCCCCCCCGCCGAGCAAAACTCAAGACCAATGCAATGAGCTTGCGGACTTTTTCCACAACAAAGTCCTGAAAATATACTCCACCTTTCAGACGGGAGCTACAGTTCCGGAGATAGCCGACCTACCCCCTCCTAGAATCCTCCCTCCCCCAGACCACTCAACCCTCGAGCACTTCCCTCCCCTGGACCTCGACACCCTCTGCAAAACAGCAAGCCAAGTTAAATCGGGCTCCCCGCGTGACCCAGCCCCACCAGAAGTTCTGATACAAGCACATGAAGTCACCCTGCCTGTGATCTTGGAACTCCTAAATACATCTATAGCCGCATGTGCTGTTCCTACAGCATGGAAACAAGCCATGGTGCGGGCGCTGCTGAAAAAACCTAACCTGGACCCCGATGACCACTCCAACTACCGTCCCATCTCACTCCTCCCTTGGGCTGGCAAGGTGCTGGAAAAATACATAAATGCCCAGCTGGTCCAGTTTATTGAAAATCACTCCCTACTGGATGCTTCCCAGACAGGTTTCCGGCCGAAACATGGCACCGAAACTGCCTTACTAACGGTTGCCGAGGAATCCCGAAGGGTACTGGATCAGGGAGGATCAGTGGCAGTGATCCTCCTTGATCTAAGCGCCGCCTTCGATACGGTCAGCTATGCCACCTTGCTGAACCGTCTCCGGGACATCGGAGTCTCAGGCGACGCTCTAAGGTGGTTCGACTCCTTCCTGTCTGACAGATCTTTTCAGATCTTCGACGGCGACACAATATCAACCAGCAAGCCTCTCAGCTGTGGAGTACCACAGGGCTCCTCCTTGAGCCCTGTGCTATTCAATGTCTACATGAGACCACTGGCTGGGATCGTCAAACCGTACGGCATCAAAATTGTGTCGTACGCCGACGACACTCAGTTAGTGGTATCATTGGCTCAAGAGAACATCAGTCAACCCCAGGGAGGTTTGCTGAGCTGCCTAGAGGACGTTAAGGAGTGGATGACCAGCTCCTCCCTGAAACTAAACGGAGATAAAACAGAGCTCATGCTTCTAGGCCCAGCCTTGCCAATACCGTTCACCTCTTTGTGGCCCCAAGCTCTGGGCACTCCCCCTACCCCCAAGGAAAGCGTCAAGAGCCTAGGAGTGTGGCTGGACAGGAAGCTTTCCTTTTCCACCCAGGCTACTAAGCTGTCCGCCACCTGCTTTGGCATCCTCAAAACCCTGAGGAAAGTCCTTCCACTTCTGCCTCTAGAAGCCAAGAAAGTGGCAGTACAAGGCCTCATACAGTCTCGCCTGGACTCAAACAATGCCCTATATGTAGGGGCTCCTGAGATGACTCTCCGGAAACTGCAGGTGGTGCAAAACTGCGCAGCACGCACCCTGCTGCAGATTCCACGAGCCCAGTCAGCCAGACCTGCATTAAAAAGTCTTCACTGGCTGCCAGTCAAGCATAGAGTGGCATTCAAGGCGTTGTGCATTGCGCACCGGGCCTTTTGGAAAACAGGACCCGCAATCAACAGCAACCTTGTCATCCCCTATCACTCAAATAGAAACCTCCGCTCCACTGATGCTTTTCTGGCAGTGGTTCCTAGAGTGAAGAGAGCCAGATCCGGGGGCAGGCTGTTCTCACTGAACACCGCTAAACTTTGGAACACCCTCCCCCTTACACTCCGTTCCAACCCGGACCTGCTCTCATTCCGTAAAGAGTTGAAGACGTTATTATTTGCCAAAGCCTCCGAGCTCTAATCCATCACGCGGCCTGTCTCTTCGATTCCAACCTCAGCGCTTGGACGCCCCTGGGCAGCAACAGCGCTCAATAAATCTATTTCTATTTGTTAGACCTGTCTGACTTTTTGGCGAAGTCCCTCCTAATTTTTATTTATTTTGTCCCCTTTTTGCCCCTCATACCCTTGTTAATTTTTGTGTCTACTGACTTTTTGTAGGTGTTGGTCAGGGGGATAGGTGTTTTCTTCCCCCCTCATAATATTTTACCTCAGGCCCAGAGGCCTGTTCTGACAGGAAAGTTGGCACCACCTAAAATGGTGGCCACCAACTGCCCCAACTGTCACCAACAGAACTTGGCCATAGCCTAACATAGGGCATTCCAGAACCTTCTGGTCCATTCTGGACCACTGAAGGGCAGCCTATATAAGGCGGAATGCGGGGCAGCCATTTTGTCTACCTGTGGAAGTCAGCTGGAGGACAGGTGGTAGCTAAGGGTGGGAAAAGATTGGACTTAGGGTTGACCTCCTGGACTGGGAAGCTGCCTATTTGGTCCAACCCACTACTCCCCTGTTAGTTACTTGTCTTGGCCCCGCTGTGGGAAGTTACTGGAGACCCTGGGCGCCTAGCTTGCCCCTTTTCTAAGTCAGGAAGGGGAAGAATTAAGGAGAAGGAGACTGCAGCCTGAGGAGCGCGGTCCTCTGCCCAGTATAAGGGTTCTAACGAGATTGTCCAGCACGAGTCTCAACTGGAGAAGGGCTAATCCTGGTGCCCCCTCCCCTTTTGCTCAGCTTCTAATCGGTAGCTGACCGGCTGCTGGGAACCCCTCCCCTGTGCTACACCCCCACCGTGCCCCTCTTGGTACCTGTGGCAGTGGAGCAAGCTGTCAGGCCGTTCTGCCCATTACCGGCGCGAGTCAAGCGGCGCCGTGCGGAGCATCGGCTTGATCAGGAGGTGAGGAGCCGTCTGATAGTGTTTTCCCCGGTTCCCGGAGCAGAGGAGTGTGAGGGGAGGCGCTGACGCGAGTGCGCGATCTCCAAGGAGGAGACGCTGCTTCCTCGCGCATGCCCTCAGCGCTGTAGTGTCCCGGGTACAGGAGGGGCCTATGATCGGGCAGGCCCGGGTGGACGCCTCCTTCCTGGCTGCGTAGGCGGAGTTTCCTGGCATCCGGGCGGGTGCTACCGCGCATGCCGAAGAGAGAAGCGGCCCCGCCGAACACCGGAAAGAGCGCCGGCCGCCTCGGAGAGTCCCGTGAGCGTCCCGCCTTCTCCCTCCGCTCGCGCGCCACGCAGAGGAGCTGGCCGAGCTGAGAGGGGGAAGCGGAAAGGCCCGTTAGAGGCCTTAGAGCAGTTGGAAATTTGGCAAACCTTCCCCTCGAGCGCCACGCAGAGGAGCTGGCCCGAGGGGGGAGGAAAGAGCAGGGAAGTTAGCCTGTTCGGAGCGTCGTGAGGCGTGAGGGCCTCGCCTGCCTTGGTTCCCCGCCCCCTTTGCCTGCTGTCCCCATACCAAGCCTGGTGCAAGGCGATTCCGGCCATAATCCTACAAGTAAGGAGGAGAATTACAGAGGGAAGCTGCGCTAACATCTCCAGTGAAGGGAATAAAGTACTGATCATTTTCCTTCCTGACTAATATAGGCTGGGGAGTAGCATAAAGAAACCTGATGTTTAATTGGGAGTTTGAGCCCAATACAAAGCTTACTGTTTGATAACTAAACTATGGGATAAACTGAAGTTTATTACTGAAATCAGATTTGGTCCATCTTGAACTGATTAGATATATTCTTTTTGCTAAACATTGAGATAAGTTAATATTCTTGAAGAATAGAACTACTGATTATTGGATTTTTAAATGTATTGAAAGATACTGTTAATGTGGATTTCTAATGCCAGTGACTCTGCTAGAAAGAATGCTAATACTGTGTTGATATCTGCTGTGGCTTATAGTGAGTCGTAGTTCTCTCCCAAGATTCTAGCGGATTAATAGTTAGCCTGATTGATTCTAAAGTACAGTATATCCTGAATGCTCAAGTGTGATAGGAGTTCAAGAACATAGTAACTGCTTTAAAGACAAAGGGCCATATGTAGGTGGCCAAATACCGATCGGTAACACCGAAAATGGCTCATTTTCGGTGTTACCGACAAATATGTAGCCATGTGAGATGTAGGTAATACCGAATAGGATCGATAATAACGAATCGGTAAAAACCTTCCGTCACCGAATCGGAATTACCGAAACAATGAGATCCGAATCGGTAGAAACGATTCGGTAAAACCCCCAAATATGCTATGTAGCAAACCCCGGTATTACCGAATTTGGCCAAAATCGGTGATAACGATTCGCTAATTACCACGTTTCTGGAGCATGTGGTAATCAGGAGGAGTCTATATAAACACACCCAAAATGCATCTGTATGACCACAATGGCAGGCCTCTATCTCATAGCAAGGCACCTACGGCTGGGAGCAGCAGGAATGAGGATCTGGAGACGTGAGGAGCAGGTGTACAGAGTACGCATCACTCTGTTCCAGTTGACAGACGCTGAAATCCACGAGAGATACAGATTGCACCCAGACACCATCCTGGAGCTAATACGGGACCTAACACCCTATCTGGAGCATCAGACACCAAGGGCCCACGCAATCCCCCCCCATGTCCAAGTACTCTGCTGCCTGCACCTGCTAGCATCAGGAAGTTTCCAGGGTGTGATAGCAGCAGTGGGTGGAGTATCACAGAGCTGCCTCTCCCGGATCTTCAACACCTTCCTAGACGCCATGATGGACAGAATGGAACATTACATATCCTTCCCCAGTACGCAGGTGGAGCTGCAGAGAACCAAGCTGGAGTTCTATCAAATTGCCCACTTCCCCCACGTGATCGGCTGCATCGATGGGACCCACATTCCCATCTGCCCACCTGCAGCAAGTGAATACATTTACAGGAACCGCAAATCCACCCACTCAATCAATGTGCAGGTGATCTGCAATGCCAAACACATTATCACAGACATTGTGGCCAAATACCCCGGGAGTACCCACGATGCTTACATCTTCAGGAACAGTGGCATACATACACGTCTGCTTGCTGGTGAATTTGCCGACGGACACATACTAGGTAAGTAAATGTCACACACCCTGATGTACACCCTGCCACAAGCTGTTGGTCACACCAATCAATGCCACTTACTTCTCTTCATAGGTGACAGCGCATATGCCCTCCGGCCGTATCTCCTCACACCATATCTGAACCCAACCACCCGAAGGGAGAGGAGATACAATGTGGCACATAGGAGCACACGCAACGTGGTGGAGCGCACTTTTGGTATGCTCAAAAGCAGATTCCGTTGCCTCCACAAAACAGGAGGTGCGCGTCTGTACAGCCCCTTAAAATGTTGCAAGATTATTGCTACGTGTGCAATGCTACACAATCTGGCCACCAAAAAAGGAACTGCAGTGGAACTGACTGAGTCAGAGGACGAAGACGAGGACAACCCTCAGCCAGAGCCCAGCGCGGCTGGTGCTGCAATTGAACATGATTGGAGACATAGACGGGCAGAGATAACATCACACTACTTCTGAGTGAGTAACGACACTGAGGCATTTCCAATTACATGTACAGGTGTTTATTTGGCACACCTAGAGCATTCTGAGCAATGTCCAATTGGACATGGGTTACATCACCCATCACATGCATGTGGACAGCCAGAGTCCTTCACTTCTTGCGTCCCCGTGCTGCACGTGCATGTTCCCCATCCACACTGCCTTGTGAGTTGGACCGTTCCTGTGCTGGGACAGTACGTCCACTACGCCTCCTGCACTCGGTGGGTGAGGGTGTGACGCTACCACGGCTGGAAGCCTCCTCACTGTCCCCCCCCCCTTCCATATTTGAGGCATTAGCATTCTGCATGAGCTCTAGCACTGAGGTCATGGACACCATCCCCCTGGCCACATCCATGCTGCAATGCGACATCTTCTCCTGCATGGCGATGGACCGGCGACACATCAGTGCTGTTGTACTGGCCAGCCGGTTCACCGACGAAGTATAGTCTTGGAGTCTCACTCTCAGTCGGCGCATGCCAACACGGTCCTGCTGCAGCTGGCTGCACAGGTTGTCCACCGAGGTTGCTACCCTCTCCATCCCTGCAGACATATTCTCCCCCATGGCACTGATACCCTCCTCCATCTTGTGCATATGTCTGTTAATGTCTGCCACCTCCCTGTGTAACGCCTTCATCTCCCTCCATTGCAGGCGCTGGACCTTCAGCATCTTTCCTTCCAGTCCAGCAAACACACTGCCACCCTGCTCATATTCCACTGGACTGACCGGCCTTGCCCTGCGGCGTCGTGATGAGATGTTTGCACCCTCGGATGCTGATCCAGCCCGCTCCCTGTTGGATCTCTCTACAATGGGACTTTGTTGGCGCTGGCTGCCCTCCTCCTCCGACTCCTCCATCTGCTGGAGGGTGATCACGGCATGCCTCCTGCCTGACTGTGGTTGTGGTGGTGGTGGTGATGGTGGTGGTGTAGGTGAACGTCGCAATGGTGACTGAGTGAGAGGGGATTGCGGCCCTCCCTGGCGCTGTGGTGATGTCTGTGGTGAACGATTGGCTGGCTGCGATGGCGCAGAGCTGGTGTTCCCTGCAGCCATGCTGTCTTCATCGTGTTCACTCCCCTCTGGCCTGGCTGACCTGCCTCTGCTGCCCTCAGCTGCACTGCGAGATGACTCGCCTGAAATGACACAAATGTAAATTTTCTCAATGCTCTGTCTGCAATGCCATTGCATTAAAGTACATGCCAACAGTGCACAGTGGTTATCCTGACCTGTCCAATTATGTTACCATGCTATTGTGTTAGCTGTCCTGACAGTCCTGATCATGATTTCACACTGACTACATCACCCAGTATGCATTGCAGGTAAGCAGTAAGACATGGTGTGGAGTGGGAGCACTTTTACCACTATGGGGGTTGGGGTTTGGGAGGGGTTAGGGCAGCATGCTGGGCATGCTTCTTACCTTGTTTTCTAGCTGCTCTGGCGGAGCTGTCTGCGTCTCCTATGCCACTCACACTCTCCCGCTGGATGGTGGACTCCACCATCTGTTCCAGTGGTGTTGGTACTGGGGCTCGATTTTTCCCTCCTCCAGTTTTCCCTGCCAGCCTATGTCTCTCTGCCATCCTCTGTTTTGCAGTTTTTCTGAGGTCGTACCACCTCTTTCTGATGTCCTCTATGGTGCGCAGGGTCACACCTATGGCATTGATCTTGTCCCGAATGCCACTCCATATTTGCCTCTTCTGTGCGTCTGGCACTTGGTGGGACTGGGCTCCAAACAGCTTGTGGTACACTTGGGTGACTTCCTCAATCAGGATCTCAAGCTCCTTGTCGCTGAACTTGAGTTTTCTTTTTCTATCACCTCCCTCCTTCTCCTTGTCCTGGCTTGCCATTGCAATGCTTGTTCTGTTTTTCTTCTCTTTTCTTATTCTGGTCTATGTTGCTGCTGCCTCCTCAGCTCTCCTGCCTGCCTGCCTCACAGTGAGCTCCAGGCCCTGTGCACCTGGCTGGGTGTGGCAACTTCCTGTTTGGGGAGTAAATGGGTGTATCAGGATTGGCTGATTCACCAAAACGCTGTTTTTCGAATTACCGATTCGGTATTTCCGATTTTGGGTGTGGATTCGGTAACATCGAATCGGTATTAGCCTTTCGGTATGCATTTTTATTACCGATCTGGTCACAATCGGTATTTAATACCGATTAGGAACGAATCGGTAATGTTTACCGAATATTTACCTACATCACGTTTACCTCATTCTTAATACCGATTCGGTATGAATCGGTATTACGGAGTCGGTATTTGGAATTTACCTACATATGGCCCAAAGTGATTATCTGCTAATAATTTAAAAAGTTTAACTGCTGATTTTACAGTAACCTGAAATGTTCTGAGCTATTTATATTTGACCACAAAGAGAATATTATTTTTACATAAAGCAGTACGTATTTTCCTATAATTTTGGTGTAGTGTTTTCTTTTGAGTGCTATTGCGTGGAATTACTTTTGGGTGGTCTGCAATCTTTACACTGTGCCTCTAAATGTTAGTCTTGCCCTAGGCCAGGCTACCTAATTCCAACATATTGGTGCCTAGCGGTGGGATTGCGGACTTGGTTGCAGCTACTTACTAGTAATTTGGCGTAATACACCCAACCTACACCAGGAGTTTTCTCCTTGCGGCCCTCCCAATTAGTCTTTTTGTTTTTTCTAAATTTATTCCTGGTGGTGGGTGGAGTTGGTTTTAGGTTACCCTCACCCCTCTGAAATTTCTGGTGTGTATCCAGGTTTGCCAGATTCACCATGGAGTTTGCGGTGGAAAACCTGGAAGTCTATTCCGTGCCCCAATTGAGAATGTTCTGCCAGCAAATGGGGGTCTTTTTCAAACATGGTGCTAGGAAGGGGGAGCTCCAGACTAGCCTTAGGGCCTGGGTGGAGGCACACCAAGAGACAAAGGAGGAGGATGAAGAGGTTGACCAGGGCACAGAAGGGGGGGTGGAGGAGTTATTCCGCCATGAGGGGGAAAACTTGCTCACCGGACCAGTGTCCTATTCCAGAAAGGGCAGTAGCATTTCTGGGAAAAGCCTAACAGAAGCCGAGCTCACCGATAGGAGGGAGAAAAGACAGCTAAAGTGGGAGCTGGCTAAGTTGGAACAGGAGAAAGAGGAGAGGAGGATGGTCCACGAGTTTAGGCTGAAGGAACTGGAGCTCCAAAGTCTACAACGGGGGTCCTCTCCTGTTAGGAATGGTGGCAGCGAACCGAAAGAGTCAGCCAGGGAGACCAAACCCTATATCCCAAAGGACCTGATAGCGAGCTTCAGTCAGGGGGATGATGTTGCTAAGTGGCTGGCCGCTTATGAGGTTTCTTTGAAGGTTCATGGAGTGCAGGAGAAGCACTGGGGGGGTAGTTTGTACAAGTACATGCCTCCTGCTGGTCGGGACACCTTGCTGGCCCTGGATCCAGAGGAACAGACAAACTACCCCACCATGAAGCTGGCGTTATTGAGGAAGTTCGGGCTCACCCCAGAAAGGTACCGACAGAAGTTCAGGGGGAGCCACAAGATGGGCACTCAGAACTGGGTGGACTTCCTTGATTACGCCAGAAAGGCTTTAGAGGGTTGGGTCAAGGGCAGTGAGGTAAAGGATTATGAGGGGCTGTACGATCTGTTTTTGAGAGAACACCTCCTCGAGAAATGTTTTCCCGAGCTGCGCCAACACCTGGTAGACAGCAAGCTGACCAATCCCCGGAAGCTTGCAGAGGAGGCGGACATCTGGACAAGTACCCGGGTGTCCACCAAGGGGACTGTAGGGGAATCTCAAAAAGCCGGACAGGGCGCCCCCCAGAAGAAGGAGGGGGGGGGAGAAAAAGAAAGAGTTCTCTAAAGGTCCCCAAAATAACTTCCAAGGGAAGGGAGCAGGTTTCACCCCTAGGGCAAACCCGCCCCGGAACCCTCATCCTGGCCAGAGCCAGCAGCCCAGGGTTCTCCACTGTTTTGAATGCGGTGGCGTTGGACATTATAAGGGAGATGTCAGATGCCCAAAGAGACCACCCCCTCCCACCGGAGGAAAGTCACCGGGAGTAGCTAGTGTAGCGCTCGGGGAGGAGATGCCCTTAGATAAGGGGGGTGAGTGGGCGGGTGTCACCTTAGTGTCCCTGGGAGAGCGGGAGATGGTGCCAAAGATCCAGGTGCCCCCAAATACTACAAAGTATGGGCAATGGGTTACCATCAATGGCCAGAGAGGGGAGGCTCTGAGGGATACAGGAGCCAGCATGACTATGGTGAGAAGTCAGCTGGTGTCCCCAGAGCAGGTTGTTCCTAATGTACTCCACCCCGCCGCGATGGCTGACGGCAGAATGGGCCACTATCCAGTGGCTGAGGTTCCCTTTGAGTGGGAGGGGGTTGCAGGTTCACTTCGAGTTGCCGTAAGCCCTGCCGTGCCAGTCGATTGTCTGTTGGGGAAGGACATGGAACACAATACTTGGAGAGAGGTGGAATACCGGACGCATTCTGCGATGCTGGGTACACCTGACTGGGCCTGTGTCAGCACACGGTCTGCGACTGCCCGGAGAGGGAGTTCGCCTGGGTTGGAGCCTGGAACAATGGCCCAACCCGCTGCTAAGAAGGGACAGACCCGGAGACAGAGAAAGCCTGCTCCGGCTTCCACACCCCATGAGACAGATCGGCCACCTGCGGTGGTGGACCAGGAGTCCGTGGAGGGGGAAGTAGACTCTCTGGATGATTTACCCCTCCCTGCGGAGTGGCATGTGGAGGGAGGTCCTACCAGAGAGGAATTCTGTAAGGGGCAGAGGGAGTGCCCCACCCTTGAGGGACTGAGGCGACAGGCTGAAGCCCAAGCAGCAGGTGATGTTACGGGACATTACCATATTTACTGGGAGGATGGACTCCTCTACAGTGAACCCAAGGTACCCTCGCCTGGTTCATCGAGGGCCTTGGTAGTCCCGCAACAGTACCGAGCCTTCCTTTTGGAACTGGCTCATGCCATACCCCTGGCAGGACACTTAGGCCAGGACAAGACCTTTGCACGGCTTGTTCTCCACTTTTACTGGCCTCAGATGAAAGCGGCGTCCAACACATACTGTAGGACATGTGTAACCTGCCAGGCCAGTGGGAAAACAGGGGTGAAGCTAAAAGCTCCCCTGGAACCACTTCCAGTCGTTAGCACCCCCTTTGAGAGGGTGGGCATCGACATTGTAGGGCCTTTGGATCCACCAACAGCAGCTGGTCACAGGTTTATCCTGGTACTGGTGGATCATGCCACACGGTACCCAGAGGCAATACCTCTGAGGACAGTCACTGCACCTGTAGTGGCAAGAGCCCTAATGGGAATCTTTACCCGAGTGGGATTTCCCAAGGAAGTTGTGTCCGACAGGGGGACCAACTTCCTGTCAGCTTACATGCGGGCAATGTGGAAGGAGTGTGGAGTGACCTACCGGTTCACCACTCCTTATCACCCCCAGTCAAATGGACTGGTTGAGAGGTTCAATAAGACCTTGAAGGGCATGATCAGAAGTCTGCCCGAGAGCCTGCGGAGGAAATGGGATGTCCTCCTACCCTGTTTACTCTTTTCCTACAGGGAAGTGCCCCAGAAGGGAGTGGGCTTCAGCCCCTTTGAGCTTCTGTATGGGCACCCTGTACGCGGTCCTCTCAGCCTGGTGAAGGATGGTTGGGAGAAATCTCCCAGGAAACCCCCCCAGGATGTGGTGAGCTACATGCTGGCCTTCAGGAGCCAAATGGCGAAGTTGTGGAAGCAAGCTTCTGACAACTTGGAGGCCAGCCAGGCAGTCATGAAGGAGTGGTACGACCACAACGCTCACCAGGTGGAACTGGAGCCTGGACAGAAAGTGTGGGTGATGGAGCCTGGAGAGCTTAGCGCCCTCCAGGATCGCTGGACAGGCCCCTTTGAGGTGTTGGAAAAGAAGGGTAAGGCCACATACCTGGTGGACCTTAAGACCCCTCGACAGCCCCTACGGGTGCTACACGCCAACCGACTCAAGCCCCACCATGAGAGGCCCGAAGTCATGCTGATGATGGTGACTGACGGGGGAGAGGAAGCGGAAAGCGAACCTCTCCCAGATCTCTTTTCGTCCCAAGAGAAGGATGGGTCTGTGGAGGGAGTGAATCTCTCTCCTACTCTCACTCCTGAACAACGGGAGGACTGCCGCCAGATACTGGAGCAGTACTCTTCGTTGTTCTCCCTTGTCCCGGGAAGGACCCACCTGTGTACCCATGATGTGGACACAGGAGACAGCCCACCAGTGAAGTCCAAGACCTACCGGCTGTCTGACAAGGTGAAGGCTAGCATACATGGAGAAGTTGCCAAGATGCTAGAGCTGGGAGTAATTGAACCTTCCAACAGCCCTTGGTCCAGTCCGGTGGTGCTCGTGCCAAAAGCCGCACCACCAGGCACCACACCTGAACTGAGGTTCTGTGTGGATTACCGAGGACTGAATTCAGTGACAAGGACTGATGCTCATCCGATCCCTAGGGCGGATGAATTGATTGACCGGCTAGGAGCTGCCCAATATCTGAGTACCTTTGACCTCACCTCAGGGTACTGGCAGATCTCATTGACAGATGGAGCAAGGGAAAGGTCAGCCTTCTCCACGCCTGAGGGACACTACCAGTTCTGTGTGATGCCCTTTGGGCTCAAGAACGCCCCTGCCACATTTCAGCGGCTGGTGAACCAGGTCCTCTCTGGAATGGAGAGTTTCTCTGCTGCTTACTTGGATGACATTGCTGTCTTCAGTAGCAGTTGGGAGGACCATCTGCAGCATTTGCAGGCCGTTCTCCAGGCCCTGAGACAAGCTGGATTGACCATCAAAGCCAGCAAATGCCAGATTGGGCAGGGGTCGGTTGTGTACCTTGGACACTTGGTGGGTAGGGGGACTGTGCAGCCCCTGCAGGCGAAGATTGAGGCAATCATGGCCTGGGAACCCCCCAAGACACAGACTGAGGTCCGAGCTTTCCTGGGCCTCACAGGATACTACCGTCGCTTTGTGAAGGGGTATGGCACTATTGTAGCGCCCCTCACAGAGCTCACCTCCAAGAAACAACCTCGACGGGTAGTTTGGACAAAGGCTTGTCAGCAAGCCTTTGAAAAGTTGAAACAGGCAATGTGTGCGGCACCGGTCCTGAGGGCCCCAGACTTCTCCAAGGAGTTCATTGTCCAAACGGATGCATCAGAACATGGCATTGGGGCAGTGTTATCGCAACTCAATGAAGAGGGCCTGGATCAACCTGTAGTCTTCTTATCCAGGAGGCTGCTTCCCCGGGAACAGAAGTGGAGTGCCATTGAGAGGGAAGCTTTTGCGGTGGTGTGGGCTCTGAAGAAGTTGCGGCCATACCTCTTTGGCTCGCACTTCCTGGTTCAGACTGACCACCGACCCCTTCGTTGGCTGATGCAAATGAAGGGGGAAAATCCCAAGTTGTTGAGGTGGTCCATCTCCCTACAGGGAATGGACTTCCGGGTGGAACATCGGCCTGGAGTGGACCACGCCAATGCAGACGGTCTCTCCAGGTATTTCCGCCTTAGTGATGAGGACTCCCAAGGGGTTGGGTAGTTCTCCCCACTTTCAGCTGGGGGGGACGCGTGTTAGACCTGTCTGACTTTTTGGCGAAGTCCCTCCTAATTTTTATTTATTTTGTCCCCTTTTTGCCCCTCATACCCTTGTTAATTTTTGTGTCTACTGACTTTTTGTAGGTGTTGGTCAGGGGGATAGGTGTTTTCTTCCCCCCTCATAATATTTTACCTCAGGCCCAGAGGCCTGTTCTGACAGGAAAGTTGGCACCACCTAAAATGGTGGCCACCAACTGCCCCAACTGTCACCAACAGAACTTGGCCATAGCCTAACATAGGGCATTCCAGAACCTTCTGGTCCATTCTGGACCACTGAAGGGCAGCCTATATAAGGCGGAATGCGGGGCAGCCATTTTGTCTACCTGTGGAAGTCAGCTGGAGGACAGGTGGTAGCTAAGGGTGGGAAAAGATTGGACTTAGGGTTGACCTCCTGGACTGGGAAGCTGCCTATTTGGTCCAACCCACTACTCCCCTGTTAGTTACTTGTCTTGGCCCCGCTGTGGGAAGTTACTGGAGACCCTGGGCGCCTAGCTTGCCCCTTTTCTAAGTCAGGAAGGGGAAGAATTAAGGAGAAGGAGACGGCAGCCTGAGGAGCGCGGTCCTCTGCCCAGTATAAGGGTTCTAATGAGATTGTCCAGCACGAGTCTCAACTGGAGAAGGGCTAATCCTGGTGCCCCCTCCCCTTTTGCTCAGCTTCTAATCGGTAGCTGACCGGCTGCTGGGAACCCCTCCCCTGTGCTACACCCCCACCGTGCCCCTCTTGGTACCTGTGGCAGTGGAGCAAGCTGTCAGGCCGTTCTGCCCATTACCGGCGCGAGTCAAGCGGCGCCGTGCGGAGCATCGGCTTGATCAGGAGGTGAGGAGCCGTCTGATAGTGTTTTCCCCGGTTCCCGGAGCAGAGGAGTGTGAGGGGAGGCGCTGACGCGAGTGCGCGATCTCCAAGGAGGAGACGCTGCTTCCTCGCGCATGCCCTCAGCGCTGTAGTGTCCCGGGTACAGGAGGGGCCTATGATCGGGCAGGCCCGGGTGGACGCCTCCTTCCTGGCTGCGTAGGCGGAGTTTCCTGGCATCCGGGCGGGTGCTACCGCGCATGCCGAAGAGAGAAGCGGCCCCGCCGAACACCGGAAAGAGCGCCGGCCGCCTCGGAGAGTCCCGTGAGCGTCCCGCCTTCTCCCTCCGCTCGCGCGCCACGCAGAGGAGCTGGCCGAGCTGAGAGGGGGAAGCGGAAAGGCCCGTTAGAGGCCTTAGAGCAGTTGGAAATTTGGCAAACCTTCCCCTCGAGCGCCACGCAGAGGAGCTGGCCCGAGGGGGGAGGAAAGAGCAGGGAAGTTAGCCTGTTCGGAGCGTCGTGAGGCGTGAGGGCCTCGCCTGCCTTGGTTCCCCGCCCCCTTTGCCTGCTGTCCCCCTACCAAGCCTGGTGCAAGGCGATTCCGGCCATAATCCTACAAGTAAGGAGGGGAATTACAGAGGGAAGCTGCGCTAACATCTCCAGTGAAGGGAATAAAGTACTGATCATTTTCCTTCCTGACTAATATAGGCTGGGGAGTAGCATAAAGAAACCTGATGTTTAATTGGGAGTTTGAGCCCAATACAAAGCTTACTGTTTGATAACTAAACTATGGGATAAACTGAAGTTTATTACTGAAATCAGATTTGGTCCATCTTGAACTGATTAGATATATTCTTTTTGCTAAACATTGAGATAAGTTAATATTCTTGAAGAATAGAACTACTGATTATTGGATTTTTAAATGTATTGAAAGATACTGTTAATGTGGATTTCTAATGCCAGTGACTCTGCTAGAAAGAATGCTAATACTGTGTTGATATCTGCTGTGGCTTATAGTGAGTCGTAGTTCTCTCCCAAGATTCTAGCGGATTAATAGTTAGCCTGATTGATTCTAAAGTACAGTATATCCTGAATGCTCAAGTGTGATAGGAGTTCAAGAACATA
This sequence comes from Lissotriton vulgaris, assembly GCF_964263255.1. NCBI lineage: Eukaryota > Metazoa > Chordata > Amphibia > Caudata > Salamandridae > Lissotriton > Lissotriton vulgaris. The sequence goes on from NC_141685.1 coordinate 1,192,769,165, forward strand.
GTAACTGCTTTAAAGACAAAGTGATTATCTGCTAATAATTTAAAAAGTTTAACTGCTGATTTTACAGTAACCTGAAATGTTCTGAGCTATTTATATTTGACCACAAAGAGAATATTATTTTTACATAAAGCAGTACGTATTTTCCTATAATTTTGGTGTAGTGTTTTCTTTTGAGTGCTATTGCGTGGAATTACTTTTGGGTGGTCTGCAATCTTTACACTGTGCCTCTAAATGTTAGTCTTGCCCTAGGCCAGGCTACCTAATTCCAACACTATTCTACTCTATTCTATACTGGTCAAGAGGAGGTCATCCTACCATACTTACTCTATTTGGCCAAGTCTGGATTGAAATACTCCTCTATAAAAGTACATTTGGCAGCCATTACGGCTTATCGTAAGTCTCCTAACCAACCTTACTTTTTTCAGAACAAAATTTTTATTGAAGTACCGACAAATGACAAAGTGGGGACACCGTCCCGCAGATCAACGCAGGACTAATGAGCTCAGGCATGAAAGAGGATATGCAGTCAGTACAAACAATAATAGATTATACACCCGCCCCCCCAACGCCCAACTCCCTACCACCCCCCCCAGGTCCCACCCCGCCCCGTATACAGTGTCTGCTAGTCTCAAGGCATGAAGCAAGATGGTACAAAAAGTGTGTGCTCTCTGCCGCCCAGGGTACAATAATTAAAGATCCTCTCCAGCGTCCTGTGGCATCGGTGGTTCCAGCCATAGCCCTCTGTAATCCGCCCATCTTTTCCATATCTTAAAATGTTTCCGAGGGCATCCCCTGGCCTCAAAGACAGGACGCTCCAGTCCCATGCAAAAGTCCAACCCCCGTCTCCATACTTCCAATAGAGGGGCCCTGGGGTCCTTCCAGGCCCTGGCTATATCTCGCTTAGCCACAGTGAGACCCAATACCAGTAGGTGGCGTTTGTATATATTACCCCCCACCAGTTCCATGACATGCAGCAAGCCGAGTTGCGGTGAACGGGGAAGGTCCCAGCCCAAGACCTCAGCCAAACAGTCCCAGACACCCATCCAATATCTCGCCAGATTTGCACACGTCCACTCAGTGTGGACAAACGTCCCAACCTCCCGTCCGCACCTCAAGTACTCAGGGGAGGCAATCAAACCTGCTTTCCACAGCCGTTCTCTGGTAAAATAGGCCCTATGCAAGTATTTAAATTGAATAAAGCGGAGACGCATCGCTATGGCCGCCCCCCTCGGGGCCTCCAGGGCCTCCCTCCAGTCTTTCTCTTCGAGAGCTCCCACATCCCTCTCCCACGCGGAGCGTAGTCTATCCAGGGAGGAGGAGCAGTGTGTGACCAGGGTCTGATATATATTGGAAATTTTCTTTTCCTCCAATTCCCCCATAAACACCTTAGCCTCCAGGGGGCTGAACTCGGGCAGGGACTCTAGGCCCACCAGATAGGGGGACAATGCATGTCGCAGTTGGAGGTATTTAAAGAATTGGGTCTTGGGCATGGCATATTCCTCACTCAAGGTCTGGAAAGACTTAAGGGTGGTGCCCCTCATGACGTGGCCGAGCGTAGAGATGCCAATAGCGTCCCAGCCCCTGAATCCCCGTAGGGCTGCCAGCGCCGGCAGCCGTCCGTTCTGCCACAGTGGGGTCTCCCTCGTCAACCTGTTCCACCACCCCATGCGGCGCAGAGCTGCTCGCCACACTCGGAAGACCACCTGAGTGACTATGGGGAGCCTTTTCCTGATAGTCGCCGAGTAAAGAATGGTGTGTACCGTGTCCGGGTCCATCAAATATCGCTCTAGGGCGTAGGCCGGGTCGCTCCGATCCCCGTACCACCAGTCATTAAGCACCAACAGGTGTGCCGCCTGATAGTATGATAGAATGTCCGAGGTGGCCAGTCCCCCGCAGTATGTAGACAGGAAGCAAGTGCGGAGAGCCACTCTTGCCACTCCCCCGGCCCAGAGGAACTGACTCAGTGCTGCGTTCACCTGACGAAACCACTGCGGTGCTATGGGGCATGGGTGGTTTTGTAGTTGGTATAGGAGGCGCGGAAGGGCCACCATTTTAAAGATCGCCGATCGGCCATAGATGTTCAGTGGCATTCTGGACCAAATCCGTATGTCCGATCGTACTCTGTCCCAAACAGGCACCACATTGCGCTCCCATGCCACGGTCGGAGCGTCCGTGAGAAAAACGCCCAGGTATTTGAGTCCGCCTGCTGCCGTCTGCAGCGTCGACGCCCAGGCGCCCAGTCCACCGCTATCACCCAGTACCCACAGCTTAGACTTTTGCACGTTCAGATGCAAGCCCGAAACTTCCCCGAAAATTCGCATTATCTCCAGAACTCTGGGCCCGGACCTATTGAGGGCCGTGAGGAAGAAGAGGACGTCATCGGCATACAATGCAATACGATCTGACGGGCCCATCTCCCACTCTAGCCCCCATAGCTGCGCGTCCATCCGCACCCACACCGCCAGGGGTTCCATGGCCAGGGCGAATAAATAGGGTGAAAGAGGGCAACCCTGCCTGGTGCCCCGCCCGATGGGAAAGGGTTTTGACGCTACACCCGCCACTCTCACCGACGCTGTCAGGTCCGTATAGAGCAGGCTCAGATAGGAGAGAAAAACAGGCCCAAGATTGAGACGGGACAGAAGCGCCCGAAGGTACACCCAGCTGAGGGAATCGAACGCCCTATCAATATCGGCCAGAAGGAGCGCCGTCGGGATCCTAGCGGCACGGACTGTCTCCACCACTACCTGCGCGCGGCGAATGTTGTGTCTGGTTGCCCTATGGGGCATAAACCCCGCCTGATCAGGGTGCACCAGATCGGCGATATACGGGAGGAGGCAATTGGCCAGGGCCTTGGCTAGTATCTTCGCCTCAAAGTTTAAAAGGGAAATCGGCCGGTACGAGGAGTGATGTTCAGGGGGTCTCCCGGGTTTACAAAAAACAACGATTTCGGCGTGTCGCCAATCCGCCGGGAGGCGACCGCACTCCCTGGCTGCCTCCAGCGCCAACCTATAGCGCCCCTCCAGTTGAAGATGAAAGGTTTTCATAAATTCACAAGGGAACCCGTTAGGTCCCGGGGCCTTACCAGAATTCAATTCCCCAAGTGCCGTGCCTAGTTCCTCCAGGGATAGGGGGAGTTCCAGCGCATCCCGGCCCTCATTCGAGAGTGCACGCTGCGGGAGATCCGCCAAGAATTTATCAACGTCCTCTGCTGGGAGGGCCTCTCGGGGGGCATACAGATCCGCATAGTGCTGCGCGAAACTGGCCGCTATGTCCTCAGGGGCCGATATCAGGTTCCCGTGCTCATCACGAATTCCCGGCAAGGTCTGAGCCCGGAAGGTATGCTGGCAGAGTCTGTAGAGCATAGTGCTGGATTTATCCCCCCATTGATAAATTCTACTCTGCGTGGCTAGCCAGAGCTGGCGCGCCTCATCGAGTAACAGGGATGAGTACGCCTGCTGCGCCATCAGGAGCTGCCCCACAGCCTCATCTGTGTCCCGCATAGTGCAGTCCCTCTCCAGGTCTTGAACCCGCCCCGCTGCCTCCTCCACCTCTCTCCGACGGGCCCTGCGGGCCCCTGCACACCAAGCGATGTCCACCCCCCGGAGCACTGGCTTCAGCGCCTCCCACTGGGTGGCGGCGTCCACCTCTGGACTGTCGTTCTCCGTCCAATAATTAGAGATGGCTTCACGCAGATGTGCGCGATAGCCATCCTGTTGTAGGTGCCACGCAGACTGGCGCCATCGGAAGGGCTGTCGCCTCTTATCCAACAGAAGATCCAAGGACACAGGGGAGTGGTCTGAGATACCACGAGTGAGCATGGCCATGGAGGCGACTCTCGCCAGCCAGGAGAGCGGCACAAACAAGTAATCCAATCTGGAGAAAGACTTGTGTACTGCCGACACATAGGAATATTCGCGGCTCAAAGCGTGTTGGTAGCGCCAGGAATCAATCCAACCCATGCCCTGCGCCAGGCCATGGAGCTTCGTCGGCGTGGCAGCCTGGCGTTCCCTGCCGGGCCTAAAGCGATCCAACCGACCATCCATCACATCGTTCCAGTCTCCACCCACGATCGCCAGCACATCCGGGACATCGGCCCACACCTCAAACAGCTTTTCAATAAGCGCATCCTGCAGCGGGGGCGGAGCATACACACTACCAAAGACCATCGGCTCATCTCCAACCATACCTTTAACGAACACATACCTCCCATGGGCATCGATCCACTGCGTCTCATGTACATAAGAGAGCCTACGGTGTATCAGGACCGCCACCCCCCGGGACCCCCTCACAAAGCCCGCATGGAAAACCTGCTGATAGCCATATCTCTGCAAGCTGAGGGTCTTAGTACCCTGGAGGTGCGTCTCCTGTAGGAGAAGAACGTCCGCCCCTTCTCTTTTCCCCAGCCGTAGCACCGCCCCTCGCTTTATTTTATCAAGCATCCCCCGGACATTCCAACTCACCACCCGTAACATCGCCTGTGGGAGGCCTGACCTCTGGGCATCAACCATTGTCAATGGGGAGAAAATGCAGAAGCCTGGGCTCTCGGAGCCACACACACATCAAATACAATCGCCAAAATAGTGCAGACACTGTTTCAAACCCATCTACCCCGCCTACCACCCTCCTCCCCCACCCCCACCACTCCTCCCACTCAGTCACTCCAGCCCCCCGCCATTTCCAACCCCCGTCCCAACCTGACCCCCAAACAAACCCCCCAACAGCCTACCCCCCCCCCCCCCCCAATACCTCATAGAACACTGAAGTACCTGTCGCGGCATGGGCGACCTCGGGCCCAAAACAGAGCGCACAAAGCCTACCATATCAATGGATCCCAAACACCCACTTATCTGAGAACTCCCCCCTTCCCCCTAACACCTACCAACTATACAGGAGGCAGGTAGCCCCTATATCAGAGCTCCCCGAACCCTTCATATAGTCCCAGCAATTGTTGGGAGACCCAACCAGATGTGTCAGTTTTACTCAGCGTGCAGTTGTCCGTAGAGCAGACCACTCTCCACAGCTGGGGCAGCTGGTATCCGTAGGTGGACTGGACCACCCATCGCCCCTCAGCCACCGCCTCCCGAGTGGTCCGAATCGGTGGGCGCTGTAATCCGAGGTTCAGTGCCAGAGACATTGCGCATCCGGGATCTGGATTTTCTTTTCCTTTTGCTTCGGACGTTCTGGTCACTCTAGGTTTGCGATGAATCACTCGTATGTCCCGGATCAAGGCCCGGTTGGGCATGGGGCCTGACTCTCACCGTCTCATCCGTCCACTTGAATACGTCCTCTGGTGTATCGAAAAAGTGAGTCCGGGAGTGAAAGACTACTCTCAGGCGGGCTGGATAGAGCAAAGAATACTGAATCTTCAGGCCGCAAAGCTTCGCCTTGACGGCCAGGAAGGAGTGCCTCTGCTGTTGCACCATCTTAGTGTAGTCGGGGAAGATCATGATCTTGTGATTTTCAAATGAAAGAGAATCCTTGGCCCTCGCCTCCCGCAATATAGTGTCTCTGTCATGGAAGTTCAGGAGTCTGGCGATCACTGGCCTGGGCCGTTCACCCGCCGGCGGCTTCTGCGTCAGGGCCCGGTGCGCGCGTTCTATCACAAAGCAGCGGGACAGGGTATCCGGGGGGAGCCAGCTCTCCAGCCATTGGGAAAGGAAGCGTTCCATGCTGCCCTTCTCACAGCTCTCCGGAAAACCGACAAAGCGAAGGTTGTTCCTGCGCGCCCGTCCCTCGGCATCCTCCACCCGAAGTGCCAGACCCTTCTGAATATTCTCCATCGCCGCCATTTTCTTCATCAGGGTCCCGACATCATCTTCCACCACTGAGATCCTGGACTCGGCCTCTGTAATTCGCGCCACTGCGTTGCGTAGGTCCTGTCTCAGGAGGGTCACATCCGCCCCAACGGCCCCAATTTTGGCGTCCAGCATGTCCCTGGATTGGGTTATCGCCGCCATTAGCGTCGCGTTATCCGGCCCGACCCCTGACCGCCCTGTGCTCCGGGGCCGCCATGTGGTTTGGTGAATTTGTCGATGGGCCCCTGCTTAGCGGGCCCACCCCCCCCTCTGGTCATAGCCAAGTCCTGCTCCGGTAACACTGCCCTTGAGGCGGTAGCGGATCCTTTCGGCGGGGCAGTCCACACCTCCTACAGCTGCCAAGGGTGGTTCTCTGTCCAGGCACCCCTACAGGCGACACACTCCGCCTGCACACCGCCGCCGTCTATTCCAGGTGGGGGGACGAGGCCCCACTGCGAGTCACCGCAGACCCCTGCAGGTTAAGCCCAATGTACGCGAGAGCCGCCAGAGGCACCCCTCCTTAAGAGTTCTCCGTCACAGCCTGCACTGGTGCACCCCGTAATCCCCCACGACAGTCCGGGGGTATCCTAGGCCGCCGCCCGGCACGACAGCCCGCCCCGGGCCCCAAATCAAGTCCAGGACAGTCCCACTGGTCCTTTCGGCCCCTCAGCAATCCCTGCAGTGCGATGGGAGGGGGGGGTCACCAGGGGGGGGAGACACTCATGGTTTGTAGACCTCCTCTGCAGGGTCGGGTCCAGGTCCACACCGGGTCCGCAGGCACACCTGTCCCGGCATAGACACAAGCCCCCCCGGTTCGTCCCACAGGTCTATAAGCCCCTGCCCTGGCGAGCACAGCAATGGGGATTCCAGCAGACCGGCCAAGGTGCACGACCGACCCCACTGCCCCTAGGGCCTCGCCGCTCCTGCGCTCCCGTCTCGATGACTGGTGCCGGTGGCACCAGGCAGGGACCACCAAACTCGAGGCCCCGGCTTCGCCAATGTCAGGCAGGCCTCAGCTCCTCCTCGGATGTCTCCGGGCACCGGTCCCTACCGCTGCTGCTGTCTTGTGTGACAGGGGACCCCTCAATGTGTCACTGACACCAGGCAGTGACAGTCCTGGACAGAGGGATGGCGCTGCCGGCCTCCGGGCGAGACCTCCGGGCCGGGTGCACCAAAATCGAGGTCCCGACTTCTCCGATAGGGACTAGGCCGCTCGCTGCTTCGGCCGATTCCGCTGCCCCGGGAGGTCCCGGAGCGTCGCTCTCAGCGTCGGATGGCCCCCAGCACTGTCCGCCACAATTGTCCCACAGGCAGTGCACTTTCCGGGTCCGGGGGCCAGGATAATCTGTCGGATAGTCGTAGGGCCGGCGGGAGCTCTACAAAACCACGTCCGCCATCAACGCCCGCTAAGCCACGCCCCCAACCTTACTTTTTTCAACTTCAGGTGGTTAAGGACTTCCTACAGGTGCTAAAGAAAGTTTACCCTACTGTGAGACCTTCTCCTCCTTGGGAGTTGAACCTGGTATTGTCCAAGTTCGTGGGCTGTCCCTTTCAGCCCATTCATAAAGCATCTCTGCATCAACTTTCGTGGAAAGTGGTATTTTTGGTGGCAATCACTTCTGCACGTAGAGTTAGTGAAATTCAGGCGTTCTCTTCTAAAGAGCCCTATACAGTCTTCCACCATAATAGAGTGGTGAAGCGAACCCACCCTTCCTTTCTCCCAAAGGTTGTGTCGGAGTTCCATGTAAATCAGACGATTTCTTTGCCCTCTTTCTTTCCAAATCCTACTACACCAGCGGAAAGGGCTCTGCATTTGCTGGACCACAAGAGGGTTCTCAAGTTTTACTTGGAAGCCACTAAATCTATGAGAAAGTCTGATCAATTGTTTGTGAACTATGGTTCTGTTAGAAAAGGTTTAGGTGCTTCTAAATGAACCTTCTCAAGATGGATAGTCTCTTGTATAAATTTATCTTACCAGTTGGCAATAAACTTTTGCTCACTTCCCCAAAGGCTAACTCAACTAGGGGCAAAGCAGCAACAGTAGCTTTCTTGCATAATGTACCGATGGCCGAGATTTGCAAAGCAGCAACTTGGAAATCGGTTCACACATTTACCAGGCATTACTGCCTAGATTCAGACTTCAGAGCAGATACCCAAGTGGGCCAGGCTTCCTTGCGGAATCTGTTCCAGTGTTGATAATTGCAGAGTCTGTGTTCGCCTAATGGCGGTTTTCTCATGTCTGGAGAGTTCTCTGTCTACTTGCCCGCAGGATGAGGGGATGGGCTTGCTATTCTAGTCATGTGCTTATGACTATTGAGGATCCCCTGGAAGAGAAGGATTAGTTACTTACCTGTATTCCTAGTTCTCTTCCAGGGGTATCCTCATCAAAGTCATAAGCAACCCACCCGCCTCCCCGGGCAAGTAGTCATGTGAAATATATATATTTGTTTTTTAAAATGGTCTGTGGTTATCCGCAAAGAACAACTGACCTAACTGTCACCTCTGAGGCATGATGGGAGCTAGGGGTCATGGCTGCCATAAAGGAACGGTGCCAGTTTTCTGTTACTGTTTATGTGAGTTAGCTTTTCAGCTTTCTACTCTATGGTTTCTCCTACAATGTAGCCTATGTGTTGACAATGCGTTCACTTTCCTTGCAGGATTACCTTTTCTACTGTATAATAAAGCAGTTTTCAAAGGTTTTCTTTCTCCCTGCTTTATTGGAATGTTTTATGTGCAAAGACTTCTATTGCAGCATTGTTTAGCTTTTCCAGGGAGGGCTGCATTGTATGTGTTTATATATGTATATATATGTATATGTATAATAAGAGTAGTGTGTCACACATACTCTTTGATATAATAGGGTTTAGGTAAGGGGCAAGTGGTTTAGTTTTAATTTTTCTCACTCATATTTTATGCTGCCTTGCCTTATTTTCCGACCATAAAATAGGAGGGGAGTTCACAACAGAGTGCTATATTCTGGTTTTCCAGATAGATAAAACAAGGGTTTTCCAGGGGGGGAGGTGGGTCAGACAGGGACACTTGGTGGGGGGGAGGGGGATGGGGGGTCGGGCTGCAGAGGGGAAAACAAAAAAAGAGTCCTCTTTTTCGTGGTAGGTTAGCTTTTTGTGCGATTTGGTAAGTGTTAAGGTATGTCTCAGTTAGAATGTTTCTTGTATGGGCTTATGGATTACAGAGCTTTTTTTTTGTTGCTCTGTGGGGGCGGAAAGCATGAAGAATTGGAAACATTATATCAATGAGTAGACTATCTATTCTCTCCTGGAATACTAATGGTTTGCGGACTAGCCCTAGGAAGAACAATATCATGCAATATCTTTGAGATTCAAGTGCACAAATAATAGTACTCCAGGAGACACATTTGACCGATCCTGAAATACAGATATTGGTTAAGAGAAACAGATGGATTGACGCTTGTATAACGACTTCACAAGCAACCCATACTAGAGGCGTGGCAGTTTTATTTAGAAAATCTATAAAAGCGAGGCTGCTTTTGAATATTGTAGACCCAGGAGGACGATGGGCAATAGTGTCAGCCATAATATATGGTGCCCCAATAACGATAGCAGGGTACTATGGTCCTAATCAGGATGATCCATCAGCATTGAAGGTCCTCATTTCACATCTATATGCGTTTCCTGATCCAGTTATCCTAGCGGGCAATTTTAATATATTCCTAGATCCTTTAGTGGATAAATCACCATCTAATAGAGCCAAAGTTTTATCTAAAACTAGGTCTTATCTGCAAGATAATATGAAGCAGCTAGGATATAACGATATCTGGAGAACAACGCATGGACAACAAAGGGGTGTTACTTTTCGAAATTATAGGTTTCATCATCAATCTCGAATTGATTTCATTCTGATCAGTCAGTCTTTAGTTCATCTGGTTAAATCAGTATCCCATCTACCATTTCACTTTTCAGATCACAAGGCTATTCTTTTAGACTTGGAAGGGTTTCCAAAAAAACAATCAAACAACTGGTCTTTCGATCGATCATTATTGTCGTCAATTGATATTATTGATGCCCTTAAGGTAGAGGTCCAGTTTTTTTTGGATGAAAATATAGGATCTGCCTCTCTAGGTGTCATATGGGACACACTTAAGGCGTTCTTAAGGGGCCAGATAAAGAACAAAGTATCATACAAGAATAACATTTATAGAGAAGCAGTGACCTCATTGGAATCAGAGTTAGCCAATCTTCAAGTAGATATATCTAGATACCCTGATGCTAGCGCTCCAATGGTTCAGGAGAAGCAAAACAAAGCGACCATTTTGAAGGGAGAGTTAAGCTCTATTTTAAATGCTAGGGTTCAAGAGAGATGGGAAGCCAGTAAACTGGCACACTTTGAGTATGGTGAAGGTGCCAGTAAATTGCTGCCATGGAAAGCGAAGACAGATTTAGTGCGTAATAATATTAACTCTATTATGGTTGATGGTAGTACACTTTCTACAGATGTAGATATTAGGAGAACGTTTCGTGACTTCTTCAGTACTATCTATTGTGAGGATAATTATATAGAGCCAACACAGGTTGAAGATTGGCTGGCGGGAGTTTCTCTCCCTGCTTTGACATCAGAACAAAGTAATAAACTGGATGATCCGATTTCCCAAGAGGAAGTCAAGATAGCTTTAGCCAATAGTAAAAAAGGCAGGGCATCAGGCCCGGATGGATTGCCATCTGAAATCCATAAAGCCTTGACTCCAACCATCATTCCCTTTTTGACTGAGCTGTTTAATAAGATCTTCCTTGAAGGGATGCCCCCTCCAAAATCATGGGATAATGCATCAATTACATTGATCTTAAAACCTGGAAAATCAGCATTAAACTGTGGGTCTTATAGCCCAATTTCCATTCTAAATACAGACTACAAAATCTTCACTTCTGTATTAGCAGATAGGTTGGGGGCATTTGCAACAAACATCTTGCATACAGACCAAAAGGGATTTGTAAGGGGGCGTCAGTTGTATGAATTGACCTATGACCTAATAGGTGCCATCGATATGGCGACGGTGACATCACTTCCTCTAGCCGTAATGACCTTGGATGCCACCAAGGCCTTCGATAGAGTTAATTGGGTTTATCTATCGGAGGTCCTGGAAAAATTCAACTTTGGCAACAAATTTAGAAATACAATTAAACTCTTGTATAAGAACCCATCAGCATCTATACTTGTCAACAGCGAATTATCGGACCCATTTAACATTACTAGGGGTACTCGCCAAGGATGCCCCCTCTCCCCACTCCTATTCGATCTTTATATAGAGCCCTTTGCTCAAAAGATCCGAGACAATAGTAACATAAAGTCTTTTGTGTTTGAGGGTTGGGAGAGGAAGGTCGCCTTATATGCGGACGATCTTCTCATTTATACATCAGAGTTACGAACGGCATTTCCAGCAGTAATTACATTGGCTAAAGAGTTTGGAGAAGTATCAGGCTATGAGGTTAACGAAACCAAGACAGATATCATGGTCTGGAATGACCCTGAGCCTGTGTCAGGAGCCCAGATGAGTTCAGTCCTTCGATATTTAGGTTTAAATATATACAAAAACATAGACGAGATAGTTTCAGCAAATTTCTCGTTTATTCCTAAAGAATGTCGCAGACAAATGAAATCATGGTCTACACTCCCGCTATCTCTATTGGGCAGATCTAATTTAGTCAAAATGATGATCTTACCTAAAATTACATTTTTATTTAATACCATCCCTCTTTTTTTTAACCCTACAATGATAGCTAAGCTCCAAAGTGATATACGCTCTTTTATTTGCAATAACCGAAACCCAAGAATTGCTTGGAAGAAGATCAGGAGACATAGAGAGAAGGGAGGTTTGGCAGCTCCGGACTTACAACTCTATGGGTGGGCCTTTCAAATGTTCCCATATTAGGATGCTGCTAAAATCCTCGATAAACTTGGCTTGTGAACACATGTTTGCCGCATTATTTAGAGGAGAAAAAGTGGCTGATCATGATTTTTTGTTTAAATTTGGGGAATCTAAGTTTTTTAAGAAAATAAAATTAAAGGTGCTTAGAGAATCATGTAGAAAATGGGCTAAAGTTAGAAGTACCATTAGAATTGACTACTACTGTGGTAAGGCCCCGCTATGGAACTCCCCTGGCTCCCCGAGTTGGCTTCTGGATAGTCTTGCAACACCGCTACGTGAGTCAGGCATGTTGTTCTGGGGGGACATCTTTGTTGAGGGCAGCCTACTGCCGTGGGAGGTATTAAGATTAAAAGTGGGGTCTAGGCTCTCCAGGTTTAAATACCTTCAAATGCAGAGTTGGGCGAATGCATGGTCCTCTGTTAAAGGTAGATTTCAGTTAGGAGGGGACAGCACATTGGTGTCACTATTAACAGATAGACCCCCATTCAAGAAAGAAGTCTCATTCTGGTATAACCTGTTACTAGATGAAACAGAGGGTGAGTTCCTATTACCAGATCAGCTGTGGTATACACATATGATTGATATTAGCTTGGAGAATATGTGGTACGAATCTTTTAAAATTATGTGGAACATAGTAAAACCATCTTGGTTACGCCGAAGCCACTTGTTTACTTTGCATAGGGCCTACTATTCGCCTCAACGTCTGTCAAAGTTTAAAGGCGATGCACGGGTTCTATGCCCTAAATGTGGCTTGGCAGAGGCCTCAGATCCCTGCCATCCTTTAACATTGAACACACGCTTATGCGGATAGGAGGACGCTGGTAAAGCTACACGCTGCTGGAGGGGTAGGAAACACCCGGGCAAGCTTAGTGGGAAGCCTCAGCTACTCTGATCCTGCCATCCGGTCTCCAGAGGCTGGATTGTCATCCCTCACCTTCCCCTTGCTTGCAATCGCTTGCTATCGCCGTCTTCGCTCGCCAGCCGATCTAGGTGCTGGGGCGATTGACGGCCGCCATCTTGAGGTAGGCAGGTCAGCGCTCTAGTCGCTGGCTGCCTCCTACCCTCCTCACTACCTATAAATGTGTATTCCCTACAGACGGCGCAGCGGGCTGGTGCAGCGGGCGCGCCGAAAGCGCGCCGAAGTCGAGCCAAAGTCCAGCCCGTCTGCGCCCGTCCGCGCTGGGCCCGTGCTGAGTGCCAAAACCCCTGGTTCAGCGACCAGATTGGTCTACTCGTCCTCATCCCTCTCTTTACTTCGGTCACCAAGCAGTGATTGCTGTGTTACTTATGACCCACTTTCAATCACCGATGTATCCTGCCAATTATCTTGTTCACACTGCTCATTTCGGACACACATTGTCAACTCCAAAATTAAGGCCCTGACTACTCCGCCCCCTCCTACCACCACTTTTCACTTAGCACTTATCAATGCCCGTTCCATGTGCAAACATAGGCAAGAAATTGCTGACCTAATAACAGATGCCCACTTGGACGTCCTGTTTATCACGGAAACCTGGACGGATGGTGCCTCGGACCCCGACTTGGTTATAGCAGTCCCTAGTGGGTTCACCATACATAGACAGGACAGAGTAGGCCAGCGGGGAGGTGGGGTAGCAATTATTGTCAGGGACTACCTCCCAATCAGGACCACACCGATACCATCCACATGTTGCGAAGCCCTACTATTTAGTATTAAGCTCACACCCCTCTTCAATTTTAAAGGCGTACTGGTATACCGCCCACCTGGAGCACGTGCCCCATTTTTATTCAGCGTAGGGTCTATATTGGAATCCATAGCCCTTGAAGATCACTTTGCAGTGTTAGGCGATTTTAATTTCCACCTTGAATCAAGTAGTGACACTGACACTGCATGCCTCTTAGCGGACATGGAAACACTAGGTCTGTATCAACGTATTTCTGCCCCTACCCATGACGCTGGTCACACTCTTGATGGCATTTTTACTAATATTGAGTCGCTACATATTGCAGATGTCCTCTCCCTGGCATGGACCGATCTCCACGCCATTTTAAGTCATTTAGCTATCCCCGATGCCTCTAAGAGGAGGGCTGTTAACAATAGCCCCAAACAGGTGAGAGCATGGAAGGACATAAAGGTGGGGACATTGAACACATTCCTGGCTAGAACATCGCCATTGCTGTCAGATGACCCCACCGTTGCCATAAATCAGTTCAATACCTGGATCAATCAGGCCACACTTGAGCTAGCGCCCGTAAAATCTATCTCCCAGAATCGAGCCTCCCCCAGTGCTCCCTGGTTCTCGGATGAACTCAAAAAACATAAACAATTAAATAAACAAAGAGAAAGACTTTGGCGGAAGCGCTATGACCCAGAAAGTAAATCATTATATAAAGACTCACTTGCCCGGTACAAACAGATGATCGCAGAGGCGAAAAGAGCCTATTATGCCGCACAAATTGAGACTGCCAAAAACTCGTGCAAAGAGTTATTCGACATCACTAAACGCTTGTCGGGTGGCACGCACGACCTCACACCACCTCCCTCACAACATCTTTGCGACGCCTTATCTGATTTTTTCTTCAAAAAAGTTAACGACATCTATCAGGCTTTTTCTCTAAACACGGACTCTACACCACTATCCTTGTTCTCCACCTCACGGGATAACACACTGACCCGCTTTGTCGAGCTCACTATGGATCAGACAAGGAGTATTATTTCAAGAATCAAATCAGGTTCTGCATTAGACCCGTGTCCGCTCAAAGTTCTTAAGCCAGTTATGGACACGTTGATACCGGTTATAACTCATGTTTGCAACACTATGTTTAGCTCCGGAATTTTCCCGGCTTCTCTGAAACATACGTTGGTCAAACCCCTCTTAAAGAAAGCTAATTTGAATAAAGATGACCTGAAAAACTATCGTCCGATAGCCAGTCTTCCTTTCCTGGCTAAGGTAATAGAAAAAGCCATGAATCAGCAACTGTCGGAATTTGTGGAGCAGCACCAGTTGCTCGACAACACCCAGTTCGGAATCCGCAAATATCATGGCACGGAAACTGCCCTTCTAAAGGCTGCGGATGACATCAGAGCCATACGAGACCAGGGGGGGACAGCACTCCTGGTACTGCTGGATCTTTCGGCGGCCTTCGACACGGTCGACCACAAGATCTTAGTCGACCGCGTCGAGCGACTGGGGGTCCAGAAAACTGCTCTGGACCTGCTTGTATCGTTTCTGGCCAATAGATCACAAGCAGTATCTCTAGGACCCTACCAATCATCGAAGGTGTCTCTGCCGTGTGGGGTCCCTCAAGGCTCATCCCTGAGTCCGACACTATTTAATATCTACGTGTCGGACCTTGCAAATGTCATCAAAGCATTTGGGATGAGCCTGACCTCCTACGCCGATGACACCCAACTGGTACTGGCTATCAAAGGGGACGGGGAGGAAGTGGCCAATCGATTCACGAGAGGAATGATGGCAATAGGTGACTGGATGGCCACGAATTGTCTGAAACTCAATTCAGAAAAAACTGAAGTGGTCATCTTCGGTCACCTCTCCCCGGGCTGGTCACCTGTCTGGTGGCCACCATCTTTCGGTCCCCCGCCGAGTCCAGCTAGCAAAGTGAGAAATCTAGGCGTCATCTTCGATGCTGGCCTCAATTTTATGGCACATGCGAATAAAACTGCGGCTTCAGCTCATATGAAATTGAGAATGATTAGGAAAATACTACCTTTCCTACCGAACACGGCCGGGAAAACACTGGTCAGCTCACTAGTCCTGTCCTCCTTGGACTATTGTAACGCTCTATTCTTAAATGCCCAAGTCCGAGTGACAAATAAGATGCAGTCAATCCAAAATGCAGCCGCACGAATGCTGGCTGGGATCCCCAAGTTCGCACCAGTTACAAACATCATTAGGGATCTCCATTGGCTCCCGATACGCAGCCGTATCAAATTCAAATCGCTGTGTATTGTTTACAAGTCACTCAATAATCAAGGTCCCCACTTTCTCAAACAGAATCTTCTCCATCATGTCCCAACCCGATCTCTTCGTTCCTCTATTCAGAACTTCTTGGCTGTGCCTCACACTAGAACAGTCACCTGGGGCGACAGGCGTTTCCTGATTGCCGCCCCTAGACTCTGGAACACCCTTCCTGCACATATCCGAGCAAGTCCCTCCCTGTTCACATTCCGCAAACAGCTAAAGACCTGGTTATTTGACCAATAGCCATGTATATCTTCTTTACCCCAGTTGCTGATCCATCCCTTAATTAGCGCCGAGACGCCCACGGGTATTCGCCGCGCTCTACAAATGTCAATAAATAAATAAATAAAATAAATAAATCTACATATGTTCTTGGATTGCCCACTTCTAACACCATTTTGGAACTCTGTCTCTATTTTAATATCCACCGCCTTGGGACTCCAACTAACTTTATGTCCTGCTCTAGTTATTTTTGGTATCTCTCCAGAGATTCATGATCCAGCAAAAAAATTACTTTTCTTTTGTATCTTGTTGGCAAGGAGGGAGATATGTAAGAAATGGAAAGACCCTTTATCTCCAACCTTGCTTGACTGGCGAAGGTCAGTACTACAAACATCAAAGATGAACCTCTTAAGATCAGGAAACCAAAGTAAGAGAAACTTCTGGAGTCTACTAAATTGGTAACGGATTTGGTTTGATCTTAGGGTTTTTTTTTGTTTGTTTTTTCTTTCCCCAAGGTCCAATGATTACGCTGCTTGGAAACCCTCTTTTCCACTTGACTATACTCAATATATTGAAGGCAATATACGATTGGGTATATGAACGCAGTATGTGTCCCAGATGGTCGTTCCAAAGTAGCTTTGTTGGATTATGACATTACCTACTGTGGGGCAATTAGGGCGGCTTTTCTCTGAGCTCCTCAGTTTATCTGAGACAGTAAGGTCATTTCCACTCGCTACTAGTTGGTTACCAAGGGCGAAGATGAGGACAAAAAAAAAATGCAGTTTTCAAAGGTTTTCTTTCTCCCTGCTTTATTGGAATGTTTTATGTGCAAAGACTTCTATTACAGCATTGTTCAGCTTTTCCAGAGAGGACTGCATTGTATGTGTTTATATATGTACATTTACATATATGTAGAGCTACATATATTTGATATATGTTTTCCGGGGTCCCGCACATGGGCGGGAATATTCATGTGCTTATGGCTTTGATGAGGATACCCCTGGAAGAGAACTAGAATTACAGGTAAGTAACTAATCCTTACATCTGCTGAGCTCAAGGACAGGGATCAAAAACCAACTGTTCACTGAATTTAAAATGGTTCGCAGAGTACCATGGGTAGGGAAGTCCCAAAAGTCCCTCAGGGGTGACTGTGTGGTCCTAAGTTTTACGTCTCCTGGTTTGGTCCAGCACATTCTGGAGAGGGCAGTGGACCTTGTCGCCAGGGATGATTTTTCTGTTCTCCCCTTGGGGTACTTCTATCGACCCACAGATATCACTAGATGTCCCGAATGGAGAGGGACATGCCAATCACTTGGCCAATATAACTATTCTGTCCCCCTTAACAACTGTTTCAATGTTTTTTCTTCATTAGAAGACATTGATTGACTTGAACCACTTGATTGTTCCGTTTAGCCAGGGACAGGCCTATTTAGGGGCCACGTGGGCTATGGTAACGGTCCCCCAATTTGTGACCCACCTGATTCTTTTAAAACCCGGGATATCCCAATAGAGCAGGATGCAATAGGTAATAACCCTGGCTATCTTAGGGGTGTCTATACAACTTAGGTGGAACTGAGCATGGTGGAGAGGCTGAAATACATGGCTAATGTTCTCCCAGTACGATCCATTCCACTAGAGTGCTCCTATGATTTGGATGCGCAGGCGACTGTGAACGCACCTCCTCCCTATCCATCCCCCACAAGCCCATTCTGCCCAAAACCACATCAAGCGATTGGGCAGCTTTTAGTGAACAGTATGACCTCTGGGTATTCCAGGAGACTTGGTCTATTGATCAGGTACATTACCCCAGGTTTTAAAATTTCTCTAAACCTGCCCAAGGGGGACAGAAAGGTAGACCCATTGGTGGCTCACTTGCTGGGTGAGACAGCAAATGGGTTACAGGGTTGAGGTGGTTCCTATCGACAGTCCGGATATTATGGCCTTACGGCTCTGGACAGCTCAAGCACAAGACACTTTGATAATTAATATTTATGTAAGAGGGCAGCCGGGTGGGAGGTGTTCCTAGACAGTTGTTCTCCTTGACAGTTTCCTGAACAGCCAGAGGGGTGGGTGCAACCTGATAATTAAGGGAGATTTCAACTGCACCTTTGAACCGCTTGATTTAGAAGATGGTAATCTAAGTATTGATGAGGATTCACAGTGGAACATCCCGTCCCTAGATCTGAGCCCAATTAAAAAATGGACAGAAGCTGCCTTGCAACTTAAGGGGCTGTGCCTTGAAAGGGGAGTGTGAGCGGCAAATGGGAGGTCTCAATCGGACCGGAATGGTACGCACACCTTTAAAAATGGTATAAGGAGTAGTCGCATTGACTTTATTCTCCTCAATGTAGAATTTTGGTCTGCCATCTACGACATGCTGGTACAGGAAGCACAGAAAGCGATCACGACCCGCTAATTTTGACAATTAAGGCCCCGAGTTTATTAAATATCTCCAAAAAGGTCGCTGAGGATATATCACCAGAAGTGCTGCTCTCAAATGACACAAGGAGAGTAAGATGGTCTAGGCTTATTGGGAACGATGGGGACCTGGACAAGATGAAGGCTATGGTTGCCCACACATGTCCAGAGAGGTCCTTTCTGGGTCAGAACATTTTGACTTTTTATCGTTAAGAATACATGTAATTTTATTTTTATCTTAATCTCTCTCTTCATCTTTTCTGTTTTTATCCATTCGAATATTGTAAAGATTTTTATTAATCAAACAATAAAATATTGATGATGATTGATGGTTGCCCACTCAATATCTTGTCTCCAAAGCTGTGACTCCCAGGAGGATATTACCTCATTCAGGTTCATAGAAACTTGTTTTCAAATCTAAAAACATATTTTATCAAGACCAGCCAAAACAAGGCAAAGACAGGGACAATAACAGCTACCTGGTACAATAAAACCTGCAGAGAGGCATATCGATTATTGACAAGGGCTATTAGATCTAAAGATATGGGAGAGGTTAAACTCGCCAGGGCAAGGTATAAAGCAATTCAATTAAAAGCCAAAAAGGAATGGGATGATAACCGCTGGCTTGACTTGCGTGCAACCAGCCATGAGAAAGACATGGTAAAATTCTGGCAGTTAGTCAAGTGGGGGAGTGGCGGAACACCCTATACACCTATTAATTATGTTCAGCCCGAACAGTGGGCCTCGTATTATAAGGCCCAGTTCCCTGCCTCCAATTACAACTTGGTATATTTCCAAATTCCCTCCTCGATAACGACACTATCATTTAACAACTCCGAGGTCGAGACAGCCCTCTCCTTAATTCCAAGAGGAAGGGACCCAGGCCTCGATTGTGTACCAGCGGATCTGTTTGTTGATGATAAGGACAACTGGATTGTTTACATAACTTATCTTGCTAATGCCATCGCTAGTGGCGTGTGCATCCCTGACTCCTGGTCTAGAGCAGTTATAATACCAGTATATAAAAAGGGGGAAAGCGCACTACCTGGCAACTATAGACCTATCAACCTTATAGATTCCATCAAAAAAATAGTTGCCAGGTTGGTACTGTGTCGAATCCAGATGTGGATAGAGGAGTCTGAGATTTTATCACCACTGCAGGCAGGTTTTCGCCCCCATACCAGCACCATAGATCAGGTGCTCAGGTTTGTGATGATCTACTGGCGGGTAGTTATTATAGGAGGGGCACACTGCGGTTTTTATCGATCTTAAGTCATGGATGTGGGGATGCCATTGGAGTTACTAGCAATGTTAGTCAAACTACATGACTCCAATCAAGCAGAGGCTAGTTGGGGCACACATGGTGAAGTAACGGATAGAGTTCCTGTTTTAAAGTGTGTGCACCAAGGATGTGTCCTTGCTCCCACCCTGTTTTATTTGTTCATTGACAGGGTCATTCAGTACTATTCCACATGCCCCACTGATGCTACAACATTGGCAGGCTTATAACAGAGCACAGGCTTTCATTCACCAAGTCAATAGCCCACGCCCTCAAGATATATAACTCTAAAGTCGCTAGTGCAATCCTATATGGCACTGAACTCTGAGGCCATGAGGATATTACCCCCCTGGCTACTGGCCAAAACAAATTTATAAGGGCACTAACGGATTTGCCGCAATCCACTCCATTGCTGCCTTTATTTTTGGACCTGGGTTGCTTTTGTATTGATGATTTGGCTCGATTCAGGCCTATAGCTTTTTGGAGAAGGCTTTGGGTTACTCCTGAGCTCTCCCTGTATGCCAAAGCTCTCTTGGGTTTCAGGGTGGTAGGGTGCCTAGGTAAGATCAAATGGCTTCAGTACATAAAAAACACCTTGACTGAAATGGGAATGAGCATTCTGTGGGAGAATCCAGAAGTCAACCCATTTCCGTCAAAATATGAGTTCAAGGCCGTTTATTTGGACTTGGTGAAGATGAAGCGTTTTTCCTCTATCACAAGGCCCGCTTTGTCCATGAATTTCCTAATGATCAAACATGAGCTTGGGTTCGAACCATATTGGGATTTTATTTTAAAACCGGTTGATAGAAAGTTATACCACCAGTTTAGGGTAGGTTCCCATCCGATTAAAGCTTTTACTAGCAGATGTATTCACCTACGACAGAAATGTGCCCTTTGTGTTTAGCACAGATTGAATCAATCGCTCACATCTTATTTGTTTGCTCGGCCTACAGGTTACCCAGGACAAAATGGCTCAAGCCCTCTTGTACTAGCCTGGGTACAAGATCTGCTATGGGGGCCCTAAGGATCCTGCAGACATGTACCCAGGTATCCATAGTTGTTGCTATGGCAACATTTTTGAGTTGGGCTTGGGCCATTCGGCTAACAAACCAAGGGAACACTAACTTGTTTCAACCGTATTTTTTACCAACTTTAAGGGATGTGTGGTTGGTTGATTCTGCCATCTTGTCGAGTCTTGATGCAGGGTCTAGTGATTTCACTAAAGATGGGGCAGCTGTATGTCTAAACCAGTGCCATAGGTGTTCTGGCATTACAACACCGTTCTGACCACAAACTATTGCTGGGTTGATATATCTTATGCAAAACACACAAGGTGATGGACGGAATGTTGCACATTGGCAAAACATTCACCCCCAGTCACAGATCTGGGTTTAATCCATCGTTATTTTGCTCACCACGCCTCCCCAGTTCAGACATGGCCATATGCAAATCAGCCTTGACCCTGTACCTCATGAGAACAGTCCAGCCTGAACTGCCAAGCCATGTCTTCCCTGGATCAGAATCAAGCATCCTAGGACTGGTTTCTGGCTATCAGCCATCATCAGCCAGGATAGCTTGACTCCAGTGGCGTAGTGAGCACGGGACCCACTTCTGGGCATACCCTTCCAACATAGGGCGAACAGCAAAACACACAAGGTGATGGACGGAATGTTGCACATTGGCAAACCATTCACCCCCAGTCACAGATCTGGGTTTAATCCATCATTATTTTGCTCACCACGCCACCCCAGTTCAGACATAGACATATGCAAATCGGTCTTGACCCTGTGCCTCATGGGAACAGTCCAGCCCGAACTGCCAAGCCATGTCTTCCCTGGATCAGAATCAAGCATCCTAGGACTGGTTTCTGGTAGGCAGAAACCGGTCCTAGGATTCTTGATTCCGGTTCGGGCTGGACTGTTGCCAATGTGCAACATTCCGTCCATCACCTTGTGTGTTTTGTTGATATATCTTATACCACATCTTTTTAAACTTATGGACTTTATAGTGTATTAGAGCATGTTGATCCCATGATTAATATATAAATTCATGCACCTTTTATTGTGGTCCCCTTACATTAATGTCAGTTATGTATTTGATTTGAGCTTCTTTTAATTTTGTATTTTTAATCTGTTTGAACTTTTAAATGACTGTAAGTCTTGTATGATTTTTACAATAGAAATAAAGACTAATTAACTGAACTGAACTGAATTGGGAATATGTGGCACACAAATTCCTGGGACCAGGAAAGTTAGAGAGGTCCTCGATCATGAGGCTAGAAAGGACACATCCTCCCTATTTCATATACTCATAACCAATAAGAATGTCCTTTCCACAACTTATTGTTATGTCCTCCAAAAGCATAGAAAAAACAAAGGAAACCCAAAGGGTGGGTGAGGGGGTTCTTACGTGTGTGATGGTAATACTCTCAGATAAAATTTATAGAGGATTTAGTATACAGTCAACCCGTTGTAACAGGTGGGAAGGGAAAGAGACCCTTTTCTTTTAATAGCCCTCACTCACTCTAGTAGTGACATGCTTCATCATCGGTCTCACCCCAACTCCTAAAGTTCGGGGTAGGCTCAACCATCTTCCAGGGAGCACTTATAGATACAGTGTATGGGGGCATACCATTAAAAATAAAATTCCTCACCCACTACTAAAGAATTCTTTAATAGTGGAGTGGGAGGGAAGGTTAAAAATATATATACAAATGGGTATCAGGATGCGTTGGTCCTATGACCCAAGAACCAGCACCACCATGTTTCAGCCCTCCTCAGTTGGCCTAAATAAGTCGGGCGTTCGTCAGGGTGGGTCGTAAAGAGGTTACTTCCCCCAGAGACATGAGTGCCTACCCGTTACTTGCCTAGTGCACTTTTAAGTGTTAAAATATTGGAACAAGCCTGATACTTGCCACCGGTTTCGGATGAGGAATTACCCCATCAACTCAGAGCTATCGATTCCCAAGAGAGCGCAGGAGGTAGTCCTTGTAGTCACACATTCGTCAAAGGTCCTGTCCTTCTGAAACCTACTCATTCTCAAGCTCCCCGGCTTGTGCACTTGTGGGAATATGGCCACTAAAAGACATCTCCCTACTTCTGATCCAAGAAATCCAGAATAAAGAAGTTAATGTTACAGCCTGTACTCAACTATACTTTCAGTTTGACTTGTTTATAAAGGAACAATGGTCCTTCACAAAAAACATGTACACATAGGAATACAATAGGAATGCAATGACACTGATATATGTTGTCCATGGGGCAGTTCATAAATCATTTAATTGCTTCAATATCAACAATAGGGCCGGAAGGAAACACAAAAAAAAAAATAGTCAATTTTGGCTGCAAAGACTTTGTGTGTGACAAATGTAACTAAATAACTGTAGTCATAATGTATAAGTACCACTGCCCTTGTGTGCAATATTGTCAACATTACAATAGGGTCTGAGTGCTAAAGTCGATGCCATTTCGATCCTTAGAAGATCATAGGATCATCATCAGGACATAGAAATAACATGCCTGAGAGAGAAGTTACATAATTGTAACCTACCATGAACTGAAAAGAAAAAGGGGAAAGGAGGGGGGAAGGAAGAAGCTAATAAATTAGTTGCCAGACAGTAGTACGTAGTAAGGACCTCACCTGTCCAGATGAGAGAGAGATGCATTATGTATCTAGGGCCAGGCATACATGGGTCCAAGGCACAAGCAGATGGGCTCCGTAGGGTATGATCAAGATTTCATGAAATATTACCTGGAAAACAATGTCCAGTAGGAAAACCAATAATTGGCGGAAGGCCCGAAGTGAATGAGAATCACCTAAATTGGAACTATGAAGGAGAAGATAAATATTGGCAAGTAACATGAGGTGCATGTGAAGACTAGGTTGAAAATTTAAAATGTATTATAATTTTGAGAAGTTGCTTATGTGCGAATTACCTGCAGCCAACTATATTTGAGTTCTCAATGAAGTCTTAAAGAATGGCCTATGAAGACAGGGAAAATACTTGATTAATGAACAAATGGAGGCCAGTTGTGCGGGGCGTGGGTAAAAGTGATGTACAGAAACTCTTACCCATGAGAGACTACAGTAATAGTGTGGTCCCAGCTGGGAGAATGCCCGCGGCTGATGGAATATTGGAGAAATTGCAGCTGGTAAAGGGAGAAGTGAGGGTAAAAATAATAAAACCTGCAGTGTACCTACCTGTGGGAGTCCAAACAGTCTCTGAGGCTGGGAGTCAATGCGGAGTCTGCCAGGGGTGTACACCAGGTATCATGAGGAAGTGGGCGCTCGCTTACAGGGCAAGCTATACATGTGCTGACACTGCCTGTCTATGTACTTGCTTGGACAAAATAAACTAGCCCTCCAAAAGAAACAAGACTGCGGAGGGACCAAGGAAGGTTCACTCCAGGGATTTGAAAATGATGACCATGATTGAAGAGGAGGTATGGCATGAAACCGGGGCCAGTTGGGTTCCCAGATAGGAGATAGATCCTGAAGCCCACAGGATCAAGTGATTCTGAGTTAAGTAATCCCTTGTGGTGGGTGAGATTATGAGATCAAAGGCCTGTGATTTAGCATGGTATATGTGAAATCCTGACACTGCCCCGAAGTGTTACACCTCCTCCAGGGAGTCCGGAAATGCCTCACTAGGGTTTTCCAGATACAATAACATCATTGGCATATAGTACGATGAAGATGCTCCTCACCCCCAAAACACACTCATATGATATTCGGGTTATCCTGACCCTCTGGGCAAACGGCTCCATATAGAGCGCAAATAGCAGGGAGGACAAGGGGCATCCCTGCTGCATGCTTATAATACTTTTAGTGTGTTGGTGGTCACCTGGGGTGCTGAACCGGCGCTGTCCTCTCCTCTCCCTAAACAAATCAGGTTTGGTGTACTTGTGGAGGTGCTAGGACCTTCACCTGGGTCTGAATTATCGGAAGAATCACCAGATGTATCCAAAAAAGTGGCAATAGTGTTTTGTCTATTGTATCTGCTCCATGGGCATCCAAAGTGTGGGTTTGTGTTGGTCCTGTATGTATAAAAATCATCAGTTAGGTATGGATATATCTTGTCTATCTTGACTTTATTCATTTTCTTGTCCCGCTCTATTCTGTTAAATTCAGAGATCATTTTGGGGGTTTTGTCCAAGAGGCTTTTGACATCTGTTATCAAGCTGGACTCTTTGATTTGCTTCTCAAGATCTAGGATCTCTTCTACAAGTTTTTGGAATTGATCGATGGTGGATCCGACAGCTAGCATCATCCAGTGCTGTGAGAATGTTGTCCCTAAATAGCTGAAGCTGTGTAGGTTACTTACCCTCAGTCTGACAAAAATCTTTTTTAATTTTGATGGTCTTTACTACCGACAAGTCAAGAGCAATTCCATGGGAGATCTTTTTGCCCCCAACTAAGCATTATTGTTTATGGACGACCTTGAAAATTACATCATTCTTTCCAGTACTAACCCTTTCCATAGAAATATTCTTATATGGAAGTGCTACGTAGATGATACTTTCTTGATCTGGCAGGGCCTTTCAGAAATCTTCGCAGTGTTCCTAACATGGCTCAATTAAAATGATTGGGGACTTAAATTCACACTTGAATAGAGTAGAATGGTGATCTCCCTTTTGGACTTCATGATAAGGACAGCTGGTGGAAAACTTTACACATCCTTATACCAAAAACTCACCGAGAGGAATACCCGCCTCTATTACTCGAGCCATTATCCTAGAGCCATCCAGGACTCTCTACCCTACTCCCAATTACTACGCATTTGATGAAACTGTCTGTTTAAACAAGACTTCTTCCAAGAAGCCAGGACCATGCCCAGCAAACTGAGGGTACCCATGCAAAATGGTCAGAAGGTCTATGAAAAGGGAATTGTACTGCCCCAGAGAGGTACTATTAACCACCAGGGAGAAGAAGAACAACGAAAGATTGGTTTGCGTGGCCACATTCTACCCGGACTCCAACCAAGTGAAGAAAAGTATCCTGAAACACTGGGCTGGGCAGGAGAACTCACCCTAGAACGCCCTATATTTGCATTTTGCAAAATTAAGAGCACCAGGGACCAACCACCTAGTCAGAGCTAGCATACCACCCACCAGAGGAGATTGTACACTCACTGATGTATGGGGACTTGCACCCATGTTGGATCATTACAAATGTGGAAATTGAAGTGTCTGTAATTTGAATAAAAAACATTTGTGTGTGAAAATGTCAGATTAATTTTACAGCAGTTTTAGAATCATAACACGCAGATTGTCATTTATGCAATCACATGCCCCTGCAACCAAGTGTATATTGGACAAACTACACAGAAGAGTCGGATGTGCGTTTGCCAATATAGAAGCCAGCTGCGGTGCAAAATAGCCAACAACTCTCTGGTAGATCATTTCACAAAATTGGGACGTAATGAAAATGAGGTACATTGACAAGTCATTGCTGAGGCCAAACTACCCCCCAGAGGTGCAGACATTTCAACTATACTGAACAAAGAAGAACTTAAAGGTATTTTGCGTTCCAACAGCCTCCACACTGGCCTCAAACGAATGGGAGACTGGACTTCTTTACTTTACTGATACACATGGCACATATAGTCATCTGACAATTTTTTAGCTATGGTGCCATGTCGACTCTTCACTTTTCTCTGCACCAAACACGCAACCTGCAATGGCAGTGTGTGTGTTAAGGTATAAGACCTTTAAGGGTGGCACAATGTGTGCTGCAGCCCTTTGAGGCCTTCCCTGGTCTTAGTGCCCTTGGTACCCATGGTACCTTTTACAAGGGACTTACATGTGGCCAGAGAGGTGCTAATTGGGGGTAAAAGGGTGGAGTTTTGGGAAAGAACACAGGCCCTGGGCACCTGATTGGCAGGGACCCAGGGCACATAGAGTAAAAATGCATCAGAATTCTGGCAAAAAGTGTGTGGGAGGTTACTAAAACAGAACCCACTTTCTAACAGTAGCTCAGAATGAGCTCCTATAATGTTGTATGTTGCTGTGCATGCAACAAGTATGGAGGTTCTCACTATTTTATGATGGTTCTGCAACCAGAGCTCGTGTGTACCAAACAACAATTTTATTGAGGATAACTGAAAACCAGGGAATACAGTGTCTGTCATAATACACCACTTACACATTACCAACTTACCAGTTTAGTTCATTAAAGTGTCAGTGCTGGTCCCTTGCTTGTTTGTTGGTAACAGGTAATATACATCAATATTTCTCTTTGCATCAATAAAACATAGCATTTAATTCAACAATTTCTGCCCATTTTGAGAAGTTGGCCTGATATATGATGTTTCCAATTCTGGAACCACCTTGTATCAGTCCAAACAATCCCTTATGGTGTCTGGTTGTAAGTCAACCTTATAGACAAACTATCCTAGGGGTAGCATGGACTAAGCAGCCTGAAAGGCTAAACTCAAGAGGTCGTGTTAAGCGAGCTGTTTTACCAATCACATTCCTGTAATATCAAATGAAAGGACACCACACAAGTATATATTATAAAAATATATGTGTTTAATACTAAAATAATCCCCAGTACTCTTTATGAGCAAAGGGGCACAAGCGTTAAGACAAAAGCACAGTATAACATATGAAAGTTGCACAATTATGGATGAAGGCGGGTGGCCACTCAAACCATATATTAAGAAAGTGGTATAAGAGATACCAATCGAACAGTGGTTAGGCCTAGGGCCTAGGGAATCGCTGGGAGCAGTCGGGACTAGCAATGCTGAAGTCGGGAAAAGCCCGCGGGATTCGGGTGCACCGCTTAAAGCACACGCATGCACCAATGCAAAGTCAATGGTGCGTAAAATTTATAAAGTTACTGTTTAAGGATACTTCCGCTCAACCTAGAAGAATAAAACGTTAGACACAGACCCTAGAGGTGTGTACCAGTGTGGGAACACTGGTGTTGCTGAGTTACCTCACCCACAGGAAGCGGGTGCATAGGGTCGAAGTGGCGTCGGGTTTCGTCACGCAGGTTGTTGGTGCTTGAAGCTGAAGATGCTGCATGCGATGTGAAGGAGAAGTGTCCGGTGTGATCCAAGGGTGGATCAGTGTCGTAAAGTACCTGAAAGCAGAGGGGGCAGAGTCTGGGTCACTCAGCAGTGACCAGTTTGGAACCAGGATGGAACCAGGCAATGTTGGGCGCAATCAGGTGGTTGTCGAGGAGCTTCTCTCCGCTGCCATGTGGGCTCTAGGGCATCTGCGACGTCCAGGAGCGGGTCACGAGCTGTCCCACGAAGGCTCTCACCGTCGGCGCTGTTGGCTTCAAGATCGGAGCAAACAACACTTGGCAAGAGCAATCCACGCAGGACTGGAAGATTGCTTCTCACTCGGACCAGGAGGGTCAGAGCGGGTGCTCCTTTTCAGAGGAGCGGGTGCAAGTCTGGAGCAACCAGAATCACAAGTCGGATTTAAAGTTTCGTCGGCACAGGGGCCACAAGCCAGCGGGCAAGTGACCGGGCCAACGCGTTGAGCCAAAAGAAGCAGAAGGGCCCCACACAGCACTCGTTGAGTGTTGAGGGGTGAGCTTCGGTGCAAAAGTGGCTCAGGGCTGGGGCTTCTCAAACCCCGTTGTACAGCTTTGAGGGTCACTCGTGGGCAGCACGGTCAGCGTCTCGTGGTCTTTTCAAGATGGCGGGCCCCACGCTTCCGGTCGCCTCCACGGGTCTCAGCTCTGCAGGGACTGTGGATCGGGCTGGTAGAAGGCAGGCAAGCTTGATCTTGTCGATCTCTGTCACTCGAGTTCCGGCGGGAACTGCAACAAAGCAGACGTTGAGGTGCTGGATGGTGCCTGTTTGCACAGGGTGGTCACTCCTTGACCACAAGGGAGATTCTTCAGTCTTCTACGTCGAGTAGGATGTCGAAGGGTCCAGAGTTTTGGTTCAAATGTTTCATCAGGATAATCTGAGTGCATTGGCACTGCTCCCATTCTTATACCAATCTAGGGGGCTGGATTACCTGCTAGGTCCCCTCCTATGGGTGGGACCCAGGAAGGGGGTGGATACACCCCTTTCCCTTTGTCCAGGCCGCGCTGGGACGGGGGCTGGTGTGCCCCAGAACCGGTTTGGCCAGATTATGCAAGGGGCAGCCTTGTGCTCCCCAGGCAGTGTCTGGTTTCTTTCAAACCTTCCTGCTACAATCCACTATCTCCTGTCTGGGGTGGTGTGACCCCTCCCTGCGACAGGAAAGCCTTTGTCTAGGCCTCCTCGGCTGAGTTTCGGTCAGCAGCAGGAGGTCAGACTTGTGTCTGTGGTAGAAGCATCCATTTTGTGGATCTGAGGCTCTTTTAAAAATCAATCGCGTTTCAGTAAAGTAACATGTCTTCTCCCTCTAGAGGGGTGGAATGCTATCCCCGTCGACAGGACTGTCGAGGGGATAGTATTCCAAATCGTATGACACCTTACACGACATGTTTTGATAAAGCCAAACCAAAGTTGCTATATAACCGCGAGGATTATAATGGACTTAATAGTATATGGTATGGCATTATCCCGGAACAGCTTAGGGAGTTGTTCCCGACAGCTGCAGACAGGCTCAGCTCATGCTCGAGCTCCATCTCACATTAAACCACGCACTCTGCCTCCAGGATTGATAAGGCCTTCAATAGGAGTGGCTCACAGGTTTATATGTGTCCAGATATAGGTTTAGATATAGGTATAGAATATCTAAGCAAGGGGTGATTACACCAACTTGCCCCAGCTGAGTGATCAGCCAGTTGTGTCAATTTAAGAACCAGCCAGGGGTGGCAAAAGCTATGCTGCAGCCCCTGGTAGGCCTTGGTGGCACCTATGCCCTGAGCACCTATAGTGCATGGTACAGGGGCTGACAAGGAGTCCATTTCCAATTGGGTTATGTACCTATAGTACATGTATGTGAATTTAGAGAGAGAACAGTAGGCTGGGGGTCTGATTAGCAGGCCCACAGCCTCAATAAGTCGAAAACCAGTGAAGCAAAAAGCAAAAATTGGGGTGACCATAAGATAGCAGACCCTACTCTCCTACACCCATGATGAAATATTACAAGTTCACTATTCTATATATTAAACAGGTATGTAATATGAAGCAAAACTGTTCCTGACCTACGTTGGCTTATTTCCTTTCTAGGGCCGAGGAGAAATCTAGGTAGGTCATGCAAGAATGTCATTTTAAATATATACTTTTCCCAAACTAGTTTGCACTTTTCTTGTGTTTAGACCACCCTTTATTAACAAATTCTCTGTAAATACACCATAATCTTAGGTCGGCCCACCTGATAGTGAAGCAGTCTGGTTGCAAAAACATTGCAAATACATTTTATGGGCTCTCCAAGAATATACAGGGGCTTGGAGCCTTCCCATTGCATACCAATGGTTGGCTTCCTGTCAACTCCCATGTGTCTGCTTCTTATATGTGTCCCAGCTTATCAATCTTGTGTTTGTCCCTCCTGTCGAGAACAGATGATTACCATCTCTTTTTTGATTGACTAGCTTCTATGCTTTCACTGCCTGCTTTTCAAGAGCTTTCATATTTTGTGTAAAGCACTCCATGAGAGCAAGCGTTTTCCAGTAGTCTTCGTCATGTGCTTCTCTTCCCCTGCAATCCATGTTGCTCTCCGTTACCTATGTGTTTCTGTTTGTCCCCCTCCATGTTGTGCTTGCCTTTGTGTACATAACCTTGTAGCTTTCTCACGTGTGTGCTTCTCCCCTACCTGACCCACATTGCTCTATCACCTGTTGTTCTCCTTCCCACCCCCTTCGTGTTGCTTTCCCTACTCACACCAGAGGAACATCCAGAAAATTAAAATACCCCTCACTTGGACCATACATGTAATCAAACAGAGCACATGAAGCGAACCGACCCTCCGTAGGAGAGTTCTCCTCATCTTTTCATCCTTCCCTTCATATATTAATCCAGCCTTTCTCCCTTCCATTTGTTCATTTCATCTATTCACCCATCCATCTGCCCATTCCTTCAACTTTCCATCAACCCACCAATGCGTTCTTCCATTCTCAATTATAGGCATTCATCCTTTACTCTGTTATATATACATCCATCCATTCACAAATACAACCATGATCATATCCATTAATCAATCAAACCTTCTTTTTGCCCAGCCTGTCAATCTTCTTTCCTCGCATATTCCCATTGTTCCATCCAGCTCTTCAACTATTGATCCTTTTGCTTTTTCATCTTTTTACCTTCTCTTTTGCTCACCCTTCATTCAATTTATTCTTGTCTTCACTCCTTTCACTCTTCCCATTTGTAGCCTTCACATTCTCTTTCTTTTTTCTTTCATATGTTCTTCCTTTCACCTTTCGCATCTGTTCTTTCCCCTTTGTATCTATCCATCTTTTTTCTGTCATGCATAGTTTTTCCTTTCTTACTTTTCTCCCTCAAGATTACTTTGGCATTATTAATATTTCGTTGTTCCCTTTACTATACATATTCACCCACAGTAGCCACCCCCGTGGCAGTGATATTTACGAGCATTTTGCCTGCAGACAGAACATCCCATAAATAGCTAATTATTGTTTAAGTGGGGCACCACCAGGCCATTAGGCCAAGAGGCAGCCCTCCCTTAAGCTGCTAAGGTGGGGGATCACTATACCACTGACTCACGCCCTCCTGCTCTCTCCCACCTGTTGTTTCTTCTTCTCCACCCGCACTTCGATCGTAAATAGAAAAGAAAATGACATTTTGTAGGCACGCCCATGCACGGGGGACCACCACACCATAGAGTTTTTTTTTACTTTGTTTGCTTTAGCATGCTGCACAGTATCAGGGATGATGTACAGCATGGCTACAAACAGAATAGGTCCCAAAGAAGAGATCTATTGGTTTTGCCAGGGCTTGTTGGTGTAGAGAACACCCTTTACCATAGTGTCTCATTCCTTTTTGGAGCTAAGGTGACCCTAAAAACAGAACTAGAATGACACATTTACAGTAATTTTGACGAGTGACGAGAACTCCCTAGAGGGCGGGCAGTTCTCCCCACTTTCAGCTGGGGGGACACAAGTTAAACCTGTCAGCCCTAGGGTGGTCGTCGCCTACATTTTTTGCCCTCTTTGCCTCCTACTGGACCCATATTTTTTTTTGTTTTTTGGACATTAGGGCTCTGGGCCCCTTACCACTGCTAAACAGTGATGAGGTGCAGGTGCTCTCCCTTAAAAACATGGTGACACTAAAGTATCAGCTACAGGCCCTGCTACTGCAGTGAGACCTACCCTTCATTTGCATACTGGTAGTCTGCCCAGTCTGGGACTTTTTGCAACTGTAGCCTTTTGTCCCTGGTTGACAGATAGGTATGAAATGGGAACATCCCAGAGCCTCCTGGATTTTTCCAGTGATTTCCAACCCTAGATTCTTCTACAAAGTGCCGCCCCCTCCCTGTCACCTGCCTTTAGGGTATATTAGAGAGGGTTCTGGCCACACATCCCTGTTACACTACTGGACCAGGGAGACTCTCTGCTGGACTATAGACTGCTGTGCTAGGAGGATTGCTACACTACTGAGGCTGACTGCTCCCAGGAACTGTTGCCCCAAGTTAGCTGAGTTTTCCTGCCTGCCTGCTGATCTTGTCCTGCCAGAGGGGACCCA
The DNA here is from genome assembly GCF_964263255.1 of Lissotriton vulgaris. Taxonomy (NCBI): domain Eukaryota; kingdom Metazoa; phylum Chordata; class Amphibia; order Caudata; family Salamandridae; genus Lissotriton; species Lissotriton vulgaris. Next base: position 1,192,801,338 of record NC_141685.1, read on the forward strand.
GGAATACCATCTCCAGTGTGTCTCCTCTCTTATTTTCCCTCTTTTGACTGGTCCCCCCTCCTAGTTACTGGGCAACCACCAGAATTGCACCCAAGGCCTGCCCCAGCAACATGGTGGAACTGCCTTGTCGAAAGAAAAGAGGCCCATAAAAGAAAGCAACGAACTGTGTACAATTGCCCTTGCAGCACTGTATGCCTAAAAATCCCCGCCGCTGCTTTGGGACAGGAATGCGCTAAGAAGCACGGTGCACGAACTGAGCTGTAAAGTGTTGTGGCAGAGAAAGTGCTGTGCATGCCTGTGACCTGCGTGCCGCTCAAGGAAGCGCTGCTCGCCAAGGAATCACCGCCGCCGCTTGGGACCCGACTGCGCTGGACTGCGCTGTGGTAAAGAGGCGCCGTGGCCGAGAGGTGCTGTGGAAGGGACGCGCTGTGGCCGTGAATCGCTGGGTGCCAAAGATCACCGCCGCCGGCCCGGGAGCCTCGAGAAGGGCTGCACGGGCTTCCCACGTGAGGTCAGGGGAGCCGCGCTGAGATTGGTTCCGGCGTGGTCCATTGCCCCAGCAGCGGGAGCATCATCGAGGAAGCCGCGCTGTGATTGGGGCAGGCACGGGGGTGGCCCAGTAGCCAGGACTTCCCTGACGTTATGGTCGCAGGGAAGGTTGATCGCTGAGACGAAGCCGACCCGCGAAGCCTCGGCGCCGGTGCCCGCCTCAGGTAACGGACAGCATGTCAGTAGAGCTGCCTTGTGGGAGTAGCTGGCGGGAGCGAGTTGAAGGCTGCAGGGACTGCCCTCTTTACAAATGAGTGCCCAGGACTGCGTATGCATGCCTCCTGTGAATGACGGAGCATTTCCTTTCAGGAGCGGTCTGCCGGGGACCGCATTAACCCCATACGGGGCCCCCAGTGACAGCCACAGCTAAAAATAACATACCGGGGGCACAGCTGATAGAGACAGTGGCAGCATCCTTGCTATAGATGCGGCGGGGCACATTCACGCTGTAAGTCCAACCTCTGGCGGCAGGATTCTAATCGGGGATCGCACCCAGACCGATCTGGCTGTATAAGTGGTTAAGGGCTGCATTTTTCCTCCACCTTTCTGCGCATAGCTGCAAGAGAGGTCTCTGCCCAGAGTTAAAGGGTCCCCCTGCCTGGGAACACACAGTGGAGCATGTGTTGAGCCCAGGGCTTTGAGCTCACGCATTGTCACCCATACCGTCCCTGCGCACGTTTTCGTACTTCAGTGTAAAACCCTGAGACTGAACTAGTGCTTATAAGGTGGGCCCAAAAGACTGAACTGGTGATTCTTATGAACAGCCTCCAAGAAGGACTATCTGAGCCTGAAGAGACATTACTTATTGGAAACCTTTTACTGTGCATGGAATGTTCTCGCCATTTTGAACCTTTCATAAATATAGATAAAGATTCATTTATTTCTACGTAAAAACCAGTGTGGTGTCCCTTTATGAGTGATTTACTGGGTTACTGGTGGAGTGTGTTGCAAAGTTACTTTACACATTGACTCCTGCGTTTAGCCTGCCTGCTCTGCGCCAAGCTACCCTGTTGGAAGCAGTGGTCCCTACTTGGATTAGGGTGCATAGCCCTGCTAACTAGAGACCTCGGTTCTAACAGTGGTATTTTTGAAAGTTCAGTTGGACCATATACATAATATGAAACCCCATCCTAAACTATTCTTCAGAAACACAAACTGCTGTAATGTTTACTCAGGACAGGTCTCTTTGTTCGCGGTGTGATGATGCATGTGGTTTACGGACCAAGTTAACATGTTCTGCTGCCGAGTGTTCTAGGAGATAATGTCCATTCAGGAGCAGAAAAAAGGCAGTCACTACACCTGTTCAGAGGACTAGAAACAGTAGACTATTTGCAATCCAGAGCTGTAGCCAGGGAGAAACAAAGTCTTTTTCAGGCAAATTTAGAAATCATGAATTTGTTGTTTGTATGAAACAGGCGGTGGCAGTAACTCTGGTTCACTTGGTTCCAAAGAGAAAGTATAAAAATGTATGAAGCAGCCAGACGCAGTTCGATCTAACTTTGATAGCTTAGCAGGTTTTGTAGAACCAGCAGATGACTCGGTTCAAGACATATTCCCATAAATGTCGGTATTTGGCTGTATTAAAATCTGTGTTTCATTTGTGTTTAAGTTGTTGCTCCATTTCAACAGCTACAAGTTCCATTCCATTGTTGATAACTCCTTCACTTTGTATGGTAGACTCTTCAAATGTTATTGATCTTTCTGTCTGAAATTCCTGTATGGTAGAGAGAGGAGCTCGATTGCTACCCAGGAGCCAATGCGGCCTACTATTCAGTATCGCCCACATACTGTGGTTTTATCAAATCAATTGCGACAAATCTCTTTTCTTTCTTGCTGGCAAGAGGCGGTAGAAGCACTGTTCTTGTTCCTTCAATAGCCAGGACAGGTACAGGTGCTCTGAAGATGGCTCAAATTCTTTCTTGTCCACAATTTTTTTCTCTGACCAGGTCCCCAATCTTCCGTACCCAGGCAGGTCTAGCCGGAACAGCTTTCACTTCTCCAGTGGCGGTGCATTTTACTTGGATGTTGCTTTGTAATTCCCAGAATTCATTAAGTTCCTGTAAAACAGCCAAACGATCATTGATGTGTGTTACAACTAGGGGTCTCAAGTTGGAAGTGATAAGTACCTTTGACCAAATAGGGACCCTTGCTTCTAGTCAGGGTAAGGGGGTACACTTCTAAAATAACCGCTGCTCACCCCCTTGGTAGCATGGCACAAGCAGACAGGGTTATCTCAGGGGCAGTGTGTAAAGCATTTGTGAACACATACAATAATACAGTGGAAACACTACACATGGACACCACACCAGTTTAGAACAAGCATTTGCAATGCAATAGGTCTCGCATTAGGAAAGTTTGAGCTATTGGCATTGTAAATGGCGAAGCTTTTATTTATGTTCTTAGTTTTCAAATAATTAAAGTAATAGGTGTGTTATTTACAATGCCACGTGTTCAAACTTTTGCAAATGTGACATTTGTATTATTTGTATTGCAATATGTGTTGTCTGTCTGTTAATTAGTTGTTGTGCTATTATGAATAATAAGAAAATCTTGTAACATGTTTAAATAAGTAATATGCATATTAAAGTTTTTGGCGAGTTTGTGAAATTTTGCAAAGGTGGTGCGGAAATTATTAGTTATTATTATTGATATGTACTGCGTTAATTTACACAACATAATGCTACTTTATTCATATACACACAAATATTGTACTGCCTCACATATAAATACACTGCATTGCATTACACACATAATGTGCTGCCTTACACACACACACATTGCTGTGTTACAAACATAGACTCTGCACTCCTTTACACACACTGCACTGTCTAATACACATGGTGCTGCTTTATACATAAATACTGTATTGCTTTAGAAACATATACTGTGTTAACTTACATATACATACATTGCACTTTTTTATACACACACTGTGTTATTTCATATATACATTATGCTTTTTAACATACATATACTGTGCTGTCTCCACACACACACACTGTGCTTGTTTATACACACACTGCGCTGCTTGACACATATACAATGATGCCTTACATACACTGTGTTGCCTCTTATACATACTGCACTGCTTTACATACACATACTGTGCTTTTTCACACATATACTGCTGCTATACATACACTGTAGTACCTTATACACATTGGCTTCTTATACACACACTGCGGTACTTGACACATATACAATGCTGCCTCACATACACTGTGTTGCCTCTTATACATACTGCACTGCTTTACATACATATACTGTGCTGTTTCACACATATACTGCTGCTATACATACACTGTAGTACCTTATACACATTAGCTGCCTTACATACACATTGCATTGTTATACATACACATACTGTTGCTTTATAAACATACAGACACATAATACACTTCCTCACACATATACATATTGTATTGCCTTACATATACATTGCACTGCCTTACAAATACACAGTGCTGCCTTGCATACACTATATTGTGCTGTGTTACACACCATGCTGCTTTACACATGTACACACATACACTGTGCTGCTCTGAACATACATATTGCATTGCTTTATATATACACTATGCTGTCTTACATACACACAATGCTGCCTTACATACACATACACACTGCCACATTTCACACACACATAGTGCTGCCTTATACATACACAGACACACATAGCACTTTTGTACCCACATATATTGTTGCCTTATAAACAAACACATATTAACTGCCTTACAGACACACATTGCTGCTTATTGTACAATTATACTATGCTGTTTCACACACACACACAATGCTGCTTTACACATGTATACACACATGTGTGCTGCTTCATACATACACATTGCATTGCTTTATACATACACTGTGTTGTTTTACATATACGTTGTGCTGCATTATATATACATACATAGTGCATTGCATCACACACACATAGTGATGCCTTACATGTACACAGATTACTGCATTATTTTTTTATTTGCGCAGTGCAGCGTTTCCAAAGTGATAGGTGAAGTAAAGAGAGGGGCGGGCTTGTAGTGCTGTAGTATGGAGTGTGTAAAAAAGAATAATTGGAAAAGGGCATTGAGCAGCAGGTGAGAGAGTATGCTGAGTAATAGTGGCTGGTAGGGCAGAGCGAGGCGGGAAGAAAAGCGATAGATCGTGCAATGCAAATGAATGTTAAGAGGGACAGGAGGCAGGCGTGGGCTATTATGGAGTTCGTATTTTTGTTTCGGCAAATGTAAGCGTGTTTGCGGCAGTTATGGGGTGATATCTAAGAAGCAGGTGCCGCGCGCAAGCAAGAACGTACAGAGTGCATTGAGATTGTAATATAATAGCATTATAATACAAATGCAGTATTTCAATATTTAATTTAAATGTAATTGCTAAAATAATTCTTTTCTATGACTGCCGATTTTTAGTATATTGCATTATTTTTTCAAGCTTAATAATTAATAACGTAAAAAATACGATTATTAATGGTAACAAAAAAACAAATAGTACGCTGAAACTGAAAGTGGTAGCCGTTCGTCACATAAGCGTATGCATTGCGCATGCGCCCTGTGCCTTGGAAATGGGCGTGGGATAGAGCACGTGGCAGAGTCTAATTTTTGGTAAGCTGTTTGTGCTTGCATGTTGCTAACTATGTAAAGAAGCAGAAGTTGAAGACGTGTTTACAGAAGTTTAGTGGCTGGTAAGTTGAGCACGTTCTATGTATATATTGAGTGTTATGTTGTACATGTGAAGCTCTCATTGTACGCTATATGTGAAGTGTGTGCGATACTATATGTGTTGTACGCGTAATATACTGTTTATGTATCGCACATGAAATGCTGTATGCGTGAAGTGTAGTGTAATGTTTTAAAGAAGCTGTAAATAGTAAAATAATGCGAATATTTAAACGTGTGTTTTGTTCTCTGTTGTTATTGCAGATTGTACGACCGTTACTTAAAATGGCGCCTTTAAGACATGTTGCGTGAATGTTGACGCAGGAAGTTATTAGTAAAGTACGAAAAAGCAGCTTTTTTTGGGAAATAAATGTTGTTTTGTTATTGTTACGTACCTGTAATGCAAGTGAATATGGACCGGACAGGGGTGAGGCCTTCACTATTGTAGAGTTATTGTTTTGTTTGAGCAAATGCGAGGGTGTTTGCAGAAGTTATGGGTGCTGTCTAAAAGGCTGGTGTGGCATTTAATTGTAAGTGCACGTTCCTTTATATACTAATATTCTACTATGCCAATCCAATAATTTAAACGTATTTGCGCAGTTATTTTGATGTGCGCAGCTTGGCGCATAGAAAGTACGAGGTGGGAGGAGAGAGGAGCAGCTTTGTTGTGTAGTAATATAAAGCGTGTAAATAGAAACTAGTGAAAGAAGGGCAGTGGGCAGCAGGGGGGGGCTGGGTGATGGTAGCTAAAAGTGGAGAGCGAAGCGGAAGAAAAGCGGTAAATATTGCTTTATAAGTAAATATTTAGCGGTTAGGGGGCGGCAGCAGGGTGGGGGGGCTGGATGATAGTAGTTGGAAGAAGAGAGCGAGTGCAAGAAAAGCGGTAAATAATGCGTGAATTTGGAGCGGACAGGGGGCTGCAGCGGAAAGGGGGGGAGGGGGGCTGGGTGATGGTAGCTGGAAGCGGAGAGGGAAGCGCAAGAAAAGCTGTACATAATGCTGTGCAAGTGAATATGGACCGGACAGCGTTACGCTTTCACTATTGTGGACTTATTGTTTATTTGAGCACATGCGAGGGTGTTTGCAGAAGTAATGGGTGCTGTATAAGAGGCTGGTGTCGCATATAATTGTAAGTGCACGTTACTTTGCATTATTGAGTAGTTACATGCTGAACTGTAATCACATTGCCAGCAGTAGTAGTGCGGCCACAAGGTTAAGCATGCCCGGTAATGTCGCCTGAAGTCTTGAGTACAGATTACATGTTACGCTGTCTTTCAAGCCAGTGTTTTAATGATGTCTGTTTGTGCTCGAAGGGAAGAATAGGGCAACAGGAACTATGACCTGATGTTAAATGTAACTTATAAACATGGCACTTGGGAAATGGCTTTGGAGTTTTCGCCTTCAGTGTTTTCACTGCATTGATTGTGTTGTTGCTCCTAAGAATCAAAAATACAAGCAGTTTAACTCATTGATAGCTTTAAAATAAGACCACTGCAAAGAAGTGTTTTCAAAGGGATAGACGCGTTTAAAAACATAATACGTGCATAGTGCTCAGCAGAAAACCATGGCGCCAGAAAAATAATGAAAAGACAGCTTCATAACAAGCAGTTTGACCTATTGATAACTTTAAAATGAGAGCACTGCAAAGAAGTGTTTTCAAAGGGATAGGAGCGTTTAAAAACATAATACGTGCATAGTGCTCAGCAGAAAACCATGGCGCCACAAAAATAATGAAAAGACAGCTTCATAAAAAATAATGAGCATGTTCATTACGAGGCAGCTTGCAAATAATAATTTAAAGCCTGCTTTAAAAATGATGCTAACAGCGAGCATGTTATTCAAAAGCCAGAATTACAGATAATGGTCACAGCAAGCGTGTTCATTCAAAGCCAGCCTCGGGAAAACGAAACTAATGAAAAGCGAAACTGACACTGACACTGCACACACAGCAAGCAGCGCGCTCCCGAGGTGAAATCTGACAATGGAAAGGCGCGCGTCTGATTGCTGTCCACTTTCACAAATACGGGTAATATTAGTTGTCGAGCTGACAGCATTCATGCTTTCGCATGAATGCCACGTCAGCTCGACCTAAAAATAAGTAATCTTTACTAGACTTAACACAAGACCAAACAACAAAAATCCACAATACTGTAATCAAAAATAGGCTTTACAATGGTTGAAATAGCTCAGTTCAGTGTAGAGGGTAAAAGCAACACTTTACTCTCAAGGTACCTTGGATGCGTCGCGCATTACAAACAATAGGGTCGCAGGGAAGGTGATGCATCGGTTCCTTGCTTCGGGGGAGGTGATGCGTCTGTTCCTTACCAGAGAGGAGGTGATGCGTCGCTTTTGGTGCAACGCGACAAGATGGCGTCTTGATGTGGTGACAACGTTGGATGTGATGCGAGCATGCCCGACGGCCTTGCGGTGATCTCGGTAACTTCTGAGCTGCGACAGGTCCTGCGACACGCTTCTCCGGTGATGCGGCAGCGACCTCTGCGCCGGTGACACGCTTCTCCGGTTATATCACACGCTTCGTCGATGACGCGACAGCGAACAGCTGAAGTGGCGGCACACTTCTTTGTTGATGCGATGGCAACTGCTGCGGTGGCGACAAGCTTCTCCTCCTTGCATCGCGCTCCCAGCGACTCGCAGTCTTCTCAGAGGGCCCAAACAACAGTAGACACCTGTCTGCAGGCAGAATTCCACAGAAGGGGAATTCAGCGGAGCTGGTGGTGAAGTCTTGTATCCCTGAGACTTCGGGCAGGAGACAAGCACAGTTCAAGCCCTTGGAGATTCTTCTTCAAGATTGTAAAAGTACACACAAAGTTTCTTTTCTCCTTTCCTTTTTATACATTTTATTTTTCCCTTGGCAATAAAGTAACCACTGCAGGCCAACCCAAACAGCACAGCACAGGGGCAGTCCCCTCCTTCAGCTTCCTTGGTTCTTCTCCTTGGCAAAGGGCCGTCTTGATTTCCAGAAGTGATCTAAAGTTCTGGGGTCTGGGTCCCAATTTTCTATACCAAAACCCATTGTCTCTGAAGGCAGAGAGTGTCTGTACTTAGTCCAAACCAGTGCTGGGTGCATTCTGCCAGTGCACAACTTCTTCATTTGTCAGTGTGGGCCAGGGTCATCAGACACACCACAGGGGGTGGAGGCAGCATTGTGGAAGGCAGGCACAGCCCTATTCAAGCCCAGGTGCTACTCCTCCCACCACTCCTCATGCAGATATGTCTATTCAGCCTGGTGCTGACTCACCCTGTTTCCTAGAGCCACCCAGCCCCTGTCACTCACAAACCAGACATGGAATACACAACCTAGCAGAGGAGGCAAGAAAATACCTACTTTCTAAAAGTGGTATTTTCAAAATGTTAAAACCAACTTCACTAAAAGATGTATTTTATCATTCTGAGTTCAGGCATACTAAACTCTACCTAGTTCCCTGAGTCAGTTAGGATTATAAGATGTTACAATCAAACTGCCCATTCTGGCCTATGGGAACAGGTAGCCTTGCAATAGTGAAAAACAAAATTGGCTGTAATTCACTATTAGGACATACTACACAAATCAGGCATGTCCTACCTTTTACATACAATGCACCCTGCCTTTGGGCCTACCTCAGGGGTGACTAATATGCAGGAAAGGGAAGGTTTGGGGACTGACAAGTGGGTGCACTTGCTAAGTTGACATGGGCTCTGCAATGGCAGGCCTGAGTCACATTTTACAAGCTGCTTCTGTGGGTGGCGCAACCAATGCTGCAAGCCCACCAGCAGCATTTGATTTACAGGCCCTAGGCACACACTGTGCACTGTACTAAGGGCTGACAAGTAAATCAAATGAACCAATCATGGAGTCACTAATCCAATACAATACTTCACAACAGGAAGCACTTGCACTTTGGCACTGAATAGCAGTGCCAAAGTGCCCAAAGCATCCAGAGCAGCAAAAACTTAGGAGACAACAGCAAGAAATTAAAGGGAGACCCACACCAATGGTGCCAGGTCTACCAATGTGAAATAGTTTTTTATCCGCCACTGTGCTGCCACAGTCGAGGTTAGGTACACACATTCTAATCCCGAACAGGACTTTATATGGAGTACGGCACCCCCGGAAACTTCTTCGAATGTTACTAAGTGCCCTCTGGACCCATATAGGTAATGGACCCAACTGCCACCAAGCCTGATACCCTAGCTGTTAAGGATTGCTTTAAGTCCCGGTTATTCATTTCCACAATCCAATTTCCCTCGGAATGATATGGAAAGGAGTACCGTAATGCAACACTCAAACTTCTCATGGCTTCTTTGTAAGCCCGCGAGCTAAACGCAGGGCCACGGTCAGAATGTAATGTGCCAGTTGTGTATTTCCCTATAAAGACTTGCATATCCTTTATAACAGGACGTCAGCCGAGCACAGGGGCAACAGGAATCTAGAGAATGAATCCACTGCTATCCGGATGTACCTGTGAGCCCTGTCAGATTGTAAGGGGCTACAGTGGTCCAAATAAACATGTGCGAGAGGTCTGCTGATATCAGTAGTGGTGTTTGAGGTGGATGTGCTACGGTGGAACCTTTCATCTGCTAAGAGATGTCGTACTTAAGGACACAACCCATGGTATGTTTAGTAAGACCTGGCCACCAATAACGCTCCTTCAGTAGTGAAATAGTTACAGCGATACCAGCATGTGCTGAACCCAGACACTTGTGAGCAGCTAGAACTAATCTGCGATCCATATTTGGTATTACTCTATCCCCCACTTCTGGAATCTGAGCATACAAAATGTTTTGTGCATTTAACTTGTAGGAGTACTTGAGTGGAAAACCTTTTGACAAGGCTGAGCTGTTGTTGCGCATAGCGTTCACAACTAGCATATCTGTCTGTCTATTCTCATACTAGAGTGAGTAATTGCAACTGTCACCTTGGCGGCTTCATCAGCCAGTGAATTCCCTTCAACGTGCTCGTCAACACGCTGATGACTCAATGTGTGATTGTGTGAATTACATGAGCCTGTGACAGGCATTTATTCAGCTCTGTCACTTGTTCTCAGAGCAACTTGTGCTTCATTGTGCTACCTTTGGAATCTCTAAACCCATACTGCCCCCAATAGTGAAGATAATGTATTCTATGACTGGACATAGTAAAATGAATCGTACACAATGAGTGTGGGGATTCCCGATCTGTATTCTTTAGTGCCAGTATCAAGGCTTTTAGTTCTGACAGCTGTGCCCTGTACTCTCATAGAGACTGCGTCTGTGTATTGCTAGAATGGAACTTGCAGTCCCGCATATGTCCCTTCAAAATCACACATGCTGCGCTGTATTGCTGTTTACTTCCTACCGCAGGCTGGGTAGATCCGTCAGTGGAAATGATGTATTCATACTGATCTAGAGGCATATTTAATTCGGGAGAGGATATTCTTGTTTGTGCTGCAGAAATGCTTGTGTTTTTACTGTAGAATCAAATTTGTAGAGAACATCTGTTGCAGTGAGAGAATTAGCCCATTGTATCCATCGCGGATGTAGAGCTTTTGCGGAACGTTGCTTTAGTAACAGCCTCTAAGGTTGGTACTGGAGCCACAACAATTTTTTGTTTCACCTGTGCTAGTGCTCTTTTTCTTACTACAGCAGTACCGCTGTCAGTATTTTTCAGTGGATGAAAAACACATTTCAGCGTTTGTGTACCAAAGAGATTTTTATGAAATCTGTACTGTTTTGTCTTCCTTGAAGGCTAGGTAAGTGTACTGTGATAGCCCCGCGACAACACGGATCACCAAATTTGTACTATTTACACATGTGTGTAAGTGTTTGGAAGATATGATGTCAACTTGTATTTAAAGGAGAATTCCTGTATGGTCCTGTGTCCAATGTCGAACTGAAAAATCAGATCTAATTAAATTGTGAAATGGTTTTATCTTTTCTGCATAATGAAAAATGTTCTGCCAAAATGTAGGAATTAAATGGATTGTAATACTTTGACAGTCTTTGGAGGTTGGAGCAGCACACATTTTTCTAAAAAATTAGATGCCAGGCTTTTCCCTTCATTTGTTAACTCATATCTCATAAATAGGACGTTAAGGTGGGCAATTTTAGATTTTTTAGAGGTAAATTTGTAGCCCATGTTGACAATCCCCAAAATTATGTTGTTCACCCTGTGCAGTGATCCATTAATTCATCGCCCGTCAGCTAAGTATCATCCATGTAGGATAATGCCTCCTAATCACAATTTTGAAGCAACTCTGATACTCTCGCTGAGAACAACACGGGCTATCCTTTTCCCCTTGGGGCAGTCTACAGAACTGGCATTGAGAGCTGAGGGAATAAAATACTTTATTTATTTATTTATTTTTAATATTTATAGAGCGCTGCATATACCCATGGGCGTCTTGGCTGTCAAATATCTGCTTTCAGGCACTTTATTTTGGCAGAAGAATCCATTTTAGATATCTAGTGTTTTGTATTTCTTCAGCACAATGTTATTCATTAATGCGGCACTGTGTGCATTGTGTACTGCAAATGTTATCGTGCATGAGTTCAAATGTATGTAGTCTAACTAGATGGTATGAATTGTCTGGTTTCATTTCTGGAAGCAAAGGATTATATATGTAAGAGGTGCAATTTTCAATAACACCTTGGTATTCAAGTTGATCTAAGATCTCCCTGACTTGTTTCTTTGCGTCATATTTTAGTGGTTACAGCCTTTGAGGTGTAGGAGTTCTTTTAACTGGGATTTCACGGTAAAGTGACTCAGTATCCCACCCTACATGACTGTAGTAAAGTGTAGGAGCTAGCGCTAACGCCCACTCTTGCATGTATGTATGTTTTAGTGACTCTGGAACGAGGTCGAAGAATGCTGGTAAAATTACATCTTCCCCTTAAGGACAATCCATAATGAACTTATGTGGCCAATCTCTTTTGGCCAAAAGGATATCGTATCCAAAAGTCAGGTTCTCCCAAAAATGATCTTTCACTTTTCTGTGTATGTCTCTCTATATTTGGAGAACAATTTCATAAAGCTGATGTGGGACACTCACCTCCAGATGCATCAAGCACCCACTCTGCGAATCCTAAATAGCGGAAAATACCGAATCGCTATTTAGAAATCGCAGAATGGGATGCATCATCAAAATAGGTAAATATCTGCAATCGCCAAATGCGAATTCGCTAAAATTGCTATAAATTCGCAGAATCGGCTGTTTCCAACCCCTAAATTGCGATTTTGCAATTAACGAAATCGCAATTAGCGATCTCGCAGATTGCCTGGAAGCTGCCGGAGGCCAGGAGGTGCAGGCAGCAGTGCTGTTCAGCTGAAGAGGCAGGTCTTGAGCGTCTTCCTGAAGGTGTTCAGGGAGGGGGCACATCTGATATCTGATGTCTGCCGGGAGCTCGTTCCAGGTCTTGGCCTTGATGTAGGAGAAGGATATTTTGCCTGCTTTGGCTCTGTGGATGCGTTGGGTTATGGTGATTACGATATTGGCTGATCGGAGGTTTCTTTTGGGCACGTGGAGGGCGACTCTGTCGTTGAGGTATTTGGATCCTGTGTTGTGTAGGCATTTGAAGGCGTGGGTGAGGATTTTGAAAGTGACTCTCTTCTCCACGGGGAGCCAGTCGAGTTTCAGTAGGTTTTGGCTGATGTGCTTGTGTCGAGTACTGCAGAGGACAAGTCTGGCGGTGGTGTTCTGTATCGTCTGGAGTTTGCAGAGTAGGGACTTGTTGATGCTGGCGTTTCCATAGTCTAGCCTGCTGGTGATGAGTGCGTGGATGACTGTCTTCCTTCACTCGGGGGGGGATCCATTTGAACGTCTTAAGGAGGAGGTGGAGGGTGTTGAAGCAGCTGGAGGCGACAGCGTTGACCTGTTGGTTCATGGAGTATCCTGATACCTGCCAGGCTTTTTAATATTGTCACCATTCCAGGGGTGTGGAATTTAATAAAATATCTACTTGCCCATGGGACAGGTTGCTTCATAAATCTACTTGTCCTGTAACAAAATCCACTTGTCCTTTTTGTTCAATGTAATGAGGTGACAAATTATGAAAGCAATCTCATTACATAAGAGCTCTGAAATAGCCTCTCTGAATATGCCAGGGCTCATACCATAGTAGGGTTTGAATATTAGCAGTTCTCTTATGTTACCACGTTTCTGCAGATCTACATACTGGGGGCTGAAGGTAATAGTAAGCAACATTTCAAGGGTTGGAATGCCCTTTTGAGTCTGTGCAAACCTTCTATCTTGCATGTTTTTAAGGGTTTTCACCAACTTTTCTCTAAACTTAGAGTACCATACTGAGAAAGGTTGGAAATGTACTCCTGACAATGGCAGACATAAAACTTCTTCCAGGGTTGGGAAAAAGTGGTTGGAGGAAAGCGAACTTCCTAGGAGATCTCAAATTTTCGCATGAGCAAATCTACACCTGAAGATTTGATCATGCTAAAATGCAGTTCAGAAATATTTTCTAAGAGTACTATTTCTTGGCCTACTTCTGTAAAGTATTGTGAATTCACGAAAGCCATATATCTGCACTTAGGGGCTTATTAGGATGGCGGACGGAACTGCGTCCGTCCGCCACCCCAGAGGAGGATGGACGGTCCGCAGGGGCAGCGGCGGTCTAATTAGGATGTGACCGCCACCCTGGCGGTCACATCCTGTATTTTTAACATTGCGGCGGGTGCTGCTTGAAGGAGCACACGCCGCAATGTTAAAAAAAACATGTTTTCCTTTGCATGTACGAAGCTGCAGGCACCGCGTGGTGCCTGCCGCTTCGTGCACACAAAGGCAGGGGGGTACCATAGGTACCCCCCATGTGCACCCCCCAACCCCCTTCACCCCTGGGGGCCCGCAACGGGCCCCCGAAGACAACACCGTATGCCTTTCCACGGCAGAAATGCTGCAGTGGAAAGGCATATGACCGCAGCTATCGTAATATGGCTGGCGGTGTCTGAAAGACACCACCAGCCATGTTATAGCTTTTCCGGCAGGCGACCGCAGCGGAAAAGCGGCAGACGGAAAATGGATTCCCCAGCCATCCTAATCTGGCGGGGGTCCTTTTCCAGTCCGCAGCGGATAATCCGCATCCTCCGGGCCGGCAGTGGCTTCCGCCGGCCCGGAGGATGCGGATTATCCGCAATCCTAATGAGCCCCTTAATGTAAGGACATGGGTGCACTTTTAAGGTAATATTTAATGATTGGGCCCCTAAGTAGGTCTGGCGTTATCCATGACCTTTTGTGTTTATTAAAAATTCTGTCTCTTTCTCCCTCTCTCTGTCTATCCGGTAGCTTCACTGTGAGTGACAGCGTTCTGTTCTTTCACAAGAAGCACATTGATACACAAATGTTTTGTTCAGTGCCAGGAACTACTGAGGCAATGTGTGCTTTTTGAGACCAAATCAATTTTTGTTTTTGCCACTGTTTGGTGTAATGGTGAGAGCCCAGCAGCTTCCACACCAATAAGGTTTTACAAAAACCATGCCAAAACAAGTTACGCATTGACAAAACCAAAAGGCTGACTAACAGTTTCAGACCTACTGGCTTTACCAATGCTTGTTCATTTTTATGTTTCCCATAATCTTATTAAAACTGGTTACACTGATTTTCCATTATGAATATTTTGGGGAAATACTAGCATACATCAACATGTTTTACTAAATGATGCTGCAAAGAAGTGTTACCTAAAATTTGATAGTAGTTTAGCAAAATGATTTTGCATTATTTTGTGAACATTTTATTTTGAAAGCAAAGAATCATCAAACTTGCTTTCAAGCTTCTGCAAATATTTGCATCTAATTAGAGAGCATTCTGGGAGCACTATACATAGCCTAATATTGCTAAACATTGAAAAAGTGTGTGCACATTTTTATACTGGAACCAATGACAGTAGTGCAGTCTGAGTTTACAACATTTACTAAGAGCGCTCACCCTAATAATAAAGGCTTTGCATTAATGAACCATAAATACAAGTTTGAAAAGCAAGGACATAATACACATGATAACTTGTTGCCCTTGACCCCAAAAAATATGTCCTGGGCGTCGGGCTATAGGAATTCCCCATGCCTGCCATTCATAAGGTTATATTTTCTATCAGAGGACTCCTGCTGAGGAGACCCACCACATGACTGTGATGTATTCTGCGTATTATTTTTTGATTGTTTGTTGTCCTATTTCTTTTTTAGAAGAATCAGTTGCTTGCTTTGAGTTATATGTTTCTGGATTACTCTTTAATTGTGGTTTCACAGGTCTAGCTCCCAAATTATCTCTACCCAGCAAAGCATAGGTATCTTTGATACTTTAAGGTAATTCTTGCTCCTGTTGGGCAGGAGTGCATTCCCTCAGGCGTTGGTGTGTAGCCACCACTGCTGCCTCCTCTTTTATGTTAGCTAACATAATTGTGGACTTGGGCAAAACAGCCTATCAATTTCATCCCTAAGTCCAGGGCAGGTTCTGCCCTGTACTCCTTTTGTATTTGTTTCAATACTTCTGATATGACTGCTAGTGAGAGAGTACCATGAGTTCTGGTATAAACTGCAGCGAAAACTGTACCCCACATGGTACAATGCTCTATCGGGGGAGCTATCCCTATTGGCAAGCAAATTGTCAGTATTCTCTGTTTTTCTTGGGGGCCAGTATATGGAAATACTGCCTCAAGCTAAGCTATTTTCTGTGCTATCCAGAATGGCATCTGCTCATGTCTAGTGGGCATTGTTCCCATAATCGCGTTCAGCGTTTGTGGGGTAATTTTTGTCACGGTCCCTTGTGGTTGACCAGCTTGAGTGACCCTTGAAGGTTCAATTGTAAGTGTTCACATTATGAACTGTGTACGATTTCTGTTTAGTTTTTTTGTTTCTCTGTAAAGTGGACATATGTCTCTTGCTGTCAATGTATCAATCTCTGGATGTAGTGTGTAAGCAGCTAGGACCGGCCAAATCGCTCAGTCTCTGCTGAGCGGACTGAGTCTCACTTTTTGTGTGGTATAGGGAGGGCGCCTTTAAACCAATTTATATGTTCTTGGTAGGTTGACAGGACTTATATGTCGTCGTTTGGAGAGTATTCTTCAGGAATCTCATCTGGAATGTAAGCATGAAACACATTTAACCCACGAATAGAGCACCTCTGACCTGAATGCCTTGTGTGCCACAATCACAAAGGTAACAGTCCAACCCAATGATGGGACACCATAATCTGCTAATTTTTAAAGTAAGTGCATTTCTGCAATTTTCCTAAATGTTTAGAACACCTTCCTGCTCAACTTCCTCCGCACTAACACCACTCGTACCAGCGTCTGCATTCTGAGACATTATGAGAGGAAGTATTAGAAAAAGATAATGTTTGTCACAATGTGGGGAACTATAATCCTTCAAGCTTGAACAAACCTACAGCCAAAGCATAGGATGTACCTACTCAGCTGTGGCCGATTTTCCCTTCCCGCTCCAAACGTCTCTGGTTAAATGTAAGTAGGGGTCTCTGAGAAAGCAAAACTGAACTACTCAGATTTGACCGTTAAATAAGAACCAAACCAACATTGGTGGCGACATGTTGGTAGTTCCTAATAATACATAAACTAAGGGATTGGTGTCCAGACTGATTCCAGACAACCCCAAAGGATAAGTTAGCCTGTAGAACAGCTAGCTCACAGTGCCACCATATGACCCCAACCCCTACCAAGGAGCTAATAGTTTCTGGCAACTATCGAACATGGCAACCCTTGATCCTTAAGGGATTGTGGAAACAGTGCAGTATCTTTTGCTCAGTAAATCATGCTCACTTAGTCTCCGAGAGCTACAAAGAATAAACAATAGGGCCGTTTTCAATAAGCATTTATTGAACCAGCGTCATTCTAGTATAAAACATGTATGCTGCGACAATCGTAAAATAGAAACAGATATATAGGATTACGAGCACTGACAGAGTAAATAAAAGATAGAATTCTACCAAGGTGCTAAAACAGTAAATATATGCAAACATATCGATACATTGCACTAATCATGTGTACTCCTAAGATGCAAACCCTATCTAAGTGTACCTAAATGTCTCTAGCATGTATGTGGGTGTAAAGCCAAGAATCCCCCTAGGAAAGAGCCAACCCCATTACCTGATGGGAGAGAATGATAGACCTCGCCTTGGTCTCAAGTTGGACACCCCGCAATGGATGTCAGACCACTGCGTGCTGGAGTTTCTGGATACAGGAATCTCAGCCTCTTGTGTCATCATGGAAGCTTCTCCTCTGGTTACCGGGTAGAGATGTGGTTCTTTTGTACCAAAAAAGGTGTACTCAGGGGTTCTGTCTAGAATTGTAATGGTACTGTGGGCCTGTCGTCCAAGGATGACGATAGCGTGACTTTTGTACAGAGTTATCATACAGAACATATTAATCCTGCTGTGTATGTCCTGGTCAGGGGATTGAGATATGATACAAAGAATCCTCATGCATAATAAATTAGGCTAGTTAAAAAAAACAACACATGACATCCCCCCAGGGATGCAGCTAAGGAAGGAGATGACAAGGGCACTGCCTGTTCGGGCTAAGGGACAGAGATGCTTCCCGTTTCATAAACTAAAACCACACTCCAAGAAACAGACATGCACACAAGCTCACAACAAACAAACCACTACTCTGTACTACAACACAACCAAATACACATTTTGTTTACATACCAATAAAACACAAAACTCACAAATATAATCTCACCAACTCCTACCCTTTTCAAACAAAACACTCTACCCTCTGCCTATTCTTAGCATTGCCCTTGCCACACCTCTAAACCCTTTCTTCAACCATCTATCATATTACTTTACCAGACAACCATCCTCTTCTTCACACGACCAATACCAACACTTTCAACACTCACCTCCGCCAATAAGGCAAAATCATCCCCTTACTCTGCTTACAACCATCCTTCAAAACAAATATTTTCGCACTTACACTACACATAGACTCAACTCTTATACAGAATCTCCCCAGTTCTCCTTTAACATACACAGCTCACCAGTCCTTCACACTCAAATCCAACTACCAAATAACACTATCCCACAAAAACAAACCCACATACAAAATTAATCTGAACAAAATCTCACACATTCAAAAACTATTCACCATCCAATATACCTACACACATCTACTCTTCTCTGTAAACCAGCATAAATAACACACATTATGTATTGTCTATCTCACATACTCCATGCTACTAATACACCAATCGCTAACTCAAAAAAAACATGATAACACCCACTCGCACGTCTATCATCCACTTCTCATTTCAGAGCCATACAACATGACTGTCATGCTCTACCAACCTCACAAAAAAACATGATATAGGGAGAGTTGAAACTTTTTAAATACTCACCCACAGTCACAGATCTGGGTTTAATCCATTATTATTTTGCTCGCCATGTCACCCCAGTTTGGACCCAGATGTATGCCAATCAGTCTTGACCTTACACTCCATGGAAACAGTTCAACACGAACTGCCAAGGCAGGTCCTCTCTGGACTGGAATCAAGCATCCTGGGAACGGTTTGGGGGTATCACTCAACAGCCAGTCTAACTAGGATTCAGTGGTGCAGCAAGCAAAGAACCCACATCTGGTCATACCCTTAGCCACTGAGGGTGCACATAGCTAGCCTGGCTGATGAGAGGTGATACCCTGAAAAACAGTCCCAGAATGCTTGTTTCCGTTCCAGAAACTGATTTGCATATGGATAGGTCCAAAGTGGGATGACATGTCAAGCAAAATAACGATGGATTAAACCCAGATCTGTGACTAGGGGTGAGTATTTGAAAAGCTTCCACACCCCATCCATCTTTTTTTGTGATGTTGTCATGCTCTGCCACCACCCCTCACCGATACACCTTCATTATAAGCGAAAATAACTGCACAACACTCTTCATAACTTTGCATACCTTTATCGCAAAACAAGCCTACCAATCACACTGAATTACACATCCCAATCCCTCAATTTGAGGTAGGCATACCACCACCCACACAAACAGACCACAACAAATATCTTCTAAGCCTTTTGGAGAAAGATAATGACAAACATAAACAACACTTGCTTTATCCTCCAACAGTTAACAACACCAACAAAACACACCACCCATAACTTTAAAAGGACAATACTCACGTTCCTGCAGGACAAACCTGCACCATCTCCAAAATAGATTCTTTAGACTGCCTACTGATATATGATTGTTCCTATCCAACAAAAGTGCCACATATTTAACCTATTGCTAGACACAGAATCTGACTCACTTTTCACAACTGAATCATGGTTTGGGGAAGATAAGACACTGGTAATGCATTAAGCTGTTCCAATACAATATCAAACTGCTGTAACACAAAATTTCAGATCCAAAAAAGGAGGCAGCTTATCCGTCATATTTAAAGGAACAGCAAATCTCACCAAAGCTGAGGATTTTTCTGTACAGGGTTGTGAGGCCGTCCTTGTCAGATGCAGCCCTACCCTAACCTTTTCATGTTTTGCTCTTCTTCTCTACAGACAACCGCCATTAATGAAATATTACCAGACACTCTGCTAGATTCAAACTTTAACCTTTTTACAGAATATTCAAGCCTATGCATCCTTGGTGAGTTCAACATCTGGTTTGACAAACCTAATAAGCCACACCCCTAAACCATCCTCGCTGGCTTAGACACAAAACCTATCAATAGCTCAGTCTTTATCCCATGCACATCAGTGGACAAACATTAGATACCATCTTCACTAACCTAGACCTACTCAGGTTCCCAGACCTAGTCAGGCTTCACTCGCATGGTAAGATGACTAACTTGTTGCCTTCCAACACAAGACTACTCACCCCACAGCCTAACTATAATCATCTCACCCTCAACTATAGAGTGATCTTGGAAAAGGCTGAATTTTGAGGAACTAGAAAGCATCTGACCTCCAAAAAGATCTGGTAACAATCGAGTCTATATCAACAATCTTTGGATGGCTCCAGACAGCTTTTGATCTTTTAATTCTTCTGAAAAAAAAAGATTTCAGGGTGCTTTCAAACTTAATAATGACTAGGGCTCCCGGTTTTATGGTATTTATTTTTTTAACATTTCCGTCTGCATTTATCCATATTTATTTTTATGTCATTTTATCTGTAAACATTTTTGACGCAAGCAAAAAAGACGTTGCAGCTAGTATTTTTCCACATTTATTTAAATAGACAGTCAAAATGGTTGTTATAGGCTTACCTATATGTATATTTGCGCCAAATATGTTTCATGCAACATCCACCCAAAAACTTTTCTGTTAGATCAAAACAGGAACTCACATATGAGAAATGGGAGTGGTGTCACAGACATTACTTGCGATAATATTAGTGATCTGCTGCTGTGTTACAATATTGAAAACACTGTCACTAGCAATTTTTATTGAATGTAAACACATTTAGAATTTAGACAAGTGCATCTGGGTACTTTCAGTGACCTGACTAAAGACAGCAGCAAGATCTCAATTCAGAAAAAAATAAAGGCCCTTGCATTAGTCCTGCCAGGCTCTATTTCTCTCACAATCCTGAAACATGAAGCCTAAAATATCCAACAACAGCCACGTGAGCTGGCAGCTTTTGATTCACATTTTTTTAAAACTAAGTCCTTTGGTAAACCCTTTTTCCATAAGTTAACTGGTCTCTGCTTTGAAGACATTGGGTGTGTATCACTTCCCTTATTTTACTTTATACTGCCACGTAGCATTTGAACAATTTACTTTAATGCTGTAATCCCACACAGTGTAGCTGCAGCCACAGTTCTTTCTCACACAGAGGAAAAAAAACAATTTAACTTGAAAAGGGGCTTACAGATATGCCCGGGCTGTCTCTGTCTCTCAGGAATGTTTCTTCATGCTGCACCAAGTCACAGAGGAAAGTTTCAATTTAAGGCCTGAAAGTGAATGCAACCTAATTTTCTTAATGTGTTTATTCTGCCAGTCTATCTGCCTCTTTGGGTCACACATCTGCCAGTCTTAGCTCCAAGTATTCGCGCTGCTAACAACGCCCCTGCCTCCTCCAAGGTTAACACCTGTAGTAGTGCAAACAGTGAAATACAAGTCCACCCCCACCCTTTGATTAACCTGTGACCTAAAACTCACTGGGGTGCAGGTTCAGCGCTGGAGATGTCAAAGGAACAGCAGAAGGAATTTCCTGCGCCTACCAGAGAGTGATTAATGGCCCAGCAGGTGCTAATGTGGGCAGCCATATACGGCAATCAGGAAGTGGGTTGTGGCAGGTAACCCTGGCTGGAGCAGGGATTGCCAAACAATTCTCGGGCTCAGAGAATTTTAATTTGGTTGTATTTTTTTGCTTATATTTATAAATACAGACGGAAAAAAATACGTTTCCGTCTGTATTTATATGTATAAATCCGTATAAACGGAAAACTGGGAGCCTTAATAATGACTAAAAGGAATCAGAGGGAAGAGAAGCAATTGTCCTGGGTCACACAGTTTGGTCAAGCTGAAAGCTACAATTTAAACTAGGGTCTCTGTGTCAGAGCCCAACCGCTAGTTCAGTGTTCTTCAATCTGTGGGGCGCGCCCCACTGGGGGGGCGCGACACCTTCCCAGGGGGGGCGCGCACTCCACTTCAATTTGACCTTTGTGCCCTGCAGTCGTCTGTCTGTCCGTGCAAGTCTTCTTGAAGCACTCCGGACTCCGGTATGTGGAAGGGGGAGGGAGGGGAGTTCGATAGCGCAGGAGGTGCCCGTTCTTTTGTTATGTTAACTCTCCCAGGAGGGGGTTAATCACAGAGCTGACAGCTTCAGCTGCAGTGGGACACGCTTTTGGTTTTTAGCAGAGGAGACCCCTCGCCTCCCACTGCACCTGAAGCATGTCAGCTCTATGAATTAACCCCCTCCTGGGAGAGTTAGCTCTTCCCAGAACGGAGACAAAGTTTCCAGGGACATAATGCTCCGTTTACTTTCTCTTGTATTTGTTTGCTCATGATTGTCACTTTTGACTCATGTAATTTAGCGTTTGCTTTTGTAATTTGTTCACTTGTAATGTTCTCCCATGTATCAGTTCTGTTCCTATTGTGAAGCGCTCTGACCCCTTCGGGTAAAGTCTGCGCTATATAAAAACGCATAAATAAATAAAGGGGTTGGGTGGGGGGGACTGAAAGTGCCAGCTCTATTCTACAGTCTTGCCTCATGACCTTGAATCATTTTAAAACACAATGTTGTAAATATCGTTTTTTAACCATTCATTTTTAATGTGTAAAAGTCTATTACATACATTTTACAGTCAAAATGTGTTTATGCGTCATGGGACTTCCATATAAAAAGTTTATTTTAGATCAATACATGACCTCACATATGAGAAATAGAAGGTGGTGACAGATTATTTACAGTAATATTAGTGAACTGCTGTTGTGTCACATACTGAAAACACACATCACTATCCCTGAATATCCGATGTACACACATTTAGTATTTGACCAAAGAAGGCATGAAAGAGCTAAGACTTGATCATAAATTCAAAGCTGGTCCGAACAGGGGCCCCAAAAATACATTTGGCCCACAGGCCCCAAAATCCTTAAAATGTCCCTGAAAGTTTATTTTAAAATTACACAGGCAGGCTTATAAATAAGAATTATGAATTCATTTGAGCTGGGTAATAAGCCTCTGTCATTTCACCACACCCACCTACTCACAAACCTGCAGTTTACTAAGCACTCTTATTGCATTGAATGTTATTCGCTGAATATGCCCGGAATGTGCGCATGGCGGTGGAGTCCAGACATTTCTGACAGGTGGTGGGGGGGCCCAACATCTAAAAAAAATCAGCTGGGGGGCTCAACCTACAAATGTTTGAAGACCTCTGCGCTAGTTTAACCTAGAACCAATAAAAGCTTCTGACTGGCCTGGGCAGGTAAAGTAAGTGCATTCATAATATCCTTGACTGTTTTTAATGAGATTGTGCAACAGCAGTGGAAACACCCTACTTCATAGAACAGCTACACCTTGAACAAAAAACATGCAGGTTTCAATCCTTCAGAGGACAGGTACTGCTAAAATAGCACAATCTTTTCCCCTTACAGGACAAGACAAATAAGGCAGCAGCAGTGCACGCCTCACTGCCTCACAGAATAGGGATAGTATGGCAGTAGCAAAGCAAGCTTCCCTTTCTCACAGAAAGCCGTAATTGCAATCTTCTATTTCCAGCAGAGCAGATCCAGCAGGGCTAAGTCGTACAAACTTTCATTGCCCACAGAACATGTACACCTAAACCATGAGTGACATATAGCTTAACCCCTTTGCTACTAGCCTCCCCCCCCCCCCCCACCCCCACCCCGAGCTAATCCTATTTTTGGGGCTCTTTGGGTAAGTTTGCTCTTAGGCCCACATAACTTTTTGTCTACATAATGCAGCCATGCCATGAGAGAACCAGAGAACAGACTGCAGACTGAGGAGAGCGAGCAGAGTGCTACCAGCGGCGGATGCAGCCGCGGCGGTGATCGTGAACGCCAAACAAAAGCGCCGAAAAGCCCCAGAGGAAATCTGAAGTTGCTTAAATACCTGAACACGAGAATCGGCGGTTCAGCGGTAGTGAGGCGGTGGTGATGAGCTGCGGAAAGAGCAAAGGGAGAGGACTAGGGACCTGGTGACCTGGTGAACTCGGGTGAACTCGGGCAGCTCCGGACGTTTTGGGAGACGCCGGTATTTCCACCACCCTTGAGCCCGCGCCTGTCCCGACCCCTACGATCTCCAGGGGCACACGAGCCTCCATGGCTCTTTTGTCTTTCTGTTTATGCCTCACCTGCCTCACCTGCCTCACCTCGCTTTCTCTGACGAGCCTGTGAGCAATCCAGCAGGCAAATAAGCAGACGGGAGCTCAGAGCCCACAGCCCAGAAGTGAGGTGCACGGAGGTGCACGGAGCAGATCACAGAGAGGAGAGTGTGCTAAACCTGCCAGCCTGCACCACATGGACAGCGAGAGAGAGCACTAACAAAGACGTGGACCCCGGGACACCGTGGACACTGTGGACACAGGTCACGCACCACGGAGTTGAGGCACTGTGGCACTGTGGTCCCCCCAATTATCTTTTGACTTAGATAGCCACTCCTCAGCTGAACCTTCCAACTGGCTTCATCACAGCATCGCAGCATCGCAGCACTGCTTGTTCCGTAAGTGTTACGCAACGCAGCGCAGCGCTTAAAGCATAAAAGCATAAAAAGCTCAAAAAACACAAGTGACGCTCTTTAAAGTGACGTTCTTTAAAAAGCCACGAAATTACAGCCGAGAAGAAGTGGCATTTGCACGTCAGGTGAGGGGTGCCGGGGGGTGTTTTCTACTGAAAGGACAGCGCAGCGTTGGGTTACGCCCCCCTCCCCCCTCCCCCCCCCTTGGCTGACATCAGCTTCTTTAGCCATCATGAGATCAGGTAAAGAAAGAAGAAGCATTTCTACAGTAGTGAGCAATCGGAAGAAGAAAAACAAGCTACTTAATGCCTCCTCCGACAGCCTCGAAAAACTATCAAGGCCAACAAAACCTGGCACAAACACAGAAGACAACTTCTTAGTTACCCTTATGCATGAAGCTGAGGGTCCAGAGGGATCAGCTCTAGGTCAAACAGACCAACAAATTCATAACCATCAAAAATCAAAAAAACCTCTTGTACAACCTAAAATTTTCTCCAAGTTTGCCTTTGTAAAAGATGCTGGGGCCGTGTTAAACCATATGAGCCCCTCTCAGAAGGGCCTTCCCTCCCCTTTGCTTCCGGAAATAATCATCTTAACAAAACACAACGTTGCAGACTCGGCAAGAGCCCTAAAACCGGCTTCGGTATTGGCGAGCCATTTGGTCAATGAAAGTCCACCTAAACCTTACAGAAACTCAACGCCTAACTCAGTTACAGTAGCAAAGAGCCTTCAATGTTCTGAAACCGACGGAAATAATCCCAGGTGGCAAAATAAAAGCTTTGAAGTGAACAAGGACACAACCGTGATAAGAGAACATAAAGAAGATGAGCCAGCAGATGAGCCTGATGATCAAGACAAAGAGCATTCTCCCAAGGAGCACTTAGAACAGTCATCATCGCTAAACTATTCACTCCACGCCACCTCAGCAAAAAAATCACAGCGGGAGTCCCCTGATTTGGCTTTGGAGTTAAACAGTTCACACCAAACAAATCATCCTGGTCCGAATACAACCCAGTATGTGCCAGCAAGTCGAGTACACACCGCTGCATTGGAGTCAAACATCTCACCTCAAATGAGACTCTCGGTTTCAACTATAACTCAGCACTCAGAGTTAGCATTAGCAAACAGCGCATTTCCCGTGATAATTGAAGAACTGGAGATAAAGGCGGAAACACCTGCCCATGGTAAAGGTGCCACGTTCCCTCATGATACAGAAACCAAAACGGTTGATTCCCCAAAGACTCTAAACACAGAAGAGTGCGGGCTCTGGGCATCACTGTTAAACACCATGAACCTCACGACAAAAGCAATGGAATATCACTCGGATAAGATGGATATCCAATTAAATCTGCTAACCCGACTAACGACCCACGTCATCAACATCGACACCAAGCTACTAGATCTGAACGAGATGATTAAAAAAGTTCAATCAAAAACTACAATTAACCCACCAAGCTGTACTTGTTACTCAATCATTGATACATTATCATCTTTACCAGATGTAATGAGTGAGCTCTTAACTGATATAAAATCTATAAATGACTCCCACAGAGCAGCATGGGCAGCAGCAAGCAAGGAAAGAATAAACCCAGATTGTGAGACAACAGAGAAAATCCAATCGGCGGTTATTCCCATTGCTACAATGGTCTCAAACAACTCAATTAATCACCCTAAGGAACTGAATGTACAGAACCCACAACAAACGGGAGGGGCACATAAGCTCCGGCACGACGAAAACCAGCAGAGATCAACCAGAGAGGCGTCCGCCATTGGAGAAAGCAGGGAACACACATGCAACAAACAACTGTCTGCTAAACAAAGAAGGAAAATGAAGAGAAAAGGGAGAAACAAGATGGGCTCTACAAGTACATACTTCCCACAAGCAAACAAACTGCTGCAGGAACAAGAGACAGAACAAAGAGGCACTAAGGACGATCTAAGCAAAAGGGCAAGGCAAAGCTCTCCAATATCCCCTACTCTTATAAGCCCAGAGGAAATGTCTGCCAAGAATATAGCAACAGACGCTGATCTTATAAGGGGCTCAGCTGAAGAAGCTTGTGTACAAGTTGACTTAGGGGCGACAAGCAAGTATTCAAAAAAAACCCTTCTACATCGAGTCAATGAGGTTACAAAATGCGGACAACCTGGTGGTACAATCAACAGGAGGAACTAATCCTTGGAATTCCGCCATCTGTATCTCCACACCAGCAATGAAACACGAACATCACACAACTGCGGACAAGGTACCCCGCATTCAGAGAGAGCAAAACCCAGGTTCAACCCATAGTACAGCCCTAGAATTAACATTGGGGCAAAAGCAGGACAACAACAAGCACGAACCCCGTGACCCCACTGCCATCTTGGGCCAGCTGACGCAACCCCGTGATCCTACTGCCAACTTGGGTCAGCTGACGCAAAGTGAGCAAGCCCCCTCAGTCTACAGCAATTGCATGAATACAGCACGGGTATCAACAGCCAACTCGGGCCCGCCGAACCAAAGAGAGCCAAACTCCCAAGAAAGCTCTCATGAATACAGTAACTGCAAAAGCATAGAATGGGCATTAAATCCCGAACAGAGGCAGGAGGACACCAACCACGAAGAGCCCAAAATAATACTCTTCATTCCTGACTACAGATCCAAAGGGCGCGAAGATATTGAACTTTATTACATCTTTAGCTACGCTAACTACTCAAGACTTGGAGGCTGTCGAATTCATCACTCTCAAACATCTTTCTGAGCAGGAAATAACAAAAACAATCTGGAACTCTGGAGAATCAGTGAAAAAAATCTTAAGAGAGGAAAAGCAATTAAAGGCATGGGGGATTTGAATCAAACCATTCTACAACCCAGGCTACCCAGCTCCACTACTCCGCAATCTACAAGAAAATGCCAACTTGAATTTGAGCAAACACCGTCCAGATATTCCCACAAAATCAATATTGAGAGGAGCACGAGGATGCTCAGTCGAACGAAAGGTTGATGCACCCCCTCTGCAAATAACCAACGGTCTTCCGACCCAAAAACAAAAATGGGACTGGATTGCAAAAACAATTTACTTCAGACAGTGCAGCCAATGACAATCTGAAGAACGAATTGGTACCCCCTCAAATACAAATCGGTCGCTTAAATTGTGTTCTCGGAACATAAACGGTATAAGAGCAAAAATCACCAACAAGGATCTATTGCTATATTTTCAGCAGTATGACTTAATACTGTTACAAGAAACCTGGTCAGCAGAACCGCTCCATCTTCAGGGATTCAAAACATACCACCTCCCAGCAAGGAGAACCTCAAAATTTGGCCATGAGAAAGGTGGTTTAACGATCTACACCGCGATACAAACAATTAACCACGTAAAAGAACTTCTAAATAAAAATATTTCGGGAACTGAAAACGGGATCACTGCAGTTCAGCTGGAAATCTCAATACCGGGTTCCAATAGGCAAGAAGTTATCCTGGTTAATACC
This sequence comes from Lissotriton vulgaris, assembly GCF_964263255.1. Taxonomy (NCBI): domain Eukaryota; kingdom Metazoa; phylum Chordata; class Amphibia; order Caudata; family Salamandridae; genus Lissotriton; species Lissotriton vulgaris. The sequence continues at coordinate 1,192,829,152 of NC_141685.1, forward strand.
TATCTGCACCCAAAGGGAAAACAAAAGGGGGCCACTGCCCCTGGTGACAGAACTGAACAAACTAATAACGGTAGTGGATAATCCGAACCTTATTGTCTCAGGAGACTTTAATATGTTCCTTTCAAAATCATCAGGGAAGAACTATCCAATGGAAGATTATTTGCATGTCAGGGGGATTCTACCTCTGGAAGTGTGCCCCTGGGGCAAACAAACTAATCTATCAAAAAGCTTAACAGAAGATCTAACCAATTTGGGTCTGATTGCGGCAAATGGGCGAACACCGGGGGACCGTCCCCAAGCAGCAACCTTCCACAACTCGGTTACATCATCGGCGATCGACTACACCTTCTTGTCTTTTTCACTGTTCGCATTAGTACAAGATTTTAAAATCGGAATATCTGACTGCAGTGACCATCTCCCGCAAGAACTGTCACTGAGGGCACAAGGGACAGCGCTAACACTTTTAGCAAATGGCCCAAAGCTGACGACCTCAGCAAAACACAACAGAATTAAGTGCAACACTAGCGACCCAGTACGATTAATGCAAGAAGCAAAGATGTGCTGGGAAAGTGCTGCTGAGCTGAACGATAGCAAAATACTCGCCTGGGAGTCCTTCTTGAAATCCTTTGGCCTAAAGAACACTAAGCATAACGTCGCTAAAGAAAACAGGGTACGGACAAGCCAAAACACAACATCATCTAGCCCGACAAGCAACCCAAAAAATTACTCTCAATCCTCTCTAACGCCTAATCTAAGGGCAGTAAAAACAGCCATCAACAGAACACTTCGCGAGCTGCGGAAAGCCAGGAGCGACAATGACTTAGCATCTAAACTGAGATCACTAAAGTGTAAAAAGAATAAAATCCTGTGGCGAATCAAACGAGAAGCCGCGGAAAAAACATGGGCAAAACTACTCTACGATTCAAAAAATAATAACAGTGCAAGATTTTGGAAAACTGTTAATAAAATAGATCATCCGAATGCCCCTGGAGTGAACTCCCACATCACAGAGGCATCCTGGGTAAACTATCTGTTCCAACACTTTAATGATGAAGTACCAAGCATGGGCCACCGAAACCCGGAACTCTGTAAGCCGATCGCAATGGCCCTTAAGCCCCTAGCTGCTGACACCGACTTCCCAAGTTCGATTGACCAATTGAAGGGACAAATTGCGTAAGGACGGAAAGAGGGAGCCCCAGGCCCAAACGGAATCCCTCCCATTGTCTATAAACAAGACCCAACCTATTGGGCGGAACAACTCCTCCCGCTCTTTGTAGAAATCTGGAAGGTTGAACAATTTCCGTCCTCTTGGAGGGGTTCAATAATAGCTCCAATCTATAAAAAAGGCAACAAGAATGAGGCTAAGAACTACAGACTGATAGCTCTTATAGATATAGATGCAAAATACTTCTCAGGGCTGCTCTTGGAAGAACTAACCTCCTGGGCGTCAAACAAAAAATTAATCCCCATCAACTAGACTGGTTTCCAAAAAAATCTAGGGACCTCGACAAACATCTTAGCCCTCTCCCTGCTGATAGATGCCGCCATCAAACACAAAAAAACATTATATGCGTGCTACATCGACTTCTCAGCGGCTTTTGATAGCATTGATAGAGGGAAATTGTGGTCAAAACATTCAAAGTGGGAGGTGGACAACAAATTGCTCAACTTACTGATCTTACTACATTCAGATACTTGGATCCAAATAAAACTGGGGGCCGGCAATTGTTTATCAAAAGAGATTCCGACCACAAAAGGACTGAACCAGGGTTGCGTCCTCGCACCGACCCTGTTCAACCTTTTTGTGTCTGACCTTTCTAAAGATCTGGACAACTGCAACCATCACTCCCCAAAGCTAGGGGGGCTTACACTGTCGAACTTATTATATGCAGACGACCTGATACTAATCAGCCACACCCCAGTAGGCCTGCAACATCTTATTAATACAACAAGTACATTCTCGGATAAAAACGGCCTGACCATAAACATGGAAAAATCGAAGGTGATGGTTTTCAATCAAAAATCAAAAAAGCAAACATTTCAATGGTCTCTGCACGACCTAAAAATGGAAACAGTTAAGGAATACAAATATCTGGGGATAACTTTTGATTCCAACGGCTCATTCCAGCGACACGTAACAACAATAAAAACAGAGGGACTTCACTGGCCATCGCTTTAAAAAACATTAAGAATAAAATAGCGGGCCCAAGCTTAATCCCCTTGCTGGATATACTGCGCGCAAAATTACTACCATCAATAACATACAGCAGTGAATGCATGAGAGGGAGAGATGAGGACACTCTAGACAATGTGGTCAGTAAAACACTCCGAATACTCTTCTCACTCCCCCCCTACACCTCCCCAGCACAGTTAAGGTTGGAGTTTGGTTTACAGAAGCAGCAAATAGCACGTAAAGGTGCATATGCTAAATGCTGGCACAAAATAAAGAATGCTGAACCAGACTCCTTGAACGCCCAACTTTGGAAAGAGCAGGAGACAGGTCGGAAATGGGAAAAAATTCTGCGGAAGAAAGCATCTGTTTTTTTCCTGCAAATGGTATCACTGAAGGGTTTGTGGTGCTAAGATCACTATCTTCCCAGCTTTCAGGAACAGGCAGACTTGAATAAGAAAATCACATATTTCAATACAGTTTGGGGATTTTACTGGGACATACTATTTTTCTGTATTTTCAACCTCCTTCCAGTTAGTGGTAGAAATAAGTGTGAAACCATACCTTTTAACTTTAGCTTCTCTGGAGGCCAGGCAAAGCTCCTGCTCACACCCATCCCTTTGGAGTTACTTCATAGCGATGTAAAGCAATGCAGGGATGAGCCACGTTTTAACAGAGGAGCATGTGTGCCTGATATATGCTCTGAGTTGCAAGAATGTGTCAGCGACCTTTAAACCCCCCCACCCAATGCAACAAGCATTTGAGGAAACAAATGGTGCTTGAAACCAGGCATCTTAACACACAAGAGCATAACCTAGCTTTTTCAAACACTGTAACCGTCGCGGGGGCGCGCGGCTCACCTGCACGGGTGACAGAACCGTTCCGTCACGGCTAGCGGGTGAGCTGTGCTTGTGACGGAACGGTTCCGTCACAGCCCTGCCCCCCTTAATGAAACGCGCCACACAGGCGCGAAATCAGCGACGCGCAGGCGCGGCGAGCGGGCCGTGACGGAACCGTTCCGTCATGAGCACAGCTCAGCCGCGAGCCGTGACGGAACGGTTCCGTCAATAGCGTTGAACCGGTTAAAAATATGCAAAATAAATAAATAAATCCTGTTTGACCTGGGACAGCTCCCTCCTATGAGGTTAGGACTGGAGCAGTGCTTCTGTAGAGCTGCAGATACTTTTAACATGCCTATTTCAAAGCGGAATACTCAGCTAAAACACTTTCCATTGATTTCAGGCTGAAAATGAATGATTATGAGTAAATTAAAGTGCAGCAAAAATGCTGCTAAATTTCCATATTTGTGTTCTAAATTTGCTAATTTATGCCACACTATCCTGGGGGGTCTGTTTAACAACTTCTACTGTGGTACCTACAAAACAGATTAGCTGTAATGTGTTATCAACACTCGTCCGGGGATGCAAATGATATAAATGCAATTTAAACTCACCGCCTACACTCTAGTAAAGATAATTTCACGGGCTCATAGGCAGAAATAAAATATCACTACTGGAATAATTACGGGTTGTTGGCATGCGTCCCTCTCCTACGTCACATGATTAAAAAAAACATAGGAAAAGGCGAATGTAAATTACAAAAGGTCCGCCATTTTACGACGACGCGATACTGTTCAGCAAGCAGATTAGCGAGAGAAACAAACCAGCCAGCAACGCCTTTGTGAGCATTAAAAACAGGCACATATGCATTTCTATAAAAATTGTGCGTAACCTAATAATATTATATTTAGAATACTGTGTATTGTACCGTGTAGTGTTTACATCATAAAATATAAACGTGCTTTGTTTCTCAAAAGACGACTTGAACGCGCCTGTGTGGCATCCATGGTATCGAAAGGCAAAGTCTCCATTTCAAAATGTCTGCCTCGTTTCTTCTGGTTTTGGAAGGGATGACTCTTTACCCTCCATCCTCCGCTTAATATCATAGACTACACTTCCCAGAGCCCCTAGCCACTGCGTGCGTGCGTTTTCCCTTCTTGCCATCTTGAGCTGATCCCGAACCCCGGGTACCAGAGTGCGGGCTAGGCTCAGAGACTGGTGTTGGTAGATACGGAGGCTGGTGAGGTGATGGATGCAGGCGGCGTCGGGTTCAGATGAGTAGACGAAATGTGCGGGCGCTGTCAGGGCTTCGTTGAGAGCGGTATGTGAGGCAAGGGCAGCAGCGGGAATCTGATTTACAGCCACGTCACGGACCTAGCTGTAGTCCTACAATACCAGAAGGAATTAATGCAGATTGTGCGTTATACAAATGTTCATTATTAATAACATTTCTTTAAATGAAATGCCGCTTTTGATGCAAACTGATTTTAGATGGTTTGACAAGGATTAATACCCAATGCGCTAAAATAGCAGACTATTAGTCAAGAAGAAAAAAATATATTGATGAAGACTAGCATCTCCCCAAGAAGATAACCAGCAAATCGAGAGGACGTTCTGGAATATCTTTCACCTATTTAGGAGACAATCCACTCATTGAGACAACAATCAGTCCACTCATGTAATCGCAATCTAATTTATTACGTTAGAAGCCAGCTGTTCAGAACCATTTAATTCTTTAAAATTAATAGTACTTATTAAAAATATGCAATTATGAAGACAACTCGCTCATTAAGAAGTGATCTCCTTAATTCGATAGGAACTTCATATCAAGTCTTCTCACTCGTTCTCAGAGCATCTTGCTCGCCACAAAGGCATCTAATTCATTTAGAAGACATCCCCCTTATTAAGAAGATAACACACGACCACATTTCAGAGGAAAAAGGAATCCCACTCATTGCAAAGTAACTCTAATATCTAATTTATTACGACACTAGTCATGAAAACTTCCCACAAACTGAAGTTCTATAATGAAAAGTGACGGAAGGTTATACATTATTGCAAAGACTCCTACTCTTCGAGAAGCACCCGCTTTGCTTACTTGGTAACCAAATCATTGCCCAGATTCTGTGTAGCCTAGTTAATTAGAGGAAGTTAAGATCTTGCCAGCCAAACTTTTATAAATTAAAAGGAAGTATTTAATATGACTTTATTCTTTTAGGACACAGATTAGTCACCAAGCAAAGATGCTTTTCATGAAGAAGAAATGCTACTGTTGAAATGTTGTATACAATGATGAAGGACACGTGCCGGATCTGTGCGAGGGAGCTATGCGGTAACCAGAGAAAGTGGATCTTCCATACAGCCTCTAAGTTAAACTTGCAGGTGCTTTTGTCGCACGTTCTTGGAAAGGAGGTTACACGAGATGGGAGGGCAGAGTTTGCTTGCAGCAAATGTGCTTTCATGTTGGATAGGATCTATCGCTTTGATACTGTTATTGCACGGATAGAAGCCTTGTCTATTGAACGTTTGCAGAAACTTCTCTTGGAGAAAGACAGACTTAAGCTTTGTGTGGCCAACCTGTATAGGAAAAACAATGAAGATCTTTGTTCTGAAAATAAAGGCAGAGAGGGCACTGTGGACATTTCGAATCTGCCTGATGCTCAGTATGCTGCACTTTTGCAGGAGGACTTCACGTATTCTGGGTTTGAGTCCTGGACTGAACATGATGAACAAGTCGGTATCCCAACCCACTGCCAAGCAGCCGAAGGCATAGGGAGCCGCCCAAAGCGTTGCCATTGCTGTACAGTTCTCCGAGTTCCTGATGCAGACTATGAAGCAATTTGCAAGGTACCACGTAAGGTTGCCAGGAGTATCTCCTGTATCCCATCCACCAGGTACTCTGCCAGTGTTTTAAATGAGGAACTACACGAGCCCTCACTGGTGGATATAAAGCTTGACAAAACGCACATTGAACGAGAAAGCATAGAAAGAATTTCATCTAGCTCTTCAGTTGAATCTCTGCTTGCAGCACTAGATACTTCTCAAATGAACAAGGAGGATGAAATAGTAAAAGGAACCCGGGAGGATCCCAAATCTGACTTTTGCAATGATGGTAGTTCAGCGGAAAGCTGCTTGACACAAAGCAACACATTGGATATGGCCCTTACTCTGGTTAAAACCTTTGACTACAGGCCAGTTCAAATCCACAAGGGGAGCCGCATCCCCATAAAATCAAGCCCTCCCAAGTCAGCCAGCATAACAATAGATGGAAGCTCCCTGCCAAACGAGTTAACTGAGGAGGAAGGGTTCTTAAGTGTAATGTTTCAACCTTTTCCCAGGACGATTCAAAACTTTATCCCTGAGCTTGCAGATCTTCAGGACCTGTACGAAGATGTGTATGAGGACTACATGCCTCTACGTTTTCAGGTATGTGCTAATCTACATGCCTCTGCTTTGAAGGTATAGACTAAAATATAGGCTAATGTACATTCAGCATGGCCCTAGTAGCCATTGATTAAGTAAGTGCATAGCTGTACCCCCCTAGGACTTAACTGTGTCTGGCCCATAACCAGGCAAGTAACTTGTGGACCCTGCGTCCGTTTGTTGAAGCGCCCACCTCTGTCTTCTCCTTCCTGTCGCGATCTCTCTCTCTCAGGTTCGTCTGTACTTGCCTTTTTATTGTCTGTCTTTGCCACTGTCTGTTTTACCCTTGCTTGTTTTGTCATTGTTTGTTCTGCCATGTCATTGTCTGTCTCAGCCACTGTGTTTTGCAAACTGTTCGCCCTGCTATTATCTGTTTTCATTTGACTTGGCCACTGTTTGCTCTGCCACTGTTCAACGGTGTTTCTTTGCCACTGTTCGTTCTGTCATTATCTGTTTTTCCCTTTCACTACCATCTCCTTCTTTATGTGCCTTTTCTATGCCTTGTTTCACCTTTGTCTGTTTCATGCTATTTTCTCAGCATTTTATTGATAATTTTCTTACCTTGTGTGCAGTGGTCCCGGCTCTTCTGAACCCCCCCCCCCCCATTCTGGCTCCTTACCGGTTCCTCGTGCTGCTCCTTGTCTGTTTACTGCTCTCTGACTCTTGAACCCCTCTTAGCTTGCACCCCTTCGCACCTCCTCTCTCCAAGGACCTACCTAATGGCAGCAGTAGTGCAAATATGCTGCTAGGGCATCGAATGCAAGCCCGTTTGTGCCTGGACCACACCCAGCACCAAGACCCCTGGCCCTCCTCCCACCCACCATGACCCTCCACACCCTCACCCCTGACAGCTGCTCTGCTACAGCGCTAAACCACACTGTAAGGGCTTTCACCTGTATCTCTTGCAGATTCTGTTGCACTCAGTCTTCTCCAACACTCAACCCTCCCCCACAAACAACACCAGTGTCACCCAACGCCCCACCCTCTCACACACTCGCCAATCAGCTTCCAACCACACACCACTCCTCTCTCACATGAATGGTCCTTAACACCCACTCGCTCAGCAAACACTCCACGGAGATATGGGACCTGCTACACAGTCTTGGAGTGGACCTGATGCACATTCTTGCAATAGACCTGCTCTTCTTCACAGAAACGTGGCAGAACCTAGCCTATGAACCAGCCATAGCTCCAGCGATCCTCACCAGCTACAGGATTTCCAGACAAGAGCACCAGCACCAACCTAGAGGCAGAGCCACCATTATCTTTAAGAACACCTTTACCTCTTCACGTTCAGGCTACGAATAGTAGCCTGATTCACCCTCTGTGGGACCCTCGTATACAGACCACCGGGACCCTGCACCAGTTTCGCCAGCAACATCACATAGTTCATCATAACCCTCTGTTGTAGTTAAGAAGCACGAAGACAGGAGAAGAATGACTTCAGAGTAGATTTATTAATAGGAGAAAGATCCCAAACAAGCTTCTTGCCAGACACAGCTGGACCAACTGTCAATGATGCCACAGAGATGACATCATGACAGAATCTAGACTGCATCACAGAGATGTGCCATTCCAGGCAACATCTCAATGGAATACAACACATCTCCCCCCTTTGCAGTAAAACAAATCCAAAACAATATAAAACCAAAAACATGCTAAAATATGTAAAAACATTGAACAACAAAAAACAAAGTAAAATGCATAGTGAAGTCAAGAAATATAATCACTCAAACACGCTGGAAGTCTTCTTTCACCAGCTCCCCTCAAAACACGAGAAACATCACCAGACCCATCTCCCTCCCCATCTCCCTCTCCTGCGCCCATACCATGTTCATCAGACCCGATGACCTCATCAAAGGAGGAAGAATCAAAAGGCTGTTCTCTCGAAAAATCAGATTCATCCATCAACATCCATGGCGAACAGTGCTCAGATTCGAACTTATCCTCTAAATTTTCCACATGTTTGCAATCTCGCCTTTGATATAACGCCACCCGCCTCAAATTCCATGTTTGACCATTGGTTAACTTGACCCAATTACCTCCCACAGCCTTAACTTTGAAAGGTCCTTTAAATTTGGTCAAAAAATTGCTATGTCCACCAGGTTTCACTTTGACCCAATCCAACACATGAACAAAACGTCTGTTCTCACCACTCAACTTGCCACAATGCAAGCCTACCACAACTGTTTTTTCACGCATCCATGAGGGAAGTAACTTAGTGACAGCTTCCCTCCCCTGCATCATTGCAAATGGACTCTTTCCTAAAACAGTATTCACAGTTGTGCGATACGCCCAAAGCATTTCACTGACTGAATAAAGCACAGGCAAACCTGCTCCATGTGCTAATTGCATAGTACCTTTAACCATGTGGTTAATGTGCTCAACTAATCCATTTCCCTGCGGATTGTACAAAGAACAACAAGAGTGCTTTATACCCACAGAGTCCAGAAAAGCATAACTTCTGTTGAAGTCAGTTGCGTGCCGTTGTCGGTAAGCAGAACAGAAGGAAACCCTTCTCTCTTAAAGATTTCAGACAAAACAGCAATAGTAGCCGAGGTGGTAATACTGCTCATAAATGCAACCTCAACCCACTTTGATTTTGCATCCACCAAAACAACAGCATATCTCTCACTGTCTTTTAGAAAAGAAAAAGGACCATAAAATCTAAACATACCTTTTCCCAAACTTCATCAGCCAAAGAAACATGCTGGGGCTGATCTGAAGATCCAAATACCAACCCTCAAACTTTTCTCAAATTCCTTACACGCTACACACTTTTTCACCCAATCTTTCACCTGCTGATCCATAGAAGGCCACCAATAAACGTCCCCCAACCTCTTCATCGTCATAGTCTGCCCCAAATGCCCCTCATGCGCTAAACTAATCAATCTAGCCCGCAAACCAAAGAGCGGTACAAACTTATCTTGAAGCATAATCACTCCATCAGCAGTTACAGATAATTGATCCATAATCTTTAGAAAAGGTCTCACACCATGTGGAAGATTACTCTCTCTTCTGATAATACCCTTAATCAACCTAACAACGCCCATCAACTTTGCATCCTCTTCCATCTCCTTAATCCAAGTCTTCCTTTGAATAGCATTTGCAAATCCCTCCAATGCATCGTCCACTTTTGCTACAACTTCAGTCAAAAAATCGGACACCACGGCCTTTTTATCCGGAAGTCTTGACAGTCAGCAACCCTGTTTCGCCAACCTGGAACATACTCTACTCTACAGTCAATTTCTTGCAGTTTCACAGCAAGCCTCGCCAATCTGCCAGAGCAATTGCTTATACCACCAGGAGCAAAGACTTTTAACAAAGGTTTATGATCCGTACGCAACCTAAAAGTACTGCCCCACAAGAATACTCTAAAATGATTGGTAGCCCAAGCCGCCGCTAAAGCCTCCCTTTCAAAAACCGGTTAATTTCGCTCAGACTTAGACAAGGAACGTGAGGCAAACGCCACGGTTTTTTCATCACCCCCACGCACTTGTGCCAGGACAGCCCCAATGCCTACAGCACTGGCATCTACTGTAACAATGTTGTCAAGTCCATTTTGAAAAGGAGTGAACACCCCTGCATGAGCTATTTCTTCTTTAATTAGACCAAAGGGAGACTGTTGCGTTTTCCCCCAATCAAATCTTTTTCCCCTTCTCAAAAGTTCTCTCAAAGGCTCGGTCTTGTGTGAAAAATCTAACACAAACTTTGAATAATATTCTACAAGACCCATAAAGGATCTCAATGAGTTTCTGTCATGTGGCACCCTTGCATTCACGATGGCACTAACAAGGTTTTCCTTAGGTCTTATTCCTTCCTTAGTAACCAAATGCCCCAAGTACTCTACTTGTTGTGTCAAGAATTTACACTTTTCTCTCCTCTAAGTTAATCCAGCCTTTGGAATTCTTTCCAACACCTTAGCAAGGGTTTGATTGTGTTCGCTATCATCCATACCAAATACCAGAATATCATCCTGAAACACAACAGCTTTGTCCACCCTTGAAAGAATGGAGTTCATTAGTCGCTGAAAAACACTTGCAGCAGAACACAAACCAAACGGCAACCTGCAAAAATGAAAAGTGCCCTCACCCGTAATGAACAAAGAGAGAGATTTAGATTCAGCAACGAGTTCAACCTGGTGGTATGCATTCCTCATGTCAAGTTTTGTGAAAACGTTCGCACCATTAAGCATCAAAATTAGCTCATTAATGTTTGGCAAAGAAAATTTGTCAGTTATAACATTTTCATTTAAACTCCTAAAATCCCACAGAATCTGAGGGAGCCTTCCGCTTTACTTGTGATAACGACCGGAGATAACCATTCAGCCGCCTCTACAGGTTCAATCACTTTATCATTTAGAAGCTGCTGAATGATCTCCTTCACCTTTGCCCTGGCTGCCCTGGCTGCTATAGGATCCTTTCTTGCTCCATGCTTCTTGCTCCAGGAACCCTTCTTGCTCCATAGCTTAATGACATGCTGATAATTTTTAAATCTTCTCAACCTAGGTTCAAATACAACATTACATTTTTCCAACAATTCATTCAAACTCAGAGCATTGCATGCATTTACACTCATAACTGGAACCTCCGCTCTGGGATCCACTTTAATATTCAAATCGTACTGGTGTGGCCAACCCAGAATTGGTGGTCCCTCTTCAGCCACATAAACCTTGCCATGGGTTTCTTTCCCTTCAAACACAATCTTCGCCTCCATGTATCCCACCACACTAATCTCACTCTCTTGATAAGCTTTTAGAACAACATTTGATCTAGACAGTGAAACATTTTGCCAGGTTTGTTCATAAATGTCAAGTGGGATAATGGTATAAAACGATTCAGTATCTACCATCAAAGAAACTGTCTTTCCATTTATCTCAAAGTCTGCTTTAGGTCGTGTTCTCCTCTTTTCCATACCCTGCACATCTGCAACAGTAATGTCATCATTAACAACAACAACCTGTAAGTGGATGTTACATCACCCACACATGCAACCTTTTTAATTTGTTATGAAGTTCAGCGAAGGGTTATGGGAATGTTCAGAAATTCGATGGCTCTCTACAGGTAGTGGTTAGAAGGTGATTGTGAGGTTTGGGTGGTTGGTGCTTCTTGGTCAGAGATAACCCTATTCTCTGAGAAAAGAAGGTGGAGAAGAGCTCTACCTTCTGTGTACATGTAAGCAAAGTCAAGCGCATACAACCTGAGTTAGTTCATAGGTAAGGTGTTGTAACATTCGATGAAAGGATAAGATCAAACTCCAATGTTATTGTCTTGTTTGTTTTTTATTTATCCGGTGAGAGTATTTGTTGTTTTTAATTTGTTGTTTGCACATACGTGCTAAATGTCCTTTTTTCCCACACTTTACACATTCTTTTCCAACAGCATAACACTGTTTGAATCCGCCATATGATAAGTACTGCCACACCTGAGGCAATGTTTTCCTGCTAATTTCCCAGATGGTTTACTCATGTTCTTTTGATACTTATTTTTATTGCCAGAAAAACTTTGAACCTTATTCTTAATGGCACAAACTCCATCAGAATCGTCTTCTAGGACTGCAACTTCTTTATTTTTATTGCTGCTAGGGCTGATCTTCATTTCCCTCATGCACTTCTCCGATTTGTCAACAACCTTTGCAATAGCTATTGCATCCTTTAACGTGGGATTGTTAGACGCCCATAGTCTCTCTTGTGTTTTCTTGCAACTGCCCTGAACAATTAACTGATCTCGAATTATCTTTTCTTGCATTGCACCAAATTCGCATTTTGCTGACAGTTCTCTCAATCTAGCAACAAATTCATCTATACTCTCATTTTGGTGGTGTGGTTGCGTGTAAAATTTATGCCTTCTCATGACTACATTGACATGTTTCGCAAACCTCTTTTCCAACTTTAGCACTGCCTCCTTGTAAACATCTTCCATTTCTTCTACAGCTGGAAGATACTTGAACACATGTTGCCCTTCCTTGCCCAGGCAACCTAAAAGCAAGGCTTTCTTCCTCACTGCAGGAAAGTCAGTGCAATCTAAAGCAACCAAATAATTTTCAAAGCAGTCTATCCAGTCCTCCCATTCTATAGGGGGTTCACCTGGTGACATCAGAAAAGCAGGAGGTATTACAATAGCAGTGCTCATCACATCTATGTTCTGTTTGAAAAAAACACTGCTCACTCCCTCTACACGATGGCAGCACCAGCCTTGATATTGTCTTCGCAAACTTGAGTGTATTTCAAGAGAGACAGTGACAGCCAATGAGAGTGCAGTTAACAACTAGCCGATTTTTTTTTTTTTATCTCACTCGTGGACTGCAGTAGCTCAATACACAGCTTCCACTCTGCCCTGCGAATGTAAGTATTTAATCCAAAATTGCCTTCTTATTGTGCTACTTTCTTTGTTAACGATTAAATTACACTGACAGCGTCAAGAATATCGCAAGCGCACCTCGCCTCTTCCCTTCGCTGAACAGTGTTTACCTAGGAGAGTGGAGCGTTCGATGATGATGGTTGCCTTAATATGAGATTGATATAATCACACTGTATTAAGATCGACTCTTGCATTAAAAAAACTGTCTTTTACATGCACAGAATATTCACAGTTTAATAAGGCTTTTAACAAATGTCAATTCTTTGCCGTGCGCATCAATCTCTACATCACGCGCTCAACGGCAATGCGGTCATAACTCTGTATTTGACAGATTGAGCGATAAATTAACGAACACAGGCGTCAGATATTCACAGTTTAATGTGGCTTTTGACAAATGTCAATTCTTCGCCTTGCACGTCAATCTCCACTTCACGCGCTCAATGGCAATGCAGTCATGACTCTGTATTTGACAGATTGAGCAATACATTAACGAACACCGGCGTCGCTCTACACTTTGCCACTTACTGACTGTTTCCGTTTAATTTTTTTTAAAGCATTTAACTCTGCTGTTTTATGCTAAATAATTCATTTTCTGGTGTTGCTCATTGCTGACAAATGGGCTGCAAATATCCTAACGCCCTGCCGCTCAATGTTTATATATAAATATAAAGCGCTTGAAGAATGTTCATTTAACTTTGCTATCTGTAGTCGCTGCAAGATGAATTAATGTGCTCTAAGGCTTTGCACTCAAAGTTTCAAACAATATATTTTAAATCAAAATAACGTGCCGACAATCCTCATATACAGCGCTCCCAGCTCTTGCCAGATAACAGGTTTACTTCACTAAACCAAAGTTCACTCTGCAGCACGAGCTTTCCACGATAAACTCTTAGTACTGCCTGCAGGATATCTCCTTTTTCCTTACAGGTACACTTCAGTACGCTGCGGAGCACGACGAGTTGGGTTTTCCTTTTCCAATGTTTGGGTTAATCTATCTTCCTCTTTCACGATGTCTACTCCGTGTCTGGCAAAGATGCAAGCGGCGTCAAAATTGTTGTAGTTAAGAAGCACGAAGACAGGAGAAGAATGACTTCAGAGTAGATTTATTAATTGGAGAAAGATCCCAAACAAGCTTCTTGCCAGACACAGCTGGACTAACTGTCAGTGATGCCACAGAGATGACAACATGACAGAATCTAGACAGCATCACAGAGATGTGCTATTCCAGGCAACATCTCAATGGAATATAACACCCTCATTTTAAAATAAAATGCGTTTTTTAATTTGCCATTTGCAGGTAGATCTGATTAAAAAAGAAAATAAGCAGCATCTGTCACATACATTACTATATCAGTTGCAGAAACAAAAGAATATAAGATACAGTAATTTTTCAGACAGTACAAAAGGGAAAATGTCCAGGATCACCCGGTGTAGATTTTAAGTTTGTGCGTAGGTATACAGGCTGAGAATGAGTGTATTAGATCGGTGAAATAAGTGATAAATAAACCATTGAGCTATGTGTTTCCGTGTAGTATGGCATCGTAACTTAATGTTCCCCTGCATGTCTTTGTTGGATCCAAGGGGCCTAATTGAAAGTAATATATGAGGCCTCCGGAAACCAGCACAGAAGGCTAGGAATGGGGATAGGTCTAGGAAGAGAGAAGGTACTTCGGGGGGGGGGGGGGGGGGGGGACACGAGCGGCGTTGTTGAGATTATTCGATTAGAACGTTAGAGGGGTTGCAGGTCAGGATATAGTGTGCGAGAAAGGGGAGAGATCATGGAAACCGTCTCTGTGATGTTTTGATACTTGGCTTATTTCGGTAGTACCTGGGGGAGGGGTGGTAAGGGTGGAGCCCTAGAGCTATCTTAAGGCCTGGGGCCTGGATGTCATAGAGTGGAAAAGTGAGGGAATAGGGTCTTTGTCGATCGATTCCCTAAACTGTATAAGCATAGTGTCCTAGGCTGCAGCTACAAGGCATCGGTGTCCCGGGTAGAACAGGGCTTTGGGCCTCTTCCTAGCGAATCAGTGCCCTGTGCCACTGGGGGAGAGGTAGGGGATGTTGAGCCCTCCAGTGCAGAGTAAAGCGAAGTTTAGCTTGAAGGATAGCGAGGTTGGCAAAGCGCGCCCGTACCTTGTAGCTTTTCTCCCTGGGGAAAAAAAACCTAGGACTGTAGCCTCCCAGGAATTAAGTTTTTGTAAGCTCTGCGACAGTGGCCAATGAGATGTGTATAGTCTCCCAGTAGCTTGTTGTGCTGAAGCACGACCAAAGCATGTGTTGATCACCTTCCTGGGCAGAACATCTGGGGAAAGTGAGATGAGCTGTGGGGAACATGCAGTTTAGCTGAGGAGGTGAAGGATAAGCCCTGCTCAGGAACATGTATTGGATGTTTTTAAAATGAGCGTTCCTGGAGAAAGTCCGTGGGGACTCCAGAGCTCTGGACCACTCGGTGTGGTGAGGAGGTCTCACCAGGTCTTTCTCCCAAAGGTGTTGGAGGCCCCCATGTGTTCCCTGATAGCTTTGTATAATCATGTGATGAGATGCTGACCACCTCCTATGAGGTATAGGGTATTAATCACTGCATGGGTGGGCGGTTCATCTTCTAACGCTCCCATAGTGAGGAAAGCGCCAAAAGTAGCTGCCAGTGTTAAATATGGACCCGGGGAGATATTGTAGTCCTCGTATACCTCATCATAGACTCCATCACAACATAACTAAACTAGTGTCCCGGCACTCATATGGTTTTGTTACATAATTGTCATTAATCCAGACAACTATAAGATGATTCACAATAGTCAAAATAACACTTGCCACAGAGATATGTTGTTCAAAAAGCAGTGTATATTTGTTTTCAAAAACAGGTATTTACAAGAATTCAAAATGGACTATTGACTTTACTTTCTTGAAACATCAAAGTAGGATCAAAAATGGGGATATATTATGTCGGAATTATGCAACAGTCATGATCCTCGACTTGTATCTGATGTCCTCATTTTCTTGACCCGCACACTCGACAGCCGACACGTGTTTCGTCGCGACAAGTGACTTTCTCAAGGCTTATACTTATTCATTCAAAAGAGGGAAGGGAACGCACATAAATGTTGCCAAAGTTCCCATATATATACGATTGTCCCAACGATCTGTGCTCTGAGCGAAATTGGTCATAAGATTATGTAAAAATAAAAGAAGTAGATATTTCGGAAAGATTTATTTTTGTGCACAATCCCGTATTTCGAGAACAATGTTGCCGATTAGTGGTTACCTCCCACCCGGAATATTCAATCTTAATTTTGGTATCTGCAGTAAATAAGACACCACGGAGATCCTGTATACTTTGTCAAAGACTTAGGCCTCCCACTCGTACCACGATGCTTAATATATCTACCAAATTTGTTGGGGTAAGTAGAATTATTTTTCTTCAAATTAATAGAACTTGTTTTGCTAGGCCCTCCCAAATATGTCTTTTGGGGAAGGGTGGAGAGCGTAGCGCAGAGTTCGTTAAACTGTGGGGCGCGCCCCCCCCAGGGGGGCGTGACACCATCTCAGGGGGGGCGCGCACTCCACGCAATAATCTTACCTTTGTTGTCTTTCACTAGAGAACTCTGGTAGACTAGGGGAGGGAGGGGAAATCATCAGGCCGACCAGCCCATGCTTCTGTCTGTTAATCACCGTCCCAGGAGGGGGTTAATTGTTCGAGCTGAAGCTTCAGCTGCAGTGGAAGGCAGGAAGTCTCCTCTGCTAAAACCGAAAGCAAAGGAAGAGACAGTCCTGTTCCTTCGCTTCGGTTTCAGAGGAGACTCCTTGCCTCCCACTGCAGATGAAGCATTTCAGTTCAAGCCCTGCCCAGTTCAAAATTTGTTATCAATCAAGCCTCATGTCTGTGCCGCCTCACAGGCTTTCAGATTATTATCCGAACGGGGCCCTGGCTGCAGCCCCCACGGTGATCTGGTGGTGTCTAGCCTTCCGTGTAAAAGCTGGCAGGGCACCCCAGTCACTACTATGCACTAGTAGTGAAGACATTCGAGGCGAAAACGGGCCATTTTTTTTTTACTGGCCGGCCTTACTAAGGCTGCCCCTGCTTTTAAACTTGAGTGGTGTTGGCAGGATTTTTTCCCCTTACTGCTGCAATTATCAAAGGGCCTCCTGGCAGTTGATGGAATGCTCCCTCCAGCCCTCAAACACAATTTCGGTCCCAGGCTGCCGGTGTGACTCAGAGAGCAGATCATTGTCCACGGAGGCCAGTCCACTCTGCAGCAAAACCAGCAGAGTGGCTACTGTGACTGGCAGTGGAAGTTCTCTAAGAGTGCTAAACGATTGCTTAAGAAAACCTAGCACCCTAAAAGAAGGCAATCCACAACACCCACGCTGCGCCAGCTTACATTTCAGATGGTTTACTCTATATTGCATTCCTGAAGACTATTCTATTTCGTTTTACCAACTGTTATGTTTCTGTAGAGTTTTACAACAGTTAGACATGACGTGCTTTCGGATACATTCAGAGACATGTTGAGAGAGAAAGAATGAAAGTGTACAAAATGAGAAAATGCAGAAGACTGTATGAAGGAAAAAAACGTGATAGATTGAAGCACTCCGAAGACTGCTTCCCTTCCACACACCATAGTAATGTTTAAATCATAAAGATATCTAGAGAGAGAGTACCCCACTATCACCAGGGAACAGGGTACCGTGACAACCAGTCTGAGAAAAATCCCTGGGTACACACTATCATAGGAATTCACTATATTTCCATACCCTATCAGTTTAGGCATTCATACACTCTTCCTCCCGCCAAGACAACCCAATCAGTCTCAGTGATGGTAAAAGGTTGATTTCCACACTAAAATTGAACGTTCAGTCTCTTTAATAAAAAACATAAAAAGATTTACACAGAGAAACGACTTAAAATTTCAAAGAATAATCTTTGAACATATACATTAAAAAAAACAGGTATTCATAACAATTCAATATAAACATTAGGCAAGCACAATTTCATTTATCTAAATTGATACACCAAAAACGTAAACATGTTAAAAGCAAATATAACAGACAGAAGTACTATTCAATCACAAGAAAACCCCCTACACAATATGGCCTTTAAATTTCTTCGCCACTCTAGTTTCTAGATCCAATGGTCTTTAGTTGATGTACAAGTGGTGTAGTCAATAGTACCATAAATGTATAAGTATCTATTGCTTCCCAGACCCTACTTGGATTCTGCAAAAAAAATAATGCGTCAACGCGTTTCGGTGCTGTGGACACTTGATACTGTAGCACCTTCTTCAGGACTGCCGTTTCTTTGGGGTCACCGGCTTCAAGGAAATTAGAGTGGCAAAGGAATTTAAAGGTCATATTGTGTAGGGGGTTTTCTTGTGATTGAATAGTACTTCTGTCTGTTATATTTGCATTTAACATGTTTACGTTTTTGATGTATCAATTTAGATAAATGAAAGTGTCCTTGCCTAATGTTTATATTGAATTGTTATGAATACCTGTTTTTTTAATGTATATGTTCAAAGATTATTCTTTGAAATTTTAATTTGTTTCTCTGTGTAAATCTTTTTATGTTTTTTATTAAAGAGACTGTGAACGTTCAATTTTAGTGTGGAAATCAACCTTTTACCATCACTGCGACTGATTGGGTTGTCTTGGCGGGAGGAAGAGTGTATGAATGCCTAGACTGATAGGGTATGGAAATATAGTGAATTCCTATGATAGTGTGTACCCAGGGATTTTTCTCAGACTGGATGTTTAAATCATAGTCTAACATTTTTGGAATTCCATCATTTTGAACTCTAATTCACAACAAAATATGTATTAATTACTCCTTCACCTCGTACTACCAACAAGCATAAGTTACACCAACAGGACTGGCGTGTTTTAGGGTATGTTGGTTATTGTGTTGTATATCTGGCAATAGTAATTGTTCTCTGGGGTGGGAGAGATGCAGGAGGGATAGGGTTGTGAGGGTAGTTTCAATAACAAGCTGGCCAATGCTATAAAATGTGCTTTTTAGGCTAGTGCGTGGTCATGAATGATTAGATCACCTTCTGAGCAGTAAGTGCCTGCCTGTCCTTGGTTACTGAGAACTTCAGTCACGCAGTGTGTTTCAGATTAGCATTGTTCCATTTCTGGTGCTTTCCAGCAGTTGTAAGATCTTCTTAGAGTTTATTGTTGCTCAAATGGATGTAATTTCTGATATTTATATGTTTCTCTCATCTTCATTGCTTGTTTTTTGCTCCTGAGAAAGTGTCACTCTCAGTCGTTGAAATGCCACTCATAATTAAACTCAAATTATGAAAATGTGCACATAGCAATCTGAAACCATGGCAGCTATGAGCTCTACCAATTTACACAATCCTGGAAGGTTTAGCTCTTAGCAGAAAGTGTGACAAAGTTTCTTTTAAAAGTACACAGGCAGGCGCACAACGCCCAGAGGACGTTGTGTTGTTTAAACAGCCTATAAATTGCTGGTCCTGACACTAAATATGGTTATAAATAAAGAAGTATGTCTCCATTTGTAATGTGACTTTTTTGCCTTTGTTCCCTTTTATCATCAATCATGGATCATTCAGGAAACCATAGAACACAAGCAAAAGTGCTTTCTATTTATATTTGAGGTTCAAAGTATGCACAGACAAGTGCTGGCAATGCATCTTTAGGTAACTGCTCATTTTTGTACTGCCTGGGACATCAAAATAATGAGCTGGCAACCCTAACCATAAAACTGGAAGTTTTTTTGCAAGATCAGCACATTTATTTCCTCCACCCTGATCCCTGGTTAATGCCATTATAACAAAAGTTTAACTTATATCTGAAACCCTACGCCACCGTCCACAACATGCTGAGTTACTTCAAGTGTCTGGGAATGCATCCTGCATTCGGACAACTCGCTCCTCATTCTCGCCCTTCACTTTCACGCTGACCCTGCACACACAGAGATCACAATGCCCTCACACTAATCCTGGTGCACTCACACTATTCACTATTGTTAATGCTTTCTAAAGAATAATTGTTTCTCGTGACTGAGCTAGGGAGTGCTCGAAAAATCTGATAACACTGTCTCCCTTACAGTCACCGTTTTGGCTGACAATGTTTGCAGAGTATTCAGCTTTGAGAGAAACTGCTATCAAAACTCTCTTGCCTTTCAGCTCGTCCTATTTATGTGAGATTGGGTTCTCAGCACTTGCGTTATTAAAGGCTGAGTACCGTTTAAGACTAGATGTGGAGCACAACCTGAGGATGGCAGTAGCAAAAATCCATCCACAGATTGACCGTCTGTGGCGAAAAACATGCACACCCGTCACATTTATGTTGGTGGTATTATTAATCTATGTCATGTGTGGAACAAAGCATCCTAGTAAAAACAATTTGCACACATTTTATCTTGTAAAATTGTGTTTTGAACTGTATAATAAGCCTCTGTCATTTCACCACACCTACTCACAAACCTGTAGTTTACTAAACATTCTTGTTGTGTTTAACATTATTTGACGGTTATGGCTCGTGATATGCGCGTGGCAGTCGATTATGTAGTGTCCCAGATTCCAGAAATTTTTATCAGGTGGTGGGGGGGCCCAGCATCTAAAAAGAATTCAGCTGGGGGGGCTCAACCTACAAAAGTTTGAAGACCTCTGGCGTAGCGTGTTCGATCTTGTCTAGCGTATCGTCCTTGGCTCCTTCCGTGGTCCACGGAAGGAGCCAAGGACGATACGCTGCCATCCACGATCCAGCGACGTATAGAGAGGGCCTACTATAGCCAAGATCGAACACACTACGCTCTCCACACTTCCCCAAAAGACGTATTTGGGAGGGCCTAGCAAAACAAGTTCTATTCATTTGAAGAAAAATAATTCTACTTACCCCAACAAATTTGGTAGATATATTAAGGATTGTGGTACGAGTGGGAGGCCTCAGTCTTTGACAACGTATACAGGATACCAGTGGTGTCTTATTTACTGCAGATACCAAAATTAAGATTGGATATTCCGGATAGGAGTTACCCACTAATCGGCAACATTGTTCTCGAAATACGGGATTGTGCACAAAAATAAATCTTTCCGAAATATCTACTTTTATTTTTACATAATCTTATGACCAATTTCGCTCAGAGCACGGATCGTTGGGACAATCGTATAAATATGGGAACTTCGGCAACATTTATGTGCGTTCCCTTCCCTCTTTTGAACGAATAAGTATAACCGTTGAGAAAGTCACTTGTTGTGACGAAACACGTGTCGGCTGTAGAGTGTGCGGGTCAAGAAAATGAGGACATCAGATACAAGTCCAGGATCATGACTGTTGCATAATTCTGAGGAAGGGAAGATTCCCTTGGGGAAGAACTAAGTACAGATTGTGATACCAACCTTACAATGTCACAAGTACATACAACAGAAACAAAAAGATACTTAAAAGTGCATTTATTACGAAAAAACTTAAAAACACAGTGAAGGGTTTAGCTGATCTAGATCCCTACTTCTAAAACACAATTACATTTTTTTTTTTCACAAAGAATACATACAATTGCGACTTGCACAATTTAAAAGACAGAACAAGTACAACATTAATTTGTTGAATACAATTCGTATATTCTAGCTCCGCTGTGGGGACACCAGTATCGTATTGCTATTGCATCAGCATATCAATTTTGGTGTTGGAGGCTTGAATTATACCCTGGAGTGCGTTGACGCGTTTCGGTGGGTTCACTTATTAATTACCACCTTTATCAAGACCATAGGTTTGCTGTCACAGGCAAGGGTTAGTTTTCATTGCCCTGTAATGGATTACATGCAAGCAATTAATTCCAAACTTAACAATTAATTTTGAGCTGAAAAACGAAATACATTTATACTAGTTAGTGTATGCTCATGTATATACTATTAAGGCTGAAAACTCATATATAGATATATTAGCATATTGACCACATAAATTCGTGTATACTTTTGCGTTACTGCTAAGGACTCATATACAGCCATTGGCGATTTATTATCCACATAAATATCTATATTTTTTATATTTCTTATGAACACTTCACGTTGTTGAGGCTTTAGTTTTTCGCTAGGGTGTTGTAAATACATTTACTGCATGAAAACATAAATTGACTGCACAGGGAATGCTGCAACTCCAATAGAGCCCATATTTATGATTTGTTGCTAAAGAGGTTCCCAGTGTTAGGACTAATTTCTAGTCAGATAATTGGGGGTGAATTGGGAGTTTATAAGGTTCAACAAGCCTATCTCAGATCATAAAAGGGCTCAAAGGGGTTAACCAGATTAACTCATAGTGTATTGATGGTAAGGGGAGAGAACAAGTGTTGAATTCCCCTGAATAGAACATCCAAATTTCAAGATGGAACAATAGTATCAAGACAACAGTTCATGCGTCACTACCCTACCTGAGGTTTAATAATCGCTGTTCTTGATAGGGGTTCAGTTATGATCCCAACGTTCAACTATAGTTGGAATTTTCGTCTTATTAGTACTGTCTGATGTCTGGCCTGTAAGGAAGGATTATTCAATCAATGAGTAGTGAAAAGCCCCCGTTATGTTATTTTACAAAAATTATGTGGTTGAGGCATACCTAGTGTTATATATCCCTCTAGGTTATACATAGTCCAATAAAGTTAAAAAGACAGCTCATTTAATGGTTAGTCTCTGGGCCTTACAGGTCTATGAAAGATAAAAGAGGGAGAGAAGTGCCAAAGGCTGGTCAGACAGGTCCTAGTTGTTATAGAATGGGCGTATTGCAAAGGTATTTTAACCATGGTAAAAGAAAAAATTATTTTACCATCAGTGTTATCCTTTCGGTAACTGTATCTGTAAATAATGAAGTCAGGCTGTACGTCAATATCACGTGGCTCCTCCTTCCGTTATTCTTTATGGAAGCGCAAGGAACTGCTACTAGAGAGGGAAGGATGAGACTTTAATAAGTTTTGATGGTGTCTGCGCTCTCCTATTTTGAATTACTAAGTTAGAGCGCGGGGCAGGGGGGAATTACTTGCTCACCTGAAATTTGGTGTTAACATCCACTGTCAAAATTTCTTGGATGGCCCGTTATAAAGAGTACCCAAATTAAACAAAAGATCGGCGTTATTATAAAAGTAAAGTCTATTTCTAGAGATCTCCCTATCTTAAAAGAGGCAAGTACATGGAGAGAGGCTTGCCAATAGAGTGAAAACAGGGCTGGTCAATTCACTCACCGAGTAGGTGCCGCGTCGATCCGCTGTCTGTGGGGTTCTGTGTCGTTATGAGAGAACCTACGCTGTAACATTTAGTATATGCTTATCAAAGGCAGGTGATTGGTCAATGCGGAACGTTTATCACCAATCACACTAGAGCCTTTGAATGCTTGATATGCTAAATAGCGTATAGCCTATTTGCATGTTTGTAGGATACGGCTAAGCCAATTGGGGAAGTTAGCTTTTCGGCATCATTGCAGCCGGTTCCCTATCTGGTCTGCTATCGCAGTGTCGTGCGCGGTATCGAGCATTGGTCACGGCTAATATATTGAAATTCAAGGAACGTGGGTGTCCATCACAAGTTAAATTGTTACGCGCTATAAAACAAACCGCTTTAAAGCATTGGTAAAGCGAGCCACAGATTGCAATGTGTGCTGGGGTGGCTGATTCCCTACTAAGTCTCCCAAATAAAGGCCATGGGCGGTATCAGATGGAGATTGCCGCCTAAGCTCTTTGGTAAAGTGAATGCTGGTGTATACATTTTTTAAGCACGACTATGTGCATTATAGGTCGTTCCTAATGTTTTCTAAGTTATGGAACGTTAGCAATTGTGGTGAGAGAACGTGCAGGGAGCACGATGTGACACAGAAGCGTGCCAAAGAGTCATGTGTCCTAAACTTGCGGAATACCAATATAAAGTCAAGGGAGAGGTAACTGCATGAGATATAATATGAGACACGCAGAGGTTATAACTAGGTCACCCACACAAAATATCATAATGGGGGAGAGGAGGGGGTTCGTATGGTAACTTTCGCGTGGGGGAAGTAATTTCCTTCTTAGTCACCTTAAGTGTTTTACAGGCATTTTGACCAGTCTTCCCTGGTGTTTAATCCGTGATGAATGGTATCCAGATGACAGAAATACCATTGTTCCCTAGTCTTTCTCTTTTTGTCAATGTCGCCTCCCCTCCTATTCACTCTGATTTTTTCTAAAATGAACCATCTTATATCTTCACAAGTATGTTTCAGCGCTTGATAGTGTTCCGTGAGGGGGGCATTGATTTTATTTGTTCGTATCGCGGATTTGTGTTCCAGCACACGAATACGCAACTCCCTACTTGTTTCTCCAACCTACCCCAAATTGCTGGGGCATAGGAGTAGGTAAACCACATTTTTGCTTCTACAGTTGTTAAGGGTTGTAGGAGATAGTTTTTTGCCATTGTATTCTAGATTGTTTCCGTTGATGCAAAGTGGACAAAGTGGACATATGGAACATGTCCCACATTTGTAATTGCCTGATGCTACACTACCATTAAGGGTTAGCTGAGTATCTTTGGACGGCTTGTAAGTGTGGATTAAGCTGTTCCTGATTCTTATTTCTGCGAAAGGAGAAAAGGGGTTTATTTAGCTGTTTATCCCAATTTTAAATTGAGGATTTTCCAGTTCCTATTAACTATGTTCTTGATGTGATTGCTTACGTGCGAGTACTGAGTCACGAAAACAATTCTGTCCATAGTCGCATTCTGTTTACTTCTGTTTTTGTTCTGGTCTAAAAGGCTGTCTCTATCATAAAACCTTGCACGTTTAAGTGCATGTTTAATTAATTTATTTGGATAACCTCTGGCGTTAAGTTTTCTTTTCGTGTTTTCTGCATGGTTATAAAAATCTTGTAAATTGGAGCCGGTGCGTCTTAACCTAAGAAATTGCCAAAAGGGAACGTTGTCTTTTTGCGCTCGCGGGTGATTACTAGAATAGTGGAGAAGTGAGTTTTTATCTGTAGGTTTGGTGTAGAGTTCCACCTTATGAATACCATCCTCTTCTTTGATGTTGATATCTAAAAATGCAACTCTATCACTGCTATAATGACCCGTAAATTTTAGATTGGGGTCCCCCAAGTTCAGCCAAATAAGGAAGGAGTCTAAGTCACTGCTGTCACAGCTCCAGATGAAGATGATATCATCTATATAGCGATGCCAGCAGGAGATGTTTTCGTAAAAGGGTGCTAATTCATTGAAGATATGTTGTTCCTCGAAGTTACCAACATAAAGACAGGCCATGCTGGTCCCCTTGATCTGAAGGTAAAGTTCATCCTTAAATAAGAAAAAAATTCTTTTAAGGATGTAATAAATGCAAGACATGATAAAGTTGCGGTTGCCTCCTTTTAAGTCCTCAATTTCCAATATTGACTTAATGACCTCAATGGTGTCATTTTGTAGGATGTTTGTATAGAGCGCTTCGATGTCTAAAGCGACTAGATATTCCGTCGCCCTATTAAATACTCTACCCTCAAATGTTGTTATCGCGTGCGAGGTGTCCTTTAAGTAGGAACGTTGTTTCTTAACAAGAGGTTGCAAGAAGTGGTCTACATAACGACTCAATGGCTCAAGAATTGAGCCTATTCCACTAATGATGGGCCTCATGGGAGGATCCTCTATGTTTTTATGGATTATAGGTAGACCATAAATTGCCGGGATCACTGGATGGCTGTTAAGGAGGAATTTGTACTCATTATCATTAATGAAACCTTCCTCTTTACCCCTAACTAGCAGGTTGGCCACTTCTATTCTCAATTGACTAAGTTCGGTGAACGTAGATCTTTTGTAATGTTCTTTTACATTCAATAGCTCCCGTATCTTTCCCTCATATGCCGGAGTGTCAAATAGCACAACTCCCCCGCCTTTGTCGGCGGGTTTGATCGTTAGTTCATCACAATTTTGGAGGTTAGTTAGAGCTGTTCTTTGTGCCTTAGAAAGGTTATTGTTGCCCTTTTTACTTGCAGAGTTAGTAAATAAAGTTTTGATCTCCACTCCCACAACGCGTTCGAAGATCTCAATATTTTTATCAACTTGGTGGAGACTTTGCAGAAAGGTAGATTTTGGTTTAAGACCGGTGACACTAGGGGCTGGTTCATAAACTTTATCTTCAAAGAATCTATTTAATCGTACTTTTCTAAAGAGGGTTTTCAAATCACTGTTGCATAATTCTGACATAATATATCCCCATTTTTGATCCTACTTTGATGTATCAAGAAAGTAAAGTCAATAGTCCATTTTGAATTCTTGTAAATACCTGTTTTTGAAAACAAATATACACTGCTTTTTGAACAACCTATGTCTGTGGCAAGTGTAATTTTGACTATTGTGAATCATCTTATAGTCGTCTGGATTAATGACAATTATGTAACAAAACCATATGAGTGCCGGGACACTAGTTTAGTTATATTGTCTCTCATGGTTAATGCTTTGCAGAAACCTGAGTATTATAAACATCCAGGTAATAGGGTGCTTTGTATCCCTAGTGGCACCGCCCTTGAACCAAATGCGTTTGTTGTAAACACTGTGTCAACATTATAAGGTGACCTGATCTGATTATACATTTTGTGGATGTGCGCCCCGTTCATCACATTACTACCAGAGATCTTTTTTGTTAATAGACTTCAGCACCTTTATTCTCCTAGGAGACCTACATTTTCACTTGGAAGACCTCACCGACCCCTATTCAATAGCCCTGCTGGAGATCGTTGTAAACCTCGGCCATACCCAGCACATCCCAAGACCTACCCAACCTGTTGGACTTTTTCTGGACCCGATCATATTCTGCTTCAGAAACATTTTCGTAGACAAAGCATTGCCCATCACCTAGACAGATCACGCCCTCGTCTGCTTTAGCATTCCTGTCCCGAACCATAGAAGACTTACAACAAATGACCAGCCGCTGCTGCTGGAATAATGCCTCAGGAAAAAAAGTGGGTTCCTGCCCTCTTCGCGCACTTTCCTGAACACACCAGCAGCCTGACAGAAGAGATAAAGAACTTCAGTGACTGGATCACAGTTGGTGCCGACTTACTGGCACCGTTCAGCACAGAACAAGAACTCAAGACAGCTCCTACACAGAAGAACTCCTGATGATGGAACAACTTTGTGAACTACTAGAGCACAAGTGGAGAATGAGTTGGGACCTGCTGACAGGAATACCTTCACATCCGTCTTTAGATGCTGCCATCACAAATTCCAGATCACTAAGCACGCAGCACTCTCAAGACTGCATTGATGCCACATGTAACAACAGCAAGTAAATCTTCACCATCGTCAGAATTTTGGAGCACCTACAGCCACATCCAGCAACATCAACCCATTTGCAGGACCTCTGCGACATGCTCTCAGAATGTTTCTGCATCATGGTCACAGACACATATGGAAACTTTAACCCACAACCAGAGTACATCTCCGCCGAAGAACGTACTCTGACCATGTGGGATACCATCCCCACAGATAAATCAGTTGTCACCATGAGATCTATCCACTGTGGTTCCGTAAGATCCCTGCTTCTACCACGCATGTGTTCAACAAGTGACCCACCCCCATCACTGAAGGTCTGCCTCCCATACTCAGTACCTCCCATCAACTGTGCCTCCTGCCCTGAAAGCTGAAAAAATGCTGCTTTTACCACCCTCTCAAGAAATCCTCTGTGGACAAAGCCAAGCTCACTAACTACACACCATTCTTCCTCCTGCGGTACCTGGCCAAGGTACTTGAAAAACGTATCAGTAGATGCGTCACCAACCCACCCTGTCAACCACAAGCTCCTTGATGCCATACAGTCCGGATTCAGATACTACCACAGTATAGAGACAGCCTTCATCACTGCAATAGGCATCTACGACATGATCCTGGATAGAGGAAATACAGCAGCCCTCATCCTACTGGACTTATAGGCTTTTGACATAGTATACCAACCCATCCTCATCAGACATCTACATAAGATTCAAGGACTCAAGTTTCCAAGTTTATTGATAGTTCAAAATATAATTGAATCACCATTTGCATAAAAACAATCACATAAAAAAAGTTACAACTTTAATGCGTAAGTATGCCTGATTTTCACATAGATAAAACAATAAATAGTGAGTTAAAAAATCCTCCTAGGCAAAAGTGCATTAAGACTGACCCCATAACCTCTCCTCCCATCATATTCTTTACACTTTTTTCCGTCAAGCTCATTGTGAGAATGCGGCACCCCCCCTTCTGGCTTTGTTGTACAGGGGATAGAAAACAGCAAATGTTCATCTTTTTCTACATCAGTTTTTAACTAAAACAATAACATGGCCCTGCAACCAGGAGTTTCCCATATCTAAACTGTAAAAACACTCTACATGTGCGTGCTGGGCATATGAAATCTAAAACTTCCTCAGGGTTGCTGGTGGACTTATGAAGTAGAAAATACCTAGATAAGCTGCCCATATGAGTTTGGTGCTCCCTGAAAGTGGCAGTTTTCTCATGAACCCTTTTGTTTTTACCATCTGTGTGTTTCATGGTCGGATAAATGTAATCTCTTATCTGAATGTATGACAGACAAAATTACTTTATTCGGTATCCATGAATACCATAAAAGTGTACACCAAACATTTAAAAACACAAGAATTAAAACACTCTACAAGGTGCTACAATAAAGATGGAATACTAAACTTCTTACAGATACTACTAGAATAGGCTGTCAATTATAATTGATATACACAGAGGGCCTTCTGATCAGTGGGAAAGATATCTGGAGCAGAGGGCTATGATGCCAGCTTGGCAGGCCAAAGAATTACCCCCAAACAGAACTCCTTAAAATCGTCAACATCTAAAAAGCCCAATCATAAACCTCATGCCGGACAGCCCTGGGGGTAAGGAAGAAGGGTCACGTGATCAGAGTCAACATCCGGAGTCTATAGTTTTTCTCAGTCTTGCGGCCATCCTTAAAAAATTACTCTGCAAAAAAGTGTGAGGGCCTCCTCAGACAATTTCAGGAATAGTTGCACCACCCTTGCATGTTTGAACCTAGCAGACTTTAAAATTATTTTTAAAAACAACATTCTGGGGTGGGTGTAAAAAGGGCACAATAAAACAAAATGGAGCGTATCCTGCAGAGACTTGTAGCCGCAGCCGCAGGGGCCCCTTAACTCAATCGTTGATAAAAACCCTGCTGGACACCCCAGTATTTGGTGAAGTTGGTTCATCCTAAATCTCGTCATCAGGAATCTGTCCTGGGCATTATAAAAGTAGGCCAAATATGGTTCCATTCCAGGACTAGATTTAGCAAGTAGGTGGACTCTTACGGATGGTTTGATCAACTCGGTATCGTCCCTGGCGGAGGCCCTCTGCTTTAAAAATGCCGACTTAACAATCTCCTTAGCCTCTGCTACCAACGACTTCGGGTTGTCATAATAGTCGACATGACCCAGGCCAACCAGGGTTTCCTTAACATATTTCAGCCAGGGGATGTTATGCCCATGCTCCCTTTTTAGGGCAATCAGATATAATCTGCCTTCCAAGGGACGCTTCGGCGTTGGTTCATGTTTTTATCCAACAAGAGAGGGGTTTTAATTGGATCTCATCTCTGATATAGGAGAGACCTAACTCTTCATGAATGGAGTAAGATGGGGTACTCTGTGGGACTCTCAATAACCTTCGCAGGAATTTGTTTTCTTCAATCTGTATCTTTGTGGGATCAGCAAATCCCCATACCTCACTTCCATATAGCATTTTTGCCTTGCAAATGGCCCTGTACAAGTTGGTGATTTGTTCTGGGGCCCAGCGTCCCAGCCTATGTGCAAATTTCATAATTGCCCCCGAAGAACTAGAGAGAGAGAGATCTGCATTTCCCCTCTATCAGTTTATTAAACCTAGTCCGGGAGTCAAACACAATGCCTAAATAAGAAAATGCCTGAACTTTTTCTAGATAGTGGGAGCCAATCTTGAAGGTACATTTTCTACCTGGTCTTTTCCCCATCTCCATGATGTAGGATTTGGAGAGATTAGCGGACAACCCCAGGTTCTCCATAAAGCTAACAAAACCATCAATCAGGTGCTGGAGGCCCCATGCGGTGCGAGACCGCAGCACTGCGTCATACGCGTACAACAGGACCGGTATTTCTCTGTTACCTATCCTCTGGCTATCTGCCCCTAATTACCCCAGAGTCTTGTCTAAAGCATTAAGATATAATGTGAATAAGAAGGGAGCCAAAATACAGCCCTGTCTGACACTCCTAGAACAGGGAAAAGAATCCGAGGTGTCACCCTCCTCATTATATCGGACCCGGGCTGAAGTGTTCTGGTGTAAGGTACATAAAATATTCACCAGTCCTGGATCCACGCACATGGTCCCCAGTAGCTCCCACAGTTTGGTACGATTGACCAAGTACACCCGTCTCATTACTGGCGACTATGTACTTGGCAACAAGGAGGTAGAGATTAAGGCTTTGGTCAGTTGTTGAGCGACCTGGCCTGAAGCCATACTGGATGTCCGAGATGATTTCGTGCTCTTCCGCCCATTCCATTAGGCGGTTAAGGATTACTCTCCCCATGACTTTCACTGAGACGTCAATCAGGGAAATAGACCTATAGCCTTGTGGGTTATCTTTAGCACCCTTTTTGAAAATTGGAACGATTATCGCATTGGACCATGAAGGGGGCATACCTGTCTCCACTGCTGTGTTAATCACTCTTACTAAGATTGGAGCCCACAAGTCTACCTGAGAAAGCAGGAGATCTGGGGGTATCCCATCCGGTCCCGGGGCCTTGTTACGGGTTAGTCCCTCGATTCCCGCTTTTATCTCGCCCAAAGCAAAGGGTATTTCCAGAGATGTTTGATTTTCTACCCCTTCAGATGGAAGTACGATGCTTGGGCAATCATGGTTATAAAGACCTTTAAAATGCTCCGCCCAAGCCTCTGGTAGAACATGGCAGGCAATTTTAGGTTTGTTCTGATCTTGAAAGAGAGGTTCATTCACAATTTTCCAGAAGGCAGACCTGTCCCTCGCTTCAGCTGCCTCCCTCAGATTTTCCCATGCTTCATTTTGCAGTGAGGATTTACAGTAATTCAGGGCCTGTTTATACCTCCCCCTGCACAATGACACAGAGCTTGTCTTTGGGGACCGACTTTAGGGCTGCTTCCAGGTCTCTAAGGGCACTAGAGCATTGCTGGTTAAACCACCTTGGGGTGTCTTCTACTTTTTTCCTAGTTGTACTTCTGAGGAGCTCATCAATACGCCAAGCAACCCCCTCGTATGCAGTAATTAGGCCCGCCCCCTCAATGGCAGGGTCCAAGCACAACCATAACTGTTGGTTTTCCCCCGTCAGTAAAGCCTTATAGAATTATCACAGTCAATATTTGCCCATCTTAATCTTCTCCCCGGTCCGTTGCTTCAAAAGAGCCTCTGGTCTGTTTGCACGGGGTATGCTTGACTGGATCAGGACCCTGTAGGGTCAGGACCAGCGGGTTATGATCGCTGAAGGGGCTTAATTTGACATTAAAACTCAATATCCGACAAATTAGGGTAGTCGGTACAAAACTAAAATCTATAATGGATCCCCTTTCTTTACCTTTAAAGGTTGGAGGGATGCCCACGGCCCCAACTACTCTTATCAGATCTAATGTGTGTGTTAGGGCAGGGGTGCCCAAGACCTTACTTAGCTCCAATCCCTCCCTGGTGTGTTCCATGTGTAATCCTGCTTCCCTTGGGCAT
Source organism: Lissotriton vulgaris (assembly GCF_964263255.1). Taxonomy (NCBI): domain Eukaryota; kingdom Metazoa; phylum Chordata; class Amphibia; order Caudata; family Salamandridae; genus Lissotriton; species Lissotriton vulgaris. The sequence goes on from NC_141685.1 coordinate 1,192,860,622, forward strand.
GATTCCCAGACCCCCTGATTGTTAAGTAGGTGGTCGCATAGATGGCAATTAAAATCTCCCATCACTACCAGCTGCGCTCTACTCCCTCCTTGTGATTCAGATCTTGTCAACCTATGGTCCAGCTCTGCCAGGCTGGCCAAAATCTGTCCACCATTAGTGGCGTTATTAAATTTAATGAGAGTCAGTTTCAAACCCCTAGTTGTGAACTGTATCCCTTGGATGCAAGCAGAGTCCCAGGCTAGGTTCTTCCATTTTCCCCTTAGCCTCAGGTCCACATACGTGATCAAATCTCCCTTAGCTAGCCCAGGCGAAGAACTTCGTGCGGGGATGAAGTACATTTTATACCCTTCCATTACTAGATTGGCCGAATCCTCCTCCCAAGTTTCCTGCAGGCAGATTATTTTAAATCTCCCTATGTATTTCAGCCAATCCTGATTTTTTTATTTGCTAGATAGGCCTGCTATGTTCCAGGTGATTATATTAAAAATTCCCATTCCATCTGATAAAGAAGGATTAGGACCCAAGACAGTGAACCCCTTATGAGGTGCCAGCCCTCCAGGAGGACTAGATTCAGTGCCAAACTCTCTATGAGCTATCTGTACTGTGGACTGTATTGGAATATCAATCTGCTTCCCACCTACTCCTCCCGCGACCGTAGCTAACTGCACTTCCTCCATGGCGCCCACTTGATCTATAATTGGCCCCTCGGGTAGTCAATCCAGGTCGCTTAGGCTGGAAATATTGTGTAAGGGGGCGTATCGATTAAGCAACGGCACTAAATGCGCCCCATCCGTTATACTTGCCCTTATTCGCCTGGGGCCTTCCCTCTTCTGGGCTTGCTCAAGATCTCTGTAGAAGAAGCCTAGTGGGAGTAATCTAGCCCTGCAATCACTCACATCCTGAAAAATCCCCTTCTTTTGATGGTACAATAGATCTCTTACCATCTCCGGGTATCTGAAATTCAATATTACACAGTCTCCGGGAATCCCTTTCTGCTCTTTCCAATCATGATACTCTTCTGGCCATTAAAATGTGTCTGTGGTTACTTATACTGAAACCTAAGTTGATGGCTAACCAGTGCGCTGCTTTGTTAATCAAGGAACAAGTGGTGTCTTCCCTGCCCTCTGAACATGGCTGGATCCCTGTCAGAACCACTGTGTTGGGACTTAGTGCTGGAGGTAAATCTAATACTGGTAATTCCTGGGTGTTATTTGCCATGTCCACCTGTGGAGGTACTAGTTCAGTTAGTCACGCACCTCCCCCTGATCACACGATGTAGTATCGCTGTTAGATCGGGCCACTGGCCTCTCCTCCCTTAATTGCCTGTTAACTTCGCTTGGGCTTGAGTGACCCTGAGCCTCACTACAGGTGCCTCCTTCTCGTGGGTTCTTCCTTAACGCCTCTTGCCTGTCTTCGCCCCACTTGTGCCATCATTGGGTAGTCCTAGCTTGGGGTGTGTAATAGTCTCAACATCTCCCCTCCCCTTCGGCCGTGGCCCTTTCTCAATTACGCCCTCCGTCCTATCTTTTGTTATTAGTTGCGAGAGTTGCCCTTCTATTACGTTTAGCCTCTTCTGGAGAGGTCCCAAATACGCTAATAATAGGGATTCAAATTTAGTGATCAACTCTTTGTTGCATGCCTCCAATAACGGTGCCTCGGAACAATTGGGGCACCTCGTGGGGGTTGTCGATGCCTCTTCTTCCAAGGCCCCCCTCCCTCTCACTACTGCTCTCTGTCCTGTCTTTTTCTGGGTATACAGTCCCCCCTTCTTTGTGCACCTAGCTTGGACTTTGGTCTCTCTTGGATTATTATTATTAGTAGTAATGGCCTTTGCCTGTAAAACCTTTTTTGAGCGCGTGATCACCTCCCCACTGGGCTCTGGGGAAGTTTCTTCCGCTGTCTCCTGCTTAGGTGTGTTTGCCTCCTCATCCCTTCGCCCTAGAAGGTCAGGTGTCAGAGAGATGCGATCCTGTGAGTCCGCCCCCTCTTGAGGGGAAGTATGTGACTGATCTTGATCGTTGTCATCTAGCTCAATGGTTTGTGGTGATGTGGTCACCCCTACTGTTAGTGCTGGAGAATGTATTGTCAATTTCAAAAGGACAGTGGTCCAAAGCAGTTTCAAAGATATACAGTAATGATAACAAGACAAGCCGTGATGAGCTGCTATATATTTATCAGAGTCCAGCCGGACATGGAATTTATTTTCATAACGATAGTTGAATTGTTAGTGCATAAGCAACATTTCAAGAAATAGAGAGCACAATCCTGTGCTTTACCGCAGAACAGAGAAAGTGAGGAATAAGGAATAGTTGTGAGGAAAGGAGATATCGCAGGCAAAAGAGAAGTGAGCAAGCTGGACACTTTTAAATCCGTGTTACAAGTGTTTTGCCAGAGTAGTACATACAGAAATTGGTACACATTGGCTTTACTGTATACCTACTATAAAATGTCGACGTTTCAATCTCGCGCTCAAGGGTACAATGGGATCATCATCAGGACTGTACAAAATTACTATGCCTGGTAAAAACAATGATGCGCCTGTATGAAGAAGAAAAACAGGAAAAAGAAAAGGTTTTCAGATTTTTGGAAAGGGGTTCTATTCAGGTTTTTGAAGGAGAGAGTCAACAACGCTCAATACATACAAGTATAACATTTCCTCGGAATCGCAGTGAGGTTCAAGTGGACTCTAAGTTGAACAATGTGCACAATTTCTACAGGCACACACACACCACCAGCCATCAGTGCACGCATCAATTGTTAACGCATCCACAATTAACTGTTGTAGCAATCGCAGTATGGCGCACTTTACTTTTAAACATGTCAGTGCACGCGTTTCCACCAGGCACACACACCACCAGCCTTCAGTGCACGCTTCCAGACACACACACACCACCAGCCGTCAGTGCACCCTTTGCCACCAGGCACACACACCACCAGCCGTCAGTACATGCTTTCAACAGGCACACACACAACACCAGCCGTCAGTGCACGCTTTCACCAGGAACACACACCACCAGCCGTCAGTGCACGCTTCCACCAGGCACACACACCATCAGCCTTCAGTGCATACTTCCTGACACACACACCCCAGTCATCAGTGCACTCTTTGCCACCAGGCACACACACCACCAGCCGTCAGTGCACGCTTTCACCAGGCACACACACAACACCAGCCTTCAGTGCACGCTTTCACCAGGCACACACACCACCAGCCGTCAGTGCACGCTTCCACCAGGCACACACCATTAGCCTTCAGTGCACGCTTACAGACACACACCACCAGCCGTCAATGCACGCTTTCAACAGGCACACACACACCACCAGCCATCAGTGCACACTTTCACCAGGCATACACACCACCTGCCGTCAGTGCACACTTTCACCAGGCACAGACACCACCAGCCGTCAGTGCACGCTTTCACCGGGCACAAACACCACCAGCCGTCAGTGCACGCTTTCACCGGGCACAAACACCACCAGCCGTCAGTGCACGCTTTCACCGGGCTCAAACACCACCAGCCGTCAGTGCACGCTTTCACCGGGCACAAACACCACCAGCCGTCAGTGCACGCTTTCACCGGGCACAAACACCACCAGCCGTCAGTGCACGCTTTCACCGGGCACAAACACCACCAGCCGTCAGTGCACGCTTTCACCGGGCACAAACACCACCAGCCGTCAGTGCACGCTTCCACCAGGTACACACTACCAGACGTCAGTGCACGCTTTCACCAGGCACACACACACCACCAGCCGTCAGTACACGCTTTCACCAGGCACACACCACCAGCCAATAGTGCAAGCTTTCACCAGGCACACACACACCACCAGCCATCAGGGCACAATTCCTACAGGTACACACACCACCAGCCATCAGTGCACACATTAATTGTTAACGCATCCACAATTAACTATTGTAGCAATCGCAGTATGGCACACTTTACTTTTAAACATATTCTTCTAAAGCGCAGCATGCCACCATTGCTACAAAAATAAATACACATTTTTTGGCCTACAATTTATAGACTTTTGTTGCAATTGTTGTTGCAATATTTCGCAATGCCAATAGCTCAAACTTAATTAATGCGAGACCTATTGCATTGCAACTGCTTGTTTTAAATAGAGGGACGATTTTCAATTTTGGATTTCCCAAAGGGAGACCTGAGTCTAAGTCCCCAAACAAGGTGTTTAAGAAACACTCTTCCTTTTCAAGGTCAAACACAGGTTCTGGGAAAGACAGTAGATAGAGAGGTAAGCCTGCTTGAGCTGAAGCTTCTCTTTGCCCTCCAAGTGGGGCAGCCAAATGGAAGCTATGGTTCACAGATAATTCCATAGGAGAATGTACCTTAAGTATTGGCTTAACAGATCTGGACTTATTTACATAGTTATTTACATTCTGCACTATGAACAAAATTGCAGTCATCATTTCCAGTATATGATCGGAACTAGACCCCAATTTTTCAAATGGGGACAGAATGGAATATAGGATGTTTTCAATACAAAAAAGGTATTCGGATTACACCATCCCCACCATTTCCTTTCCCAGTCTGCGTGCTTGGAAGGAATAAATTGTGAACTGATTCAGAGGAAGAACCAATTAAATGACTTGAGCTACAGTACAGGGGGCATAAAAAGACGTTGGGGAGAAGAGCTTAAAGTTAAAAGACTCCTTTCATTAGATCGAATCTTTGGAGGCTCGCCCTAAGTGGTGTACTCTTAAGGGGCTCCCCAGCCCCCTGAGTGCCCTTCAATATCCATATCAGGGAGTGTAAAATCATCCCCAATTAACACCGCCCTATCTACTGTACTAGAAACAGCTCACAGAGGTTTCTCCAGACCACTACCCTCGTGTACCCCCTTACGGGTATCTCCCCGGTCATGTGAGACAAAATAAAGACAATCTCTATGAAACCTATCAGGGGAGTTATGAAGCAGTTCCTGAAATACGACAGGAGCCTCGGCATCTGGGGAGGAAAGTGTAGCAGTAGATGGCAGGGCTAAATCTTCCTGGACCCGCCCATTTATCTGGATTCTGCCTCCGACAGAGATGCCATGGCCCCTGAGAGGCAACATCAATCGATATAGAGGGTGGCATGGAGAGGGTCCCTGGATAAAAAGCAGAGGTCAGTCCACCGGGAGTCACTGCTGCCACCTAAGGGGAGGAGTCAGCCTGAAAGCAGAGTCAGCCCAAAAACTTGAAAGTAAAAACCTGCCCTTTTGGACCCTGTTTGCTATCCCCTAGTTTTTCATTTTATACATCTTTAGGTTCTCTGCTTTGGGCAGCCACACAAGTGAGGTATCGTTTTTATCAGGAGACCAAGGGGATTGCTGGGTGGTAGGAAACGTGTGCCAGTGCAGTGATCCGACAACTTTTCAGCACAGAAATATGAAGAAAGTGTGACTTGTTAGCTAAGTTTGAGGTTTGCAAGAGAGTCTGGGTATTACAATGCTGCAGGATCCAGGCAGACCACACCACCATCCATGTGCATCTCCAGATAAGCTCCAGCCAAGCAGAAAGCCAGCCAAGTGACAGTCCACGCACACCACCAGAAATGTGCCATCCACGCGGACCACTAGCCAAGCGACCGTTCACGAACACTGCCAGCCAAGTGCTAGTCCACACACACTGCCAGCTATGCACAGGTCCACAGACCCACACCCAGCAAAATGCAGGTTCACACCCAGCCAGCCAAATGCCAGTATACACAAAACGTCAGCCAAACTCCGGTTCACACACACACAGACACACAAACTTTCACTTGTGTCTAGTGGTTTTCTACTTCCCTTGGGGGCAGATGAGCCTAAAAATATTGCTGATCTGCCCCCGAAAGGGGCAAAAACTGCCAAAATGTGTGCACAGAAAGGGGCCGCTCCCTGACATGCCCATAAACATATTTCTGGTGCCTAGTTGGCTTTCTACCCCCGGGGCAGATGAGGCTATTTTCTGGGAAGAAGTGGGGGCATTAACATCCCCATTCTGGGCAGCCCTCACCCTTGAAATACTAATATATATATTTCCTGGATCACTTGTGGGCTCCCTAGTGGGTGGGCAGATCAGGGGTTATTGCCTGTATATATCCCCAGTGGGGGCAGAAAGATTGGACATTTGTTTTTTTAGTGGGTTGGGGGCAATGGCATTCTCATTTTGGGGAGCCCCAAACCCCTACTCTGGCTAAAGAAAATACTCCCTGGTGGTTCAAAGGCACATGCCCAAGAGTCTGCTTCCCCACCTGGGTGTCTAGTGGTGGATCCCTGCATTGGGATCACCCTCCTGTGGTGATTCTCAAGCAGGTATCCACTAGGAAAGGGTACCATTTGAAAGGGGAGATACATACTCCCCTTTCAAATGACACCTCTCCCATCTGCCGCCTCAGTGCTCGGGGGGGGCTGACTTAACCCAGCGAGCATATAGGCAGTAAAAGTCAAACAAACTGCTCCGCTCATTTCACTTTTACTGTAATGGTAGTTAATCGTCATTACAGTGACAAAAAAATGCTTTGGGAAAGCTAATTCCCAACTTCTTATCATGGCAAACTAGACATGCAGCCAAACTTGCAGCCAAACTTGCCACCTAATGTGATTTGTGCAAAGGTGGTCTTGCTCCTCTCAAACATTGTTTGACATTACCAAGAAGGTGAGGCAACTTTTCACAACCCTAGGGGGAATCTACCTAATATTAGACTCTGAGGACATAGCTAATAGTGCAAAAAAATATTGCATACAGTTATCTGCGTAAAATAGAGTGGCCCATAACTTATATTGTATGTACCATGCATCAGTCACACTTCTGGTCATACTTATCCCTAAAATCATTTGGTGTTTTACGTGAGTTGGCATAAGCATTCACATCTCTGGCGACCCGAGCGGATATATCCATCTTCTAAAACCTGAAATAAATGAAAAAGAATCAAATCTGTATATCTGGTTTTAGCACCTATATGTTGTGTGGCATTGTCATGTGTATTGTGCACACCATAAACTGACCACTATATATATATGACACAAAGGCACATAAAGTGTATTCCATGACTCAGTTGTACACCTAATTAGAATCTTTGCTACACAATACATATTATGTGTAGCTTAAAAGAAAAATATATATGTAAGCCTCATTTGACCACTCCATGATTACCCTGATCTCACCTGCTTCCAGCGCCCTTATTTAAAATAGAAAATCGTCCCACTCACTACTCCAACGGACGGACGGAATATGGGAGCCCTGACAAAAGCCAGAGAACCGTATGGGCTTATTAAATAGCCAAAACATGTTGGTATTAATTATCTGCTTGATGAGGCATTGAACCTCATCTGATAACTGATACACATGATTTCTAATCATACTGAAGGTACCCAATAAGAAAGGATATCCCTTGGGTTTGCCTCCAGGTTTTTGTACCATTCGTGTGAATCCCTTCAATACTACTGCTTGCATTTATGTAAGAACTCCTAGGATCGGTGGTGTCCACTAATGTATGTATGTATGTATGTATTTATAATCTTTTATAGCGCGTATCTGTCACCCCACGGGTATCCTGGCGCTTTGAATGATGAAAATCCTGCTATACATCCTACTGGAATTTAGGAATTAAGAAGATGCAGTCCTAGGAAAAAGATGTGTTTTTAAGAGTTTCTTGAAAGAGACAAGGTCTTGCGTACTTCTCAATCTAAGGTGCTATTTACCTACCAATGTCTTGGGAAACTGCCAATGATGAAGCATGTCACAATAAGTTGTTGGTAAGGTGTCTTCCCCCAAATCTTTTAGTTCCTGTAGAGCCTAGACATTCTCCCAAACAAACCTCAGAATTGTTTTGTGTTATAATTTTGGTTAAAAACAGCTAGAAATAGAAATTAAAGACCCTTTTTAGTATGTTACTCAAAATCCAATTTAATGTTCAAATCACTCTTTTAATAACTAATAAGTAAAGGGTACCTTTTTCCTGCGGGATTGCCATTTGCTTGAGTTTCAACTTTTACTGGCGACCCATTTGATGAGGTGTGCAAACTGTTCCCAGAAAAGGACCAAAACTTGGGTTTTGGGAGGTGTTTCTGTTCCTGTGGCAGGCTTACTATTTGGGGTTTTCCTCCCAGGAACTTGATTAACTTCAGAGAGGCCTACCCTCTCACAGGCAATGTTTGCTGACACCTGGTAGGGCTCTTCTTTATTTCTGTAGCCAGGGAGGCTCCAATGACAATGTGACCACAGTGGTTTAGAGTGACTACAAAAGAGGGGTAAAAATTGCAAAAAACACAGTTGATGGACAGAATGCAGAACAATGTCTTACATTCACCCCAGTACAAAGATCTGGGCCTAAATGCATCGTTTGTTTGTACTCCACACCACCCTAGGTCAGACAATGGCTATATGCAAATCAGCCTTGACCCCGTGCCTCATGGGAACAGTCCAGCCCGAACTACCAAGCCATGTCTTTCCTAGACCGGAATCAAGCATCCAAGGACCGTTTTCTGGCTATCAGCCTTCTTCAGCCTGGATAGTTTGACTCCAGTGGTGTGGAGAGCCTGGGACTCACGTCTGAGCATACCCAGCCCACTCGGGGTGAAAATTGCAAACACAGTTGATGGACTGAAAGCAGAACAATGTCTTACATTCACCCCAGTACAAAGATCTGGGCCTATATTATTATTATTATTATTATAGAGGCTTTTATAACGCGCTCTGCTACTAAATAGTATAGTATCCTGGCGCGAAGAGAAAAAAGAAGGGGACAGATCACAGTAGATGCAAGGGAGGAGCAGCCTTTAGGCATTGGTGTTGAAGAGGTAGGTTTTTAGGCCTTTCCTGAAAGCCATGATGGAAGGGGCTGTTCTCAATTGCAGAGGCAGGGTATTCCAAGCTCTCGCTGCTCTAACAGAAATGGATTGTCCGCCAAGCCTGCTATATTTGAACTTTGGTACAGTCATTTGATGGAGATTGCTTGATCTAAGAGGGCGATTAGGGGCATAGAGAGAGAATCTTTTTCTCAAATAGGTAGGGCCTGTTAGGTGGAGTGCTCGGTATGCTAGCACAAGAATCTTGAATAGGATCCTTTGCGCCACTGGAAGCCAGTGAAGGTCTCGGAGTGGTTGGCGAACGCTAGATCTTCTGGGAATGTTAAACAGCAGCCGGACCGCAGCATTTTGGATGACTTGGAGGCGATGGATCAGATAGGCTGGGAGTCCGCTGTAGAGAGCATTCGCATAATCCAGTCTGGATAATATCAGAGCGCGAATGACCGTCTCCTTAGCTGATCGCGGAAGCAAAGGAAGGAATCTGCGTAGAGTTTTAAGAGTGGAAAAGCAGATTCCGGTGAGTTTTTTCAGGTGATCTTCAAATCTGAGATTATTGCTGAACCAGATTCCTAGGTTTTTTGCAGGTCCACCTGTGGATTTAGGGCTGGGAAAATCGGTGGGCCAGAGAGAATCATAGAAATTATCTGGGAAGGAGCCGTACAGTAGAATCTCAGATTTGCTCTCATTGCACTTAAGTTGAGCCAAGGCCAGCCAGCGGAAGACCGATGATAGGCAAAATTGGACTCTCGTCGTGTCAAGGTTGTTTTTGGGCCATGTAAACAAGAGCTGGGTATCATCGGCGTAGGCCATAATTTTGGCCCCCAGCTGTTCCGCAAGATAGATAAGGGGGGTCATATAGACATTAAAAAGCAGGGGGCTCAGGGTGGAGCCCTGTGGAACGCCAGTTGAGAGTTTTTTGGGAGAGGAAGAGAAAGGTGGCATCCACACTTGCTGGGACCTGTCATCTAAGAAAGATCTCAGCCAACCGAGGGCAGGGCCAGTTATGCCAATGTCTGCTAGTCTGGTGAGTAGGAGGGAGTGAGGGACCGTATCGAAGGCGGCAGAGAGGTCCAATAAAATCAGCGCCGCTCTGCCACCTCCGTCTAGGCACTCCCGGATAGCCTCAGAGACCTCAACCAGGGCCGTCTCTGTGCTGAAAGCAGCTCTAAAACCTGATTGCGCAGGGTGGAGAGCTTGAGAGTCTTCTACGAATCGGTCCAGCTGCGAGAATGCAACTTTTTCGCATATCTTTGTTAGAGCTGGCAGTAAGGAGATGGGTCGGAAATTAGCGGGAGTTTTTGGATCTAGGCCATTTTTCTTAAGGAGTGGTAGCAGTTTTGCCTGTTTCCAGCAAGCTGGAACTGTGGCGCTGGAAAAGGAGAGGTTCACTATATGCGTCACCTCTTGGCCGACTGTGTTAGCCAGGCCCGCAAGGACTCTGGCTGGGCAAGGGTCCGCTGGGGAACCCGATTTTAGGGTGGCCAGAATTTTCGCGACCTCAGTTGGATTCACCGGAGTGAAGAGGGCAAACTGATCCGTAGAAGTGGGCATAGTGGGAGTAGGAGTGGTCATAGAGGCTGGGAAATTGTTGCATACAGTGAGCAGATCATCTTGGATTTTATCGATTTTTTTCCACAAAAAACACAGAGAGTTCTTCACACCATTTTGCCGATGAGGCTAGAAGAGGGTGAGCGGCGCAAGGGGAGACAAAGCTTTTAACAACAGCAAAGATTTCCGCGCTGTTGTTGTTGGCCTTGGAAATACGCCCTTCATAGTATGAGCTTTTTGCCACTTTAATTGCAGCATAATATTTCTTTTGAGCTGTTCTAAGTTCTTTCTTGGCCTCAGGGAGGTATGCTTGTCTCCAACATCTTTCGAGTTTTTTACAGCCTGATTTAAGATCGCGGAGGGTGTTGGAGAACCAGGGTTTAGAGGGGGAGGAGCGAACTCTACAGACGCGACCTGATTTGGTTGAGAGAGCAACACCTTCTTTAATCCATGAGTTGAATACGCTCACTGCTGGTTCAATTTCTGAAGGCAGTGAGGGGCGAGAGGTATGGAGATGGTCACAGAGTGAAGCTAAATTAATTTTCTGTGTATGAGCCACAGATTGGTTGGTCTCAGCAGGGCGGGACAAGGGCCAGGAGAATCTTATTAGCATGTGATCAGACCAGTTTAATTTCTCAGGTTCGGACATATTTATATTAAAATTGGTGCATACTAAATCAAGGGCATGACCCCCTGAGTGAGTGGGAGCCTTGATCCACTGTTTCAGTTGGGCCATCGCAAACGCATCGTTTAGCCGAACTGTGTCGGATAGATCAAGCTGGTCCACATGGATATTAAAGTCCCCCAGAAGGAGATATGTGGGGTATTTCAGGGCGCGTGGGACTATCATGTCCTCTAGTGCCTCTAGAAATTTTCCTGCGTGGCCAGGTGGTCGGTAAACCAGAGATCCACCTAAGGTAAAGTGAGCCCCTAAAGTGAGAGAAAAATGGAGTACCTCAGCATCAATGGATGGGCCCATAGGGTCTAGAGAAAAGGTCCATTTATCCCGAAAAATGGCTGCTACGCCACCTCCTCTGCCTAGGGGGCGGTCTTGTCTGATAATTTTAAAGCCACGTGGGATGGCAAGTTCGATCACTGGGTTACATGTGTCATTGAGCCATGTTTCGGTGACAAAGAGAAGGTCAAACTCGTTGTCACTTAGTAGCTCGAATATTTCATTAGAATGTTTTACCAGAGATCTGGCATTGATCAAGCCGGCCCGGAGACTAGACGGGTCAGTAGCACACTGTGTGGAGGCTGGAAGAGTAGGTTGAGAGCGGAATGAGCATGATTGACAAGTGTACTGAACAGCATCCGCCGGGTCCCATTGACTCGAACAGGAGCAAGATTTAGTGTTCAGTGCAATTAAATACTCACGAGAGTAGGGAACACGCAGCCGGTTACAGGGTAGGGGGGCAGCTGCAGGGGGGCTGGCGCTGGCCGCGTCCGGGACGCGGACGGGCGCAGACGGGCTTGCCTTAAGCGCGCCTTCGGCGCGCAAACGGCGCTCCCGCTGCGCTCGTCCGCTGCGCTTCCGGTGGCAACACATGATGTAGCCAACGTAGGGGGCGTGGCCTGTGATGTGGGCGTGGCCCAGGGACTCGCCTGAATGGCGTGGTATCGGTCGTTGCAGCCGGCGCTATGCAGCGCTTCACGGCTGTTTCAGGAGGGCTTAGGGAGAGTAGCACACACAAGTAAAAGCAATAGATTTCAGGTATTTTTAAAAAGATAACACAGAGAAGCTCCCGGCGTGTGCCTGCGGAGTCCTTCAGTTTCTCGAGGCGGCGCTCACCAAGGCGCGTTTTTATAGGCTGCCTGACGTAGGGGGCGTGGCCTGTGATGTGGGCGTGGCCCAGGGACTCGCCTGAATGGCGTGGTATCGGTCGTTGCAGCCGGCGCTATGCAGCGCTTCACGGCTGTTTCAGGAGGGCTTAGGGAGAGTAGCACACACAAGTAAAAGCAATAGATTTCAGGTATTTTTAAAAAGATAACACAGAGAAGCTCCCGGCGTGTGCCTGCATCGTTTTTTTGCACTCCACACCACCCTAGGTCAGACAATGGCTATATGCAAATCAGCCTTGACCCTGTGCCTCATGGGAACAGTCCAGCCCGAACTACTAAGCCATGTCTTTCCTAGACCGGAATCAAGCATCCAAGGACCGGGTTCTGGCTATCAGCCTTCTTCAGCCTGGATAGCTTGACGTCCATCACCACCCCCTTTTGTACCGCTTTGGCCGCCATAAGTGTGGCAGGGTATGCTCAGATGTGAGTCCCTTGCTCACTTTGCCACTGGATTCAAGCAAGCCGGGCTGAAGACGGCTGGAATGCCAGTTACCGGTCCTCGGAAGCTTGTTTCCGGTCCATTGAAGACATGGCTTGGCAGTTCGGGCTGGACTGTTCCCATGAGGCACAGGGTCAGACTGATTTGCATATAGCCATGTCTGAACTGGGGTGGCAGAGTGGGCTAAAGAACGGTGATGGAGCAAACTCAGATCTTTTGACTGGGTGTGAGTGTTTGATTGGTTCAGATGCTCCGTCCATCACCACCCCCTTTTGTACCGCTTTGGCCGCCATAAGTGTGGCATGGTATGCTTGGACGTGAGTCGCTTGCTCACTTTGCCACTGGATTCAAGCAAGCCGGGCTGAAGACGGCTGGAATGCCAGAAACCGGTCATCGGAAGCTTGTTTCCGGTCCAGGGAAGACATGGCTTGGCAGTTCGGGCTGGACTGTTCCCATGAGGCACAGGGTCAGACTGATTTGCATATAGCCATGTCTGAACGGGGGTGGCAGAGTGGGCTAAAGAACGGTGATGGATTAAACCCAGATCTTTTGACTGGCTGTGAGTGTTTGATTGGTTCAGATCTCCGTCCATCACCACCCCCTTTTGTACTACTAAAGAGGGGTTGCACATTTCCTTGGCTTGGTGAGCATACAGGCACAGGCTCTGCACATGGGAGGAAGTGTTTCACCATTTTGGATGTAAGGAGAGATTGGCACTTTAGGATTGTTTGCTGGAGGAAATACTGCAAAAGTGTGTAGGTTAACCCCTAAGAACGTATACTCAATTGGTTGTGGAGGAGCCAGGAGCCACAGCAGGCTGATGCCACGCATAAATGTGGTACCACAGAACCCTCCTCTGAACACTTTTTGACCTGTGGAAGATCAGAAGAGGGCTGATCCTGCTGTTTGAGACCTGAGAAGAGGCCTAACAACTGCACCCCCCTCTTCCTCTTGTACTCAGGACAAAGAAGTGGACTCCAAGGGTCATAAGGCTAACCTTCTGTTCAAGCTACAGGAACAAGCCAATCTGTAAGAGGATTTGTTCTGCAACTGCCCAGCTAACTAGTTTCAACCTAGGCGTTAAATACTATTAGGTTCCAAAGACCTGCAAAGGACCCGGACCAACCTGCCAAGTGGAACAGATGAAGGTGTGCTTCCACTGGGCTGAAGCTTTAGATTGCTCCCTCGCTGTGCTTTTTCTGCAGCAGAATTGCGGTACCTCCGATCTCGTGGAACCCTGTTCGGCTACAACCTGCAGCCTTGCCCTCCTGAAAGAATCAGAGCTCCAAAAAAGTGACCTAAGTCAGATCTCACAAATCTACACTAGGCAATGGTGCCTAAACTATCCAGCCGAAGAGGGGCCTTTTCTGGGTGCAAAATTAAAAATTCTCCTGTTCTTAGCTTTCCCACCAAAAGTCTGCAACTTCACCAAGAACTCCTCCAGCAGCTATGTGACGACGTAGAGCCCTTCCTTGGATCTGACCCCACTCCATCGCAGTCAGCCTTAACTCGTTCCTAGGTACAGTGCAAGGGCAACCGGATGTTCGTGGTTGATGCTTTTTGGCTGTATTCTGAACCTTAAACAGTCATCACTGCTGTTCCTTAATACATTTTTGCTGTTATGGTGTCATTTTATTTATTAAAATGTACTCAGTTTTTGTACATTGGGTTGGGATTTTTCTTGTGTGCTGACTTTATTACTGTCTTGCCTCTGCATAAATATTTTACACATTGACTCTAAATTAAGCCGGTCTGACCTGTACCATATCTACTAGGGGTTGAGCTTGATTTACTTTTGTATTAAATCATTTTATTGAAGGATTGCCACACAAATAATCGTACATTTACTAGTATAGCTTTACATTCATTGGTGTAATGAAAATGTAAGAATCAAGGAGCTAATGAGTTCAACCATGCCAGTGGAAATGTAGACTGGCAAAGAGAGCTAATGCATACAATCCCATAATAAGAAAAAACAGGAAAAAGAATAGGTAAACAAAGCCCCCCTCCCCTCCAATCCACTACCCTACCCTACCCACCCACCACCCATGTTTAATGTCCACCGCCTATTTTCACCCAGGTCCATATCTCACTTAACCAGGCCCTCAACACTCCGTCTCCGAGAGACGCAATAATCTAAGGTATCTGGGACAGGTGACCTCACGGAACTCCGAGGACAGCAAGGACAAGAGTGGCTGCCACAGCTCTGCATATTTGGCTCCCTCCCCAGCCATTGTCAGCGAAAGCTTTTCCATGCCAAGCACTAGCTAGAGACGGGGGAGCCACCCATGAAGTGTAGGAACATGCGCAGTACGCCAGTGTGCGAGTATGTTTTGCATCGCCGAGCCCAGCGCGATCACAATCAGGCGACCTCTGCAGGAGGGCAGCGGGTACGTCAAGGAGTTTGGTAGCCCCAGTAGAACGTATGATGGGAGACGGGGGATCTCTGTATCAAAGTGCGCATCTATATCATCTAGAATCTGCTTCCAGTACCCCTGGAGTTGTGTGCAGTCCCAAAGCACATGCACTAGTGTTCCCACCTGACCGAAGCTCCGCCAGCACAGTGTATACCTATTGTGATCCAATTCATGGAGACATTCGGGGGTGTAATACCAGTAAGTCGCAATTTTGGTAAGGGTGTTTGTGAGCCCCATGTGGTGTGCAGAGTGTCGCGCTCTGTAATATATTCCCTTCCACTCCCTACGACTAAGTGTCCTGCCTAATTCCCTCTCCCAGCGTGCCCTACCAGCGCTATAAACATGTGAGTATTTAACCTGTAACATCTTGTATAGATTAGATATTCATTTTTTATCCTTCTTGCGTGTGAGTAACCGATACTCGTAGGGTGTAAAAAGTCTATCTGCCACGGAGCGCACCTGCTCTCTAAGCGCCCAATGCCGAGCCTGCAAGTATCAAAGCCTCTCCTCTTCTGGTAGCCCGTATTCCTGCCTAAAATGAGAGAAGAGAATTATCCCCTTCGCTGTGTACATATGAAAGAGGTACCGGCATCCTGCGGGCCTCCATCTCGCGTAGGCCGCTGAATCTAAGCCCGGAGTGAAATCGAGATAATCCATGATAGGGGTAAGAGGAGACGGGAAGGTAGTGAGTTCATGACTAACATTGGTCTGGTCCCAGACTTCCAGTGGAACCCTGGTAATATATGAGGCATAGAGATTGGGGAGTCAGTGCTGTTTACGGAGGAAAGGAATTTCTTGCAGGGGCCACCAGCCACTGCCTGGTCTTGGAACAGCCAGTGTTTTTCAGACTCCCATCTACTCCACTCTACCGAAAGACATAACTGAGCTGCCTGAAAGTAGAGCGTCAAATCTGGAAGTCCAATTCATCCTCCCTCCGGCGGGAGCATTGCCAGTCGTAGCTTCAGATGCGGTGTTCGCCCGTTCCGTATGAACTGAGCCAATTCCGCCTGTGTTTGCTTTATCCAACCTGAAGGTGGCCGTAGAGGAATAGTGCAAAATAAATATAAGATCTGAAGGAGGACAGTCATCTTGATTGCCGCGACGTTGCCTAACCAAGACAATGGGTAGTGTTTCCACCGCCCTAACTCCCTTCGAATCATAGTTCTCAGCAGAGCGTAGTTGATATTAACTGTTTCCCATAGAGAGGGGGCCAGCTGAATCACCAGATAGGGAACTGCCTCTGTCGCCCACTGAATGGGGAACGAGCCTTGCAACAGATCTCCGGTGGGTTTCTCTAAAGACAGGTCAAGGGCCACTGACTTACCCATGTTGACCTTGAACGCGGACACCCGACAAAACAACTCCAGGTCTTAGAGACACGCGGGCAATGCTTCCCGCGGGTGGGACAAAAGGATCAGGACATTGTCCGCATATAAGCTAATCGTGTGGACATAGCCCCCAAATTTAATCCACGTTACTCCTGGATTAAGCCTCAATTTCTGCGCTAGCGGCTCCATGGAAAGGGCGAAAAGGAGGGGCGACAGTGGGCACCCATACCTCGTTCCCCTCCCAATTGTAAACCGAGGGGATGTATAGCCTTTGACTCGCACCGTGGCCGCTGGGAATTTGTAACAGTTCATGATACAAGTACGAAACCTGGGTCCCAATCCCGCCTTCTCCAGTACCTTCGCTAAATAAGGCCAATGGACCCAATCCAACGCCTTCTCGGCGTCGATAGCCAACATCATGTACTCCCCGGCCGTGCGTGTTGCTTTCTCAATAAGATGTAGGGCCTGGTTGATATTATCAGAGGTTTGGCGTTCTGCGATGAAGCCCGCCTGGTCTGAATCGATTAAGCCTCCCATGTGAGGTCCAAGCCGGGCAGCCAAAATCCCTGTGTATAATTTGAGGTCGACATTGAGAAGAGAAATAGGGCAGTACGCCCCGCATTGTGATCGATCCTTTCCCGGCTCCGGTATGACCGCAATGGAGGCCTCCAAGAGATCACTCTGAATCGCTCATGGCGCCGAGAAGGAGTTAAAAAGGCATATGAGAAGAGGGGCGATCTAAGCGCAGAATGTTTTATAAAAACTCACAGGAAAACCGTCAGTCCCCGGGGTCTTCGCCACTTTTAGGCGGGAGTTGGCAGCAATGGCTTCCTCTGGCGGGATGTCACGCTCTAGATGGTCCGCCTGATCTTTCGAAAGGGTTGGAAGGGGAATGGAGTCTAAAAATGCATCCTCATCTAGGTCGCCAATGGTATCACCAGAGTAGAGGTCGGCATAAAAATCCCTGAAGGCTTCGACGACGACATGATCCTCTGTGACGCGCCGCCCGTCACCCCAAAGGATTTCCTGTACTGTCTGCTGTTGTCTGGCTTCACGCAATTTGTGTGCTAATAACCGCCCACATCTATCCCCTCCAGTATAATATGCGTGGCGTAGCCGCAAGGCTGCAAACTCCGCCCTATCTTGATCGATAGCCGCTAACTGCTGCCTAACCGCTTTCAGCTGCCTCCAGACCCTAGGCGCCCCCGTTCCCTAGCTTAATGGGTGAGGTCATCTCGCTTGCGTTGCCTTTCAGGATTATCTGCGGCAGAAATCGCTATAAACTCTCGCCTTATAACGGCCTTCAAAGCTGCCCACTGTGTCGCGAGTGTGGTGTCTGTGTTACTATTGTGGGAAAGATAGTCTGTGATCGTGCGCTGTATTTGTGTGACCACTTCCTTGCGGTGCAATAATGTCTCCCTAAGGCGCCATGTCCGCTGTGTGCTCTGAGCCGGGGGGAGGGAAAGGACCAACGTCACCGGAGCATGGTCAGAAAGGGATGCAACTCCTATCTCCACCTTAGTAGCTAGTGCATGTGTGGGCCAGGACGCAAGCAGATAATCTAGACGAGCATATGTTTTATGCGCATTAGAATAATAAGAATATTCCTTCTCCTGGGGGTGGAAGCTGCGCTATAGGTCCCTGAAGCCTATTTCTCTTAAACGAAACAGTCCCTCTGCGGAGAGGGCTCCCGCTTGGGTGCTGCGCTGACACGACCTATCTAAATTGT
Organism: Lissotriton vulgaris; assembly: GCF_964263255.1. Taxonomy (NCBI): domain Eukaryota; kingdom Metazoa; phylum Chordata; class Amphibia; order Caudata; family Salamandridae; genus Lissotriton; species Lissotriton vulgaris. The sequence continues at coordinate 1,192,878,712 of NC_141685.1, forward strand.
TGTCGAAAACCAAATTGAGGTCGCCCCCTAGCACTATGTGGCGGTCCGGCGTAGATGTGGACTCTGTGAGCGCAGTGTGAAAGAACCTCTCTTGACCCTCATTGGGTGCATAGATGGAGCCAAAGAGAAAACCTAAAGGGCAACAATCTACCCTTAATCTCCGCCGATTTGTGTAGGACTTTGCCTTTAAATCTCTGGGACACAAGTATAGTGACTCCCGCCGTCTTGGTGGTGTTAGAAGAAAAAAACTGGAGGGGAAATTTCCGAGATTGGAGACGATGGCAATCTTGTTGTAAGAGATGCATCTCCTGTAGGAGGCAGATGTCGGCGTGGGCATGTTTCAAGCATAACAGTACGGCCCTGTGCTTTACTGGGTTATTTAACCCTCTCACATTAAGTGTGAGTATTTTAAGCTCCGTGACCGGCATCTACCCTATGGTATGTGTGAGCCTCTGTCCAAGTATGCTAACAGGAAAGGATCTAAGAGCCCAACTAGTGCCCTTCCCCAAAGGGCGCCATCGTCTGGTGCCCGACGCAATCTTAAGCGCCTGGTGGACAAAGAACATTAAACTCCCTCCCAACTGAAACCCCACCCCAAAAAGCCCCAAAAAGATAAGAAAAATACGTTCAAACCTATTGTCCATCATCCGCAGATGCTTGGTAATACAACAAAACAGGTAATTCGTTGATTTCCGATGTAATCCTTCCCACCGACGGCCCAAGGCCGAAAACAAGCAAACTATTGGTCATAGTAACTTAGAAAAGTAAGCCAGGTTGGGTGGAAGCTAAATCCGATGCCACCGCCTCCACTGCGACACCCTGGCCCTCCTCAATCTCCGCCACGGGAGGCTTTTTCACTCGACGTCACCGCCTCTGCGGGCGCCACTGAGGCCTAGAATCGTCACGTTCCGCGGCTTGGCTGGTCGAGTCACTCTCTTCAGCTGGTGGGTCAATGCCCAGTAAAAGGCAGGCTTCAGACAGGGAGCGTAGCTGATAGAGTTTATTATCCAACTTGAACACAAGGCGGAACGGGTGGCCCCAGCTGTAGGAGATGTTGCGTTGTTGCAGGAATACCGTAACTGGTTTAAAGGTTCTGCGTTTCTGCAGAGAGACGGCTGACAAATCCTGGAACAGGACTGGTGACTGATCTCTAAAAGAGAGGGGGTGCATCTGGCGGGCCTTTTGGAGGATCGCTTCTTTGGTGCAGTAGTCCTGCACACATACTAAGATGTCTGGAGCGGGGCCGAGGCAGAGCGTGGGGGACCCACCCGGTGTGCCCTGTCCAGGCGAAGCTCTGCATCCAGAGGGAGCCCCAGTATGTGGTGAAGAGTTCTCGTGCGAAACCGAACAGATCCTTTGTGTCATCAGTCAAGTTCACTCCCCGGATCCTAACGTTGTGGCGCCGGGAGCGGTTCTCCAGGTCCTTCAGGTGGCTCTGCAGATCTACTTGTTGGTCATGGATCTGTATAATTTCCTGCTGCCGGGACGCTATTTCAGTGTCTTTCCCATTGCTTTTGCCCTCGAGGTCCGCCACACGCTCTCCAATACTGTCTATGTCTCTGCGAACCTCTTTGATCTCCTCCGTAAATTCCCGTTTCAGGGTGTGGATATCTTCTCGCAGGATGTTAAACAGTGACTCCAAGAAGGACTTGGTGATGGGTTCCGACCCATCCTCCCGACCAGAGGTGGGCCGGGTAATACTCGTAGCCATGGGGTTGAGTTGTTAACTCGCCTGCGCTTTAGCAAACAAATCCTTCAAGGTCTTGTCTTTACGTCCCCTGGACGTGGACATTGCACGTTCCAGGTACCACAGGAATCGCAGATGGGGCACGTTTCATCCCAATGATTCCAAGTGATTGAACAGTCCCAGGAGTAATGATTCGGGCTCCAGCAACCCGTTTAGTCCAAAGGGCCTCACCCTCGCACTCTGGATGTCGGGGGGCATCCAGTGTGAGCCACTCAGCTTCTCGGCTCCTCAAAGCTATGCCAACCTCTGTGTCTCCAGTCAGCTTGTGCTCCTGCCTCTCTAAGGTTAGTCCTCGAGGGGGGCACCGATGAGCCTAGTAGGCCCTTACACCAGGGAGGTCGCTCCCTAGCACCGTCGCATTGCAGTCTTTCACTCCTGCGGTGCCCCCAAGCAAGCTGCAGCCCCCACCTCCGCACCTTTGTGCCCCCAGACTGCTCCGCCACTTTCTTGCTCTCTCCCTCAACTCTCAGGACCGTACCTCGGCCAGCACTCATCCATAGGGGGGTGCCACGACCACTGCAGGCCTTCAGGCGTGAAAACTGCCAGTTCCTTGTCTCAAAATGGTGGTCGGGCCCCTCTCCTCCTTAGTGGTCCCCGCGACGTGGCGTGCCCGATGCCTCCCCCGTGGCGCCAGCCAAGTCCACTAGGGTCCCCAGTACCGGCCAGAAAGCCGGCTTACCTGACCGTCCGTAGTCTTGTGGGCTCCTGGCTCTAGACTCCTCAGGTGGCACTCTGGAGAACCGCCGGCAGCACCTCAGCAGGTCGTCTCCATGGGGACCCCCACACCACAGGCTCTCTGGCGTGTTGCTAGGCCCGGTCCACCGCTGTTTACTCTGCCCACGCAAGGTCTGATCGAGGGGTTGAGAGGGGGCACCACACCCCGTCCAAGGCCACACCAGGCCCTATCTGCTACTGCCACCGGTCCTACCGTATGCTCCCCACCCCCGGCTGCCAGTCGGCAGGAGTAGGGTGACCAACTGGCATTGGTGCAAATTCAGGACGGTGAGTGTAAAAATTCAGGACAAAGGGTCAAAATTCAGGACACAAATTCAGGACAGGAGGTCAAAATTCAGGACAAAACTTCAGGACAATAGGTACGTTTTACAGACACATCAGGAGTCGCGTAATAGTATATAAGTAAGCCCAGCCATTTCCAAACATATTCAACCATTTGCAAACCTATCCATCATGTATCCTTCCATCTATCATTTCACTCATCCATCCCTTCATCCATCCCCTCATCCATCCTTTCACTCATCCTCCATTTTCCATCCATCCACCCTTTCACCCTATCTATCTGTAAACTTATCCATCCACTCTTCATCCCGTCCATCCATTCACTCATCCATTCAGCCATTTACCCTTTCACCAATCCAGCCATCCTTTCACTTACTAATCCTTCCACCCATCCACTCTTTTAGTCATCCATCCATCCTCCCTTTCTCTCTCCATCGACCCTTTCACTTAGCCTTCCATCCATCCACCCACCCACCCATCCATCCATCTACTCATCCACTCATGAATCCATCCATTGCCCCTATCACTCATCCATCTATCATTTCACTCCTTCACACATCTATTCATCCTTTTGTCCATCTACCCTCCCTTTCACTCACTCATCCATCCTTACACCCACCCTTTCACTCATATGTCCATTCATTCACCCTTGCACTTATCAATCCATCAATCCATCCATCATTTCACACATCCACCTACCCCCATCATCCATCCACCCACCATCCACCCACCCACTCATCCATCCGTTCACCCACCCACCATCCAATCCACTGATCCATCCTTTCACCCACCCACCCACCATCCACCCACCCACCCACTCATCCATCCATCCTTTCACCCACCCACTCATCATCCATCCATCCATCCTTTCACCCACCCACTTATCCATCCATCCTTTCACCCACTCTCCATCCATCCATCCTTTCACCCACCCACCCATCATCCATCCATCCATCCATCTGTCCTTCCCCTCATCATCATCCATCCATCCATCCCCTCATCATCCATCCATCCTTCCCCTCATCATCCATCCATCCTTTTCCCTCATCATCCATCCATCCTTTTCCCTCATCATCCATCCATCCTTTTCCCTCATCATCCATCCATCCATCCATCTGTCCTTCCCCTCATCATCCATCCGTCCTTCCCCTCATCATCCATCCATCCTTCCCCTCATCATCCATCCATCCTTCCCCTCATCATCCATCCATCCTTTTCCCTCATCATCCATCTGTCCTTCCCCTCATCATCCATCCATCCATCCATCTGTCCTTTCCCTCATCATCCATCCATCCTTCCCCTCATCATCCATCCATCCTTTCACCCCCCTAATCATCCATCCATTCCCTCATCATCCATCCTTTCACCCACCCCCTCATCATCCATCCATCCACCCTTCCCCTCATCATCCATCCTTTCACCCACCCCCTCATCAACCATCCATCCATCCATCCATCCCCTCATCATCCATCCTTTCCAGTCATCCATCCTTCCCCTCATCCATCCTTCCTTTCATCCATCCTTCCCCTCACCCATCCATCCATCCCATCCATTTATCCTGCCCCTCATCCATCCATCCTTCCCCTCCATCCATCCATCCTTCTCCTCATCCATCATCCTTCCCCTCACCCATCCATCCATCCCATCCATTTATCCTGCCCCTCATCCATCCATCCTTCCCCTCCATCCATCATTATTCCCCTCATCCATCCTTCCTTTCATCCATCCTTCCCCCCATCCATCCTTCCCCCCATCCATCCATTCCATCCATCCATCCTTCCCCTCATCCATCCATCCTTCCCCTCATCCATCCTTCCCCTCCATCCATCCATCATCCTTCCCCTCATCCATCTTTCCCCTCATCAATCATCCAGCTACCCTTCCACCCATACATCCAGCTATTTACATTTTCTCTCCATCCTTCCCCTCACTCATCAATCCATCTATCCTCTTTCATTATCCATTTATTCAATCTTTCATTCATCCATTCACTCTTTCACTAATTCATCCAGCCATTCACACATCCCTTCACTTACTCACTCGCCCACCTTTTCATATTAATTTTTAGCTGAGCCCTTTTGAGAAGAGGCTCATCAAGAACTTCACCCTCGCTGCAGGGGCCGTTCCAGGACTGGGACAGAAGCCACCCAGGGCGGAGACAGGATCCACCACAGGGGGACAGGAGACATCAGACGGGGGGACAGGAGCCTCAACATGGGGGGACAGGAGCCATCCCAGGCGTGGGGTGGACTGGAGCCACAACATGGGGGGACAGGAGCAGGAGTCATCACAGCAGAGGGAACGTGATCCACTAGGTTGGGCACAGGGGTGGGCTTGCAGTATTCTAGTATCATCTTGGGCTTCTCGCCCCCTCCTGCACAAGACAACGAGAAGACAGGCTCTCTGTCCAAAATGCCATCCCCACTGTGATATAATAATAATAATATAATACCGATATTTATATAGCGCGAACAGCTACCTCACAAGGAGGTGTCCCGGCGCTGAGTGATCATTTTTCCAGGTAGGAATGGGCGGAAAAAGGGGAGAGAGTGTTTAGTTATTCTGGGAAAAGAGCCAGGTCTTTAGCTGCCTCTTAAAACTGGCTTCCGTTGGAGCCAGTTGGATGTTGACCGGTAGGGCGTTCCAGAGTGTCGCCGTGCAGGCAGAGAAAGATCTGCCTCCGAGTCTGGCTCTCTTGGCGCGGGGGATGGAGAGCTGGTTTCGTGAATTAGAGCGCAAGCATCTCTCCTGATAGTATCTGGGGAGTCTAAGCTTTAGATAGGAGGGGCAGGTCCCCTTTTGGGCTCTAAACGCTAGAGTTAGAGCTTTAAACTTGATTCTGCAGGCTACAGGGAGCCAATGCAGATCGCGCAAGTACGGAGAGACATGCTGTTTAAAAGGGATGTTTTTTAGCAGTCTCGCAGCCGCGTTCTGCACGATCTGCAGTCGTTGCACCAGATATTTGGGTAGGCCAAGGTAGAGGCCGTTTGCGTAATCCAGTCTGGAAGTGACTGTAGCATGGACCACCGTCTTGCGACAGTCTTCAGGCAGAAGGGACAGAAATTTACGAAGGTTTCTTAGTTTATGGAGACAGCACGCAGAGACCTGCTGTATATGTGAAGAAAAGGAGAGACTCTCATCCCATCTTACTCCCAGATTTTTCGCGTTGGTGCTGGGTAGAGGAGGGATACCCATTTCGGAGGGCCACCACAGGCTTGGGGGGGGCCGAGTATGTTTGCCAAAGAAGATGACCTCCGTCTTGCTCGCATTCAATTTGAGTTTGTTTGCATTCATCCATTTGGCAACATCTCGCAAACATCCCTTCATATTGCTGAAGGCTGCCTCTGAGACGTCCGAGAAGGGGAAGATTAATTGTGTGTCGTCGGCGTATGAAATCGCCTTGACACCCCAATTAGCAATAAGGGAAAAGAGAGGAGCCAGATAAATATTAAAAAGTAGTGGACTGAGGGCCGAGCCCTGAGGGACACCACACCAGAGGGGTTTAGGTTTTGAGGAAAGGGGGCCCAAGGCTACTTTCTGGGTACGATCCGTAAGATAGGACTGTAGCCAGCCCAGAGCCTTATCTTCCAGGCCTGTGTTTTTTAGCCTTGACAGTAGCCTCACATGATCCACAGTATCAAAAGCGGCAGATAGATCCAGGAGCACCAACATAGCCGATGCTCCTGAATCTAAAGACCACCTGATCGACTCAGCTACTTCTATCAGAGCGGTCTCAGTGCTAAAGCCCGCCCTGAAACCCGACTGGGTTTCATGTAGTGTGTCTCTTTCTTCTATGAACCTGTTCAGTTGGCGCTGTATCAGTTTTTCAAACATTTTGCCAGGGGCCGCTAACAGGGAAATTGGCCGGAGATTGCTCAGATCATCCGGGGCACCGTTTGGTTTCTTTTTTAAAGGCAGGAGTGTGGCATGTTTCCAGCAATCAGGGAATAGACCAGTTTTGATGGATGTATTCCAGATATGTAGCAATGAAGTGGCAATTGAGTCCGACATCATTTTCCAGAGCTTGGGCGGGCAGGGGTCATCAGGAGCCCCTGATTTACATTTTTGTAATTCCCTTTTGGCCTCGGCGAGGGAAATAGGATGGAATTGAGCTAAGGCGGGGAGGGAAGCCACATTATCATTTGTGTCGGACATGATTGTGGGCTCGGGACTGGTGAAGGTGTCGTAGACTTTCTCGATCTTTTTATCAAAAAAGACCGAGATGTCCTCGCAGAGTTTCTCCGACGGAGTCACTTCAGTTTCAATTGCCCGAGGTTTAAAAAAGGATTGAACAATTTTAAAAACTTCCTTGCTGGATTGTTCAGCTTGCTGAATGGAGGTTGCAAAGAACAATTGTTTTGCTTTTTTTATGGATTTGTGGAAAACACGCAGGGCTTCTTTATAGCTAATTTTTGCTGATGTGGAATAGTTTATCCGCCAGAGACGCTCTAGTTTTTTGCAATGACTTTTTTCAGCCAATAGCTCAGTCGAGAACCATGGGGCCGAAGGGGATTCTCTGCGTGATGTAGCGATTTTTGCAGGCGCGATAGTATCCAGCGTATTACCAATCCAGAGATTTAGAGCCACAGCGTCCGAGTTCACATCTGATGACAGAGTTGGAGTAGTGGCTGAGAGAGCAGGACAGAGAGTCTCTGCTGATATGTTAGCCCAGTTTCTGCGAACATAGGATCGTCTCCCTTTTGTCTGGTGGTGGGAGGGGAAGGAGAAAGAAAAAGGGATTAAGAAGTGATCCGTCCAGAGCAGTGGTTGTGCGGTTTTGGCTGAACAGTCTGGGATATTGGAGAATATAAGGTCCAACGTGTGGCCTGCCTTATGCGTTGGTTCCGAGATAATTTGGAATAGGTTCGCCGCTTCCAGAGTAGAAATAAATTGGGTGGCTAGGGGGCAGTCTAGGCTGTCAATGTGAACATTGAAATCGCCAACTGCAATAAAATGGGGGTGAACTATTGAGCTTTGGACTATAAGGTCCATTAGTTCGGCAGTATAGTTGGTAAGGCAATCCGGGGGCCGATAGATGATCAGGCCGGCTAGAGACAAATGGGGGTTTATCTGAAAGCAGAAATGAAGCCCCTCAATGCCTGGGATGGAGGTAGGCGTTGAGGAGGATAGTGTATATTTGTCTTTAAAAATAATCGCTACCCCACCACCCTTTTTATCATTTTTTCTGTTTGAGACGCTCATTTTGTAGCCTGGTGGGACAGCCAGTAAGATAGAAGCTACACTGTCCACAGACAGCCATGTTTCTGTAAGAAATAGAGCGTCCCAATCAGAGTCCTCTAATAGCAGCCAGATGTCGTCAGCATGCCTGGGGAGGGATCTGCAATTTAATAGGGCGGCTTTAATAGTGATGTCAGGGTGGTTAATCGGGGAGCCTGTTTTAGAATTTAAAACTGCTGTTTTAGGGAGTGGAACTTCGCGAAGTGTCGAGTGGCACACCGGACATGATTGCGGTAGTGTAACGTTGGCCAGGTCATACCTGAGAGCATGACAGGGATTGTCTGTATTCAGGGCTAGTAATGCAGACTTGGACCAAACGATCCGGGTGGCGTCCCTACTCTTACCGACAGCGTGGCTGGCGCTGGTCGCGGTCCCGTCGCGGACGGGCGCAGACGGGCTTGCCTTAGGCGCGCCTTCGGCGCGCAAACGGCACCCCCGCTGCGCCCGTCCGCTGCGCCTCCGGAACATACACATATTTTATAGTGGCGGGAGAGAGTAGTGAAGGGGGCGTGGCCTCACAAAAGGGGCGTGGCCTCAATCGACGCCAGGAATGGCGGCAGCGCTAAACTCCGCTGTGCACCTCTCTACGAGGAGTTGAGAGCCCAGTGCTGAAATGCCACGAGGAGATAAGTGGTGAACACAGGTAAATGTGACTCTCAAACAATTTAAAAGGTTTTAAAAATAGTAAACAAACACCCTCCCGGCTTCCGCCTCAGGAGACCTAGAAAAGCAATTAACCGGCGCTTTTAGTCAGCGAGCCTTATATATGCTCCAGGTTGTTGTTCTGCTTCGGTAAGGGGGCGTGGCCTCACAAAAGGGGCGTGGCCTCAATCGACGCCAGGAATGGCGGCAGCGCTAAACTCCGCTGTGCACCTCTCTACGAGGAGTTGAGAGCCCAGTGCTGAAATGCCACGAGGAGATAAGTGGTGAACACAGGTAAATGTGACTCTCAAGCAATTTAAAAGGTTTTAAAAATAGTAAACAAACACCCTCCCGGCTTCCGCCTCAGGAGACCTAGAAAAGCAACAGTACTTACAGGAGATACTCTAAGAGAACTGATTGAACTGATTGTCCTCCATACTTTGTTAATCAGTGTGGGTGCGATTGTGCCATTTCTTTATTGTATTACATTATGCATGTTTGAAGAACCGAGGTTTTCTTACAAATTAGTGACAGTAATTAAGCTCGGTGAAGAGAAGCAGGTGCTGCCTCGGTGTAATCAGGGGTGTAATCTGGCGGAGTCTAGGATGTTTGGGGCCCTGGGTAGAAATGGAATGTGTGAGCCCCCCTCTAAATAGCAGATACAAGACGCATTCAGGGCTGTTTGCATGTGAATGGATGTCCCCTGCTCCTGAACCTGCAGCCCCTCCCTCTGTCACCTTCCAGCACCTCTTAACAGCTCCTCAAGGGCTGGAGGTGTGAGGGTTGCCATCCCGCTGTGCCTCTACAGTGCTGTTGGGGGTCTTAGCTTTCATACAGCATCGGAGTCAAGAAGGGAGGTGGGGGCAAGCTGTGCCCGGTTAAAATTACGGACAAATGGCGTCCGTTAAAGAATCCTTCACGGACAAAGGACAGACAGCCAAAATTACGGACTGTCCGTGAAATTTACGGACGGTTGCTCACCCTAGGCAGGAGAGAGTCAAAAGCTGCCGGCGGGCCCGCAACTGTGTCTGCGCTGGCCCAGTCCTATAGATGCCAGCGGGCCAGGCCTCACACCTCGCTCCACTCTGATGGCACTCCGCTGCGGCCCCACCATGCCTCTGTACCTTCCAGGTGGGCTCACTCTCTCGGTTCTTCTAAGGTCCGCAGTGCCGCCGCACTCTTTCCTCAGCCGCCCAGCGGGGGAACGACAACACCCGCCAGTGGGCCCACAGCAGCTTCCGTGCGGGCCCGATGTCGAGGGCCCGGCGCCGGCAACTCAAGGGTCGGGCCTCACCAATCCTGCACCGCAGCGGTCTCTCCACTTCGTGACCCTCTCGCTCGGGCCGGCACGGCGACGCGAGTCACAGCTCTCTCCGGACAGATCGGAGCCTCGGCCACGGGTCCACCCCACGTCCCCTGCAGCTCCCAGGCGGCACAGTCAGGCTCCGTCGGTCTCACTGCTGACCTCGCGTTCCTGCTCCCGCGAGCACAATCACCACCAGGATCGAGCCCAAATGTTGCAGGGACCTTTCCGACCCCCAAAGAAGAGCTGACAGAGAGCTGAAACAGGCTCTAGGCCAGGGCTAAACAAGGACGTCGGTGGGAGCTCGGGAGCAACACGTCCGCTCACACCGCCACACCCCCGCTTGATTTATTTTAGAGAGTTAACTGCTTCACACTGAAGGATTGTAGTTATTGCTTAAGGTGGCTCACCAATGCCCTAAACTAATACTCCCAATTTCTTAAACATACATAATTAAAACAGAATTTACATGTCAAGTCAAGTCAAGTCAATAAATTTATATAGCGCGCTACATACCCAGAGGGTCTCAAGGCGCTTGAAGAGGGGTGGGGAATTACTTGTCAAATATCCACGTTTTAAGTTGCTTTCTGAATGCTAGGTGGTTCTGAGTAAGGCGAAGGTGAGTGGGAAGTGAGTTCCAGGTTTTAGCTGCCAGGTAGGAGAAGGATCTACCTCCCATGGTGGCCTTGTTGATTCGAGGTACAGTGGCAAGGGCTTGGTTGGAGGATCGTAGCTGGCGAGGGAGGGTGTAGAAGGACAGTCGTGTGTTGAGGCATTCAGGTCTGGTTTCGTAGAGTGCTTTGTGTGCATGGGTAAGGAGCCGGAAAGTAATCCTCTTATTGACGGGGAGCCAGTGGAGGTTTTTCAGGTGACCGGAGATGTGTTCTTTACGCGGGATGTCTAATATGAGCCTGGCTGAAGCGTTCTGGATGCGTTGGAGTTTTTTCTGGAGTTTTGCGGTGGTACCGGCGTAGAGGGTGTTTCCGTAGTCCAGTCGGCTCGTGACCAGAGCGTGGGTGACTGTTTTTCTAGTTTCGGTGGGGATCCAGCGAAATGTTTTTTTGAGCATGCGAAGAATGTTGAAGCAAGATGAAGAGACGGCGTTGACTTGTCTGTTCATCGAAAGTGAGGAATCCAGGATGATGCCCAGGTTCCGTGCGTGGTCCGTCGGGATGGGTGCTTTTCCGAGGGCCTCTGGCCACCAAGAGTCGTCCCAGGCGGAGGGGGAGGTGCCTAGGATGAGGACTTCTGTTTTGTCTGAGTTCAGTTTCAGACGACTGTGCTTCATCCATTCTGCTACTTCTTTCATTCCTTCATGCAGGTTGGTTTTGGCAGTGTTAGGGTCTCTGGTGAGTGATAGGATCAGTTGAGTGTCGTCTGCGTAGGAGATGATGTTGAGGTTGTGTTGGCGTGCGATGACCGCAAGGGGGCTCATGTATACGTTGAAGAGGGTGGGGCTGAGTGAAGATCCTTGTGGTACGCCGCAGATGACTTCAGTGGCCTTTGACTTGAATGGTGGAAGGCGGACTCTCTGGGTTCTTCTGGTGAGGAACGAGGTGATCCATTCTAGTGCTTTTCCTTGGATTCTGACGTTTCTGAGGCGTTGTAAAAGGGTGCTGTGACAGACCGTGTCGAAGGCAGCGGAGAGGTCGAGGAGAATGAGGGCGACTGTGTCACCATTGTCCAGTAGAGTTCGAATGTCGTCTGTTGCTGCTATAAGGGCGGTTTCAGTGCTGTGCTTGGCTCGGAAGCCGGATTGTGAGGAGTCGAGGGATTTGTTGGTTTCGAGGAAGGCGGCGAGCTGGTTGTTGACCGCTTTCTCGATGACTTTGGCCGGGAATGGAAGGAGTGAGATAGGGCGGTAGTTTTTGAGTTCGGTGGGGTCAGCTGTGGGTTTTTTCAGGAGGGCGCTGAGTTCGGCATGTTTCCAGCTTTCCGGGAAGGTTGCGGAGTTGAGGGAGCAGTTGATGACGTCTCGGAGGTGTGGTGCTATGATCCTGTTGTTCCTGCCCTATCTGTTTGGGAACCCAGACAAAGAACTCGGGATGCGACTGCTGTTGATATATAAAGAAGGTCTGTTACCACAGGAGATCCATTCTGTCATCCCTTAACAGTACTGCTGTGAGGGTCACCACACCACCCAGGACATTCACCCACCCGTTCATGGTATAACCTCCACCAAACCCCTAACTCCTGATTGTGCACCTGTGCGAATTCCTTGGTGTAAAAGCACCAAGTTACAAGACTTGGGGTCCCGCAGCAGCAGATGATCTATTCAAGTCTGGTGAAATTAATCTTGGGTCGATTAGGCCCTAGGGTTAATTCCCTATGAAAGAGCAATAGGCTCTATGCCATATCCATTTCACGTGAGAATAAGCCTTCGTTCATTCCATGATACCAGTGCTTTTTTACTGATGTTGCAAGGTGCCTGAGTGGCGGCACTGGGTAGCATGAAAAGACACCAGATTCTTGCTGGTAGCATACATTTGCTCTGATAAGTGAGTGAGGTGAGAAATCTGACAAAAACCTTCGGTAGACCCTTGTGTACCTTCCATGACTAATTTTGTTTGTGTTACAGTAAGCCTAAGCACCAGATTAGACAGGAAACAGTACGGAAAAGAAAGCTAGAACTGTGCAGTTTTGCACTGGTTTCAGAAGCCACACATGCTGCTGCTCAGCCTGGTGCCTTAACGTAATCCAGTTGTTAAAATGTGTTAAATTAAAATGAGCTTTTCATACTGGAAGAAGCCTGGCTGGAATTTGAACCATTCTGTACCTTTCAGGTTTTTCTTAAAACTTCGTCTGAGCTCTTCAAGTGTCCCTTCATATTCCTTCTTGTTCCTTTCTGTGCATTCGCTGAATATTTCTTGAATATTTTTTTCCTCTTGTTCATCTTGTTCATTTTAATACTGTTCTGCTACGTAGACTTGTAGTGTTTAATGTATACCGTGGTACTTTAATCTCAAGTTAGTCTTGTTCTTTACTCAGTTTTGAAAAAGCACTTCATTTTTTCACTGAGGGCCAATAGGACGAAACTCTGCTGCCTGATGGTACCTCTTTCAGTGTACAAAAGATTACAAACTGTATTCTACATCCCATTCTTTCAGAATCTTTTCTGATGTGTTCGCAAAATAATTTTAGACCAGGCTCCAAACTCTACAAATGCCTACAACGACAGAAAGTCCTCCACCAAGAATAAAAACTCGTTTCCAGGAGAATTAAACTTACATTATCTTGCGTGGGTATGAAATATGATTGAGGTTGAAACGGTGAACTAACGAGATCACCCCCTTCTTTTCGAACCGTTTAATTCATTCCTGTTCATGGATATGCAGATCCTGGATTTAGTCAGATCGTTTAAGCCTGTAGCTTCTGGGTGATTTTCTGACAAGCTCCTCCAGATTTTTCAAAGCCAATTCAGGGACATTTCACAACAGATTACGAATAAGCAATAATCAATAAAAGTGTAGCTGGACAAGGTCTTCTTGAGATTCAGTGGGTTGCAAGGCTCAGTACACTAAGGGCCAGATGTCTGTAACTTCCATTTAGCGAGTCCTTAATAGCGATTTTTACCGAATCGCTATTAAATACTCGCTAAATGGAATGTAGGTAGGAATCGCTAAAATATTAGCAATTCCTTAACATTCCTTAATAACGAATTGGTAATTGAGATTCGTTATTAAGGAATACCTAGCCATTCATTCCTATGGGCTTGGAGGCCCATAGGAATGAAGGGGAAGAGATTCACTATTAGCGATTCAGTAATACTGAATCGCTAATAGCGGGAGCTATTTCAAGGGTGCCAGGGTGTCCAAAGGACACCCTGTTGCACCCCTGAAATGTGCATGTGTGCACATGTGGTGCACATACATGCCCTAAGGGCATGGATTTGTGACACATGGCACATTTAAAAAAGCAAAAAAGTGCTTTTTTGAAGGAAATCGCTACTTACCACCAACTTGAAGTTGGTGGTAATTAGCGCTTCCTTAAGGCTTAAGTGTACTCTTTTTAGTGCTACGTACATTGCATTTAAGGAATCGGTATTTCCGATTCCTTATATGCAAGAGCAAAATAAGGAATCGCTATTGAGCGATTCCTTATTTTGCAAGTAGGTTTCAACTCACCTATATTGCACATGGCTAAATACTGGTCGGTAACTCAGAAATATACCGAATTTTGGCATTACCGACTAGTATTTAGCCACCTACATCTGGCCCTAAGTATCTTGCATTAAAGATTCATCGTTTCATTGTACTGGGCAACCTACCAGCTCAATACGAGATTGTTAAGATGGTCTTTGGGTAGGCTAAATTGGCAGATTCGCCTACCTCGTTTGTGTTGGTTGTGTGACTGAGGTTTGAGATAATCAAGGGAATAATATCAACCACCAGGCCTCTTTTCTAAAATCCATTCTGTCACTGGTATATTTCGAATCTGATGACTACACTTGTTAGCCTCGATACAGTGAAGTTCTGTGGTTGGGGCTTTCATTCATTTGTGAAAAGAATTTTTTTTAGGGGTGTGGGAAACAGTTTTTTTTTTGGTATCGTATTGCTTTCAGTGGAGGGCTCCCCTTATTTAATTCCTTCTCTGCTCCCTGTATGTTTCAGAGCTAGACTGAAGAATCTGCTGGTTAAGGGTACAGATGCAGCAGTTACTAGGCCAGGCTTGCAATCAAGAATTGCAAGGAGACAAGCAGAATACACGCCTTTCCTTCTTTTGCATGCCCGGATCCGTAATTCTGTCGCACAATCCTTCATTCACCATTTATCTTCTGTTTTCCAAAAGGACCAGAAGACATGCCACTTCAACGAACACCTTGTTAACAAGTAATTACAGCTATTGCTCCCTCCACCCTCATACATTATGTAAAGAATGTCCCCGCTACAGGAAAGCTGTAAGATATACTTTGTTACCTTCTTGCAACCACGCTTTCCTGATTAGTGTTTCATTTGAGCTCCTATGTACATGAAGTGGCCTCGTGAAAATATTTTACTTTGGTTACCAAATCACTGGTACTCCATCACTGGTGTCTTTTTTAGCAGTCTGGTGCATCTCTCTTTAGGCTCATTTGAAAGGGTGCCTGTAAGTTTCCTACTTCAATATTTCACAAATAGAGCTTAAAGACCGTAATATGATATGAGTGTTTATCTACATTAAATTGTCAAGGGAAGTTGGATGACCAGTGTCTCAATACAGTTGCTAGGCTACAAAGTAGGTAATAGTTGGTTCCTGTGTTCACCGTTCTCTTTATGATACCCATATTGACGAACAAAGTATTTTTTATTTTTGCATTTTAGGATTTTCAGTCAACGTTATTTTCCCATTTTCTTACCTCCTTTTTTTCTAATAAAACTGGATGTTTTTTTGCAGTGAAAGATACCGGACAAGAGTTTTTTCAGTATGGAAACAATTTTGGAAAATGCTATATCTGACTAATTATTGGAGCCTTCTAGGATTATAGTTAGTATGTGACAATATTTAAAAAAATTGTTTTATTTTAGATTTCTCATGAAAAACTGCATCAGACGAGTTCTAAATTAAGTGTTGCAAATGAGGTATGTCAGAAACACGACTGCACCACCCAGAGGCTGAAGGAGACCATTTCAAGCAATACAACTAAGGTAAGTGGATTTGTTATGTTGCAAAGAGAGAGCAGGTTTTATTTACTATTGTTTGAAAGATTTTCAATTCACTTATAAATAATATGCCTAAACCTTTTCTGTTTTAATGAAGGCAAGGCTTTTAAATGTATTTGTGAAATATTGTTTACATTTTGAAGAAAATAGAAAAGTCTTTATTACGTTCTGTTTTTAAAAAAACATTTGTGTATTTGCTATTACGTTCCAAACTTTTTATTGAAGTTAATTATAGCAGTTGGTTGTGTACACTTTGATGGTTATCCATAACCGAATAAAGTATTGTTTCGAGGTGATTCGTCAAGTGGGGGCAGAGAAAAAAGGGATCCAAAAACGCGTTTTCCCCATGTTACTTGAAATAGGAACTTTTGACAAAGCTACAGCCCGAACTGCTGAACGGAATTACACCAAATGTGGTAAAAAGGTAGGTCTTGGTCCAGAAAGCGAGCTTTTTTTTTTTAATACTGAGTGCAAATGGAGGCACAGTTTTGAATATTTTTTGCTAGCTGTATTTTATTGTCGCTGGTGGTGCACGCCACCCTGGAGATAGAATTACCGCAGTGTCCACCAATGGTGACATGCAGTACTGAGTGCGATGGGGGGGGGACACAGATGTGGATTTTTAACACCAGTGGTATTTCGTTGTTACTGGTGGTGCTAACCGCTCTGGAGATAGAAATACTGCAGTGTCCACCAGTGGTGAGACGCAGCACTGAGTTCGGTGGGGGGGCACAGGAATGAATATTTACCGCCAGTGTTCATTCCATGAGTGGGCTCCAGACCCTGGCAGTGGGGCTCTTGTGTGGGTGTGCAAATGCAATACGTCTCGCATTTGCGACAGAGTAAGCTATTGGCATTGTAAATGACAATGCCATATATTTATCTGTTTTCAAAACCAACACATAAATAAAAAGTTTGTCATTTACAATGCCAATAGCTCTAACTTTTCCGAAGGCGAAACCGTTGCATTGTAAATGCTTGTTAACAAATGCCTCCGGGACCTGTCCCACCCAGGGGCTCTTTTTTTATTGAAATTTCACAAGGCATAAATTTATATTCATTTTCTCAATGCAATACAGTAATAACAAGGCAAAGCAAAAACTATAAGAAAAAAAAGGGGGGGCAGGGGGATTGGTCTGGTTTATATGCACAGTCTTTTAACCTCTTGATCAGCTCAATGGGTTACACATAAAGGGACATTTACAGCTTTAGGCGTGGTCACAATCTGACATATAATATGTACACTGAGAAATGATATCAGTTATGACATACCCCCAGCATTGAGCTTATGTTGCAGGGACCCTTCAGGCATTTTGAACAGTAGCAAGGGCCTCCAGCCTTATAAGTCTCTTAGAGCGTGCTTGATGCCTGTGGGGTATCTGAGTGCCTCTGGCGCAGAAAGGCAGCAAAGGCAGACCAGATATCTTTGAGCCTGGACGCAGGGGGCATGAGGTCCCACTAAACTGTTCTTGGCAATACGCCACCTATGTTATTCATGTCTCAGTTGTGGGGATGGAGCGCCTGGCCCTGTGCATGGCTACTCTATGCTTAGCTAGTAAAAGTAGCATGGCTATGAGGCGATGGTCTGAAGGTGGGCATCTTTTACATATCCTAGTAAGCTGACTAGGGGGAGTGTATCACTGTGGGTCCAGTAATTTTGTGCACATGTGCAAGTATTTCCCCCCACAATTGTGCTACCTGTGGACACCGCCAAGCAAAATGAAGGAAGGTGGCTAGCTGGGAGGAATAGCGTGGGCCGTTCACGTCTGTACTTAAACCCATATAGAGGATTTGCATTGGGGTACGATAAGTATGATTCAACTATTTTAAATGAATACAGCGGAACCTGTAGTTAGGCAGTAAAAACTACAGGTGGTCACAACAATAAACCCACTGCTCATTCATGTTTGGAGATTCCATATTCCAAATCTGTTTTCCAATCTGCTAGGGCCTTAGGTATCATCACCAGAGGCCTTTGCATAACGATCTAGAGACTTGGTATTAGCTTGCCTGAGAATGAATCTGTAAGTATGTGTTCTAGCACAGGCAGAGTAAGAGGAGGTGCCGTAAATGATTCATGCAGTGCCCGGCATGTGGCATGTAATCAGTAGTATAAGAGGGTATACGAAAAGGAGTTTGGTGCAGCTTCCCCTGCGTGTGGGGTAGAAATAAACTCATTGTCTGGATATAAATCTGCAAAAGTGACAATTTGAGCTTGTGTGCCAGTCTAACAGCCCCGCTGTCAGATAGGGGTGGGGGGGGGGGGGGGGTGGTTGTGGATTATGCACCAGTTTAAGTGACTGGGCATAAAGGAGAGGGACCTTCGCCCTTTTGCGCTTACCGTTTCATGCCTACCTGAGGGTTTCGACTGTGTTTACCTCTTTTTTTGGTTTACTATGAGTATCTTAGAGTTCAGCAGATAGGGGTTGGGGCCAGCGTGGTACTTTTCCACCATATGTGTGGTTGATATGGTGCCGGGTACAGCCATCACAAGTGTAAGAATTGGGCTTGTGCGCAATAGGCGTAGAGTTTTGAAATCTGGTGATCCCATGCCCTGTTGCTCTAACGGAATTGTCCCAGAGACCCTAGATTGTTCATCCCCCCCATATCAAAGTAGTTATGCTGGTCTGCTGGTGCCTTAAGAATGGTGATGTAAGCGGGATGGGCAAATTAAAAAACAGGTATAGTAATTTTTGCAAGGGCTGTTCGGCACACCAGAGACAGGGGGATCTTAGACAATGCTTGCACCCTCGCCACCAATCAAGTGATTGTCCGACCATAGTTTTTGCTCCATACCTCCTGCATGTCCCTGCTAATCCAGTTCCCCATTGCCCACTCCAGCTGGTACTCCGTTTTGAATGGTAGTTTGCTTTCTGTCAATAGGAGTAGTTTAGACTTGGCCCCGTTTATATGCCCCCCAGATAGCGCACCATAGAGAATTAGCTTGCGAGTCATAGGGGCTAAATTCTCCTTTGGATTTTGTACATACAGTGTTATGTCATCTGCCTACAGAGAAATTACCAAGCCCCTAGTTGTGAATCCCAGTCCCCTGTTTGCATGGTATTGTTGTAGGCATGCGGTAATGGTTCAGTTGCTATCGCTAACAGGAGGGGCGATATCGGACACCCCTGGCACGTACCTAGATTTATATGGAAAGGGTTTAATATGTGGCCATTTAAGCACACTCGGGCTCTGGGATTTGTATAAAGGAGATGTTTTTGTTGTTTAAAAGTGGGGCTTAGGCCCAGCCTGGCTAGTAGAGCAAATAGATATGACCACTCCAAGGAATCAAATACCGTGGTGGCGTCGAGCAGGGGAGCCAAGGCAGGCACCTGAGGGACGATGTAGTGCATAATGGCAAATAGGGTATGCATGTTGTGGGAAGTATGACTCCAGACTGACTCTGCACTATTAATGGCAGGAAGAGTTGAACTTTACTGGCTAGCGTCTGATCTGCACCAGAGGTGTACAATCTGGCATAAAATTTAGTCAAGGTGTCGAGCAAGGCAAATGTCTCCCTCGAGCCTTTTCAGGGTGTTCCTGGTGGCCTTTAGTACCCCAGACTGTTCGGGAATGCATACCTCCCTGATTACCACTTTAAATGTCTCCCATAATGTTGATGCTAATTGAACAGTATTGCTATTAACCCCTTCGATGCTTGTGACGGAACCATTCCGTCATAAGCCACGGTTGGGCTGTGCTGATGAAGGAATGGTTCAGTCACGACCACACCCATTTCTATAAGGGCCAGCACAGGAGGAGAATTCCATCAGCAGCGATGGTGTTAAGAGTGAAGTATTCTAAGAATCTCTTTGTTGACTTCCTCCTGGAAGACAGCACCTAATAGGGACTCCTGCGGTAGCTGCCAAGCAGAAGCTTGGAGAATGGAATGTGAAATTTGAAACCATTATATAACTGGGGCGTGATCGGATAATGTGCGTGGTAAATATGTACTTGCATTTGTCCAGTTTATTACATCAGAAGAAACCAATCCGGAATCTAAATTCAAACAAAATTGACAGTAGGGGATAAGTGCTCAAACAGTGTGCTATTTCTTTCAATATTTCAGGCAAGTAAATGCTCAAAGGTAAGAGTACAACCACTGCCAACAGTTGTAAAAACGGATAGACAAGTCTACCCTAAAACACGAACATAGTTTCCAACCTGAGCAAAGCTAGCATCAATCAATGTACATATCAATTACTTGGCTTGTATGCCAAAGGACTTCGTCAGGGAAAGGGTATATATACATTTTTTTAGTTGAAAGATCAATTAAATGGTCAATCCAAGAGCCATACACCCAAACTTGGTCAGGTTCCTCTAAAGTGAGGTTGTCACCTCACATAAGAGATGAGTACCAGACGGGCAAATTTAAGGTCCCGGTAGATAAACGGAGTTTGAACCAAAGTATCGTTGAGGCAGCAATCACGAGCGCGTGGCATGTAAACTAGGAATCTAGTCTGGACCATGCATTGTGTTGTGCCGATATGCAGGTGCCCTCCCGATCACGCGGATGCACCTATATCCAAGCTTCGACCAAGAAATTCTCCTGAGCAATTGCTTTAAGCACCACAATCGCCCTTGGGTGTAGGCAACAGGAGGTGCCAGATTGATCCAATGCATCGTCCATAATAGCATTAAATCCCCACCCCAAATAACAGTTTCATTGCCCAGACTTGCGAGTTTAGACTAGAGATCCCTAAAAAACTTGAGTTGTCACATTTGGAATCATAAATTACCACCAGTCGCGCCTTTCTCCCCAGCAAAATACTCTCAACAATAACGTATCGGACTTCCGTATCAACTATAGATCGGGCGGAGGCCCATCTGAGCTCTCTACTATTAAAATGGCCACCCCCCTGGTATAGTTGGAGTATGTGGTTGAAAAAGTGTCACCCCACCATCTGGCCCTAAGCCAAGTGGACGACTGGCTGTCTAAGCAGAAATGTATGCCCTAATCGTGATTTTGTACCGTCATTAAGACCGCAAAGTATCAATATCAAACATGTGACAGATGCCGTACTGAGCTTGTTAAGTTGAGGGCGCTAGAGTTTGGCCATTCCGGTGGACAAGGAGTTGCAGTCCCTCTAGCCTGTATGCCAGTAAAACCTCTGCATTTTCATCAAGCCCTGTTCCCACCTCCAGTCTTTTACTTTCCGCCTAAAATATGCATAATTTTACTTTGCGCCTCTTCTACTCTAAAGAATCTATCAGTCCTTCCTGTCATCTTCTGACAACAGTTCCAGTTTTAGGTTGAAGGCAGCTGACTAATTAGAACTGCTTATTTAAAAAAATGCTAACAAAAAGCTTAACGTTAGATTGCCAGAAGGAGGTTTTAAATTGCAAATGCTGTAGAAGCTGAAATATTAATAGTAAAGAACAACAGCGTTTTATTCTCTATAAAATCATATTTTGAATGAATGGAGTATTCAGTTGTTGATAGTACATCTTTTTTTAACACAAAATCACTCCACAGACCACTTATGTTGTATCAGCAAACATTAATGTGTTTCTTTTAGGACCTGCATGCTGCTTTGCATCAATTACAAGCACAGCTGCAGGAAGCAGATGAGCAATTACACACTGTGCAGGTGCAGAATAACAATGTGATTCAGGAGCAGCAGCTGACCATTGAGCGCCAAAATCAAGCCTTGCTTCAGAAAGAACATCTTCTACAGGTATTGTGTGGTTTTAACATCTGTCAAGCACACAGGCTTTTAATTATATTGCATGCTGCATCCTTTATTAAATCATATATGAGAGCTGTTTACCTATTGGTTAATGATTGGTTAATGCAACAAAGCCATTTATCTTTATTGGCTAGGTGGATATCTGCAACGGTTGAGCATCATGCATTGTATGACCGTGGTCTGTGTGTGGGTCTTGATGTTATGTATGGGGGTTCCTTTGATGAGAACAACAATCATACAGTTAGGTTGTGTCATATACACATTAGTGTGTTTTTCTGATTTGTATTGTTTTGTTTGAGTCACCTTCTTTATGGTTTATCTCTGGTATGTTCATATGGGATTGGTGGTTTTGCAAGATGCCACTTATTTACATTTTTGAGATGTTTCTGTTTGATTGACCAGGCTATCTTTTATCGTCAATTTGGTGTGCTAGATTACATGTGTTGTGTAGGAATTAATTTTGCCAGGCTTGGCATATCTTTCTGCTTAACAGGAGAACACTGCCTAACTGCCTTCCCTGTGGCTGGTGATTCAAAAGAGGCTTTGACCACTTAATCCAGCAGTGGTAAATGCTGCAGCCACAGGAGGTTTGGTACAAATTAAATGGCCACATTGGTCTTACCTTTTCTGCGTGACTACCAGTCTGACTTCAGATGACACTGGAGCCCTGTGTCCCAGACCAATCGTAACCTCAGGATCGAACCGATGCTCAAAGGGGTCCACCTCTCGACAGCCCATATCAAGTTTACGAAATACGCAGACGTTAGGATGGTCAAGCGGGGGAAGGGAAGGATTGGGGCAGCGGGGAGGGAGACTGTGAATAGAAAAGAAAAGATAGTAATACTCTTTTAGACTAATAAGGTAACTATCATAACCCCTTCCAGTAGTGTAAATGTATATGTATGTGTGTGTAAGTATATATGTATATGTATATTATTGCTTCCTTGTGCCGCCAGGTCGCGCACTCAAACATGGGTGCCTGTATGCAGGGGCGCCACCCCGCTATTATCCGAGCTTTCCTCTCCCTCACCTTCGAAGAAGACACGGCACTCGCGGGAGGAGGGTTCAGTTTCTTTATTTTACCCTCAGAGAACCAGACGCGTATGTATGTATGTATGTATGTATGTATGTATGTATGTGTGTATATATATATATATATATATATATATATATATATATATATATATATATATATATATATATAAATGAATGAAGCTCCTGCCTGGTATCGAACACTTGAAAGGCACTCGAGTGACACCATAGAGCTCCAAGCATAGCACTTTTATTCATGCGGTAAGGAAGACATCTGCATGCTGCTTTCACAGTCCCCACCACTTTCGCAGACTCGTTTCAAGGATTCTCTTCATCAGGGCTGGTGGTGGAATCCACTACCAGCCCTGATGAAGAGAATCCTTGAAACGCGTCGGCGAAAGTGGTGGGGACTGTGAAAGCAGCATGCAGATGTCTTCCTTACCGCATGAATAAAAGTGCTATGCTTGGAGCGCTATGGTGTCACTCGAGTGCCTTTCAAGTGTTCGATACCAGGCAGGAGCTTCGTATATATATATATATATGTGTGTGTATGTATATATATCCACAGCTGTAACTACCTGTAAGGTGGCGTATGGTGCGGAACTCTGGGGTTTCGCCAATTCTGATAAATTGCAGGTAGAGGAAAATAAATACATGAGAAGGCTCCTTAAGGTCCCAAAGGGTGTCCCTGCTTACATTGTCCACGAAGAGCTGGGGGGGGGGGGGGCTTTATAGAGGACAGGATTCAGGTCAGACCCCTGTTAGCATGGCTAAAGATCCGGGACAACCCGGAGGCAGAATTCACCAGGCAAATAATTACGGATTGCCTTGGCAGGGATAGGGGAATGGACATTCCATGGCTGAAGTCTCTTAAGGTCGTTTTTGAAAAAATTGGCTGTAAGGATCTCTTCTCAAACCCGACCGGAGGTGTAGGCCGGGATAAGGCTAGTGTGAAGAAGAGGATTACCATGTATAAAACTGCCTCTAGAGAGGAGAAAGAATGGGGCAACCAGTCAGTCAGAGCCTATGGCTTAGTGAGGTCTAGCGAAGGAATGGAACTGTACCTTGCCCTTACATACAACGCTCAGGACAGATTTTTAATAACACATTTTAGGCTCAACCTTTTACATTATTTGTTAGCTGACCCGGCAGGTTTTTCTAATTGCGTAGAGCCAAAGGGTTGCGATGAATGATCTCCGCAGGATACCCTCCATTTTGTATTGTTATGCCCTTTTAGGGTCGAGGACCGAAAGTCTGCGCTTGCGCAGTCTCCGGTCGGAGATTTAATGATTTTTAGTACGGGGCTTGAACCCGCCTCTCTCTTCCATTGGCTGGCACCCTAAACGGAGGCCAGCCATTGGATGAGAGGGGCATCTCTCAGTCCAAGCCCAGTCTTTTTCGGATTCTGGGGCGTGTTTTTTGCATTCTTTCGCCCTGTGACGTCATCCGTCACTCAGAACTCCAAAACACGCCCCTGAATCCGAAATTTTCATCTGCCATTTTACTGCTTGTTCCCGCCCCCTCCCGCTGTCCATGTCCTCTTTCCCGCTGTCCGTGTCCTCTTTCCCTTTGTCCTTTTTCCCGTTGTACCCCACCCCCCTCCCGCTGTCCGTGTCTTTGTTCCCGTTGTATCCCGCCCCCTCCCGCTGTCCGTGTCTTTGTTGCCGTGGTATCCCGCCCCCTCCCGCTGTCCGTGTCTTTGTTCCAGTTGTATCCGCCACCCTCCCGCTGTCCGGGTCTTTGTTCCCGACTTTCAGCGCTAGAAGCCGCGCAGACTTCCAGGAACACCTCCCCAGCCCCCTCCAGAGTAGTACAGTTTGAGAAGGGGGTGTCTCCCCTCGCAGCTGCCTCCAGCTATCTTCCAGCCAGCAGATTCTGGCAGTCCAGTTGGATGTTCCCATGGCGTGAGAAAAGGGCGCACCCTCGGGCAGTCTTGAGCGCGAGTTGCCCAGGGAGTGAGGAAAGGATGCGGAGTGACTGCTGAGATTGCCTGTGCCGGGCGTGCGTATGGGACGGAAGGTGCTGAATGTGACAGCCCCATGTGTGTCGCTTTTGGGAAATGAGGGAGGTGACTGATGTTACTTATGTGGAGAGGGTGCTGTGAGGGAGAGGCGCTGATTGATCCAGTCACCGTGGTGCTGGGGGAGAAGGGACGGTTTCGGGGGTTTTCTCGCTCGAAAACATGGCGTATAGCTCGTGGCAAATCCTGTCGCCAGTGCAGTGGGCCAAGTGGACGTGGTCTGCTGTCCGTGGAGGCGCAGGGCAGGAAGAGCCTGAGGAGGAAGACGACGACCAACAGGCGGAGGACAAATCCTTGAGGTCAGTACAGCGAAATCTGTCGAAGGTCACAAGGTTCGTGTCAACACAGCTGCCGTTTGTAATCTCTCACGCTCAGTATAGCGCGCGACCCTGTGTAGCCAGTGTGGCAGCAACTTAACATGCAGTTTAGTGCCCTCTGTTTCCTCTCTGTATATGGCATTGATGTTTTTACTATCTGATGTAACCTTGTATCTGCCTGGACAGCGTCTAGTATCTGTCTCCATCTTTAACATCAGCAGGTGGCAGGGCTGTTGGGCAGCGCTGATGGATTCCAGGGGTTGCTCTGGTTGGCGGTGCTAGGCAGGAAGTAGGGTGTGATGTGGCGCGTGCATTCCTAATCTTGTTTAGAGTCACGACTCCGGAGGAATGGGCACATTAAATGCTCACCGTGGTCACAGCACAGACACATAACATACATGCCCATTTCAAGAGTGGATGCGGTAGTGGGGTGGGCTCCTAAGATACCCTTGGCTTTGCAGGGCTCGGTGCACGCGCTGCCCATGACAATAAGGATGGGAAGCGACCCTGGAAAAGGAATGTATCTGTGGAATGGATGTTGTCTCCTCTGTGTGCGCTCTAGAAAGACTGCACGAGAGGTGGCATTGCTGCCGAGAGTCCAGATAAAAATAGCAAGGACAGAAGGACTTGTGCTAAGTTAATTGGTTAGCAGAAGTAAGCGGGTCTGAGGACTGCTTTTTAAATCAATAATATTTAACAACAAGGGGTGGTGATGGACAGAGTTTCTGAATTAAGAAGAATACTCTCACCCAGTCAAGAGATCAGGGCTAGATCCAACACCGTTTTTTAGCTCACTGCACCATCCCAGCTCAGAACCTGGCTATATGCAAATTAGTCTGTTCTTGTCCCAGTGCATGATGGGAACAGGGCAAACCAAACTACCAAGCCAATTCTTACACTGGGAAGGAAACAAGCTACCGGGGACCGGTTTCTGGCATTTCATCCGTCGTCGGCCCGGCTTGCTTGAATCCTGATGGTGCAATGAGCAAGGGACTCACATCCGAGTATACCCTTCCACGCTTAGGGTGGACAAAATATTTAACAACAAGGGGTGGTGAGGTATACTCAAACATGAGTCCCTTGCTCACTGCACCATCAGGATTGGTCTGCCCTGGATTGGTCTGCCCTGTTCCCATGATGCACTGGGCCAGGGACAGACTAATTTGCATATAGCCAGGTTCTGAGCTGGGATGGTGCAGTGAGCTAAATAACGGTGATGGATCAAGCCCTGATCTTTGGACTGGGTAAGAGTGGTCTGCTTAATTCAGACACTCTGTTCGTGACCACCCCCTTTTCTGAATCATTTTTGGCCACTATAGGTGTGGCAGGGTATACTCAGACATAAGTCCCTTGCTCACTGCACCATCAGGATTCAAGCAAGCCGGGCCGACGACGGCTGAAATGCCAGAAACCGGTCCCCGGAAGCTTGTCTCCTTTCTGGTGAAGAATTGGCTTGGTAGTTTGGTCTGCCCTGTTCCCATGATGCACTGGGCCAGGGACAGACTAATTTGCATATAGCCAGGTTCTGAGCTGGGATGGTGCAGTGAGCTAAATAACGGTGATGGATCAAGCCCTGATCTTTGGATTGGGTAAGAGTGGTCCAGGGCTTTAAGTGGGATGGAAAAACTGTGGGTTCTCTCAAAGGGGGAATGGCCAATGTATGTCTTCCTTACCCCAGGTGTGTAATGTGCTAGTATTGGAGGGAGATGATTGTGTCTTGCATTTCTCCTAGTTTGTGTGTATATGTGGCTGTATAAGAGGCTGCTGTGAGCTTCCCTGCCCACTGTTGTGTTCGTGTACAGTGGAGATGTGCTATGTCTTCCTTACCCCAGGTGTGTAATGTGCTTGTTTTGGAGGGAGGTCTTTGTGTCTTGCATTTCTCCTAGTATGTGTGTATATGTAGCTGTATAAGAGGGTGATGGGCGCTTTCTTGCCTACTGGTATGTGTTTGTGTTCAGTGGAGATGTGCTATGTTTTCCTTATCCCAGGTGTGTAGGTGGCTCTATGTGAATGACTCGGTGTGGGTGGCTGCGTGTGTGTGTGTGGGTGGCTCTGTGTGTGTGGCTCTGTGTGGGTGTAAATGCAATAGGTCATGCATTTGCGAGCGATTAAGCTATTTGCATTGTAAATGACAATGCCATTTATTTATAATTAAAAAAAAAGTCATGAGCAATGCCAATAGCTCTACCTTTAATAATGCTGAGACCATTGCATTGCAAATGCCTGTTATTCTTTGCCCAGGCGCCTGTATCCGATTAACTTGTTAAAGAAAATGAAATTTAGGCATGCTAAGGTTGCCCTTTTACACTTACAAATGGCGTAAGATCCCGTGACCCTGATCTCCATCACAAGTTATTTAAGGCTAGCACTTAAATTAAGAGAGACAAGAGGATCTGTGGAAAGGTGTGGGGGTTAGGCAGGGGACTAACAAATTGTAATGAATTGTAATGAATAATTCTGTGCCCTTTTTCTTTTTAACCTTATGTATAGATGACAAGAAAATGTGTATTATTAGCATTTTTAGCTGTACTTTTATGGTGTTTTGTATAATGCCGAATAAAGAAATTTACCATTTACCTGTAAGGACAGTAAATACACTCTCACAAACAGGGAAGGTGCACATGTGATCTCATCTCTTTACTCTGCATATTGTAGGAATGAAACAGATGGACCCATAAACTCTATAATTTGGAGCCAAGCTAATTACACCTATATGTAGGGGCTGTAACTCTCTCTGATCCTCTACACCTACCCCCTCCATCAGTGAAAGATGTCTGATGATGCCAACAGGGTTGACCACCTTCTGCTGACCACCCCTGTTGAAAAGAAAACACAAAGCGTAGCCACATATAAATGAATAATGATGTAGCCTTGTTCATGACCTAATAAACAAGCAATAAAGTTTATGTCAGAAATGAAAGGTAAGGGCATGACCCTTACTCTGTGAACCCAGAGGAGCAATCACGTGAGACAATTAATTGTGGCCTGGTCCGGTTCTTCAACTACGAAATAATATGATACTTCAATAAACAGAAAAAGACATAAATAGTTCCGCTAGTTATAGTCACTATCCGTGTGTAATGAATAAGAAAGTTAATGGCAGCCGAAACAACTCCCCTGCATAAGTCTACGACGGACTCCCCGACAGGGAAGTTTCAGTAATCTCCCCCCAAGAGGTAATAGACTTTGTGATCCAGAAGGTTCCGGCAAATGATAAGGATCTTTAATTTCCCTCGCAAGAGCCCCTAAATCCAAAGGACTCGCCAACGCAGGGGAAAATCCAGGTGCGATAATAAATAAATCCCCAAAGGTTCTTAGCGGTAGCTCTCTGAGCTCCGAATGTAAAGAAAGGAAAGCGGTGCCCAAGGCACCCTTACCCGACCAAGGATATGGTGAAGCCTCAGAGAAACACCGTCCTAGACTGTCAGGTAACCTAGAAAATAATCAGCAGCTTCCCCTGCCGATTCTCCTCTTTTCCGGGTTTTGCGGGACGTCGCGCGTGATGGTGCTTCTGATGTCGGACCCTCTCCCCTTCTGGGTAGTGTAGTTCCACACAGGCCGGCGCCGGCTACTTCACAAGGAACCTGTCGGTGGACGCCGCTGGTGAGTCCTGACACCCTGAGACTGCTTCCTAATACAACAGTTGATGAGCCCACTCTCATACCCAATCTGGAGACTCGAACGGGATTCAGTGGTAATGTTCTTCACTGGCTCTCCTCCTACTTTTCCAAACGACCCCAGTTTCTTCACATGGACACCTTCAGGTCAGAAAAGATGCCTGTCACCTATGGAGTCCCCCAGGGTCCAACCTGCCTCCTGTCACTTACCTGTATATGAAGCTGATTGGTGTTCTTCTTACTGATAACAGCATCAAGATTCACTAATGTGCCAATGATACATGACTGTCCTTAAAGTCTCTAAAGTTTGGGTTAAGTGGATGCACCTGGCCCTGAGCTAGCTACCACCTACTTAGTCAAACACTTTAGTGACTCACACCTCAGGAAACAGTTGCAGAGAGCTGTACACAAACCAGGATCAATATATAATGATAAAAAAATATTTTTAAAGCCTTTTTATTATTTATCTTTCTCTTAATATCCCCTATAGTTTCTACAAAATACATAGGTACAAGACATTATTGCAGGAAAGTATGATCCACAAACAGAGGTTCCATCTTGTCAGTCCAATCAATCTTGAAAAAATACAATTTCTCAATTATATTTAATCAATGATTTTGTGTTATTCTTTCTTGTATGTTTAAAAACCTAATCGCCAACATGACCACAGCCCACCAATACAGTCACAGCCAACACATGTTTTGCGGTGATAAGCCGCTTCTTCAGGGCAAATTTGTTGTGGAAAATCATTGTTCAAGATAGTACCTAGATCGCCATTTTATCTCCATACTGGTTCACTCAAAAGCCTTTCACAGTTAGTACTGTCACCTCTAGATCGCTTGAATTCTCATCATCTTCAAACATAGGGTATTCTTACATGTTCTTGAAAATAACAAATAACAGTTCAAAGCTATATTTACTCCAATCCTCTCTTTAGCCAACAAGCTCTGATTTATGTATTAATTGCATGTGCCATTAGACGAAGCAACCAGGATAACATCCCCGTTCCTCTGCTTCAGCTATCCAATGCCTCAAACACTACTTGCAAATCAACCAGACGTGGATGTCCAGTGACTACCTGAAGCACAACCCAACCAAGAATAATAAACAAGATACTGTGCAAACCTGGTTTAAAAGTATGAACTTTGATGGCTTTGAAACCCTAACTTTCACTGAATGGCGATTCCTTTGGATTCACCCTGGAGACCAATCTTAACCTTAAAGAACACATTGCCAAAAAAACAAACACTTTCTAGTACTGGCTCTCTTCTAAAGAACATCAAACTGTTTCTTCCAGAAAACAACTTGTAAACTGCTATTCAAACCATACTACATGGCCTCCCGGATTGCACACTGACACCATTCAGGGGCATCCTATACTTCGCAGCACGCTCCATACAGAGGCTGAAGAAATTTGATTAAATCATACCTATTCTGATGGAGCTCCATTGGCTCCCCTTGCTGGCCTGCATCATCTTCAAAACCAACTGCATCATTCACAAAGCCATCACAACTAGCACTCTGCTTATCTGAGAGACAGGCTCGCCATCTTTGGTGGTTCTCTGTACACTCACAGCCAGGAAACCACCAGAATGCAAATAAAGAAGTGTAAAAAAGTAAAATAGGACATCAGACCTTTTTAAAGCTATGCACCCAGGATCTGGAACAGCATTCTCCTATCCACCAGGATCACCCCAGTATTGCTCCAATTTAGGACGGAGTTGAAGGCTCACCGCCTTAAAGAACACTACATCACCATGCATTAACGGTTTACCAACCTAGGCTCCTCTCCTATTACTTATTGACTTTCTGCTTGTATTTGACCATTTAAGGTGCTATTCTTCCTTTTGGCTAGGTTCACGCTATAGAAATACCATATACATACATACACACATACGAAAGTACATACATACATACTACATGATAGAGTAAGGTTTTTAATAGGCATCTGAAATCTGAAGGTAGATCTGCTTGGGCCTCATGCTTTTGTCTTCATAGAATTAACATTCTAATCAAGCCATGAATACCTTCAGGAAGAAAAGGCACAAGAAATTATTAACACCTTAGCTGCTCCAGTGCTGAACGTTCCATTGCGCAGGTGCAGCTGGAACGTCCAACGTCCAACGGCCGACGGCAGCACTCCCGAGGTAGTGGTGCCGTCGGCCGTTGGACTGGGCGCAGCACTTATGAGGCTAATGACCTAAGAAATACGCAATAAAAGTATATGGGTAAAACTATTTATGCCGGCCTTCAACAGATGTAGCCTAGAAATGGAGAACAGCTCTTAACAATGTCTTTTCTGGAGGTCTACCACTACCCTTGAGAGTTCAAACCGAGGTCTCAAAGTGGTAAGCCTTCTTGTTGAGCCTAATAATGTAGAGCATAGGAGAGTCCTGTGTGTGGTTTAGATCTGTTACCACAACCAACCAGCTGAAGAAATAGGTTGCATAGTTGAGAACTGTGATAACCTGGATTGCCAGTGGTGGCAAAACTTTTGAAGTAAGCCCAGCTCTGAAAAACATGCCTAATACGTTCAGAGTCAATGTAGATTCATGAAGGATGCAGCATCTTAAAATAATCCCACTGAGATATAACATTAAGCAAAATTAGAAAACAAATATGCTAGACTTACTAAAGGAAATTTAGAATGGAAAATATAAAAACAATTGAATGTAAATTTTTTCATAGATGTGGCTCTTTCATAGATTCATATTCTTGTATAATTCACCATCTTCGATTGTTACTATTAAAAAACTATAGGAAAAGAAGCATGCTTTAAATCTTTTGGCTGTCAAGCTTTAAAAAAAATACAAATATTTTATTTATTGACTGATGGCATATGACAAACCATCAACTTGATGATTAACAATTAAAGACATTACCTACATATCTGGAACACAAAATATGCGTATATCACATCTCCCCTCATACTGTATTACAAGATGAAGATTCCTCATGGTGGCGATTTTGGGGAACTCTAAGGTGGATGACTGTAGTGCCCAGTGTGTTCTAGTGAGGTTGGTTTAGTGCTGTGTGGAGTGCCTGGTTGTACAAGGGAGTTGTTATTACCCGGGTCGGGAGTGAGACTATCCCTCTTGTTAAAGTAAGTGTGAAGGGTTCTCAAATGTCACGGGGCCAGTTTCCAGAGGAAACAGGTCCCAGTAATTGGAAAGTTGCTTGTGGCAGTATGTCATGTCTTTAATCCAGTCTTGGGTTTTTGGGGGCCGTGGCCTTCCCCAATAGATTGCAACTCTGGGATTTTCAAGGAGGAGCATCAAGGCGATCAGTTTACGGGAGCCATGTGGCACATCACTAACGTATCCCAATAGACCTCTCCCCAGTAGGCAGAAATTGCGGGGCAGTGCCAAGCAAGATTTTAGAAGTCCGCCTGACATGAGTGACAGCGTGAGAAGTGAGAGTCAGGGGATAGCCCCATCCAAATTATCTGTGGGGGTGTGTGGGTGTTCGATACAAAAAATGAAATGTATAAGACGTAATCTGTAATTGGGGGATAGCATATTTAGCTGGCCGCAACAGAAAGCCCACTCTGCATTGGTTAGGGTGGGAGCCAAGTCTGGGTTTCAGGCCTCTCGAGCTGTCGGAACAGCCGCCAGTACGGATTGCAGCATGTGGTTGTATAGGGATGTTACCTTGCAGTGCGATGGCGTTGTGTACATGTGCTCTAATGCTGTGAATGTCCGTGGGGGGGGATGGGAAGGGATCATGGATTCTGCTGCATGTTACTCGTAATTGGTAATAAAGAAAGGCATCCACAGGTGTGCAGTTAGTATTAGTGGTCAACTGACGGGCAAGGAAGCAGTCCCCGGGGTAGAGACTGGCAAAGGTGTGAATAATCATTTTACTGGCTCGTCTAATTGCGCCTTTGTCTTGCAAGGGGGGCAACAGGGGGTGTTTCGCCACCGGAATAAATGGAGCATAAATAGTGTGGTGCCTTCGCGTTTCGCTAGCCCGGCCCATGCCCAGTGCATGTATTGCGTTGTAGCAATTTCAGAGGTAGGTGGTTTGAATGGAAGGAATAATTCTGTGGATAATGGCCATGTGGCAGTCCTGTCTATCTCGACTGCAACATGCAGCTGATAGGATGTGGGGTGGGCCCAGTAATACAGATAGTGTGCCTGGGCACACAGTGTGTATAGCTGCAGGTGCGGTGCACCCATCCCGCCCTATGACTGTGATAGTGTTAACAACTCATGTAGCACTTTGGGTTGTTGACCAGCCCAGACCAGCTTGCTAAGATTGGAGCGGAAGCGTTTATAAAAGGCGATGGTGATCGGGATAGGGATATTCACAAAAAGTAGGTATTTGGGTAGCACGACCATTTTTGTGATGGCTATGCTTCCCGACATGGACAGGGGGATCTTGGACCATAGCGGAATACGATCCTCAAGCCAATTCATGGCTTTGCCAAAGTTAGCTGGCCATAACTCTTCAATATTCCTACTGACAGGGATACCTAAATATTTAACTGAATCGATGGCCCGTTGGAGCGGGTATTCCAGCGGAGTGAAGATGGTTGCCTCTGTTAAAGGGAAGAGCGTAGATTTTGCCCAATTTATTTGTACGCTGGGGTGACCTCCAAACTGCATATCAGTGGGCCAATATTGGTCTTGGGGACTGTAGCATAGAGGGTATTGCCATCAGCATATAAAGATATGACCAGGCCACAGGTTGTGAAACCTATCCGTCTATTAGTGGGTGTTAGCGGATACCTGCCACTAGGGGCTCCATCGTGATTGCAAAGAGAATGGGAGAGAGTGGGCATCCCTGTCGTGTGGCCCTAGTGACCGGGAAAGGATCTGATATTTGTCCATTGTGGCGCACTCGTGTGGTGGGCGGGGTATAGAGAAGTCGGACCTGTGCGATAAAACTGGAACCCGGGCACAATCGACGTAGCAGGGGGAAAAGGTACCTCCACTCCAGTGAGTTGAAGGCCTTTGTGGTATCTAGCAAGGTGGCCACCGCAGAGGTTTGTGGATGTAAATGGCTCATAACTGCGAATAAAGTTCTGAGGTGGTAGGCTGTGGATAGGCAAGGGATAAAGCCAGATTGGTCGGGTCTAATCATTACTGGGGGCAGCAGTTGGAGCCTGTTCGCAAGTACTTTTGCAAATATTTTATTGTCGATGTTAATGAGGGACAGAGGAAGATATGAGTCGCATTGATCGGCCGGCTTGTCAGGCTTGAGAAATGTGAATATATTACGGCCTCCCGCATAGATGGGGGAACCTACCTCAAAGGCATCTTGATGAACGTCCAGGAGCCTGGGAGCAAAAATGTGGGAGTACTTCTTATAAAAGGCAGCAGTCAGTCCGTCTAGGCCAGGGGCTCTGTCTGGAGGAAGGCTAGCAATTGCCTGATGTACTTCTTCTATAGTGGCGGAGTTTTTTAAGAAGTTCCGATGGGCATTGGATAGCCATACTAATTGGATGGTATCTAAATAAGCCTGCAGGTTTGCAGGTTCAGCTTTTGGAGGGGCGGAGTGGAGATGCGCAAAGAAGTTGGCCATGATCTGCAGAAGATCTGGGGTAGAGGAATGAATGCGGCCTTCTGCATCCAGGTGGATATAGGCTGAGGCGTGAGACTTCTGGAGCAACCTGGCCAGAGGTTTTTTAGGTTGGTCTTCCTTGTCATATCTATGCACCTGAGATTCTTTACCCAGGAAGAGGGCCTCCCGCAACTTCTCCTTCTGGTATGCCAACATCTTGTCACAAATATCGGTCAGCGTACTGGGATCATTAGAGTAATAGAAGTGGGATTTCGGCAAAGCAATGTTGGTTTCTAGTTTAGAGATCGTCCCACAAATCGATTTTAGAATGCCATGTTGTTTAGCTATGCACGTTCTGGGTATAATCGCTTTGAATTCGTCCCAAAGTGCAGCTGGTGAGCTCACTGAGCCAGTGTTCTGTTCAAAGTATTCTTGGATAGCCATCCATATCTCCCCTTTAAAGGCCTCTTCCATGAGGGCTCCCTGTGGCAATCTCCATGAGAATGCACAGGAGAGAGTATAGGGGGGTTGAAGGATTAATTGAACTGGGGCGTGGTCTGAGAGGGTGTGCAGTAGGTGGATGACCTTCGATACCCATTGCTGCACATCTTAAGCGGCTAACCAATAGTCAATTCTAGACCATGCTTTTATTGCAGTGATAGGCATGTGCCTTTGCGTGTTTCGCGGAGCACATCTCGCCAGACGACGTTGAGGTGAATGTCTCTGACTATTGTGCGCAGTGCTGTGGCTGCATGGGGATGGGGGCTTCTGGAGCTGCTGGCTCTGTCCAGGGTGTCATCCAATGGTACGTTGAAGTCTCCGAACCAGAGCACTGTCCTTGGGCTCATGCCAGAAATTAGGTGCCATACCTTAATGAATAAATCGGGGTAATCAACATAAGGCCCATCCACAGTGGCAAGGGTTATGGGATGATTCTAAAGTGTGCCAACTAGTATGACGTAACAGCCCTCTTTGTCGCTAACACACTGTGATTTTCCAAGCCAGGCCCCTACATATAAGGACACAGATCCTTCTTGCATGATTAGAGTAGGTCTACGTGTTAGATAATCCCCCGTCCCTGGTGAATAGTGTGGGGAGAATATTATTAACTGAATGAGTTTCTAGGAAGAGGCAGATATCAACCTTGTGTCGGATCAATTATGTGTGCACAAGGCGAATCTTCCTGCCATCGTTTAGGCCCACATACATTCCATGTGATGAAGTTAACCGTGGCAAGCTTAGTCATCATTGAAGTGAGGTGAAGTGATTTCACCCCGCGGGCGCTGCCATGTGCCATTTGTAATGGTGAGTACTGAATCCCATATGCATACACAACAAGTGGTGCAGTAGCTATTTAAAAAAAAAAATATTGCAGTTCAATATCCAGAGCTTTACTTTACAGCATCATACATGTACGTAACTACCGCATCAGTTCTTCATCTCAATATTGGCACTGTCCATTGCTCATGCTTCTCATTCCTCTTACTGTGTAAATCTAACCATTGACTTACCACTCCTAACCCCATCTAACACCCTCCCCCTTCACCGCCACTGATGTGTGTTACATGATGTGCAGAATGCAAGCCATTTCTTCTAGTCCATCTGCAACCTATGCGTCACCCGGTCTGTAGTGTAGTGTACAGGGTCTCCATTATTAACAATACTCCCTATTCACCTTCTTCCATCTGTTGAACAATCAGCGCCTGCACCAGCATCTCCCACGCCATCGCCATTTCTAGTGCTTTTTCATTATCCGAGCGTCGTGCCTTTAGGAATCTAGCATTCTGGAATATAGACATGTGATCGCCTTAAACGTCCCGCCTCCATCACCACATATTGACAAGCCATCGTCAGTCCAGTGTTTCCTAATTGCCGCAACCAATGCTGCATAGATCAAAAATCCGCCCCCCGGAAGATCATATCTCTCTTGTAATGTCTGAGAGGGCAGAGGCCCCCCATCTTCATAGAGATCCCCCAGTACTACCTGAACTCCCATCTGTTCCCATTCCATCAGAGGTATCCAGTCCCCACCATGTGGTAATGCTGCCAGCATTCCCAGCTGGATTTCCGGTGCATAGGGGTGTAGCACCCCAGCCTTACGCTGGCTACGAGTCCAGCATAATCTCAGTGTCTTCTCTTCGAGCGAGAGATCCCTAAGGGAAAGTTTTTGCTGTAGGATTATGAATGATAATATGTGCCTCTGGATCCCCCTACCTCTCAAGTGGTCCGGGCCGCTAAACTCCATCGCTATTGCCTGTGTCAAGACCTGGAGCTGCGCAGCCAAATAATAGAGCTCGAAGTCTGGGACTGCTAGCCCACCCTCTACCTTCGGTCTCATCAATGTTGCCAGAGCCACTCTCCGCCTCCCAGACCCCCAGAGGAACCCCACTATCATGGATTTCAGTAATTTAAACACCGAAGGTGGCACCCAAACAGGCAATGTCCTAAAAAAATAGAGCAGCCGAGGTAGGGCTACCATTTTTAATAATGCTATCCGGCCCATCACCGACAATGGAAGTGTCAACCAAAATGCCATGCTGCCCTTCAGGGCCCTCACTACCTTCTATGTTGCCCTCCACCATATCCAGCGCTTCATGGTAAATACGAACCCCCAGATATGTCAGGCATGTCGGCTCCCAACGCACATCCCAGAAAGCTCAGGTAGGCGCCCACCTGGTCTCACTGGGAACAGGCACGTCTTGCTCCAATTCACCCTCAGTCCCGAGATGTCACCAAAGTTTGATAACCGGCCGGCTGCTCCCTGTAATGCTCCCTCCGTGTCAGCCAAAAAAAAAAGGGTAGATAATCTGCATAGAGTGATATGTACTGCGGTACTTCTCTAAATCGTAAACCCTCAAAACTCTGTCCCATGCTAGCCCTAGCTGCCGGGGCTCTATTGCAAGAGCAAATAGCAGCGGAGACAGTGAGCAACCTTGCCTCGTTCCACGTGCTATTCGATATTGAGTCGAAATCAATGCCCCCCACTCGCACTCTCTCCACCGCCGAAGAGTACAACACCCTAGTCCATCCCACGAATGCATCGCCCAAACCAAACCGTCCCAATGTTCTGTAAAGGTACAGCCATTCCAGACTATCAAAGAATTTTGCTATGTCCACTGATAAAATCGCAGGCACACGTAAGCCCCGTTGGCCATCTCCCATGATCCTCAGCAACCGTCATATATTCGTAGACGTATTCCTAGTCGGGATAAACCCAGCCTGATCTTCATGTATTAAGGTTGTCATATGTTGCAGGAGACGTGTCGCCAATATCCGACTTAGGATTTTATAATCCGTGGTCAGCATTAACAACGGCCTGTAGGCCGTCATATCTGTACGCTCTCGTCCTGGTTTTAATAATGGGATAATAAGCGCCTCCCTCATGGACAAAGGAAGGCAACCCACCTCCTGTGCTTCTTTGTAAACTTCCAACAACCGTGGGGCAAGTAAGTCTATATAACGCGCATAAAATTCTATAGGCAGGCCGTCCACCCCTGGAGTGGAGCGGTCCGGAGGTTGCAGCGTAGGTGATTCAGCCTTGTTATCCTGAAATCCAAATTGGAAGGGATACGAGCAACACTCCGCATTTCCATGGGGCCAAGTTAGGTCCCTTTACATATACTACGTGAACATTATTTTGCGTATGTACTAATGCAAGCCTTATTTTTGCAGCATTTGTTTACCCCTTTTTTTACATTAATCTCACTTGAGCACGTTTAGGAGTGGCCAACACAGGGCTGGTCCCTGTGTAGTCCCGAAGAAGAGCTTAGGGAAGCTCGAAACATGTTGACAGAAACTATCTGAAAGAAACAGGTTAGTATTAGATTCCTTACCTTAGAATAACCCCAGGCGTCAGACTGGATCCGGAAACTTTTGCGTTGTCTGCGGCTCCGCGTCCGTCGTCGGCGTCGTTGGCGCCGGGATGACGTCGCCGGAGTACTTAGACGCCGCCCTCGCGTTGCATGACGTCAGTTCTTTTTCCGCGCCAGCTATCGCAGATTCGGAAAAAGTGGTACCCCTTAGTCAATTTTTGACTAAACTTTTTCGATAATTTTTTTATCCTTTTTGAAGTCTCTCGACTCCGACAGTGCCGGTAGGGATGCCCGGGTTTAAGCCCTGCGCCGACTGCGACCGACTGATGTCGGTTACGGACACCCATCGCCGGTGTCTTCATTGCCTGGGCCTCGACCACGACGACAAGGCCTGCTCCGACTGCCAGGTCCTGACGTCTAAAGCTAGACAGGAGCGGTCCCGCAAGCTACTCGAGCTCCGGCAGTCGGCCCCGCGCCGCTCGAGGTCCCGGCCCGCGAGGAGGTCGAGGGACCGGTCGCGGCGTCGGAGCCACCATAGCTCCGGGAGTCGTCCTCTGTCTTCGGGCTCGAAGTCCTTAGGTAAGCACAAGAAGTCAAAGAGACGTCATCGCTCTTCTGACTCCCTCTGATGCTCGCGTGATGCGGCCAGGGGTTCGGGCGACACCGCCCATGCGGCTCCGACGGAGCCGCGGGTGTCTCGGCCTGCTTCATACCTGTTGGTTCCTGGGCAGAACGCGACGCCGGAGGAGATGGTGGCCTTCCTCACGGCCATGAGGTCGCTCACTCCTCCTTCGGGCTCCGCGGCGCCTTCGGGCTCAGCGGCCCCGACTGGGGGCCCCAGCGGGTCGGGCGCTTAGGCCCCGATGCCGCCGGGTGCTTCGGTCCCGCCGCCGCCGGTGACTTCGGTCCCGGCGCCGCAGGCCCCCACTGGATCCGGGTCCGGATCCGGGTCGTCGCCGGTCGACCTTAAGACCTCGCCGGCACCGGCCCCCAGGGTGTCGCCCCTGGCGCTGCCTCCGGGCGGCGCCGTCCCCGATCCCTCCCTCGATTCGGGTCTGGCGCCGGAACGGTGCCGCTCGGCACCCCACTCGACGCCGATGGGAGATTTCTACTTCTATGACCCGGCCCCATCCTTTGATCTTGAGTCTCAGGTGATGGGTGGCGAGGCGGATTGGGAGGGGTCTGAGGACCCTCTGGCACAGGAGTGCCAGTCTTATCAGGACTGGG
This sequence comes from Lissotriton vulgaris, assembly GCF_964263255.1. Classification (NCBI taxonomy): domain Eukaryota; kingdom Metazoa; phylum Chordata; class Amphibia; order Caudata; family Salamandridae; genus Lissotriton; species Lissotriton vulgaris. The sequence continues at coordinate 1,192,917,518 of NC_141685.1, forward strand.
CAGGTGAGCTAGGGGACGCCTGTGGTCTGGACACCTTGCCGGACACTGGCTTTGTCTCCCCTCCTAGCGTGGCTACGGAGGACGGGGCTGCTTACAGTGTGGTGCTGACGTAGGCGGGCAAGGCCTTGGGCCTGGAGCTTTCCGTCGCGGCCGTGAGGACTAACCTCCTCACTGAGGTCCCTAAACCACAGGCAAGCTCGGCTGAGCCTCTGCTGCCGTTTAATGAGGCCTTGTCTGACGTTCTTCTGGGCAAGCCCGCTACAGGTCAGCCTGTAGATAGGAACGTGGTCAGACGCCACCGCCCGGCTCCGGGTGACCCTTACTTCCTGCCCACACTCCCCACCCCCGAGAGCCTGGTCATCCAGGCCTCTAACTCCCAGACCGCATTCCCGACGGCTCCCCCCGATCGGGAATCCAAGAGGTACGAGTAATACGGGAAAAAGGTATTCTCATCCCTGAGTTTAGGGCTGCGGTCAGTCAACACCGCGTGCCTCTTGAGCTGTTACACCCACTCTCGGTGGGACACGGTCGCGGACGTGCTGCTACAATGTCCGGTGGAGGTCCAGACTAAACTCACCCAAGCCCTTGCGGAGGGTCGAGATGCAGCACCGGTACTCCATCCGGTGTGGGCTGGATGCCACGGACTCACTAGGCAGAGCGATGGCAACAACGGTGGCGATTCATCGCCACGCCTGGTTGCGGTCCGCCAACTTTTCGGCTGATGTCCAAAACACCCTTATGGACATGCCGTTTGATGGCCGTCGCCTCTTTGGCGACAAAGCAGACCATGAGCTTGAGCGCTTTAAGGACTCCAGGGCTACGGCCAAGTTCTTGGGCCTCTCGGCCCCGCGCCAGTAAACGGCTGCTTTTCGCTCCTTTCGTGGCCAAGGAAGGGGCACCCCCACACGTCCTGCCAGCCACGGACCGCAGACTTCCGGCCAGCGCGGTGGCGGACGTGGAAACAGCCGTGGCGGCGGTCGGGGACAACAGCGCGGCCAGGCAACACATGCCCCTGCAGCATCCGCCTCAAAACCCCCCTAGTCCAAGCTTTCAGGCCCTTATGACGCCAGTGGGGGGCAGAATTCGCCATCACCACCTCCACTGGCGCACTGTCACATCGGACAGGTGGGTTCTGCAAATCGTCCGAAGGGGCTACTTCCTCCCCTTCGAGGCGACCCCTCCAGACATGCCACCACAGTACCACCGCGTGTCGGGGGATCACTTGACACTTCGACGAGAGGAAGTTACTGCCCTCTTGGCCAAGGGGGCCATCGAGCGCGTTCTTGGGCAACACGTAGGGTGTGGTTGTTACTCCCACTACTTTCTGGTACCCAAGAAGGGCAAAGGGGGCCTATGCCCTATCTTGGACCTGCGGAACGTCAGCGGCTTCCTCCGGCAGGAGAAGTTCAAGATGCTGACACTGGCTCAGGTCCTAGCTGCCCTGGACCCAGGAGACTGGATGGTAGCGTTGGACTTGCAGGACGCTTATTTCCATATCCCCGTCCTGCCGGCCCACCGGCGTTACCTGCGGTTCACGGGAGGCGACGGGCACTTTCAGTTTGCCGTGCTCCCCTTGGGCCTTACCAGCGCCCCACGGGTGTTCACTTAAGTGATGGCGGTGGTCGCAGCTCATCTGCGCAGGTTAGGGGTTTCAGTCTTTCCCTACCTCGACGACTGGTTGTTGAAGGCGGGCTCGCCCCAGACAGTCGTCAGCCACCGCCAGACTAGGGCCGACCTCCTGCACCTGCTGGGGTTCTCCATCAATGTGCCGAAGTTGCATCTGTGTCCCTCTCAGAAGCTCCTCTTCATCGGAGCGGTTCTGGACTCGGCGCAGTTTCGGGTTTATCCTCCCGAGCAGCGGGTTCGGGATATTCTGGCTCTGATTCTGATCTTTCAGCCGTTATCCCGGGTCTCGGTCAGATTGACGCTGCGGCTTCTGGGGCTGATGGCCTCCTGCATCCTTCTGGTGCATCACGCCAGGTGGCGGATGCGGGCTCTGCAGTGGGACCTGAAGTTTCAGTGGGCCCAGCATCAGGGCAACTTGTCCGACCATGTCTTGGTCTCGGAGGGCACTGCAAGGCAGTTGCAGTGGTGGCTCACGGACCACGATTGGGTCAGCAGCAGATCCCTCTCCCTACCCCAACCGGAGCACATAGTTGTGACGGATGCGTCATTCCAGGGCACGGGAGGCCACATGGAGAGGCGGAGATCAGAGGCCTCTAGTCTCCGCTGGAGTCCCGGCTCCACATCAACCTTCTGCTGCGGGCGATCCGGCTTACACTGAAGGTATTCCTCCCCTCTGTCCGGGGGAGTGTAGTGCAGGTGTTCACGGACAACACCACCGCCCTGTGGTACTGCAACAAACAGGGCGGGGTGGGATCGTGGACCCTATGCCAGGAGGCTCTGCGCCTCTGGCAGTGGTTGGAACATCAGGGCGTGACCCTGCTGGTACAACACCTGGCAGGTTCCCTGTATGCCAGGGCGGACGAACTCCGCCGTCGGTGCATGATGGATCACGAATGGCGTCTGAACTCGGACGTGGCACAAGGCCTCTTTTAGCAGTGGGGAGAGCCTTGGTTAGATCTATTCGCCACAGAAGAGAACGCGCAATGTCATCAGCTCTGCGCATTGGAATGTCCAAGGCGGCACTCGCTTGGAGATGCTTTTCGTCGCGAGTAGAGCTGCGGTCTGTTGTACGCCTTTCCGCCTATACCACTTCTGCCCAGAGTGCTGTAGAAGATCAGACGCAACCGGGCCCAAGTTATCCTTGTGGCTCCGGACTGGGCATGAAGATACTGGTATCCCGAGCTACTCAGCATGTCTGTTGATCCCCCGATTCGTCTGACTCTTCAGGAGGACCTTCTGTCGCAGCAGCAGGGGACGGTCCTCCACCGAACCTGTCCAGTCTCCACCTCCATCCTTGGAAATTGAGCGGCGACAGTTCAGACCATTTGACTTGCCTTCTGAAGTTTGTGATATGATTCTGGCAGCCAGGCGTCCCTCCACAAAGTCGGTATACGCCTGCAGGTGGAACAAGTTTGTTGCATGGTGCACAGCAAAGGCTGTGGATCCCCTTTCTGCCCCTCTTTTTGAGGTTCTCCTCTTCCTTCTTTCTTTTGCCCAGCAGGGCTCTGCTCTGGGCACTATTAAGGGCTACCTTTCTGCCCTTTCCGCCTTCTTATGGCTACCGGATCAGCCTTCCTTGTTCAAGTCCCCGGTTGTTAATAGGTTCTTGAAGGGCATCACTCATATGTTTCCCCTTGTTCCTTTCGTGATGCCTCAGTGGGATTTGAACCTTGTACCTACTTTTCTGATGTGCGCTCCCTTCGAGCCACTTCATAACTGTCCTCTCTGTCTTCTTACCCTTAAGACTGCTTTCCTGGTTGCCATCACCTCTGTCAGGAGAGTGAGTGAGCTCCAGGCTCTTTCATCCAAGCCTCCATTCCTTTCTGTCCATCCGGACAAGGTTGTGTTGCGGACAGGACCCTCTTTCGTCCATCACCTTGCCCACCTTCTTTCCGCCTCCACACCCCTCAAAAGAGGAAGAGCGGCTCCACCGCCTGGACCCAAAACGTGCGCTTTCATACTATCTGGATCGCACACACCAGTTCCGGGTGGATGACCAACTCTTTGTTGGTTACGTGGGCGCCAAGAAGGGACGGGCGGTGCACAAACGAACTATCTCTCGGTGGGTCGTCTTGTGCATCAAGACATGCTATTCTTTGGCTAAAAAGGAGCCTCCTGTTGGGCTGAGGGCCCATTCCACTCGGGCCACGGCGGCTACTACTGCCCTGGGCTAGGGAGTCCCCTTGCAGGACATCTGTCAGGCAACTACGTGGGCCTCGCTGCACACGTTCGCAAGACACTACTGCCTGGACAGCCAAGTCCGGAGAGATGGCTTCTTTGGCCGTTCCGTTCTCCAGGACTTTCTGGTGTGATCACTGGTTCGCAGACCCACCACCGGGGTTGATATTGCTGGGGTATCTATTCTAAGGTAAGGAATCTAATACTAACCTGTTTCTTTCAGATGCACAAGTTACTTACCTTCGGTAACGATATATCTGTAAGAAACAGTAGTTAGTATTAGATTCCTTACTGCCCCACACATCCTCCCCGTTCTACGAACCGATATCTAGGGTTAAGGTCATCCCCTTTCAGGGCCCTGGTTTCATGGCACCAGTGTTGGTTTTTATCATGGCTCTGCGTTTCTGGCGCGGAAAAGCTGTGCATAAGAACTGACGTCCGCGCGCGAGGGCGGCGTTTAAGTACTCCAGCAACGTCATTCCGGTGCCAATGACGACGGACGCAGAGCCGCAGACGACGCCTACTTACGCGCAAGTGTACTGCTACGCAACAGTTTCCGGATCCAGTCTGACGCCTGGGGATATTCTAAGGTAAGGAATCTAATACTAACTACTGTTTCTTACAGATATATTGTTACCAAAGGTAAGTAACTTGTGCAATCGTGCCAAAATCTCACGCTGAGTATATATGATGCTACCATCTCGTGCTTCTAACGCCATGGTTGGGGAGCCTCTCGAAGTGGGGCTAGCCAATCATGCTAACAGCGTTCCCGCCTTATCCCCCTCGGCATGTACCTTCTTAAAATATGTCTTATAATCAAAGCATCACAGTCGTTCTATTTCCCTTGCAACAGCTTCCTTTGCCTCCACCATGTCTGCTTGCAATTCTGGCTGCTCTGGCCTGGCTTGTTCTGCTACCCTCAACGTCCTCTTCTACGTCCCGCAGTAATACCTTCTGTACTCCCACATGCTTTCTAATACATAGCCCCCTTATCACCACCTTAAAGGCATCCCATTCGACTGCTATAGTTGGCCGTCCCTTCATTTTCATGAAAGTAGTGCTCTATTCCCTCCCCGATATCCCTCTGGAACACCGGGTCCTCTAACGTTTCCGGACGCAATCGCCAAGTAGGAATGGCAGATTTCACTGTCGTCCAGTTCACAGTAAGTAATAACGGATTATGGTCGGATAACATCCTAGTCAAATACTCCGAATGCACTACTGTGGGCACCATCGCTGTTGAACATAAGATGGCATCCAATCGAATGTGAAGTTCGTGCATCACCGAAAAAAAGGAGTAGTCCCGGTCTCTCGCGTCTATCAAATCCCATCTCTGCTGCCAGTCCAATCTACTCTTTGCTGGTCTACTGACGGGGGAATCCGCTTGCGGAGGGTGTGATCTGTCCAGTGTTATGTGTGCAATGGAATTAAAGCCCCCACCCCCCCCCCAACATCTCGGGGCCCGTTAAATAATGCACCAACATGCCCGAAATATTTCAAGGAAGCCTACTTGGTCTACGTTTGGCGCATAGACACTGCACAACGCTATGTCCTTACCGTATAACCTCCCCTCCGCCGCCTCATATCTGCCCTCTGTGTCTATGGTCTGTTTCGTGACCTGGAAGGGGACCCCTGCTCTTACCCAAATGAACACCCCTCGCGCAAATGCTGAATATGATTTTTTATTTTTTTAAATAATTTTTATTGTAGTCATACCTGTACAGGCCAATATACGTATAGCAGTAGCATCATAAGAGTTAGCAGATATGCGATACATTTCTCTACTCAATACACAGCCTTCCGGCCCACAGCCCGGGGGTTGGGCGGCGTTGAAATCTCTGCTCATCCATGCCTGACGTTCCATAGAAAGGAGTGGTTAGCGTCCGGATCAAGTGTATGTCTACTTTTATAGTCCTACTAAACTACGCGCTAGACCCCAACTCCCCTTCCCCGCGCTAACCCCTAAACACCCCCCCCCCCATCCCACCCCACCTCGCACACCATCACCCGCCTAAGGCTACGTTATGACCACCCCTGGGTTGCTAGCCTCATGCTCCCCGTATTCCTGCTGATCCTGGGGCCTCAACCCGCCTACTCTGAGCCCTCCCCTCCGGGGGTCCCCTCCTGCGTATCAGCCTCGCTATCCCTGAGCGCCTGCACCATTATTTCCCATGCGGTCGCATTGTCAGCCGCTGTCTGGTTAGGGGTCCTACGCGCTACTTGGTATCTATGTGCACCGTCAGCCGAGGCCCATTTCAGAAACTCCTGCCGCCACCTCCGTGGAGCAGGCCCCAGCCTCGCCTTCCAATTCCTGGTAATCTCTCTCTTCGCTACCATCAACCCCATGTCGATAAACTTACTCGTGAGCTTATTTTTGGGGGTGTGGGGAAACCAGTGCAAAAGGCATTCGGCCGGTCCGTACTCTATCGATCGTTCAGTCACCTCATTCAGTACCTCCCCTACTTCGTGCCAAAAGTCATGCAGGACCGGGCACGCCCATAGCATGTGTACTAGCTCAGCTCCCTCTTCCGGGCACCGGGGGCAGGCTGCTGTGTCATCGCCGTAATACCGCCGTATTCTGCCTGGGGTCAGATACGCCCTATGCAGCACATAGTAGTGGATCAGCTGGAACCTGGCGTTCCTTGTGCTGTTACGTGCTCTGCGGACAAGTTGTGCCCAGGTCGTGTCCGGTATATCCCTGTGCAGATCCTCCTCCCATTTGGCCTTCAGGGATGTGAGAGGAGGGATATTCTCCCTAATCATTCGATTATATAGGCATGTAACTGCCTTAACCGTGCCCGCCGCCATCATGGTGTATTGGCACGCCGCTGCCGTCTCGGGCTCCCCAAGCCCCGTGCCCCAGTGGGTGTGCATCGCCCTGGTCACTGCTGCGTGCAGCAGGAATCCCCCTATCGGGATACCGAAGCGGTCTGTCAACTTTTGGAACGGGAGCAGCGCCCCACTCTCAAAGAGGTCCCCAACCACCTGTATACCCGCTTCCTCCCATTCCTGCAGGCTCGACCAATCGCCTCCATGTGGTAGTGCCGTCAGCATGGCCAGTGGTATCTCAGGCGCGTAAGGGCGCTGGGTACCCGCTCTCTTCTGGGTCCGGTTCCAGCATTGTCGGTACATGCGCTGTTCCAGCGATAAGTCCCGACTGTCCAACCGCTGTTGGAGGGTTATGTACGCTAGGACGTGCCTGGGCGTCCCCCGTAAGCTTTCATCCTCCGGGCCCCGAAATACCCTCGCCACTTCCTGCGTGAATATCTGTAATTGAGCCGCCAGGTAATAGAGCTCATAGTCCGGCACCGCCAGCCCCCCCTCATCCTTCGGGCGAGAGAGCGTGGCTAGCGCTACTCTGCACCGTCCCGCTCCCCAAATGAACTATGTGATCTGAGATTTGAGGAGCTTAAAGAAGGAGCCAGGTATCCAGATTGGGAGCGTCCGGAAATAGTACAGTAATCTCGGCAGGGCTACCATCTTTAGTAGGGAAATCCGGCCCGCCACTGATAGCGGTAATGTGGACCAGAAGGACATACAGCCCTTCAGTCCGCGCACACATCGTCCCAGGTTGCCCTCGAGTAAGTCTTCCGGCTTATGGTAGATGTGAACCCCCAGGTATTTCATGCAGGTAGGGTTCCAGGTCGCCTCCGATCGATGTTGCGGTTGGGCAGTGCCCTCCAGTAGCGGGTACAAGCCCGTCTTGGGCCAATTGACTCGTAGGCCCGACACCTCTCCGAAGCTCTCAAGCAGGGCTTCCGCCCTCCTCAGGTCCTCACCACCGTCGCGGAGGAATAGTAATAAGTCGTCAGCATACAGTGAAATAAAATGATGCCCGTCACGGGTCCGCACTCCGTGGGTGTGCCGCCCCGTCCGGGCCGCGGCCGCCAGCGGCTCAATGGCCAGTGCAAAAAGGAGCGGTGATAGGGAGCAGCCCTGTCGAGTGCCCCGCTCCACCGGGTATCGGAGGGACACCGCCGGACCTACCCTCACTCTCGCAATCGCTTCCGCGTAAAGGACCTTAGTCCAGTGGATATAGCCAGCTCCCAGGCCGAAGCGCTCCATGACAGCGTAGAGGTAGTCCCACTCGAGGCTGTCAAAGGCCTTTTCAATATCAACCGACAGGACCAGCTCCGTCCCTGTCCTCTCGGTGAGCCCGTCCATGATGCGGATGAGCCGTCTGATATTAGCCGTGGTGTTGCGGTTCGGTATAAAACCGTTTTGGTCGTCATGCACCAGCCCCGCCATGTGTGGTAGGAGTCTCGCCGCTAAAATGGAGCTCAGGATTTTATAATCTGCGGTGAGCATATATAGCGGCCTATATGACGTGGGGTCAGCACTCTCCCTGCCGGGCTTCAGCAGTGGGACCACTAACGCCTCCCTCATTGATTGCGGTAGTCGACCCGTCGCCTTGGCCTCCTTGTAATCAGTCTGGAGACGGGGGGCCAGTACGTCCAGGTATTTGTCGTAAAACTCTATGGGGAGTCCGTCTAACCCCGGCGATTTGTTCCTCGCCATACGCCTCACCGCTAGTCGTATCTCGCCCACATCAATGTCCGTCCCCAAGTCCTTCGCCTGCTCCGCCTCTATCTGACCTAGGGGCAGGTCAGCCAGGAAGGGACCCACCAGTCCTGCCCTGCCGCCCGGGTCACTCTTGTACAGGCCCTCATAATATTGCTGGAACACGTTGACTATGCCTAGTTGAGTCTGTTGTACCACTCCCGTCGCATCCCGCAGCTGGAGTATGGGAGCGCATCTCCTGGAGGGGTTCGATAGCCACGCCAGGAGGGTGCCCACCTTATCGCCTTCCACATGGGAGCGTAGCACGTACCGCTTGTAGTCAAAAGCTCGAAGCCTTTCCACCTCAACGGCTACCGCCTCCTTGGCCGAGCATAGAGAGTCCTGGAGTTCCGGCCGTCCAGGCCGCTTCCTCTCCGCCTCTCTCAGGTCCGCGTCCGCCTTCGCCAAATCGCCCAGCAGTACCTTCCGTACGCCCACATAGTCTCGAATGCAGATGCCCCTTACCACTACTTTAAAGGCATCCCACTCCATCGCCCTTGAAGTTGCTGTCCCTGCGTTCTCCGCGAAATACGAGGTCACGCCTTCCGCAAGGGCCTCCCCGAAGAGGGGGTCCTCCAGTGTCTCAGGCCTCAGTTTCCAGAGCGGAACCCTGGGCTTCCCCGTGACCCACGCCAGCCGGATCAAGAGCGGGTTATGGTCTGAGATTGTCCTCGTTAGGTATTCTGAGCTGGTGACGCACAGTAGCACCTCCCGGGAGCAAAGTATGGCGTCCAATCGGACGTGCAGGTCATGGAGCCCTGAGAAAAACGAGTAATCCCGATCAGTCGGGTGTTGCCCTCTCCAGACGTCTACGAGTCCCCAGTTCTCCTGCCAATCCCTCCTTCCCCTAGAGAGTCTGTGTACCGGGGAGTCACGAAGGGGGGGGTGAGATCTGTCCAGCAGGGGGTCGGCAATGGAGTTAAAGTCACCCCCCAGCAGGACCGGGCCCGCAAGGGGGTGGGCCAGCGTCCCCGACAGTGCAGCTAGGAAAGCTAATTGGTCCGTGTTTGGGGCATAGATGCTAGCTAATACTATATCTCTACCTTCGAGCTTCCCCTCCACCACCACATATCTCCCTTCCTGGTCAATCCAGTGACGTGAGAGTTGGAAAGGCGTGCCTGCCCTAATCCATATGAGCACCCCTCGCGCATAAGCCGAATAGTTGGTGTGATAAACCTGGCCCCGCCATCTCCTTTGTAGGGCCTCCCCCTCCCGTTTTGTGAGGTGCGTCTCTTGCAGCAGCGCGATGTGTACTCCCCTCCGTACTAAGTAGGCATGCACTTTGTGTCTGCGTTGCATAGTGTGTAGGCCCCGGACATTCCAGGTCATACAAGTCAAAACATTTGCATTAGCCATTATCCCAGTGATCTGGTCGAAACCCTCCTCCCAGGTCCAGCCCGTTGGCGGTGATGGTGCCCCCTCTGTAAAAAACAAAACTCCCCAACAGCCCTGCCCATGGCGTACCCAGGGTCAACAGCATCAAAGAAAAAAACAAACAATCCCCAACTGTGGAGCCCCCCCCTCCCCCAGAACAGGCCCCAATATCGAAATACCAGTCCCCATCCAAACTCCCGTACCTGATGACCCAGGTCTCAACTACACAGCCGCAGCTGTGGGTGCCTTAAGGGCCTACGGAGTGTGGCCTTGTCCAAAGGGAGGCCGCGCCGCCCATCTCCGCCCTCCCTCCCCAGTTCCTCATGGATCTTCTGCCCTGAGTCCCGCCGTGTGCCCCGGCCCCCACTGTGTGCGAGGGCAGCAACCACCCTCCCGTACACCCCAAGCATTACCCGTTCAGCATCGACAGTAGTTCATATGTTGAGGACCTCATCCGCCGTCTGCGGAGTCACCGGCGGCCCCTCCATGCGATGTAGTCCCGACAAGTCCGATTCCGATCCAGAGGCCGAAACATGAGTGTCCGAGTCTGAGGCCCCTCTGGACCCGGGACCTTCCGCTCGGCCGAGCTTCCCCACCTCCAACAGCGCCGCCTTCCTTTCCGCCTCCGTTTGTGAGGCCGATGGGCCCAGCTGCCCCTGTCCCCTTTTCCAGAGTCTTTTCGATTTCCGCAGCCGCCTGGGCGAGCGCTCCCGCTCCTTCTCTCGCTCCTCTCTCACTCTGGCTCCGTCAGTCCCGGCCTTGTACGTCTCCCACCAGTCCCAAGCGTCCGCCGATGTCGTGAAGAAGATCGCCTTGTCGTCCACTACCACTCGTAGTCTGGTTGGGAAAAGCAAGGAGTAGGGGATGCCCTCAGTCCGCAATTCCCTCTTGATCGTGAGGAAGGAGGCACGTTGTTTCTGCGTTTCAAAGGTGAAATCCGGAAAGAGCGTGACTCTACTGTTTGCAATCTGGAAGGGGCCCTCCTCACGGGCCCTCCGCAGGAGCAGATCTCTGTCCTTGTGGTGTAGCAACTTGGCTATGATCGGTCTGGGTGGGAGCCCGGGTTTGGGTGGTCCTGAGGGGACTCTGTGGGCCCGCTCCAGAGTGAAGAATGGCGAAAGTCCTTCTGGCGCCACCACCGTCTTCAGCCATTCCTCCATGTAGGCAATCATGTCTCCCGTCCCCTCCGTCTCCGGCACACCTACGATCCGTATGTTGCTGCGTCGGTTTCTATTTTCGGCGTCCTCCGCCCGTCTCTCTAGGGTGCTTATGCGGTCCAAGGCCTCCGTCAGCTTACTCTCCATCGCCTTGTGAGCCGGCGCCATGTCCCTGATCACCACCTCAGCCTCCTTAACCCTGTCTTTCAGTTTATCGTGGTCTGCCCGGAGTAGGCCCAGCCCCGACGCCACCTGCGCTATGTCGTTGTGGAGCGCATCTCTGGTGGCCGTTATGGCGTCCAGTATTCGGTCCTGCAGCCGCTGCAGGTCTGTCTGTTCCGCAGGGCCCCCTTCCCCTGCGTTTGATGCTGCCGCCTCCTCCGCCTTGGTCTTCGGCTTTCCCATCGTGGCCGGCCCGCCGCTCTCGTTCACCCCGACTGCCCACTGGCCCCGGCTTCGTGGACCACCCCTGTGCTCTTCGGGGCTTCGTTGGACGGCTACTGCGCCCTGGGATGGGCGCCCCAGTGTGAGCGTTTGTCGCTGTGTCCAGCCCCCGGGTGCTGAGGGGTAACGTTCACTTCCTCACCGAGGCGGTGTGGCAGGCCGGATGTCAAAGGCCCTTTTCCGCCCGTTTCTGCCTCCGTGGGATCTCCCAACGTCCCCACAAGACGTGTGTGTCACTGCCACGGGGGAGGGGGGGGCCCAGGATGCGCTGCCGCGCTCGCCGCCTCCCTCTGTTCCCCTCTCCCCAGGCGGTCCTCGCTCACTCACTGGGCCGGCCGATGCCTGAATCCGGGTCGGTCCGCCGGTTCACTGCTGTACGGGGCCACCAGGAGGCCACGCCCACTCCGTCCTCCACCGATGGCGCCGCTCACCGCGGCCGGTCGCCGAGGAGCAATCCTCGCCGTGTGGGGTCCGATACTGCCAGCGATCGCGCCCTCACCCTGCACGCCGGCAGTGCGTCTCTCGGCGATCCGCCGCTTTCTAGGGCTTCGCTGCGGCCGCCATCTTGCTCGGCGCCAGTCCCTCAGCCGCTCCAGAGGCCGCCGCGATCGACGGTCGTTCTCAGGTCCGCGGAGTCGCCGGCTGCCCAAATCTCGCCCAGGCGGTCACCGCCGGGCTATCATCCGGCGCCGGGGCACACACGGGCTCTACGGCCCCTGTAACAGGATTCCTGCGGGGGAAGAGGCGCGGAGCTCCGGGCTCACGCCGCCATTCCCTCGGCGCTCAAGCCACGCCCCGCAAATGCTGAATATGATGTGATGAAAACCTGGCCTCTCCACCTGCGTTGCAGCGCACGACCTTCTACTTTAGTTAGATGGGTTTCCTGCAGCATTGCTATGTGTACCCCCCTCCTGACTAGGTATGTGCGCACTGTGAGAAGTTGGCCTGATATGTAGTGCTCACTATTCTTGTGATCACTGTGTATCATTCCAAACGACCCTTATTGATGATTGGTTGTAAGTCAACCGTTAGACCAGCTATCCTAGTAGCATGGACAAGAGCAGTCTTTAGGCTAAACTCTAGAGGGCGTGTTAAGCCAGCTGTTATACCATCACATATACCCCTTGAACACCAAGTGAAAGGACACCACACAAGTTGTTATGAAAATAAAGTATATTTATTTAGAACACAACAACCCTGGACTCTTTATGAGGACAGGGTGCTAAGCACAATACAAAGCTCTTAGGAAAATACTCAAATCGCATAATTTACACAAATGCCCTAGGGGCACGAAAAACCATATACTACAAAAGTGGAATGCGAAATTACTAGCAGGTAAGTACTACTCTAATAGACTTTAGGATCGCTAGGACTGGACTACTGAACCTTCAGACTACTAGCAGGAGGCCTAGGGAGATCGGGTGCAGAGTGTGCACTCCCACGCGGGATGCGGGACAAAGTCTATGGTTGCTAGAAATTACAAAGTTAGTGTTATCGGACGAATCAGACTAGGTAGAGCTGAAACGAAAAAGGATCTGGACCCTTGGATAGTGAGGCTATGCTGGAGCACCGAAATGCTGAGGTTACCTAGCCCAGAGGCTGCGGCTGCATAGTTCTGGAAAGACGTCGGGAATCCTCGTTGCAGTCTATGGAGCCTGAAAGAAGAAGTTGCTGGCAGGCGACCAGTGAAGAGATTCGGAAGGATCCAAGCCTGGATCGAAGATGGAGGACACCTGTAAGCAGAGGGGACCAAGTTCTGAATCACTAGCCAGTGATTAGCTGGGCACCAGGATGGCACCGGATGGAGTCACCTCGACCAGGTGAGTGGGCGACGCTGGGCTCTGCAGTCTCACGGACCAGGAGGCGTTGTCGGCGACCAGGATGGAGGTGCGAGCTGTCCCACGATGGTATCTGCTGTCGACGTCGCTGGACCCAGGATTGGGGCAACAAGTCTTGGCAAATGCAAGCCCACGCGGTGGACTCAAAATGGAGTGGACCAGGAGGGTCCGGGCTGCTCCTCTGTTGGAGGGGAGCAAGGGCCAGTCTGGAGCAACCAGACCAGCGTTGGAAATGTCGTCATTCGTCGTCGGGAAGGCCACAAGCCAGCAGGCTAGTAGCCAGATAACGCGGTGAGCAGCAAAGAGCAGAAGGGCCCCACGCAGATCTCGTGGATGCTGGGAGGCTGAACTTCGGTGCTGGAGCTGCTCAGGGTTGGGGCTTCTCAAACCCCAAAGCACTCACTCGAGGATCCCTCGGCGGTCGTGCTGGGCAAGCGTCGTGAAGTCCTGAAGATGGCCGGTCCCTCGAGGTCTCGTCACACCCACGAATCTCAGCTGAGCTGACGATGTAGGTAGAGGTCAGAGGTGCCAGGGAAGCCGGTTCTCGTCGAGATGGGCAGTCTTGATCCGGAGGAGAGACTTACAGCAGACCGCGATGCTTGGATGGTGCCTGCGGATGCAGGGTGAATACTCCTTAGTCACTAGGGAGAAATCTTAGGAAGAAGTCTTGAGTTCCTTTCGTAGAAAGTAGTTTCAGGATTCAAAGATGATCTAATTTGGGAAGGGGGCCCGCTCCTATCTTTATACTAAGGAAAAGGGGCTGGCACGCGACTAGGTCCTGCCCATGGGTGGGACCAGGAAGGGGGGTGGTTACACCCCTCTCCCATGGTGGACTTTCCCCAGCTCAGGGGCTGGTGTGCCCCTGGAACTGGTTCTAGCCGGCCTATGCATAGTGAGCACAGGGGTGCAACTTGCAGTCACCTTCCTCTAAAGCCCTGCTTACCCAGGATACACAAAACCCTGTCTGGGATGGTGCTAGCACCGCCCCTGACAGAAACCCTTTGTCCAAGCCTCCCTCGCTGGAAGGACTCCCAGCTGCAGGAGGTCAGACTTGTGTCTGTGGTGGCAGCATCCATTTTGTGATGCTGAGGCTTGAGTTAACTTTAACCGGGGTTCACAGTTACATACATGTCGTGTCCCTCTAGAAGGGTGGAATGCTAACCCAGTCGCCAGAATTGGCGAGGGGTTAGTATTCCAATTCGTATGACACCTTACTCGACATGTTTTGATAAAGCGATACCAGAGTTGGCATATAACCGCGAGGATTATAATGCACTTAAGAGTACATGGTATGCGTTGTCATGGAACAGCTATTAGGACTTGGTTCCGCAAGCTGCAAACGGGCTCAGCTCATGCCAGAGCACCATCTCACACAATTCCACGCACTCTGCCTTCAGGATTGTCAAGGCCTGCCATAGGAGTGACTGATAGGAATACGAGTGTCCCTTTTAGGGTTAGATATAGGTATACTATATCTAAAGCAAAGGGTGAGTACACCACCTTGCCCCAGCTGTCGTGCAGCCAGTTGTGTCAGATTTAGATGGCCAGCCAGGGGTGGCATAATACATGCTGCAGCCCCTGGTAGGCCCTGGGCACACCTATGCCCTGAGTTACAGGGGCTGATAAGGTGGCCCAGTACCAATTGGTAAATGCACCTAAGGTACATGGAATCCATTTTACAGAGAGAGCAGTGGGCCTGGGGCCCTGAATAGCAGGGTCCCAGGTCAACTAAGTCGGAAAACCAGCAAAACACCAGGCAAAAAGTTGGGGGCAACCATAGTCGGGTATCCACCTTCCTACATGCACCTTGTGGCGCATCACCATAGTATGCAGACCCCTCACATTCCAAGTGATACACCGCAGTTCCGGTAACGCACCCATCACATTGGATCAAAATCCTCCAGTCGCTCCACACACGTCTCCATCCCCCAGTGGCCCCTATGCCCCAACCAGAACCCCAACTTCCCTGTCCCCCCCAAGAACAGAACCTAGTACAAAGCCGCCATTCCCCATCCAAACCATATCAACACACAACTACACCCAGCAGCAGTCACTGCGGGCATGCCTTATGGGCAGATGGGGGTGCTCGGCGCCAACAGTCGACCACGCAAACCTCCAATCACAGCCCGCTTCCACCCCCTATAAAAGCACAAAGTTCTCCTCCCTCCTGCCCACTTTTCCAGGCATCCCTTGTCCGTGCCTAGCTCCGTGCCACAGAGCCACCTTCAAATGTACCCCCCTCCTCAAACAACCCACTTCCAGCTCCCAGTGGCTCCCCCTCCCCACTGCAAGGTCCAAATATGCAGACCTCTACTCATCTAGTAGTCCGTCCACTGTCAGCGGTGTTACCAGCGGCCCCCGGGTGCTGTCCGTTTCTGATATCTCAGTGTCTGATTTCTCCTTTTCTTTTTCCGAATCCGTGCCCTCTCGCGAGCCGGTCAGCCGATCTCCCGACAGAGCTGATATCGCCTCCAGCACTCCTCGCCGCTCCACCTCCCGTCTGCGATGTCGACGGTTTCTGCAGCCCCTGCTGTTTGCGACGTATTCTCTGCGATTTGCGGAGCTGATGATCCTTTGGGGGACCCGATGCCTGGGATCCCTGGCTGTCGGTCCCAGCCCTGTAAGTTTCCAGCCACGACCACGCCTCATCTGGTGTGTCATAGAACTGTGTCTTATCGTCCACAATTATCCTCAATCTGGCCGGGAACAACAGGGAGTAATGAAGGTCCTCAATTCTCAATTCCTTCTTAACTGACAGGAAGGACGCGCGTCGGCGCTGTATTTCCAAAGTATAGTCCGGGAACAGCGTCACTTTACCGTTGCCAACTTGATACGGACCTTCTGTGCATGCCTTCTGGAGCAATAGAACTCTGTCTCTGTAATGGAGTAGACGGGCCACCACCGGGCGGGACGGTCGACCCGGGAGCGGTGGCTTCGACGGCACTCTATGTGCACGCTCCAATGTGTAGAAGGAGGATGGTCCCTCAGAGGCCACTACTGTCTTCAGCCAATTCTCTAAATATTGCACCATATCCGACCCTCTTCTTTTTCAGGTAGCCCCAGGGTCACGGATGCACTTTAGTGACACTCTCAGCGGCACTAGGGCGGCCGGGTGCAGCGTGCTGAAGACCAATGTTATCCAATGGGGCTAGGGGGCTTCCAGTTGGTGGCTGCTAGCAAGCAGGCCACTTGGTTGTGGGAGCAACGCTCCTGGACTTTAGCTCAGGGCAAATGGAGAAACAAAGTAGTACCAAAAATACACCCTCAGCAGCACTAGGGTGGCCGGGTGCAGGGTGCTCTTTCAAAGTCGGGCGCCCTGTTGTTTTCCATGAGGAACCTCCGGTTTGCAAAGGAACTGCAGGCTTGGGGACTAAGGACTTCTGGGTGCGACCACCACTTCGAGAGATAAGTTGGGAGGTTAGGGGTTGGTTAGGCACCGTAGGTATGGGCACCCAAGGCTGTGGGGCATTGGGTGCAGCGGTGCCTTTTGGGGTGAGATCTTCTTACCAAGTCCTGGTCGCGGTTGGGGGGACCTTCTGGATTTAGGCTGCAAGCGATGGCTGGAGGCTTGTAGCAGGTTAGGGGTCGCCAGATCTCAGGTCAGGATCGCTGGGGTGAGCTCCTTGTGGTGTTTGCCCACTTGAGCTCGGGCCGTGGACGGGGGTGCAGAGTGGGGCGAATTTGTGGGCCGGATCCGGTGTTCACAGGAGACAAAGTCTTTGGGATTGAAGGCAGGCAGGTCCTCCGGGGTTTTTTTGGTAGCTGGCTGCAGGACACACCAGGAGTTTGTAGGAGCAGGTTCGAGGTGGAGACAGGCAGGTAGGGCTGGAGCCAAGACAATGGGGATCTTCCTCTTGTTAGCTGCTGCACGGCTGTTCGATCCTTCTTGTAGTTTCTTCTTGTCTGAGAAAGCAAGGTGCAGCGATGCCCCAAAATACTAGATTTAGGGACGTTACAGGTAGGTAAAAGGCAGGGACCAATAGGTCTCCCTTCCCTGGGGTGGGGACATCCCCTATTATGACACCCTCCAGTGGGAGGGAGGCATGAGCCTGTCCCTGTTTGGCTGAGTACCCCCATCTGCAAGATGGCGGGGACTGGGAGTTGTGCTTCACCTCGCCTCCCCACCTGAGTGGTGGAGTTGGCAGAGGTGGGCATACCTCTCCTCACTTGTTTATCCAGCCAGTTCTCCAGCCCAAAGTGGGGGACAGAACCAGTGGGGACCAGTTGCTGAAAGCAGCAAGTGGTTTGATGAAGCTGCCAAAGACGGCAAGTCTTTGAATCTTCCCCTTTGTGAACCCTGCCCATCCTGGGGGAGGAGGCTTGGCACCTCGTCCCAGGATGTGTACTGTTTCAGGCCACAGAGAGCAGTGGGCACTCGTCCTAGGGGTCCAGAAACATGTCTGGTGGTGGCAGCTGAAAGCAGCCACTCAACCTGGACACTAGTGGTGGGTTAGTTTTCAGGGGGCATCTCCAGGGCCGGACTGGGAACCAAAACTGGCCCTGGCAAAGAGCTTGGCCGGCCCCCCTGGGAGCGGGCGAGCTGTTTGCCAGCCAATTTTTTTACAGGGGCCAATTTGGCAGCTATGCTGCAAAAACGGCCCTGTAACAAAAACGGCCCCCACCCTAGCGGCCCACCGGGGAAACACCCGGTCCCCGCTACGGCCAGTCCGGCCCTGAGCATCTCTAAGATGCCCTCTGTATGCATTTTTCATTAAATCCCACACTGGCATCAATGTGGGTATCATGTGCTGAGAAAGGTTGATACCAAACTTCTCAGTTTTTAGTGTAGCCATTATGGTGCTGTGGAGTCCGTAATAACAAACTCCCAGCACCATATACTCTTAATGGCAGTACTACACTTACAATGTCTAAGAAAGGACTTAGACACTATAGGGGTGCCTGGCTCATGCACCAGTACCCTCACAACTGGTATAGTGCACCCAGCTAGTGGTGTGACCGATCTATGCCAGGGCAGTAGGTTGTAGGCATGTCACACAGATATGTGTGCCATGTCGACTCTTCACTTTGTTGTGCACCAAAACACGCAGCCTGCAAAGGCAGTGTGTGAGTGTAATGGTACAAGACCTCTAATGGTGGCACAATAAGTGATGCAGCCCTTAGCGGCCTTCTCTGGTCACAGTGCCCTGGGTCCCTGTAATACCTTTTACTAGGGGCTGACCTGTGGCAAGATATGCCAATTGAGTTTAGGCTTCATTGCAGTTTTGGGGAAAGAACATAGTCACTGGGTACCTGATTAGCAGGAGTCCAGGGCACACTCAGTCAAAGCACATCATCAACTCAGCAAAAAGTGGGGCAACCATGCAGAAAGAGGGCACTTTCTCACACCCATATCTATATTATCCCAGCATTGGTATCTATCTAGATTCACATAAATTTAATTCAATTTATTCTTATTCTCTTGCTCATGCGTGTATAAATTTTAAGGTATTGTGGCATTTTCGAGGAATGGAGGTAACTAAGTACACTATCACCTCACCGGCTGGAGTTTAAGCATTTTTCGATGAGGTGAGTGAGATGAAGACTTTGCAGGCAAAGCCTACTCGACACTACATCGCCGGACGTCGCCTTCCTTACAGAAACCTGGATGAACGTCTCATCAGCTCCCGACATCGCTATAGCCATCCCGGACGGCTACAAGATCATCCGAAAGGACCGCACCAACCAAACAGGAGGAGGCATCGCCATCGTCCATAAGAACACCATCCGCATCACGACCAGTTCCGACGACAACCTCGCTACCGCCGAACACCTTCACTTCCAGATCCACACCGACCCCAAGACCACACTCAGAGGCACCCTCATCTACAGGCCACCAGGACCCCGCACACAATTCAGCGAAGACATCCGTGACTTCATCAGCCCACACGCCCTCCCCTCCGAGGACTACATTCTACTGGGAGACCTCAACTTCCACCTGGAAAAGAAAAACGACAGCAACACCACCACCCTTCTGGACAACCTGGCCAACCTGGACTCAAACAACTTGTTGATACCCCCACCCACTATGCCGGACACACACTCGAGCCAATCTTCAGCTCCAGCAAGCACATCTCCTTCAACCACACCACAGCTTTCCATTGGACGGACCACAGCTGCGTTCACTTCAACTACAAAAAGACCACAACCCACAACCTCCCACAACCAGTTCCCCGAAGAAAGTGGAACAAAATTACCACCAACCAGCTCTTCACATCGCTCCACCAAAACCCTCCTCCCAAATCATTGGACCCAAACCAAGCAGCCACCAACCTCACACAATGGATCACCCACAGCGCCGACGAACTAGCACCCTTGAAAAACCATCAAATTAAGCAAGGTAGCAAAAAAGCCCGCTGGTTCAACGATGACCTTAAGAAATCCAAGAAGTTCTGTCGCACCCTCGAGAAAGCCTGGAGAAAAAACCCAACCACTGACAACCTGACCACCTTCAAGAACGCCACCCGCAAATACCACCAACTGATCCGATCCACCAAGAAATCAGCATTCAAGGATCGACTTAACAACAAAGCCCACAACAGCAAGGAACTATTCAACATCGTCAAAGAATATACCAAACCCCACCGCCGGCACCAACGACATCAAGACCCAAGACCTCTGCGACTCCCTAGCCTCATTCTTCCACAACAAAATCGCCGACATACATAACAGCTTTGAAAACCAGTCCGGAGACCAGTCCGCTCCACCCACCTCCCAACCAAAACCCCCCTCTAACAACCTTCGCGCCTGGAACCCAATCACCACTGAAGACACCATCCGCCTGATGAACTCCATCCACTCAGGATCGCCAACCGAACCATGTCCCCACCACATCTTCAACAAAGCAGACTCCATCATCGCACCCCATCTCCGAAACGTCATCAACTGCTCCCTCAACTCCGTTACCTTCCCGGAAAGCTGGAAACATGCCGAACTCAGCGCCCTTCTGAAGAAACCCACAGCAGACCCCACTGAACTTAAGAACTACCGCCCCATCTCGCTCCTCCCATTCCCTGCCAAAGTCATTGAGAAAGCCTTCAACAGTCAGCTCGCCGCCTTCCTCGAATCCAACAAATCCCTTGACCCCTCACAGTCCGGCTTCCGAGCCAAACACAGCACCGAAACCGCCCTCATCGCAGCAACAGACGACATTCGAACACTACTGGACAACGGAGAAACAGTTGCCCTCATCCTACTTGACCTCTCCGCAGCCTTCGACACAGTCTGTCATAGCACCCTCATACAACGCCTCCGTAACGTCGGAATACAAGGAAAAGCATTGGACTGGATCATCTCGTTCCTCGCCGGAAGAACCCAGAGAGTTCGCCTCCCCCCTTTTAGATCAGAGGCCACCGAAGTCATCTGCGGCGTACCACAAGGATCATCACTCAGTCCCACCCTCTTCAACGTATACATGAGTCCCCTCGCATCCATCGCGCGCCACCACAACATCATCTCCTACGCAGACGACACCCAGCTGATCCTCTCCCTCACCAAAGACCCAAACACCGCCAAAACCAACTTACGCGAAGGAATGAAAGATGTAGCCGAGTGGATGAATAACAGCCGTTCAAAACTGAACTCGGACAAAACGGAAGTCCTCATCTTAGGATCATCCCCCTCTGCTTGGGACAACTCATGGTGGCCACCGGCCCTGGGAACCGCACCCATACCAACGGACCACGCACGTAACCTGGGTTTCATCCTGGACTCCTCCCTCTCGATGACCAGACAAGTCAACGCCGTCTCATCATCATGCTTCAACATCCTACGCATGCTCAAAAAAATCTTCAGTTGGATCCCCACCGAAACAAGAAAAACGGTCACCCACGCACTGATCACAAGCCGACTGGATTCCGGAAACACCCTTTATGCCGGAACCACAGCTAAACTACAGAAAAAACTCCAACGCATCCAAAACGCCTCAGCCAGACTCATACTAGACATCCCCCGCCAAGATCACATTTCCGGTCACCTGAAAGACCTCCACTGGCTCCCCGTCAACAAGAGAATAACGTTCCGTCTGATCACCCACGCACACAAAGCCCTCTACGACCTAGGACCCGAATGCCTCAACACGCGCCTGTCCTTTTACACCCCCACCCGACAACTACGATCGTCCAATCAAGCCCTCGCCGCAATTCTGCGCATCCATAGATCAACCATGGGGGGTAGATCCTTCTCCTTCTTAGCGGCCAAAACTTGGAATTCTCTCCCCACCCACCTCTGCCTTACACAAAACCACCTCTCCTTCAGAAAGCAACTAAAAACCTGGATATTCGATAAGTAAAGTACCCCCCCTCCCTCAAGCTCCTTGAGACCCTCTGGGTGATTAGTGCGCTATACAAATTTTGAACTTGAACTTGAGGCATGCTTCTTTCCCCACTTCAATCGGAAGTTTACCATGAGCCTCTAACTTTGATGACAGTGAAAAATACATGCATGGGTCAGAGTTATGAAAGATACCAAAACTTGAAACTATAGTTGCAGGTAAGTACATTTTTGCCTTTTTTGTGAGAAAAGAGGCCTCTGCTTGAATCCTACCTCCACTAATAGCATTATGTAATAGCCACATCTGAATAAGTTACTAACCCTTTGTAGCTGTTCTGCATTTGTTTCTTTCCTCCTACACATTCCCCTTCTTTAGAGTATTTTCACCTAGAAAGTGCTTGTCATGAATGGTGAATTAGAGACAGTCCTGTGCGTTGTCAATTCTCGTTGGTTTGAGATCGCAAAATGTTTGCTAAATATTGGGCCAAATGTATCAAGCAAAATGGTATGTATGAAACATTTTGGCAGCAAAATAAGGAATCGCAAAATTTGTCATTCCTTAATTTGCGATTGCACTTAAGGAATCACAAATTGTGTGATTCCTTAAATGCAATGTATCAAAGGAAAATTAATTCAAAAATGCCCATAAGGATTCGCAAATTACCACCAACTTCTAGTTGGTGGTAAGTTGCGAATTCTTTTACAAAAGCAATTTATTCAAAATCCAAAGGTGCCATATGACGCTCATACATGCCCTAAGGGCATGTATGTGCGCCATATGCCCACACATGTCATTTTCAGGGGTGCAGCAGGGTGTTCTTGTGACACCCCTGCACCCATGAAAATATTCCTAAATTGCGATTAGCAAATTGCTAATCGCAAATTTCCCCTTCATTCCTATGGGCCTCCTGGCCATAGAAATGAATGGGAAATTTGCGATTAGCAATTTGCTAATCGCAATTTAGGAATGTTAAGGAATCGCTAAAAAGAAGCGATTTGCTACATACATACCATTTTGCGATTTCTAAATAGCGATTCCTTAAAAATCGCTATTTAGAAATCGCAAATGGTCATGATGATACATATGGCCCATTGTCCTGGTTTTGCTCTTAATAATCTTTTTTACTTAAAATACCATACATCAAATTGCTATTGCATATTCGGCTTGCAAAGATTAGTTGTGAATATAACTTTATTTTCCCACCCAGGATCACATTTACCTGTTACAGTTCCAGGAAGGCCAAGTAAAAGGCCAAGGCATTAAGGACCCTATGTTAGAGAAACTGCAAGAGAGAATTCGAGAACGGGACAAAGCTCTTGAGGTAAGCGCATGCCGTAGCTCCTTTGTATGGTAACATTTTGGGTTGGAGCTTTCAGTATTATGCTAGCTAAGTTCATTCATGATCGCCCTCTCAAAGCCAGGTAAATTAAAGATGAGCGTTTAAGTCATTCAGCATTTGACCTGCAATATACAAGTCACACATCTTTTATCACGGACTGAAGTGTTTAAAATGTTTATCTATTAGAACTTTCTCATCCAGAAAAAGTGTTTTTAGGTCGAAGTCTCATGGCAAACAATCTTTTTGTGAGCTTTTTGAAAACGTATGTTTGAATGCTTTCTGCCCATTGCTTACCATTGACTTTGTGGTTTGTAATTCACATTTTCTGGCTCTCTGCTGGCTTAATTTTTTTGTAGGCTGTCCGGGAGGCGTGAAAACATGCTGAAGAGCAAAGCTTGTTACCCATCACTCCTTGAATTCTTGCACGAGTCCTCACTTTGCATAAACAGAACTTTACATTTTGTTAAATCTTCTCACATTTGCTTTGTGTTCATAGACTCTGTCTTCAAAGGGAGCTTGGTGTGTTTTTTTTTACTTCAAAGTGACTCAACAATACTCTTAGGCATTTTATTCCACTCTATAACCGTCCACTTCTCTCCTCGACACTTCATGACACACCACTGTTCTCACCTCCCCTCCACTCTTCGCAACTCTGTGCCACTAAATGCCTCGCCACTCTGTGCCACTGCACTCTAGGCCACTGTACTCCACTTCACTCAAGGCCACTCGACTCCTCTCTATGCCACTCCTCTCCACTGTACTCTACTACTCTACTCCACTCTGAGTCTACTACACTCTACAACTACTGCACTCTGCAGAACTCCAGGGCACTCTATTTTATGCCACTCTACCACATTCATCTCTAAGACACTTTATTCCACTAACACCTCTCCACCACACTCCAATCTTTGACACTCTTCTACACTGCACTCTCCGCCACTCTCCTCTAAACCACTAACTTTTAGCTATGCTGAACAGTAGCCACGTTGGTGTACATCATGGTTAAAAACACATTGGCAAAGCCAATAGCACTTACATAGGCATGACTCATTGACTTTGCCAGTGTTTTTTTCAAAAGGCCTCACCATCTTACCAGTGTAGTTCTGTTCTTTTCATGATTTGTTTTCCAACTTCAGTTGCATCTCCTAATTACTGTTATAGTATGTAGGAGGGAGTGCCTGTACCATCCAATCATACTACTCCTTGTGCGAGAGACGTACGTTAGTCACAGTAATATGATAGCTTTTGTACAGATAACTAGCATTATTTGTATGTATTTGGAAAAACACATTGCATCATAGGTCTCCAGTAAAATAGACCTCTGATTAGAAAAGACTGTTTTGGTACATGTCAGAAATTGGATTATTTATTGGGGTGGCTGACTACCCAGCCCAAGCAATAATCACAACCCTCGTCAGAGTGAACCCTTAAAGTCACTGAATTAACCTGAGCTCAACTCACTGGTCGCTATGGCACAGAGTGGACAGGCTTCACTTAGGCTGTGTAAAATATTTATGCAGTACCGAAACAGTAAATAAAGCGAAATGCAACAGTTTAAAAAGCCAATCTGAATTATGGAGTACAATTTAATAAACAAAATGACACCCATGAAAAAAATCTAATTAGGGGGACCGGAGATACACATTTTTTAAATGTATGTAGGTATAGCACAAAGAAGCATAACGTTGTTGGACCTAGATGCAATTTGATGCCTACCACGATGGCCCAGATCTTTGTACTGGGGTGAATGTAAGACATTGTCCTGCATTCTGTCCATCAACTGTGTTTTTTGCAATTTTCACCCCGAGTGGGCTGGGTATGCTCAGACGTGAGTCCCAGGCTCTCCACATCACTGGAGTCAAGCTATCCAGGCTATCCAGGCTGAAGAAGGCTGATAGCTAGAAACCGGTCCTTGGATGCTTGATTCCGGTCTAGGAAAGACATGGCTTGGTAGTTCGGGCTGGACTGTTCCCATGAGGCACAGGGTCAAGGCTGATTTGCATATAGCCATTGCCTGACCTAGGGTGGTGTGGAGTGCAAAAAGAAACGATGGATTTAGGCCCAGATCTTTGTGCTGGGGTGAATGTAAGACCTTGTTCTGCATTCTGTCCATCAACTGTGTTTTTTGCAATTTTGACCACGATGAAGAGCGGGTTGGATGCACAAACCAGGTTTGCCCTTGTCGAAGATTTTACCTTATGACTTAAGTCCTTCTTAGTCTCAATCCATCACAGGGGTACACTTCTAAAGCCTCCCAAAGACCTCAGATGAGGCACTTAAAGGCTCACAGGCTGTCAGTCAGAGGTCAACAGTAGGGTCCAGTCTAGGCCCAACGCCACTGGTCAGCTGGGCGTTTGCAGGAAAGGCCTCTTTTAGCTTATTGTATCTGTGTAGCTTGAACAAGAGGTTCGCTTTATGACACTTGCTGCCCATTTAATTGTCTTGGATGCAAGAGGGATAGCAGTTTCAATCCTTTATGGCACTTCTCAGATCTCGGATAGCTGGTTCAGTCCTCTTCTAATAGTCCAAAGGTCCAGTAGTGTACTGAAGTGGATGTCTGAAGATGCCACTTTTATGTCTAGCACAAGCATAATAGGTATGAATGACTCATGGGCACACCCTAACCAATGGGGTTAAAAGTTCCTGGGACCAACCCTACCCTCCTTGGGCATTTTCAAGATGACAAAAGTCTTTGACCACACAAAACGTAAGCTCTAGGGGCTGGGGGTGTATGGGAGCAGTGTACTATGGTAACCCTAGAGGAATCCTACATCTAACTCCAAAATTCAGTTTGAAGAAGGCACAGAACCCCCACAAGCCCCCAGTGACAGAAGTCTGATAGACCAATGCTTTTCAACCAAGCAGACATTGGATACACAATGATCATTTTGGCATATTGTTTACCTTCCTCTCATGTGTTCCCAAGTGTTGTATGTAAACCCAATAAATATTTCAGGCAGGATTTGATATTCAAGCAGGAATGGACCCTGTAATGTCAAAAGAATGCTCAGAGTCCCACACTGTATATTCTCTCATGCTCAGAAGAGTGATCCCTGCTCACTCAGGGAGCATCCATTTGAAGAGAATTAAGCCATATGGAAAAGATTAATTGATATGCTAATATGAAATGGCTCTGAATTTGCTTTTAATGTTTTATATGAATGTCTTAGTTTTTGCATGAAGGATAATCAGTTCACTAGCCCTTACAGCAGAGACAAAGTGCATTTTCTAGACTTGTATCTTTGTGGCATGTGTAGCTGTAGATGCACATGCTCTGTGTTCGTCTTTTACTGAACCAATCCTTATAAGATGGCTGTGATGCGGCTACATTTAACATCCACTGCAGCTTGGATACCACGGATTCCATTGGGTGAGCAATGGCACTAGCAACACTATCTCTCCCCACACCTGGTTAAGATCTGTGGGTTTCTCAGGCAATATTATGTCTTGCCTTATGGACATGCCCTTTGATGGGACTCGCCTTTTCGGTAATGCTCTTTCTGGTAACTGCAGATTTTGCAGCGTGAACCTTTTTTTGGATTCACATGCTGTGCATTATTCCGCCAACTAGTGGTTGGGTCAGGAATTGTCTATTTTTTTTTGTGCGTCCCGACCACCATTTGGTACCAGGTACATCCCCTGTGTGACGTCAAACAGCACCCTGGAGGTCTTTGTGCTTAGTAGCCATCTTCAGATTCTTTTTTTCTGCCGTTGGGTCTGGAAGCAAGAGGGGACGCTCTGAAGATTTGCAGAAAATCTCAGGAAAAAACTTGAGATTTGGACTAAAAAACCAGCATCGAACATTGACCTCGCAACCGGAGAACACAACTTTCCTCCAGGAACGACATCTCCACTACAGAAAGCCTCAAGGTTCGACAACTGGTGAGGTAGGGGACATTGAAAATACTCCTTTCAACTTCTGCCCAGAGTGCCATCACAAATTTGCACAACGCGATCCACGCGACATGTGCAACCTCTGCCTGCCCAAGGACTACAAGGACAAGGACTGTGAGGCTTGCTCGGTGTTCCTGCCGAAGACCCTCAGGACACGCCAAATGCAATAATGTCCCAGGCACAGAAGAAACCTTCCTTGAAAGACCTATGTCTCCAGCGATGGGGTGACCAAGGAGTTCCATCAGAATCGATGCACGAAGGATCGGATGTTGAACTTCTGTAAGGAGACTCCGAAAAAACAACAGCCAGAAAACACTGGCAAAGGACACAGAGAAGACGGACCAGGTAAGACACCATACACATTCTTCTTAACCAAAGGGCCACTATAATAAGGTACAGCATAAAGCAGCCCAGACGCTGAAGAAAAAAGGCGATCAAATACCATCCGCGACACAAAGAACCCCACGGAACCCTACCAAGGGACCTGGGAAAACCGCACAGGGCGACGAAAACGAGGGTCGAACACAAACCCCCGAAGGGAGTTATGTCACACTCGAAGACAGAGGCCTGTACTCCCAAGAAGAGATAATCTACGGTCTCCGACACCGAGAGAGCCCTCAGTGTCAAAAAGTAAAAGAAACGGCTCAAAGTTGAAATGGCAGCACTCCTCCAGAAGAAGTAGTATGATGCTTCACCCAAAGGATTCCGTAATCCCACGATTCTTGTCGCCGACACCAACAATGTTGATGCCGAAGGGATGGAAGACGCTGATGGGGAAGAAGAGATCTTCAAGTCACCTCCAACCCCTGAACCACGTGATGACGACCTTGAGGAGTACATAGATGCAACAAAGAAGAAGAAGCCTCTGAAATTTTTGAGGATCGGTGGAACAACCTCGACACAGAAAGCCCAGTGGGGAAGATATGCTGTTATCCCTCGAAGGCTTCCCCTCCGGATGACATAGCCTTCTACAATGGTCTAGTGAAGAGAGCAACTGACGCTTTTGGGGACGCCCTCGAAGAGGAAAAGTGGGACACATGCTTCTTCTTCGAAACATTCGTCCTAGCCAACAAGGGCACACAGTACCTTCCAATGCTGCCAAGCATCCTGGATCAAGGCAAGGAATCCTTCAAAAAGCCCACCTCAACCAAGGGGGTGACACCAAGGGTTAAAAAGAAATACAAACCTTTCTCCAAGGACCCAAAGTATGTCCAAGGAAATACAGTGCCTGACTCCATTATTGCCACCACAGCAAGGAGACCAAATGCCCTCTCTAACAGTGGACCACCTCCAGAGAAGGAAAGCAAACAATTTGATATGGTTGGCAGAAAAATGGAGAAGGTAGCAGCGCTGCAATGGCGCATCGCAAACTCTAATGCCCTGCTAAACAGTACCTGTAATGGGATGACATCAAGGAGCTCATCGACAAGCTCCCGGAAGAAGACAAGAAAAGGGCAAAAGCTATTGTCCAGGAAGGCAAAAACATAGCAAAGGTTGAGTGCATTACCTCAAGTGTAAATGCATCCCTGCAATTGGGCACTCAGTAGTGGTTCGTTTGTAATGAAACAGTCGACTCCAATAAATGTAACCAATGAATATACAATCAATGTTCAAGATTGTACATTGATTGTACATTGATTGTATATTCATTGGTTACATTTATTGGAGTCGACTGTTTCATTACAAACAAACC
Organism: Lissotriton vulgaris; assembly: GCF_964263255.1. NCBI lineage: Eukaryota > Metazoa > Chordata > Amphibia > Caudata > Salamandridae > Lissotriton > Lissotriton vulgaris. The sequence continues at coordinate 1,192,945,890 of NC_141685.1, forward strand.
ACTACTGAGTGCCCAATTGCAGGGATGCATTTACACTTGAGGTAATGTACTCAACCTTTCAGTAGATACCCGGCGTATTCGGACAGTTACGTCACCTGCTGGAGCACCTAAAAATTCACCTCTAACAAAAATACCCTCAAAGACTACCCTCTTCATTAAACTAGTGCTGTGTGCCGTGCCTACACACCTTCTAAAAAACATAGCAAACACATGCCTTAAACCAGCACTCAACACATCAGACAAATATGCACAGACACCACACTAAGAAGGCATGCCTGGCTTCGAATATCCGGCTTTAAACAGGAGGTTAAAAAATCCATCATTAACAGACCGTTTACAGGAGATGCATTATTCGGAAAGGAAGTAGATGAATCCTTCCAGCAGATTTAAAAGGACAACAAGACTGCAAGAGCCATGGGAGCCCTGCAACAGAGAGGTACCTTCAAAAGAGGAGGGTTTGACAAAAGAAAACCCACAGCAAGAGGGTTCTTTGCTCAAGGACAGCAAATGTCTCAACAACAGGGCCAAGGGATCGGCCAACAAACAAATCAACAAGCAGGATACGAAAACTTGCAACAACAGCCAAAGCAGTCCTTTTGAGGAAGAGGGAGAGGCAGAGGCCAGCTCCCCAGAGGAAGAGGAAATAGTTCAAATTGACTCCTACATGGAAAACAATCCACACACAACACCAGTGGGATGCAGGATATCACAATACCTGCAACAATGGCAATAAGATACTACAGACAAATGGATATTACATTTGGTAAAGTACGGGTATTGCATAAAATTGACAAAAACACCACCAGCAAACCCCTCAAAAAAAAAAAATCATCTTATCAGAACTGTCCCAGTTAAATTCAGAAATCAAGGAGCTTCTTCAAAAACAAGCAATAGACATTGTGCCAAAGCAAGACCCTTTCAAAGGAAACTACTCACTGTATTCCCTAGTTCCCAAACAAGACCTTTCACTAAGGCCCATCCTGGACCTAAGGTTCATAAACAAATTCATTCTGATTCAATGTTTTAAAATGGCTACAGTCCAAGAAATAGTACCGCAAATTCAAAGGGGAGATTACATGGCAACAATAGACTTCAAGGACCCCTATTTACACATCCCCATGAACAAAAACCACAAAATATCTCCAGCTCCTACACAAAGGAAGGCACTACCAGTCCAAATTACTTCCTTTTGGAATAAAATCAGCAGAAGTGTGGCTCAATGGTTAGAGCGGCAGACCCTGATGCAGAGGTCTATCCCGGGACCAGGGTTCAATTCCCCGTCTCGGCGGGTCTTGGGCTCAAAATTCCACGGACCTGATAATTCTCGCCACGGTGCCTATTCCAATCATGGAGTCCCACTCTGCAACTCTGGGCAATAGCTTGCTTAATCTCCACAACGGCCCCCACAACGCTAAGGATGCCTGGCCTCCACCTTGGGGGTGCCCAGGAGTGGACGCCTCACAGGCAAAGCCAGGATGGGTTCCACAGCGGTATTCGTACAAGTGCCTTGAGACCCTTGCGGGTGAGTAGTGCGCTATACAAGTATCAATTTACCACTTGTCTTCACCAAGTGCCTAGCCGTAGTCGCGGCGCACCCGCAGAAGGATGGAATACACGTCTACCATTATCTAGACAACCTGCTTCTAAAGGCAGATGCAAAGCACAAATGCCTCACCCATGTTCAAACAGCAATCTACACACTCCAATAAATCACAAGAAATCTTCCACAAGGCCAGAAAAAGAAAAAACATTCTTAGGGGTAAGACTCAACTCAAAACTTGCACAAGCTTATCCTCCACGAAAGAGGATATAAGCCATCAAACAAACTTCCCTCTACCAAAAGGGTCACTCTCTGACAGTGAGGAGAGTCATGAATCTCATGGGCATTATGGCTTTATGCATCCCATTCATTCCTCATGCCCGCCTACATATGCACCCCTTCCAGCAATGTCTTTCCAACAACTGGTCACAGGAAGATGGGAGAATCTAGTGGTCGTTATGCCCAGACTGCAAACAGAAATACAGTGGTGGGCATCTGTCCCGGGGTAGGGAGGGACGGAGGGCCAGCGCCTGACACTTCCTGTGCAGGGGGGGTAGTAGAAGTAGATAGAGAGTCGGACCCTTTGAATAAGGTTTTAAGTGAAGGCTTTATTTATCTATACCATTTTCTTCTGCAACTGGTAATCCTCTCTCTCGCAAAGGCGGCAGGGTCGAAGGCAGACTTCCTGACAGGATCCAGCTTGCTCGGGAGCCGGATCTCAGCTCGTCCCGCCGGTTCCGTTGTCGTAGGGAGAAAGGAGAGAGAGGGCGGTGTTAGGTCAGGGTATGGGACCAAGGCATGCGGTAAGGACCGGGAGTGAACGAAACCAGTGCAATCGTGAATATGTACAGTCTTGGGGGGAGAGTGTTCGTGAGGAAGAGGAAAAAGGTTTAAGGACTGTACACGGGGCTATACAACTGATCACTGGGTAGGTTGGACCCGACGTCCCACCCAGCCCGCACTCTGCCCCGTACCTGTTGGAGCCACGCTCCTCCCGTGGGAACGTGGCAGGGCGATGCATAGATATGTTGGCCTCCTGTCTTCTCCAACTCGGCTCCGACCTCTCGAGTCTCCACCGCCTCGCTCTCCTCACGCTCTCCGCTGCTGTAACCTCCACGCTCTCCGCTGCTGTAACCACCTTTTGCCTCTTGGGAAACGCCGTTCACTGCTTCCTGGTTCCGGCCTTCTTTTGACGCACTTGTGACGCTTTGTAAGGGAGGAGATTTGTCGTCCGAGAGATCCCACTTAAAGGGGCCGTGCATCTGGGTGTTCTCGTTTGGCCAGCCTTGTTCTGTGGCGGCCCACTCCGGGGCATTCTGCCATCCTTGTTCGGGTTCTGGGATGGCCCACTCCGGGGCATTAGATCAGGCGGCTGTTGAGAGGGAACGGAAGCAGGTAAAAGGGGGGTGGCGGACCACCAGTCCAATTCTGTGTTCGGTTCCTCCCCCGCCCTGTCACAGCATCCAAGATCATAACACAAGGCAGACCTTCCAAAAATCCACCTCATTCTGTGACAATCACAACAGATGGGGAACGCACTTCCCACAACTGAAAATACGAGGCCAGTGGAACAACCTTGACTCCATAAAATACATCAATTACCTGGAAATTAAACAGTATTCCTAGCATTGAAAGCGTTCCAGAAACACATTAGCAAGAGGACTGTCTTGATTCAAACAGACAACATCACAACGTTTTATCTCAACAAACAGGGAGGTACAAAGTCATTCCCACTAAGCAAGTTAGCACAACAGATCTGGCAATGGGCAATTTCTCAAAATATGAATCTGCGAACAATACACCTATCTGGAACATACAACACAACAGCAGATTAACTGAGCAGGCAGAACAACTGCTCCCATGAGTGGTAATTGAAGCACAGACAATACAATACATCTTCACCAGAGATAGACCTGTTTGCTGCAATAGAGAACAAGAAATGCCAGTTCTTTGCCTTGAAAGTTTCTTCACCACCTATCAAGGGGGAATGACCTGTAGCTAGATTGGTCAGGGACATTTACATACGCTTTTCCACCAATACCTCTAACAAAAAAGTTGTGGGAAAAGCAAGATGACCAGAGACAAATCTAATTCCCATTTCTCCACAATGGGCCAGACAAACATGGTACTCAAGTCTGCGAGAACTGTCCAAACTACTAATAATCCGACTCAAAGCGGACAAAGACCTACTAACAATGCAACAGGGCCAAATCTTACACCCGGAGCCAGCGACGGCCTGGCACCTGAATACGTAGAATTTGGTCACCTAAACTTGCCTCAGTTAACAATGGAAGTTGTAAAACAAGCAAGAAAATAAACTACAAGGCAATGCTATGCCGCAAAATGGATGCGGTACACCACTTGTTGCACAGCAAACAACCTAATGGACTCATTCAGCACACAAGAAACAGAGATCATATACCTAACTTACCTCCTAGACATTCACAACAACTACTCAACCCTAAAGGTACACCACGCAGCCATTGTAACTTACACCAGAGAAAAATCATGCAAAAGCTTATTCAGAAGACCTGTCATAAAAAAACGTTCCTAGAGGGGTTTAAAAGAATTGCTCCCCCAAGAACTGATCCAGCCACCATGTGGAGTTTAAATACAGTCCTCACGCATCTTATGACAGAATCATTTGAGCCCATGCATAAAGCAGATCTCAAACATCACTTTGAAGACAGCATTCCTAATTGCCATTACATCCTTAAGGAGAGTAAGTGAGCTACAAGCGTTAACCATAAAAGAGCAATAGATGCAAATCCATAAAGATAAAGTTATTCTAAGAACTTATCCACAATTCTTGCCAAAGGTTATGTTATGTTAGAAGTGCCCAGCAACGGGGTGTCCCAGCACTCATGAAAGGGTGGCCATAGATGGCGACTGCTAGCCAGATGGAAAGACAGCCAGGGAATGTCTGTTCTAAAAACCCAGGAAGCAGGAGCGCAGCGTGTGGGCGCATCCTAAGCTAGATGCATGAAAACAGCCAGGTTTTAATCTGTTTTCTAAATGCCCAATGATCTTGTGTGCTGCGCGCCGTGATTGGAATAGAGTTACATAGGGCTGGGGCCAGGGACCTAAACGAGCACCCCCACTCTGCTCTTGCACACCCTAGGAGTGCAGACCAGATGCAGATCAGCGAAGCGCAGTGCTCGCATTGGGACATATAGTGTGCAGAGCCCCTGCAGTATCTGAGGGCCCTGGCCATGTAGTATCCTGTGAATGGTACAGAGAGTTTTGAACTGAAATCTCTGTTCAATCGGCAGCCAGTGTAGGCGGTACAGGAGATGGGAGGTATGACAATGCTTAGGGAGGGCAAAAAGAGTGTAGGAAGCTGCATTCTGTGACCTTTGGAGTTTCTTCGTAACTGTTTTATATGCGCCCAGTAGTAGTCCGTTACAGTAGTCAAGACGTGACAGTACCACTGATTGGATGATCACTTGTTGGGTGGGAGCGTCAAAACCCCCCAAAATGTTTCAGCCCGCATAGGTGGCCGAAGCATGTACCTGCCACTTTTTTGATGTGAAGCTCGAAGGAGAGGGAGTTATCAATCAAGACCCCTAGGTTCTTGACTGCTTTTTTCAGCTGGGGTGGAGTGCCCAGTACAGCGGGCCACCCCTGATACTCCCATCTATGGGGTTGCCGGCCAACCAAAAGCACCTCCGTTTTTGAGGAATTGAATTGGAGGTAATTTTCCGCCATCCAGGGGGCGGAGCTTGCTAGCGTCGATGGCAGACGCTTGAGAGCTGAGCTCCGCTAAATCACCCAAACAATCCTTAAATTATCCTAAAATAACGGCACCTGTTGACTGGCGAGGACAGCACATAGCCCCTAAACATCACCGGCACACTTGGCGCCCAGAGCGGGAGAAGTCCGACATTTCTAAAGGTGGATACGGTGGCCCAACACTTCAGGGGTGAGGGCCTCGGAGCCGCGGCCTTGCGTAGTGCTGCCCTCGGAGTGCGTCACTCGGCGTGCAGCTCACGCTGAACCACTCGACCGGCGACTGCTGAGGCCACGATCACGGGTCTCATAGGTGCGAGCCGGATTGCATGCAGAGACAGCGGTGAGTGCTGGACCCCCATCGTGCAGCGGACGAAGAGAGGAGTCCCCTGCGGTGGCCCCAACGGCTCCAGATAACAGCGGAGAGCGGGCGGCTCGCCCTACTCGAGTACCCGGACAGGCGCGCTGCTACGTTGGGAGCCAGGAGTGGGGGCCTTGCCCGAGTGGTCGGGTGATTGCAGCAACGACCTGGGGACATTGGAGGGCTGACCACCACAGCTGGAGTGGGAACCTCGACAGCTTTACGTGCCCAAGCAACGTGGTCGTAAGCTGTGACCTGCTGGGGCCTCCCTGCTTTCTGCCCGAGAGCTGGGTCCTGTTCGGTGAGGCTCATCTCCCCCAGACAGCAGAGCCGCTTTGCGCAATTGTCATTAGATGTCCGCTCGGGCGGTGAGTGCGGTGGAGCCCGGGGAGTCATATTGTGGCAGCTGTAGTGGACCAACTGTGGATCTGGGCCCGACGCATCTCACAGCAGCACAACATGAGGACTTATTCCGGCCTCTTTTTCATCCACTAACAGGGAGATAACCCTAGCAGCGTGCGGAGCTCTCACCTGGGGTCAGACGCGGCGACATATTAGGCCCTACGCAGCCTTCTGCGGTGGACACGCTACTCGCTGCCCTGACCTGCCTTGAGGCACCCCCTCCATAGCGGTCTGGTCGCACTGACTTCATCTGCTAGATAAGAGTGGCTACTGCGCCGGGGGACGGTCTGGGGACTGGGGGAGTCCGGGTGCCTTGTTAGTAGCAGTGGCACGACAGCCATCGAGATCTTCCCTCCCCCGGAGCTGTTCTACGCGGAGCTGAATTACGGAGAAACATCGCTGCATGATGGGGAAAGGAGACAAAACGCAGTCCAAATTGCCTTTCGAACGGCGGCGCACCAAGGCCTCAGACTCACGAGAACCAGAAAACGGACAACCTCCTGAAACACAAGACAACTCGATATACACTGATATCAAGGAGCTGCTAGTTAACATGGAGAAGGGCCTGCAGGACAGCATGGCGTCGATAGGGACGAAGATCGATGCTCTCACTTACCGTATGGACAGGATGTCTGAAAGGGTCGACAAACATACGTAACGCCTTGATATGTCTGAAAGACGGATCACCGAAGTGGAGGAGGGGCAAATGGAACTAGATAAATATCGCAAGCATATGGCTAAGATTTTGGAGGTGATTCAGGACAAATCGGAGGATTTGGAAGCCCGTTCCAGGAGATCCAACATACGAATCACGAGGGTCCCGAAAACGACCCAAACGGGCAAGATGGAGCTATTTGTTGAGGAGCTTCTGACCACCTTGCTGGGCGATGGCGTTTTTTCCCCATGTTTATAGTGGAGAGGGCGCACCGCACGGTAGGTCCAAGGCCGCTCCCGGGGGCCCCCCTAGGCCTATAATAGCCAAACTCCTGAACTATAGAGACAGGGATTCGGCGTTACGAGTGGCCAGAGAGAAGGGTCAACTGCAGTTCGAGGGCGCAAACATCTCCCTATATCCAGATTTCACTGCTAAGGTGCAAGAAGAGCGGCGTCACTTTGCTCCGTATAAACAGCTTTGGGATCTCGGCTTGGACTCTACGCCATGCTGTACCCAGCGAAGCTGAGGATAAACCGACGAGGGCATTCCCATTTCTACACCGACCCGAAAGACCTACAAAAAGCACTTAAGACTTGGTCCAAAGAACAACGGAACAGCCCTAGGGGACAATCTGACGAACAGGTCCCTACCAGTGGCTTGGACGAGCAGGAATGACCGCATTATGCTCCCTGAATCAACCCGAGCCATTATGATCAGCGACAAGCCGGAGCGACGAAGTCTGAGATGAACGTTGAACATTGGATTCCCCAGTCTTGCAGATGGTGCCGATGGAAAGACCTGAGGGTTATCTGTGAGAGACCAGAGACTTCGAGATATGGTGAGACTGTTCCATGACAAAGTTATACTTTTTTGATTCTTTATCCTTTTACTCCGACTGGTCTGGGGGCTCCGGGCAAACACCCCTGATTTAGACTGGCAGTTTAGGGGCTAGCCAGTCATCGAAAGGTGGACGTTAATGTCTCGGCAGAGAACGCTAGCCTGCATATACAGACATACGGATGTGGGCAGCCGTTAAATGACATCTATTGGGTGATGAGGCGGGGAGCCAAATTGTAGAAACTGTTTAATTGCAATTGTTACCTGTTCTAATTCTGGCGACCTCTGCCCCAGCGCTATTAGCACAACGGGTTGCTATCGGGATCTGTATGGGACAATTGGGGAGTTTTGATGGGGAGGGGGGGTAAATTCAGGCTGGGCCAAGTTGGGGATGGTCTGCTGTGGGAGGGGGGGGGTTGCATTTGACAGTGGGGCTGTTGGGCCAGTTGTTGACGGCGCTAAGGTGGACACTCTGGCTCATGCGCTATTTAGCACTTACAGCATAGAACATGAAGTAGTACACACTGGGCACACATACGAGACACAAAGAGAATGCACAGATGACACACACTTTGAGAGCGAATGCGTGACTCATTTGAAGCAATGGCGACTGATATGAACAACGCGCGCGCTGACAAAATTTGGGCGCTCACTTGGAACGTGCGCGGCCTCAGTGATCACAGAAAAGTACGTGAGGTGCTTAGCTATTTGCAGAGACACAACATAGATCTGGCCTCGATCCAGGAGACGCACCTCCCCATGGACAGCAGAATCTTACACCACAGGGGACTGGAGGGTAATGTGGCGACATCCGGATTCACTACACACGCCAGAGGGGTGATGACATGGGTGAACCCTAGATCCAAACTCACACAACAAACACTAGAGTCTGACCCGGAGGGGCGTTATGTAATATCTAGATGCACTGGTCGGGGGAATGTCTTTCGTAGTTTTCAATACATATGGTCCCAACTTTGACTCTCCCGATTTTTACAAAGGGCTAGCTAGTAAACTTAGACACTACAACCCTGATGACCTTTGGTGGGGGGGGAGACATGAACCTTACTCTGGACCCCACACTGGATAGATCTGCTGGCTCGTATCGCAAGCCGGCTGCTGCAGCGGTAGAACTGCAGGGGGTTATGACACGTTTCAGACTTGGCGACGTCTGGTGCTCCCTAAATCCGACTCAGGGGGGCTAAACCCACTACTCCGCCTATCATAATATCCACACCAGAATCGACTACTGGCTGATCCCAGAGGCCAGATCTGACATGATTACGAGTTGTGAGGTCCTTCCCAGAACCCTGTCAGACCACTCTCCAGTGCTCCTGGAGATAGTAAACCAAAACTCGTCTATCCCACCTTTCACGTGGAGGTTCCCACCGTATTCATTATTAGACCCGATATTCAGGGGAGAGCTGGCCGCAGCCATTGATCTATTTTTTGAGGCCAATATAGGCTCAGTGGATAACTTCCAGACTGTCTGGGAGGCATTTAAAGTTTACATTCGGGGGGTGGCGATTTCCAAACACTCGGGGGTTCTGAAGACGATCCATGCTCGACTAGAGGCCCTTGAGAAACAGCTGGGTGCCCTGGAAAAAAGGCAGAGAGATATTGCTGACTGCGACTTGAGCGACAAAATTAAAGTCTTGCTTGAGGAGTACCACGACGAAGCAGACAGGGAAGTCAAACACATGGGAAAATACGCTACTGCTTGAAGGTACGGTGATCGAGATAGACCAGGCACACTCTTGGCCAGGATAATCGGGGGATGGAGGAAACCCCAGATAATAACAGAGGTTAAATCAACTATGGGGGGACTCCCTGACTGATCCAGTAGACATAGCTCAAGAATTTAAAACCTACTACACTACACTCTACACAGCTCAGGGAGGGGATATGGACGAGGACATTGAGGACTACCTGGGGCATATAGATCTCCCTTGTTTGCCTAACTCTGATAGGGAATTCCTTATGCAACCGATAGAAAAGGACAAAATCTCAGAGGCTCTAATGAGCATGAAGTCTGGCAGCGCGCCTGGTTCGGATGGTCTCACGGCAGGCTTTTATAAAGCCTTTGCAGAGCAATTGATCCCGCACCTGTCGACTATGTTCGACGAAATTTGTACGGAGGGCAAAATGCCAGACTCCATGAGAGAGGTGCTGCTGGTTAATATCCTGAAACCTGGGAAACCGAGTGATGTATGTAGCTCGTATCGTCCCCTGTCCCTCCTCAATGTGGACGCGAAGCTATATTCTAAGGTCCTGGCGACTAGACTAGCCTTACTGGCCCCCCAGCTGGTGGCCCCGGAGCAGGCAGGCTTCATCCCAAGCAGGAACCTGACATACAATATCCGCAGTGTATTAGGCACTATTCAACACACACGACAGGACAGACCTGCGTTAGCAGTATTCCTTGACATGGAGAAGGCGTTTGACTCTGTGGAGTGGCCTTTCATGAGACAGGTGCTGCAGCGCCTGGGACTTGGTCAACCATTTTTACAAATGATAGGAGCATTGTACCACAGACCACGCGCCAGACTACGGATCAATGATCTAGTAACAGACCCATTCCCTATCACCAGAGGCACTCTACAGGGGTGCCCACTCTCTCCCCTGCTATACGCATTAGTGGCAGAGCCATTAGCTTGTGCCCTCCGGGAATACCACGGCAACGAAGGCATCTGCTTCCCTAACTATAAGATTGTGGTCTCAATGTATGCAGATGACACCCTGTTGTATGTTAGAGACCCAGAAAATAATTTGCCATCTGTGTTGAGGGAGGTGGTACGTTTTGGCGCATTGTCAGGTCTTTGAGTCAACTGGTCGAAATCGTTAGCCTTTCCCCTGACCCCAGCGACACTACCCACGACCATGGAATACCCGCTCACCTGGACCACTGACGCGATCAGATACCTCGGGATCCACCTTCTCACGGATTCCGAGACCCTCTTTAGAGCAAATTATGGTACGGCCTTTAGTAGACTGGAGGATGACGTGACTGCATGATGTAAACTCCCACTCTCCCTAATCAGGCGGATAGCTATCATGAAAATGGTAGTGCTCCCTAGATTCCTCTTCGTATTCACAGCCATCCCGATGGTGCTCCCCAAAACGTTCTTTCAAAGACTACAACGGGAACTGACTAGGCTTGCTTGGGCGGGCGGACAACCACGGGCGAAGTGGTCGCTCCTTACATTGCCATACAGCATGGGGGGACTGGGAGCTCCGGACCTAGAATTGTACTACAGAGTAGCACAGGCGGCACACCTTCACACTTGGGTACACGGACACAAAGACATACCCCACTTGAAGATGGAGACCCTATTTGCTCTCCCGCTAACCCTCCCACACATGATATTCGAACCTGCCGATCGCCGCACGGGAATCCTTGATTCAATTGCGGCTACGACACATGCGTGGAACAACCTCCTGCAGAGGCAGAACGGTGCGCTACTATACACCCCCAGCATGCCTATCGATTGGGTACGCTGGCTGCCCCATTGCGCAAAAAGGGGGTATTGGACGCTATGCGGAAACTGGGGATCGAGACTGCAGGCAATTTATTTAGTGATGTGATGGGGTGGTTAAAACTTGGGAACTAGCGTGGATAGATCAGGAGGACCCGTCCCTGCTGACGAGATTCCACTTCTTTAGAGTGCGGCATGCTTGCGCAGAACTCTTGGGGGGAGACATGGCAGAGCCGCCGGAAGTGAAGGAACTCACATATATCACGAAGGTCACAACCTCACAAAAATTACTTACTCACCTCTACACCTTGACACTATCACACAGGTAAAATACGTACACTAAAGCGAGATTGGCCTGGCAAGTAGACTTACAAATGACGCTGGGCGATGACATTTGGAAATACTGTTGCACCAACACAAGGAGCATATCTCTGAACGGATGGCACAGGCTTGTCCACTTCAAATTTCTCAACAGGATTTACTAAACCCCGTCCAGGCTCCACAGGTATGGTCTCAGAACCACTGCAGAGTGTGACAGGTGTTGTTTCCCGGACGCTGATTTTCTCCTCTTAGCGTGGGACTGCCCGAGTATTAAAAACTTTTGGGAAAAAATCGTGCAATGACAACCGAGACTCGTTTCAGCATCTGGAGTCTGGGAGATGGGAAATGCGGAAGCGGTAACCCTGCATTCTAGGCTTTGAGCATTTCAATAATCCAGTGCCCTTAAAACGCCGCCTGCCCTAATTACAGGGTTGTTGGCTAAATGGCTGTGTAACTTCATGCGAAAACTGTTGAAAAGTGTTCTATATTGTGCTGTACTTCTGGCCCGTGGGGGGGAGGTGGGAAGGGGGGGGGGTTTGAAGACTTGCTGCACTGGTTGTAACTTGTATCAAAAATTCTAAAAAAATAAATAAATAAAAAAATAAAAGATTCCGCCATCCAATCTGAGATGGTCAAGCCATCATCCCGGAACTTCAGTTGGTCTTGGGCTGAATTATTTGAGAAAGTGAATAGCAGTTGCGTGTCTTCTGCTTATGATATCATTTTAATCTTCCGTCTTTGGCTAGGAGGGCTAGAGGGTGGACGTACACGTTAAACAACGTGGGGCTCAGAACAGAGCCTTGGGGGACACCATTGCTGAGGGATTAAGTCCTGGACTGGTACGTAGGGGCGTGGATCTGGAAAGAGCGATTGGATAGAAAAGACGCAAGCCAGGCCCAGGCCATGCCGCTGACCCCGATCTCCCTGTATTTTTGGAGCAGAATCTCATGGGAGACTGTGTCGAAGGCCGCACTCAGATCGAGTAGGACCAGTACAGAGGTGTTGCCCAGTCCCCCAGTCATCCCAGACAAGGCAGAGGGGTCCCCAAGAAATCCTCTAGGCATCCAGGGGCTGGGCAGAGCCCAGGGAGGCAATCCTTCCCCTGAGCTCCAGCAGCAGCACGCCCCTGGCAGATTCCAATCAAAGAACAAGAACATTTACTTGGGGTCACAGCCCCTCTCTTATACACAGAAATCCTTTGTCTTAGCAGTGTAGGCAAGGGGAGAACCAGATGCAACTGGTTCTTGAGCACTTTGTTTTGCTCAGCCCCTCTCCTTATTCACAAGACAGGCCAGGGACATCAGACGCACCACAGGGGGTGGAGCCAGCATTGTGGAGGAAAGGCTCAGCCCTATTCAGGTCCCAGGTGCACTCCTCCCTGCCATAAACATGCAGATCTCCTCATCCACCACCAGGGCAGACCCATCCTTACTCCTGGAGCCAGGCACACCAGCCAGCTCCAGCCAATCACAAGCCAGAGAGTCAATACGCATTCACTGCACAGACATGCCAACTTCTAAAAGTGGCACTTCTAGACTAGACACAATAAATCTGCGCACATCATCGCGCAGCATTTAATCTCAAGAGTTCGCACATACCAAACTCGACTCTGCACTCCCCACACATCAGGGACTACCATGGGGACACATATCCACCATGCATTCCTATGGGAGGGCAGGTCATCTCAGCACACACACTTTACACTGGGCCACAGTGCTAAAGTGCTCCGAGACCTAAAAATCACTACCACCATGCCAGAGGCTAAAGGCAAAAAGTCTAGGGGTGTACCTGCCAAAAGGCCCAAGTCCAACACTCCCACAACAGTAATCTTTGATACCCTGCATCACCGGACAGCCCCCAGACCTATGCTGCCTCTGGTACCCGGATTCCTAGAACCGGCGATGTCTACCTTCCTTACTCCTGCGACGGTGGGTTCTATACCATCCAGAATTGCCAAGAAGTATAAGGCTCCTTCAGAGGACCCCTTGTTCCTCAGGACTGATCCACCAGCTGATTCAGTCATCGCGGTGGCTGCCATCAAATCCCACTCTGCTTCCACCTCATCCTCGGTGCCCCCGGAAAAGGATAGTAAGCAGATGGATTCATACGGGAGTAAAATATGCAACACTTAGGCTTCGTATATGAAGGTTGCCAGTGCCTCTGCCTTGCTCGGGAGGTACGACTGATCGCTCTGGGACTCCCTCACTCGTTTCACTGAGAAGCTTCCCAAGGAAGACCGGCAGGACTTCGCCGAGATCCTACAGGAGGGAGGGCTTGTAGCCAACCAGGTCATCAGTGCCGCAGCGGATGCTTCCGACCTTGCGGCTCATGGCTACTCCCATGGAATCTGCCCAGGACGTTCGGCTTGGCTCCGCCTCACAGGCCTCAAGGCGGATGCTCAAAAGAAGATGCTGAACCTTCCTTTTAATGGCACATCTCTGTTTGGGTCTCATGCTGACGACGAGATGACTAAGATGAAAGCGGAAATGGACACGGTTAAAGCTGTGGGTTTGGGAAAACGTAAAGAGTTTAAGAAGTGCTTCCGTCAGGGTGACAAGCGATCATAGGGGTTCAAACCCCTCAGTGGTCATCCCAAATACAGCAAAGATCTCAGTTCCAGCAGAGACGCCCTGGCAGAGGCAGAGGGAATAACAAAAAACAGCAGTCCACCTCCAAGCAGCCTCCCAAGCCCTGAGTTGTTGCTTCCTCATCAACTGTTCGCCACTCCAGTGGGAGGGAGTGTAGCTCGTCACCTGGAAGAGTGGAGATCCATAACAAAGGACAGATGGGTGCTGAGTATTGTGCAGCATGGTTACTCACGGAGGTTCAAGTCCCCCCCACCTCAGGTATTTCCTCAACTCAAGCACCTTCCCCGATTCCACACTCAACTGCTGAAGGACAAAGTTTCTACCCTTCTCAGAAAAAAGGCCATAGAGGAGGTCCCTCCCATGCAAAGAAATCAAGGAGTATACTCCCGCTACTTTCTTGTCCAAAAACGAGGAGTAGCCAAAGAGTACAGAGTACAGACCTATCCTCGACCTACGTCTGCTGAACAAGAAAAATTCCGTATGCTATCCCTGCACCGGATCTTTCCGCATCTTCATCAGGGAGACTGGATGTGTGCCATATATACCTGTCTCAGTAAAGCATCAAAAGTTTCTCAGGTTTCAGATCAAACGTCATCACTACCAGTATCGAGTGCTTGCGTTCGACCTCAAATACGCCCCACGGACATTCTCCAAGTGCATGGCGGTAGTGGCTGCTTTTCTTCGCAGGCGAAAGATCTTAGTCTATCCCTACCTAGACGACTGGCTTCTAAAAAGCTCCACGCCTACTCTGCTTCAGAGCCATCTATCGTTCTGTCTCAACCTGATGAATTCATTGGGGTTGCACAGGTCAACTTCAAGAACTCTGTGCTCAATCCTTCCCAACGAATTCACTACCTGGGCGCTTCCCTGGACTCCGTGCAGGCAAGCGTGTGTCCTTCGGAGGAGAGGTTGTCATCCATGCTCCTAAAGTGTTGTCTCCTGCTAGACACACACAGTCCCACAGCCAGGCAAGTGTCGTCTCTCCTGGGGTCGATGGCCTCGTGCATCTACATCGTGCCCAATGCACGCCTTCACATGAGGCCTCTTCAGCAGGCTCTCGAGGATCAATGGTCTCAGAGATCCGGCCACTGGGAAGACCGGGATTCTCTCCATCCAGGTGCCAGAGACTCCATCAGATGGTGGATGAAACATTCCCACCTTCTGCAGGGAGTCCCATTTCATCGGCCTCCTCCATCACAGACAGTGGTCACGGATGCCTCAATGCAAGGCTGGGGTGCTCATATGGACCAGCTTCAAGTACAAGGTTTCTGGTCCGAAGTAGAGAGAAGCTACCACATCAACGTCTTGGAGCTCCGAGCCGTCTGTCTGGCTCTCAAATCCCTCTACCCTTCTCTGCGCACCAACTACATTCAAGTTCAGACGGACAGCACGACAGCCATGTTCTATCTGAACAAGCAGGGAGGCACCAGGTCACGAGTTCTGTCTCTGGAAGCTCAAGCCATTTCGCACTGGCTCCTGGTAAGAGATCTATCCATCGTGGCAGTTCACCTAGCAGGTATCCTGAATGTTCAGGCGGACGGCCTAATCAGAGACTTCGTAGAAGCGCACGACTTGGTGCTCAATGAAGAGGTCGCACAAGAGGTGTTTCATCAATGGGGCGTACCAGATATAGACCAGTTCGTAGACGCTGCAAACGCAAAATGCCCTGTCTTCACGTCTAGGTTCCCCCAACAGGGCTCACGAGGGAACGCACTTTTGATCAGCTGGTCGCAGACATTGCTGTACTCCTTTCCTCCCCTGCCTCTGATCCCGGCGGTGATTCAGACGTTCTACAAGACCAACACCAGGATGATCCTGTTAGCGCCGAAGTGGCCATGCCAGTGGTGGTACCCGGATCTCCTCCAGCTGTCGGAGGTCCCTCACCGGAGCCTGCCTTGCCGTCCAGACTTGTTGACCAAGGACGAGGGGAGGGTGTTTCACCCCAATCTTCCTTCCCTTCGATTGACGGCATGGCTCCTGAGGTCATCCAATATGGCCACCTAGACCTTTCGGCAGACTGCATGAACATTCTTAAGAAGGCCAAGAGACCCTCCACTAAAAAGTCTTATGCTTTCAAGTGGAAAAGATTTTTCATTTGGTGCCTTAACAATTCTCTTGATCCTATCCACGGTCCGGAGCAGGTGATTCTACCCTACCTATTACATTTGGCAAGGTCAGGCCTGCAGTACCCCTCCATCAGGGTTCACTTAGCGGCAATCATAGCCTATAGTAAGTCGCCTTCTCAGATCTCATTCTTCCTT
Source organism: Lissotriton vulgaris (assembly GCF_964263255.1). NCBI lineage: Eukaryota > Metazoa > Chordata > Amphibia > Caudata > Salamandridae > Lissotriton > Lissotriton vulgaris. Next base: position 1,192,962,057 of record NC_141685.1, read on the forward strand.
ATGCCTGTGGTCAACGATTTCTTAGAGGGGCTTAAGAAAGTTTTTCCACCAGTGAGGTTTCCCTCCCCTCCATGGGAGCTTAACATCGTACTCACTAAACTGATGGGTGCTCCCTTCGAGCCTGTCCATAAGGCTTCTTAGCAGCACTTGTCCTGGAAAGCTGCCTTTTTGGTGGCATTCACCTCTGCCTGTAGGGTTAGCGAAATCCAGGCCCTGTGTTGTAGGGAACCTTACACAGTGTTTCATGCCAATAGGGTGGTACTGAGGACACATCCAGGCTTCCTGCCCAAGGTAGTGTCAGACTTTCATATTAATCAGTCTATCACCCTGCCTACATTTTTTCCTCAACCTACCACTCCCCCGGAGAGGTCTTTACACTCTCTAGATCTCCGGTGGGGTTCTGAAATTTTACCTGGCAAAAACCCTTCCACTTAGGAAGTCTGACCAGCTCTTTGTGAATTATGGGTGAACTAATACCGGTCTGTCAGCCTCAAAAAGATTGATTTCTCGATGGATCGTCTCCTGTATAGCTCTTTCTTACCAATTAGCTAATAAGGCTTTACAGGGTAAACCTCATGCACACTCTACTAGATGGAAAGCTTCCACTACGGCTCTCCTTCGTAATATTCCAATCTCTGAGATTTGTAAAGCGGCTACATGGCGTTCAGTACATACTTTTATCCACCATCATTGCCTAGATTCAGGTGCACAGGCCGATGCCCAAGTGGGACAGGCCTCTTTGAGGAATTTATTTGCATAACTGCATTTTAAATGTGATGTTGATTCATGTTTTACTGTATACTTATTTGCTCGTCGTCGAGACTTTGGGTATGGGCTTGCTAATCTATTCATAGATTATGACTATTGATGAGTATCCCCTGGATGAGAAGGATTAGTTACTTACCTGTAGTCCTAGTTCTCATCCAGGGGTATACTCATCAAAGTCATAAGCTCCCACCCACCTCCCCGGACGAGCATTATCGTAAAGTTATGAGGTGTTACTATGGATCTACTCAGGTGTTATGGACCTCCAAAAAGAACTGACCCAACTGCCACCTGTGGTGCATCATGGGAGCAGGGGGTCGCCTTCAGGTCTTAAAGGCACGGTACGCCTACTCTAATGCTTTAAAGGCAAGGTGTCAGTCTTTCTTTATTTCTTTATACTCTACTGCAGCCTACTGGCAAATGCCTGCAATTACAGGTTTTTCTATGGCAATGAAGCATTGTTGTATGCAAATGTTTACTGCTCTCTTTCTTCCATAGGGGTTGGGAGAGTACAGCTGTGTTTATGCAAATCCATGTAATTTTCAGCATCTTTGCCAGTTTGGAAATATTTTAGGCTGCATGTATATGTTTTCACAAATGCACAAATATATGTATATGTATTTTCTATATGCTCCGGGTTCCCGCACATGGGCGGGGATTATTCATAGATTATGACTTTGATGAGTATACCCCTGGATGAGACCTAGGATAAAAGGTAAGTAAATAATCCTTACAGGGTAAATAACATAATCCTTCTAGATATTCAATTGGGATATATCATGCTTTCTGATTGACGTATAATTTCTTGCATTTTAACTTTGTTGCTTAATATGTTTCTCATTTAGCGGGCTGTTGATGAAAAGTATAGTGCTGTGGAAGAGAGGGAAGTCAAACTACAACAGTTGCAATTGTCCATGAGAGAAAAAGAACATGACCTGCAGCAGCTACGAAATATCCAGTCACGCAACGAGGAGACCATCAATGTAGGATACAGTTCTCACTAATACAGATGGCTTTGTACTTTTGTAGTATGTTTTGATTGCTGTACACGCACATTGTGGCCTTTGTAAATAAACCATACATTACCCAATGTATTCATTTTTAAATGAATGACTGATACTCTTTCTAGTATTTTCTATGCTAGTAATTATTAGACCCTAAAGTCAAAAGTGCACATGCCCTAAATAGACACAGTATCAAGCTATTCTCATACTATTTTGGTACTACAAGCATGCCTAAAATTACACTCCCAAGTCCAAAGCAGGATTTCGAAAGAGAGCAAACGTTGTAAGAAATTCTGTTCTATTGCTTGTCACTTAAGTGTCCCTGCAAGCTTTCTTGCCTCATACGAGACTCTTAATGATTCAGTTTGCATTTTAGCTGCAATTAGATATATTTATATTCGTTTGGCTACATATACCTGTTAGAGATTTTCTTAGTAATGAAAAATTTCCTAGCTATCGTAATGAAAAGCTCCAATTTTCTTAAGGACTCGGAGGCGAGGATTGTGCTTTATCTTTCTTTCCTTTAATGACAGCAGCCATTTTAAAGTCACCAAAACAAATAACTATTCCCATGAAACATCGGGAATATCACAAGAAAACGATAGTGTCCATGGCTAGAATGTCACTTGCTCTCTGCACCAATCACAGGGCTTCGAGGTAATGGTAGTCCTCTTTTAACTCCCCAATCTTCCTCTTTCGTCGCTGTAGGCCAGCCAGTCCAGAGACTTCATGAATCTTGTTTACCAGAATTGCCTGAAACGCAAAACAGAATATAAGCGACAGTCATGGCTAAGGCTAAGCCTGCAACAAAAACCGCAGAGCAAAATGTACAGAAACAAAAGGGGATATCATAACAATCAAAACATGCTCCTAACATCAAGTGATATCATAACAATCAAACATGCTCCTTACCATAGTACGTGGGTGGGAAGGAATCAAAGAGACTGTGTACCCTGGGTGGGATAATCCTCGCCTCCGAGTCCTTAATAGAATTGAAACTTTCCGTTTCGATAGCTAGGAAATCTTTCTTTCTCTGTTTAAAGCTTGCCAACCACCAAATGAGCCATGTCAATAACCGGCTTAAAATAAAACCGCTTAAAAGTAGAGTCTGAAGACCAATCTGCTGCATTCAGAATGTCTTCCAGACGAGCTCCCAGGGTAAATGCCTTAGTGGACATTGCTCCTCTGGTCGAGTGAGCACCGAAGGCTTGAAGGCTAATGCTGGCCTCTTCCATGACCCAACTTACCCATCTGGCAATGGTGGGGGAAGAAACCGCCTTATGAGGTTTTTTTTTGGATCAAATATATTTTTATTGAGTTCCACAAAGCTATTGCATACATACAGTGAACCAAAGAAAACAGGAGGCAAAGCTGCTACACCCGTCTCCAACGCTGCCTAGAACCCAACCGTACATCCATTATGCGAGACGGGGCCAAATGTTCATGTATGCTCGCATAGTGGGGGGCATGCCCCACGGTGTCCACCAGAACTCTTTTCCACCACCCACCCCAGAGCCCCACCTGCCCCAACTCACCCCAACAGTGTCCTACCCCCCTTCCTCAACCCCTCCCCCCCCCCCCGGTGTGTTCCTTGTAGCGCTTAGAAGTGACTATTCGGGGTCAGGCTAGACCTTGTGTTCCACTCTGGCTGTCTCGTCTCGAAACCCTTCTGCCAGTTTCAGTACCCTGAGATACTTCGGACATGGAAGCTCCGTAAATTCTTGGGAGAGCAGCGAGATGAGAGGCTGCCATATTTCTCTGAAAGTGTCGATGTCTGTGTGAGCGAGGCCTGTATCTTCTCCATCCCCATGACATACCACAGTCTGTGTAACCACCCCGTGTGTGTGGGTTTCCTTGTGGTCCCCCATAGCGACAGGACATGTTGGGACGCTGCCCCCACCGCCAATCCCATCTGTTTCCCCCGTATGGACTTGAGTGGGAACGTCAGGTTGTTTGGGAGTCCAAGGATCGCATAGGCCGGGAAGCGTGGAATGTCAGTGGCAAAGTGGGTGTCTATATCTTTAAGTACAGCCTCCCAGTAGTCCCGCACCTCGATGCATTCCCACATAATGTGTAGCATGGTCCCCGTGTGTCCACACCCTCTCCAGCATTTGGGGTCTTTGCCTGGGTTCCCCTGGTGTAGGCGTTCAGGCGTCAGGTGCCAGTAATAGGCGATCTTTACCACCGCCTCCTTGCTAGCTGTATTCCTGGCCGTGTGGTGGGCACGGTAGTATATGTCTTTCCATTCTTTATCTGAAAGAGTGCGCCCTAGTTCCTTCTCCCAGCGCCTCTGCCCGGTTGATTTCTCCGCAGGGGGAGGCGGGGACAGCATTAGATATAGTTCAGTGATGGACCTCGTGTCCGATGTTTTGGTCATGATCCATCGCTCATAGGGGGTAAGGGGACGACTAGCCAGAGGCGCCACATCGGCGTGCGTTAGCCAGTGCCTGAGCTGGAAGTACTGGTAGCGGAGTGGCTTATCTAGTGTGTAGTCCTCCGTCACTGCGTCCCAGGTCAAAAAGCCTTCTGTGTCGAACAAGTGGCCTGCGGAGCGGCACTCGGACTGTCGCCATTGAGGGAACGAGCTCGGCGACCGGCCTGGGGGGAACGCCGGGTTGTCCAGCAGGGGTGTCATGGGGGAGGGAAAGGTCGTCAGGCCCCTCGGGACCGCAGTTGCATCCCATACTTGCATAAGAGTCCTGGTGATAGGGGATTTCTTGAGGTACGGCGCTCTATCCGGACGCGCCAGGAAGGGAACTTTCCAAAGAGGCAGGCCCGCCATGGTCCTGTCTTGGAACAACCAGTGCTTCTCCGAAGTCGGCCTAGACCACTCCAGGAGGAATCTAAGCTGAGACGCCTGGAAGTAGCGCCTCAAGTCCGGGACCCCCAAGCCCCCTTCAGCCGCTACCCTCGTGACCAAGTCGCGCCGCAACCTGGACCGTTTATTTGCCCAAACATAATGGTGCAGGGTGTCCTGTAGCTTCTTCAGCATCCCCAGAGGGGGGGGTGACTGGGATAGTCTGGAAGATGTAGAGCATCTTGGGCAAAAGGGACATTTTTATGGCTGCCACTCGACCCAACCACGAGAGCGGCTGTTGTTTCCACCGCGCTATATCCCCCTGAACTCGTGACAGTAGTTTAGCGTAGTTAAGGTCGACCGTCTGGGCAGTCGCCGGCGTCAAGTCTATCCCAAGATACTGTATGGTGGTGCTGACCTCGAGTCCCCCTATGTGCAACGATGCCCTGTCGGCAGGCCGGGTGTTGCTGCCTAATGGCAGGACAACGGACTTCTGTACATTCATTTTGAAGCCCGACACCTCACCGAACGCGGTCATTTCCGACAGGAAGGCCGGCAGGGAGATCCTCGGGCTGTCCACCGCCACAAGGATGTCGTCCGCATAGAGGCTTATGGTTTGCTCCACGCCCCCGAACCTGATCCCGGTAATGGCATTGTTGTCCCGAACCCGCTGAGCAAACGGCTCAATATAGAGAGCGAATAGGAGCGGTGAGAGCGGGCAGCCCTGTCGTGTGCCTCTCTGGATGTCGAATGGCTTGGAGCTAACCCCATTGACTTTGATGGTCGCCTTTGGGGAAGTTAGCATCCTGCCACCCACGAGCGGAAGCGGGGACCCACGCCGAACTTAATCAGTGTTTGTTCCAGGAATCTCCAATCGACCCTATCGAACGCCTTCTCGGCATCCACCGAGAGCAGTGCTGCGTCAGAGGCGTTAAAGTTAGCTTTGTCCGCGCACTGCCGGGAAGGGACGAAGCCCGCTTGGTCCGGTTCGATGATGCCTGGTAGGCAAGGGCCCAGCCGGGAGGCCAGAATGCCCGTGAAGAGCTTGAGGTCGATGTTGAGGAGCGAAATCGGCCTATACGCCACGCAGCGCGAGGGGTCTTTGCCCGGCTTTGGGAGGACTATGACCTCCGCCTCTAACATCTCCCTCGGGATCGAGCCTGGGCCTCCGAACGAGTTAAATAGTTTCGTGAGGACCGGCGCCAGGTGGGGGCAAAATGTCTTATAAAAGCCCGCGGAGAAGCCGTCTGGGCCTGGGGCTTTCAAGGGCTTGAGACGGGCGATGACCGCTATGACTTCCTCCAAGGGGAAAGGGGCGTCCAGCGCTGTGGAGTTCGATTCATTAAGAGCAGTGACCTCCATTGTCTCCAGGTAGGCCCTCCCCGACGGCCTGGTCTGCGGCATAAAGCTGCGCGTAAAAAGCTCGGAAAGCCTCTGTTATGCGGTCATCCTCCCGGACCTCGTCGCCATCGTCACCGCGTATCTCTGGGATCTGGGAGCGGACAGTTTTGGCCTTAAGTTTGCTAGCCAGCAAGCGGCCCGTCTTGTCTCCCCCTACGTAGTACGTGTGGCGAAGGCGGAGCGCCGCATATTCTGCCCTGTCCAGATCTAGACTTGCCAATTGTGCCCTGGCCGCTTTGAGTTTGCGCCAAATCCGGGGGGCGCCCGTCCGGCAGTGAACCCGCTCCAGGACCTGCGTCTCTAGATCCCGCCTCCGTTCCTTGCGCTCTCTATTGTCCGCCGCCGAGATTGCCATGATCTCGCCCCTGATGACCGCCTTTAGCGCCCCCCACAGTGTCGCCTGGGTCACCTCCTCGGTGTCGTTATGATCCAGGTAGGTGGTAATGCTTTGGGACAGTTGTTGCACCACCCCCTGGCGGGAGAGCAGACCCTCCCTGAGTCGCCACCTACCTCTATGGGGGGGTGTGCGCGGGACCGTCAGGTGAAGGACCACCGCGTCGTGGTCTGAAAGTGCCGCTGGTGTTATGTCAATGTCCTGAACCATGGGGACCACGTCCGCGGAGCCCAGCAAGTGGTCTATTCTGGCGTATGTGTGGTGTACAGGTGAATAAAAGGTGTAACCCGGGGCTGTAGGATGCTTGTCCCGCCAAATGTCAATCAGCCCTCTGTCCCCTAGCCACTGCTTCCCAGCCTCCGACAGTGCCCCAGAGTCCCCAAATCTCTTCCCGGACCTGTCCAGCTCATTGTCCATAACCAGGTTCAAGTCCCCTCCCACCAACACAAGCCTCATATCGCCCGCCAGCGCCTCAGACAGCGCTCCCTTCAAGAAGACCTCTTGTTTGGTGTTGGGTGCATAAATGGAACCTAACGTGAAGGAAGAGGTGCCTATATGTATTGTGTGCGCTAGGAGTCTGCCCCTGATCTCAGCCACCTTATTCCCCACCCGCCCTCTAAAGTGTCTGGCCACCAGTATAGCTACGCCCGCTTTTTTCTCGTTGGTCGTGGAGTAGAATTGGTGGGGGAAGGCCCTTGCTTTCATGCGATGCCAATTTTTCGCTAACAGGTGTGTTTCTTGTAACAGACAGATTTCGGCCTCAGAGCGCTCAAGGAGTGAGAGAACTGCCCTCCGTTTGATAGGGTTATTGAGCCCCTTTACATTAAGGGAGAGGATGCGTATGCTGTCAACAGCCATGGGGATATGGGCGTCCTGCCTGCCCTGACGCGAGCCCCCAGCCCGCCCTACCCCGAGTCCCTGTCGCTAACCTAGAGTGAACACACCGAGCCCCCCCCTCACCCTCCCCAGCCCCAACTCCCCCCCCCCCCAACCTTCGCCCCCGCCCCCTAGACACAACTGGAGAACATAGTCCCAGGCCAATCATTAGATAGTCCAGGCCTGTGGTAAATGAGTCAATGAGTGGGTGTGTGGCAGTGGCGGCTCAAGGCCCCCCGACCCTCCCCCCTCCAGGAGTCAAAACTTAGCTGATGACGACCTTCCCTGGAGTCGACTCAGGACTCGGCGCCAGTGTCTTTAGATACTTCGTGGATCGCTGCGGCCTGTTCCAGGGCCACCGTGTCCGGGTCGGGCTTGAGATTCTTCTTCCGCTGCCTGTCTCTACGCACTTTCTGCCAGCCGTCCCCTGTCGTCCCAGGGGAGCCAGACGCGGCCCCAGGGGACCGTTGTTCACTTGTGTCATCTTGGGACGGTTCCTCGTGGGGGATGCCCAGCACTGCACAGGTGTCTCGCAAGGAACGCAACTGGTGGAGGGTGCCATTCCACTTAAAGACGAGACGGAAAGGGTGCCCCCAGGAATAGGGGACCCCCTCTTTGCGTAGGAAGGCGGTGGCAACCCTAAACGCCCTCCTTTTCTGTAGGGTGGTCGCTGCTAGGTCTTGAAAAAGTTCCACGTTGTGGTCCTGGAAGCGGAGGGGCTGCCTGTGACGTGCCTCTCTCAATATGCGCTCCTTCAAGGGGTAGTCCGGCAGAAAGGCCAGGATGTCCGGGTGGGGGCCCTGGGACCGGCGGGCCGGGCCCACCCGATGGGCTCTGTCGATGCGAATCACAAAGTCCTCCTCCTCTCCCAGCACCATCCGGAAGAGCGCTTGTAGGTACCCCGCAGTGTCGTCCCCCTCTGCCTTGAGCGGCACGTTCCGGACTCGAATGTTATTCCGCCTGGAGTGGTTCTCCAGGTCCTCCGTATGGGTCTGGAAGTCCATCTGCTGGTCGTGGAGGTGGTCGATCTCCTGCCGGAGGAGTTCTATTTCCTCACTTCTGGCTTGACCTGAGAGCTCGTTGGCAGCCACTCTCTCCCCCAGCTCGTCGACATCCCTCCAGAGCTCCTTGTATTCCCCAGTCATTTCCTGCCGGAAAGTTTGAATATCTTCTTTCAAGGAGGTGAAGAGGGCCTCCATAAATGCCTTGGTCGCCGGCGTCTCGCCCTCTGGGAGATCCTTCCCCTTGGGGGGGGGGGGGGCAAAGTCGACTTGTCAGGGCTTTTGTCGGTTTTGGGGGGTCCTTTGGCCAACATCTCCGTGATGTTGCGGTTTCCTTTGCGGCTGTTGGTCGCCATGGTGGACCCAGTCCCAGCTGTATGCCTCTGCCCGGTCTGGCCCCCGGGTGCTACCGCAGGACTCCCTGGTATGCTCGGGTCGTGTGGTGGGAGGGATCCCCCTTACTTGTGCCGCGCTTCGGTACCGCGCCCCGTCAGGTTCCATGTCTCTGGAGCCTCTGCCAAAGGCCCTTATGCAGTTGCCCCCTCTTGCGCGCTTTGCAAGTCACGGCTCCTCTGGACGATTCCCAGGCCCCTGTCTGCCGGCACGGGTCTCCACCTCTCGGGGCCCGCCGCCTCCTCGAACTGTCCCCGAGGCTCCGCCGCGCTCTATCCTTGTGGCCCGGGCGACCCCGGCTCGGGCCTCCGCGCTCCCCACCCGGCTCCAGGTGCTGGTATGTCCCGGGGTGGGCAAAGTGTGCCACTGCCGGACGCGGCCCCACTCCCACGTGGACCCACCGGCAGTCTGCGCTTACAAGCCTGGAGCCACCGTCCTCATTCTGCCCTGTGTTGCTGCTGCCTGTGGGGTCGCTCTGTGCGGGGCCCCGTGGGGGACCCCCGTCGTAGGGCGTGCTTCTCTTGCCAGGGGGGGGGCCCAGTCGCACCCCCAGCTACTCCCAGGCCGCCCTCCGTTTGCTGCTCACCTCCGCTCCCAAGATGGCAAGGCCCAGCCATCGTCCTCCACCCGGGCCTTGGAGACTGTCAGTGCGTCGCGGGGGGCGTCTTCTCTCCCTGCTCCCGCTGGTGTGTCCCCGGGTTCTCCAGGCCCCCGCCGGAGTGTCCGCTCGGTGCAGTGGCCGCCCAACGGGCCTCGCTCTGCGCTGCCAACCAGCCTCTACTGCCAACCCTGGGCTCCGGCCGCGTCTTCCCCCACCAGGCCCACGCCGGGGACTTGCGTAGCTCCGGAGGCCGACGGACCCGGCGCTGCTCAGTCCGCCACCGTTCCGCCGGACCCCCGGTCCGATGCTGCAGGGCGGCACTCCACGGCCCCCGCCGATGCCACAAGAGATCCCGAATCCTCCTCACCCGTAACAGCGAGGCCGCGGGGGGCCACACCAGGCCTCCATACTCCGGGGTCCGGGTCAGTGTTTTCCGCGCCTTCCGGCGGCGGCCCGGTGTCACTGCTCCTCGGCGCCTCTCGCCGTCTCCAAGCCTCAGCAACGGTTCCCTGGCCTCAGGAGCCTGCCAGGACCCTGTCTGCTAACGGTAGACGGCTCGGTCGGGGCGATGGTCCGCAAAAATCCCTGTCGGGGGATCAGGTCTGGGGAGCCACCGCGGATCACGTCCTACCGAGCCGCCATCTTAGCCATGCCCCCCTTATGAGGTTTTTTAAGCGCAATGAGCAATTGCTGTTCCCCCGGAGGACGGAACTCCTCTGACATTCACTCATATGCTTTAAGGCAAGCAACCACACATAGCTTCGGGGAGTCCGGGAAGGCCGGATAAGAAATGGATCTTATTCCAGACTTCGTTCGTCTGCGAATCGTAAAAGTGTCCCCTGTGGGAGAAAAAATTCTACTGGTAATATCGAGGGCTCTGACATCCGAATCCCTTGTGAATGAGATAAGGCAGAGAAGCATCGCCAACTTCGCCGATAGCTCTTTCCTAGAGAGGAACCTATTTGGCTGCCAAGGCAGAAATAGGTTTAACACCTGGTTAACATCCCAAAACTGAGAATAACAAGGCTCAGGTGGTAGCGAGAGAGGGATGCCTTGAAGGAGGCGACAGACCAAGGGATATACGCCCACCGGAGACCCGTCAACAATGGTATAACCTGCCGAAATGGCTGGCGTCTGATTCGATAACGATATCTGGCGCGGAACCGAAAATCGCCAGTCCATTCCAGGCTTACATGTTGGAAAGCCACCATTGTATCTCCTCCCAGGCTTCCGCAGAGAGGGACACCTTCTAAGAATAGGATAGGACTTTGCGAAGGTGCTGTGCTTTGAGGCGTTGCAAGGCCCTGTAATGAAATGGGCCCGGGAAAATAGCTTGAATGGACGCTGAAAAAAGACTTACGATGTGGGCTATCTGTCTGAGGGAGAGCTGGTGCCGGTTGAGAGCTCTCCTCAGCTCGTGACAGATTTTAGTCATCTTCCGGGAAGGAAGGCTGAGAGTTGAAGCAACTGAGTCGATGGAAAACCCCAGGAAAACTACTTTCTGGGATGGCACGAGCATGAATTTCGCCTCGTTGATCACAAAGCCCAGGCTTTGACCGCTGTGCGGAGCTGTTGAGACAGAGCCGTGGGACATTGCGCCATGAGTAAAATGTCATCCAAATAAACTGAGTCGCATCCCGGATAACGCAGACATTCAATCACCGGACGAAGAACCTTGGTGAAACACCAAGGAGCGGAGGATCGACGGAAGGGAGTGTGGTGAATTTGTACACCTTGTCTCACCAAAGAAACTGCAGGAACCTCCGATGTGGGGGGAAAATTGGGACTGTCAGATATGCGTCTTTTAGGTCTAGACACACCATCCAGTCGTTTGGTCTGAGAAGATCGCGAAGAAGATGAATTCCCTCCATCTTGAAGTGGCGGTAAACCCGCCACTCGTTAAACTCACGCAAATTGATAACGGGCCACTGTCCCCTGTCCGCCTTGTCCACCCCAAAAAGATTGCTGATGAAGCCCCGAGCATGAGAAGTGGTTTGTACGACTGCCCCTTTGTTCAAAAGAGACTGGACCTCCTGGTCGACCAAAGCGTCGTCCACTGCAGAGAACACCAGCGGACGCGGCAAAGCTGGCTGGGAGGGCTCCCCGAGAAACTCTATATGAAAACCTCGGACAGTTTGAAGTACCCATGCGTCGCCTGTGACAGAAAAGCCTGGAAAAAATGAGCCAGCAGGCCTCCCACTTTTAGTTGGGAAGAAGGGAGAACACTCACCGGAAGAACTGGATGTTCCGCCGCCTCTACCACCACTGTTCTTTCCTCGCCGTCCTCTGGTAGGGTAGAAGTTGCCGAATCTGGTCTGATCCTGTAAGCTGCTTTGTTGGAACCTCATATCTGCTGGTTAGGATGGCCGGACGAGCGGCCCCTGCCTCGACCGGCCCCCCTGACAACCTGCGGGCAAAAGACCTTCCAGATAGAAGTTTGCGCCCTGTCCAAGGATGTGAATGTATTCACGAAGTGTCCCAGTTCCTTCATGACGGGCTCGCCAAAAAGCGCCCTTGGGCAACGGGTCCCGCCTCGGAATCCGCCAGATCCCCAAGCTTGGGATCCACTTTTATCAAGAGGGATCTTCGGCATTCGGTCGATATGGCGCAGTTGGCATTCCCCGAAAATACCACTATGCATTGGCCCCAAGGTGACAGGTCGTCCGGAGAGATAAGGGCTCCACATGATTTGGCGTCGTCAGCCATATCGAGGATTTTTGTTATGGGCCAAGAATGTCAAGGAGCTTGTCTTGGCAAGCCCACCAAGACCTATCTATACACTTTTTGGGGTCCTTTACCAATTTTTGTAAAACCGTCGCCATGCGAGGGTCAATTTCAGGGGTTGCCCCCACCTTCCCTTCTAAGGAGGGGCGAGAACACTCCGCCCTAAGACAGTTACGCACTGAGGCCTCTAACGGCCGGCAGATGCGGCTGGCGACGTACTGGGAGACCTTGTCACAGGGCGCCCAGTCTAAGGATCTAGGGTGCAAGATGTCATCGGGATCTAGCATATCTGCGCATAGATTCTGCTCACCTGCGCCAGGAACAGGAGTGTCAGGCGCTGGCTGCGAAGGACGCCCGGGACGTGAAGGACCGGCTTCCTCGTCATCTCCTTGAGCAGAGTCCCCAGGGGCGGTCGTCGTAGGGGGAGCTTGCTAGCTAGGAAAGCTCGCTTGTGGCGAGCGAAGGCATCAGTGTCAACCCCCACGTCTTTGGCACGCTTGGCGGGAGGAGGTTGAGGGTCAGCCTTGGCATCGCTGGATGGGAGAGAGGCTGGAATGGCCTGAGCTACCCTGGCCAATTTATCACAGGCTAGCTCGATTTTGCGGGAGAGGCGGTCTTCTAAGGGGGCCATCGCCTGCTCCACTGCTTTATGTATGGAGGAATCTACTGCATCACAGAAATCCTCATCTCACTGCAATGCCGTGAGTGGGTCTTCCTCCCACTGGTTATCCAGGTAAGTGTCTCCATGAGGAGACTAAAAAGACAATACCTAGGTAAGTGGGACTAGATAATCTGAGGTGAACCTTGCAATGTGGGAGGCTGGGTGTCAGCTGACTTGTCATCAAGCAGAGCTCCCGTTCGGGAGTCAAGCTCTGGGACCCAACCACCCTGGTGCAGCCTGCCAATAAACGGGCCCCAGCAGGACACAGTCTGCAACACAGACTCTGAGGAGCGTTAAAGTAGGCTTCAAAGATTAGTGACCCCCGAAGCTGGGCACACACATGAGCTCGCAGCCTCACACAGAAATTGTACCGACATTTATCTAAGGCGTTCAAGAAATCAGCTACCTAATGGCAAAACGGACTGCAAGCAGTGAAGTGGCAGGCAGAGGCTCGTTCGCTACATTGCGTTCTGAGATTCAAAACGTGCGGAATGCGCGGAATCTCAGGAACTCACTCGGCGAGGAAAACGCACACATGCTCCCTCTAGTTGCGAAATCAACGCACCGCGAGCTGCGCCAATACACAGCCGCTAGGGAGGAACACTCCAGTGGCTGGAACCGAGTCAGCCGCGCCTCACAAATGCCCGGAAAGCACAACAGCAATACGCGGTGACCGCTAAACAATGAAGCAATACAGTAAAAATAAATAAAGGACACGTGACTGTTAGCGGCAGGCACGCGCCGTATCTACCACAGCAGAGCGAAAAGGCTCAGCGCTTGAGGGGAAACCCAGGAAAACCCCTTGAAACAGCCAAATCAAAACAAAACCGAGCATACAGGCAATATATAATGAACAAGTTCAACAAAGAATGCTATATCAATAATTTCTCAAGAGAGAAGTGAATATGACGCTTGTTGATCATTCCGGTCCAAAAAGACTTTGCTTTACTGTCGGGCTCAACAGAGGGACATGCAGCGGCAGAACATCGAACACACTCCAGATATTTTCGGATACCGAAAGCACTAAGAAATGGAGGCATCAGCAGTGGAAGAGGAGAAGGCCTTCTCTATCCAAGAGCCAATTTGATACTGGAAATTGAGCTTGAGTCTGAAGACGTTCCAGCGGGACAGGATGCCGTGTCCCGCTTTGCCTCTAAGATTTCTTCGACCAAAAACATAAGGCTTCTGGACCACCACTGCCTGCTGGCCATGGTCGGCACCGAAACACTGCGTTCAATGACCTACCCTCAGGCAAAAGATACACAAGCTCAGGCTCAGCATCAAAACAGACAGTCGAGCCTTCTGGCTCTGAACCGACCTGAGAAACTTCCTTCAACACCAAAATCTTCGCCCCCTCCCAAAAAAAGGACAAATCCAGCTTGGCACTAAAAATTTCTGAACCGAAAGCAAAAGATGCTCTTCATAAGCCTCCGGAGGTGATTCTCAGGGTTATGCAAGAAAAGCTGGATCCTAAGCAGAAAAGATCTACGTTAATCCAGACAATGGACATATATCAGCTAAACATGTCAGTCCTCCTAAAAGGAACATTCCTTCCGAAGTTTTAATCAAAATTCCCCTGAAAAAGGAGGACATGGCTACAAGCCCTATCCAGACCCCTCCACCATATTCACCACCACCAGACTCAAACCCTTCAGATATTACACTACAGGGTTCACAGCACACAAAGCCTGATATTGATTACAAAGGTGAGGATAGTCCACCACCCCCAGATCCTGGAATGATTAGAACATCGATCCTCCAATAGTTCCTGACCTGAATCCTACAAAGCCTTTACCTCATGATGACAACACAGCATACCAGGAGTACATTTCCAGCAGGGCAGCATCATACCATGGGGTCACACTTCATAAGGAATCCTTAGACTGTGATTTTCTGTTTAAGACCATAGGAACTTCACATAGGACAGCACAATCTTTACCTATGTTAAAGGACATGATGCACCATGCCAATTACATTTTCAAAGAAGCTGTACAAGCTCCTGTTTTATCACCTAGGTTTGACAAAAAATACAAACCTCCTCCATCTGATCTAATTTTTTTAGAGGTCAGTTACCACTAAACTCTTTAGTTATGTAACATGCTAGGAAAATAGCTGATTCCCAAACTACAGGAGATGCACCACGTCCAGACAAGGACTCTAAATTATTAGATGCATCAAAAAAATGGGTAGCTCCACAATCCACAAACCATTGGCATATAGCTAACACACAAGGTCTACTAGCAAGATGTGACAGGGCCCACTTGGACGAAATGGAGCAGTTGCTCCAATATCTTCCTGAAGAACACAGGAAAAAAGAGCAAGAATTAGTGCAGGAGGGTAGACTCGTATCTAATTCATCTATCAGATGTGCACTAGATGCTGCCATTACAACAACAAGGGGTATTAACACTAACATTCTTTGTAGAAGGCATGCATGGTTGAGAATCTCTGGGTTTAAACCAGAGGTCAATAAACTATTCTTAATACCCCCTTTGATAAGCGAAATATTTTTGGCTTGGACCTCAAGTAGATGAGTCACTTGCGAAAAGGAAAAAGGACCCAGAAGTGGCGAAATCAATGGGAGACCTCCAGTCACCATCTAATAGAGGCTTCTTTCGCCGCTCATTCTATAGAGGGAGGATCCAAAGGTAATTTCTCAGATCCAGATGCATTCTCATATAATTCAAATATACATCAAGAGGATTTAATAAACGTGGTTACAGAGGAAACCATTTCAAGGGCAGAGGTAAAGGTACACCCACACGTACCACTCCCATCTCCCAACAAACAGTGACTTGCCCACTATTCCCCCGAACATCTTACACCTGTCGGGGAAGGATTACAGCAATTCTTTACCATTTGGCAATCTGTAACATCTGCCAGATGGGTATTATACATTATCCAACATGGTTACTGCCTGAAACTTACCAGCAACCCTCACAATAGTCCACCTTGACTCACAGAATCTGGCTACAGGACCGACAGCTTCACAAACAAGAATTACAAGCTCTTCTAACAAAAGTAGCTATAGTACCAGTTCCTTTACAACACCAAGGATCAGGAGTTTGCTCTCTTTCCTTCCTGATTCCCAAAAGGATGGGTCCCTAAGACCAATCTTACATCTCAGACCGTTAAACCTATACTTACTGTCAGAACACTTCCATATGGTTACCCTTCAACAAGTGCTTCCACTATTACAACAAGGCAACTTCATGTCCACATTAGACTTAAAGGATGCATACTTCTACACTCCTATCCACCAGCACATCGCAAATATCTCAGATTTGTGATAGCAGGAAATCACTACCAATTCAAAGTACTCCCATTCAGAGTCACTACTGCACCCAGAGTATTCACAAAATTTCTAGAAGTAGTAGCAGCCCATCTCAGAAAACAAAATGCATGTCTTCCCATATCTGGACGATTGGCTTTTCAAAGCCAACACACAGCAAAGGTGCTTACAGCACACTCAAAACACCATAAACCTTCTCCTTCAATTGGAATTTACAATCAGTGCACAAAAGTCCCAACTTCAACTTTCACAACTGCAAACATATCTAGGGGCAACACTAGATACTCTTACAGCTGTAGCCTCTCCCAATACAGTCAGAATTACAATTTTTCAAAACAACCAATATCTAACAGTCAACATGTTCATGCAACTGTTGGGAATGATGGTATCATGCATGGCAATAGTGCCTCTACAAGAATTCTTAGCACACCAGTGTAATCAATCACAGGGTCAATTAACAGATCTAGTGATGTTAGACAGCCGCACTTATCGCTCTCTGCCGTGGTGGAACGCACAAAACATATCAAAAGGGCAGCAATTCATCGAACCTATTCCACAAGTCATGCTAACAGCAGATGCATCCCTCACAGGTTGGGGTACCCATCTCCATCACCAAACAATTCAAGCTTTATGGGACATTAAGCAAAAGAGTCTTCACCTCAATTACTAGGAGCTTCTATCTGGTTATCTAGCACTAAAAGCTTTTCATTCCCACTTCACAGGGAAAGTTGTCCGAATTGACAATATGACAGCCATGTATTATGTACAAAAACAGGGGATGCACACGCTCTACAGCTCTCACGCCTCTCTGACTATTTTGTGTTGGGCAATACATCACAAAATTCATCTCCTGGCAGAACACCTTCCAGGCATGCACAACCAGTTTGCCGACCTCCTCAGCAGAATGCGACAAAAAGTCCACAAATGGGAACTTCATTCCCAGGTTCTTCTTCAATACTTCCAACAATGGGGATATCCGCAATATAGGCCTCTTTGCTACAGCAGAGTACTCAAAATGTCCAGACTTCCCCTCCAATTTCCAACACTATCTATCAAAAGGCAAAGCCCTATGGATGAACTGGTCAGGCATATTTGCTTACGCTTTTCCACCTCTCCCTCTCCTTCCATTTTGGAAACTCAGACAGGCATCATTTACACTGATCCTAGTGGCTCCCACATGGGCTCGTCAACCGTGGGTCACCAAACTACTAGAACTGTCAGTGGTTCCACATCAAAAGCTGCACCTCACTTCCAACCTTCTCACACAGAACCATGGAGAAATCAGACATCCAAATCCCAAGGAGCTCAACCTAGCGATTTGGCTCTTGAAATCCTAGAGTTTGGATCCCTTAATCTACCTTCAGCTTGTATGACAATTCTTAAAGAAGCAAGGAAATCTACCAATAGAGCATGTTATGCTGCAAAGTTTAGAAGGTTTGTTATATATTGTATTAATAATGTAATTGATCTACTAGGTTCATCTACACAAGATATTATGTTCGAGGCATGTGAGCTGTAGTTCACACACTATGCATAGATTGCCATCTGGTGTTTGGCCGGGACATTTGCACCTTGTTTTTGTTCGAAGAAGGCTTTCCAGTCACGAGGTAGGTGACTCGTTTTTCGGTGATAGTGCGCATGGGCATCGACTCCATTGTTAGATTGTTTTTTTCCGCCATCGGGTTCGGATGTAAATTGCTGCGCTCCGGCTCAACTCTGTTCTTGGGTTCACCTCGCTGTGCAATCCACTACCCTCTACGGTATTGTTTCTTGATTGCGTATTGCTGCCTTCGCGTATTGTATCTATTTCACAACTTCGATCGGAAAACCTTGTGTGAGGCCCTTGGGCCTAGCCGAGTCGACCAAATTCACAGTAGATGGAACGGACTCCATTCCAATTCTGCCCCGGGTGCCTCTCCAAGTACCCCGTACCAATCTTCACAACGTGTGCAATTTGTGTTTATCGCCGGAACACAACAAAGACAACTGCGAAGTCTGCCGATCCTTCTGATCAAAAAAGACGCTCTGTGACCATCGGGCTTGACGTCACGAGATGTATCAACATAAAGACTACAAGGATTCCGCTCCAGACCTGTACGGAGAAGATGTCGACCAAGAGATCCTTGAAGCACATGGAGCCGAGGCAGAGTAGGAAGAACAAATCGATGTGACCGAGGAAGACTCCGACGTCGAGGAAGACATAACACCCAGTCAGCATACTATGAGTAAAGATACTCCTCTGCCCCAAAAAGAACCCTTTAAAAAGGCTACATCCATCAGGCAGGGAGGCAGGGAGTGGGGTGGGGGGCAGTATTGTTTCTAAGGGTTTGTTTTGGTTATCTGTTACTGTACACAAGGGCACACATACTGACGCACACGGCTATCAGCGAGAAGAAGTTATACTGTCGGGCTGCATCTCACGGCGCTCCAAACGAAATTCCTTACACATGTCTACACAAAGCCAACACAACACTAAACAGTAGCTGACTTTGCTGGCCCCTGGGACCCCCCTGTCTATGCTGACTTGGAATGTCCGTGGGTGGGGGACATGATAAAAAGGGGGCTGGTATTGCAGTACCTGAAACGGTGTGCGCCTGCGGTAGCTCTCCTACAGGAGACACACTTAACGGGCTCCACCTGCAAAGCCATTGATAGGTGGGGTTATACGATGGTGGCGCATTCTGAATTCTCCTCGGAACAAGAGGGGTAGGCATATTGATAAAGAAACACTTCCCGCTTGTGATACAGCAGACAAGAATTGATGATCAGGGCCGCTTCGCGGCGATTACTTGCCAATGGGAGGGGAAGCTTTTCAATTTAGTCTCGGTTTACGTCCCACCGTCCCTGCATGCAAAGGCAGACTCAGCGCTTACTGCGTTCCTGCTTGCTCTACCAGACGCGACGATGGTGATTGGGGGCGACTTTAACGATATAGTGGATGGTACTATAGATAGGCGCCCTACTAAACCGAATGCTCCGAGTGGTCACCCCCTGAAGGGGCTAATAGAAGCTATAGGACTTACAGACGCATGGCGATATAGGCACCCAAACATGTCTCAATACACTTTTCATTCAGGAGTCCATAATAGCCTCAGGCGTATTGACTATTTTCTGGGGTCGGTAGACGGCCTGGTCGAAGTAGATATCCGCCCTAGGGGTATATCGGATCACTCACAGATTATGCTGACATACTCACAACACCGGACTGTTAGGCGCCGCACCTTTACCATCCATCCTAGTTTTCTGCTCATACCTGAAATTCGGAAGGGACTTACAGACGCCACCAACAATTTCTTTCAGGAAAACGCAGAGTCTGTGGAGTCGCCCAGTATCTTGTGGGAGGCCTATAAAGCGGTTGCACGTGGGCAAGCTATAGCGTCTCTTACTGGAGGGGGAAACGGGCTGAGCTGGATGGTATGGAACGAGAATTAGATGCTGGGACCTTGCAGCATGCGGAATACCCAACGCCCCTCACCGCACAGAAGGTACCCCTTAAACAGCGCGAGTACGTAGCGTATCAAAAAGAAATGACTATGGCCAATCTCCAAGGCACGGGCCACAGGGTGTACGAATTAGGTGATAAGGCGGGCAAAATGTTGGCCTGGTTAGACAAAAAAGAAAAGGCAGGCAGGACGATCGCGCTGTTGCGCACACCTACGGGTTCTTTGGTGACAGCTCCCAGTGATATAGTGGCCACATTGGCTGATCATTTTGAGCAGATATATGCCTCCCGCTCCGCGCTCACGATCGAGGAAGCACACGAATACATTGAAGATATTGCCATGCCGCGGCTCACCCCGGCGGCGGCACTACTTCTAGAAGCCGATCTCACAATCGAGGAATTACGGACGGCTATCAGCTCTCTAGCATCCGGTAAAGCAGTGGGTCCGAACGGATTCCCAATTGAATTTCACAAACAGAATGCGCAATTGGCGGCCCCCTTCCTCCTGAATATGTTTCAGGATAGCCTCAGGCTGGTGAACTCCCGCGCGATCAGCGTCTGGCCACAATTATAACGATCCATAAACCGGGCAAACCCCTGGAGGATTGCGCTTCTTACCGTCCAATCTCATTGATCAACGCTGAGCCTAAGATACTGGCTAAGTTGCTGGCACTGCGGTTGACCCCCCATTTCTCATCTGTAATAAATCCAGACCAGTCGGGGTTCATGCCCCAGCGAAGCACCGCACTCAAACTGCGTCGACTCCATGCAGTGTTAGCTCAGAGGTCTTCCATTCAAGAGCCCGCTGTCATTCTCTCTCTCAATGCAAGAATGGCGTTTGATACAGTGGAATGGTCGTACTTATTCGCGGCGCTGCGGCACTTGGGCTTCGGCCCGAAGTTCTGTGCCTGGATTCGTTTGTTATATACTAATCCCTTGGCACATGTGGCAGCGAACAGACACATCTCCAGGGACTTTCTGTTGTCTCAAGGGACGCAGCAGGGCTGTCTATTATCCCCATTGCTGTTCCCGTTGGTCCTGGAGCCGCTGGCAGTGTGGATTAGATGGGAACCCTCCATTCGTGGGCTTCAGTGGACGGCCAATTGGGAAGATCGTATCTCATTGTATGCAGATGACGTTTTATTATATTTCACCAACCCCAGAAAGTCCAACCTGGTACTCATGAACGTTTGCGAAAAATTCGGGCGGGTGTCGGGATATACTATTAATTGGTCCAAGTCAGTCCTCTGTGCGCTGGTCGGTCTGCCGCCAGTGCTACCCGCAGATTGTCATTACGAATAACGGAAGAGGCCTTTAAATATCTGGGCATCCATGCAACACCTGACCCCAACGACTTCCTGGTAAGAAATCTGAAGCCTCAAATAGACCGCTTCAAGCGCAATGTGGTGGTGTGGCGTAACCTTCCCCTCACGCTGCTTGGTAGGGCGGCGCTCTACAAAATGATGACGCTCCCACGTTTGCTATATGTCCTTGAAAACACACCATACCTAGTCCTGCAGGCCTATTTCAAAGCCATAGCGGCCGAAGTTTCCAGCTTATTGTGGGGGGCCAGGCCGGCACGGATTGCCCAGGATAAGTTGGTGCGCAGCTGGTACGATGGGGGGATAGCACTTCCAAACGTTCAGCTCCATTATTGGGCGGCACACCTTAAGATCATCAACTACTGGTTACATACTCCACAGGATGAGCCAGCGTATCAGGCAGACAGGCAGAATCTAGAAGGGAATGGGCTGATGACTGCATTGTATGGGAGACTACGCCTCCGGGACTAGTTGGCCCTACAGTGCATATAATACCAAGCGCAGGCCCGCTTAAAATGCAAAGGTACCATCACGCAAATGACACAGCTGTAGGATACACAGGAGTTGGGCTTCCTCTGTAAGAGTAAGGGGTTTCAAGCCTGGTACAATATTGGAATCTCCGTGGTGGGCGACCTTTGGAAAAAGGGGCGGTGGTAGAGTTCAGTCATTTGCAAGTTCAATACGGAATGGCACACACAGAAAGGTTCAGGTATCTTCAAATCCAACAGGCACTTGGGGCAGCCTTAACACCGGGCGCTTCACTACCAGAGACAACGCCATTGGAGGATAGTCTCCTGACGGATCACATGACGATTAGAGCGACGTCCTTCACCTACCGCAAGTTAGTCAATAATTTACTGGACCCGACATCCAAACTGAGGCGGTCTTGGTCCCGGGATGTGGGCGACTTTGAGGATTCCGAATGGCAGGAGGCCCTCTCATCGCCACATGAGACGGCCATACCCTCTAGGCTCAGACTGGTCCTGCTCAAGGTGCTACATCGCACAGACTACACTAGAACAACACTCTTTGCAATTGGTACAGCCGACACCAATATTGATTACGTAAGTGCGGGGAGGAGGGTACATTCTACCATACGATCTGGGACTGCTCGTGCATAGCGGCGTACTGGGCCAAAATAATGCGCACTATCTCCCAGGTCACAGAGGTCTCCATCCTGCCGGAACCGAGACGCTGCCTGTTGAATGTGTGGGAGCCTAATGACCTCAACCACCAACTACAAGATTGGGCTATGTTAGGTATGGCGATAGCGAAGCAAAACATTGCTATGTTATGGGGGTTGGAGGTTTTGCCTACGCTCCAAAAGTGGTGCAAAGATATGGACGAAGCAATGGTGGCTGAAAAGGCGGTTTTTATCCATCGTGGGTGTCCTTGGAAATGGGGAAAGGTGTGGGGGGCATGGAACACGTTTAGGGGGGATATTTGCGACCCACCAGAATGGTCACAGGGGGTATTACCCAGTAGGGCGTCGTGGACGGGGGTGGCCAGGGGAGAGGGTAGTATATGTACAAGATTTGTTTTATATGTGGACATACTGTGTAACGTTACCACGCTACGCTGATATGACTGCAGCCTGTACAGATTACTTGATGAATGTCAAATGTGCCCTGATTTGCTGTTTAATAAAAAGATTGAAAAAGATTTAAAAAAAGGCTTTGGTCCGTCCTCCGCCTTTGGGCCATTGTCGGCACCTAGATAAAGTTCCCAATGCCCCGCCTTTGGGCTCGGCATCGAAACAATTAGTGAAGCCTTCCGGCTTGGCACAGAGTCAACCTTTTTCAGGGCCCGTACCCAAGACTTCGGCACTGAAAGATAAGCCATCTGATCCCTCTAAAACTTCGGCACTAAAACACACTTCGGATCTGAATTCATCGGAGCCAAAATCCTTGGCTTCGAAAACATCAGCACCAAAATCTTTGGTGCCAAAAATGATGGCCCCAAAGGAAAAGACTGTTCCTCCTCCACGCAAGGAGCCTAGTTTAGAAGTTCCACCTATTAACACGGACCCCAAACAAAAGGAACTGGTCATTAACCCAAAAACAGGACATCTTAATGCAAAGCTGCCAGGGAAAAGAAGACCAGAATTTGAGGAATCCCTCTAAAGAGAAAGAATGTGGAGACTTAATACTTCTCCTCCTCCTCTTTCACCTTCCTCACCTCCTCCACCTTCTTAAAACTTCCACAAATTCCCCTCAGTCACAAACTCCAGATCAGCAAGATGATGGGGATGGGAATCTAGATGATGACACACATGGGGATGTACCACAAAATAATGCTCCAGATTCTAATAACAACAACGATCCAGATCTATGCCACCTAGACTTTCACCTCCAGATGATAATGTGTGGTTTTCAGAATTGCTTAATAGAGCTGCACAGTATCATGGGGTGCAACTCCATAAGGAGCCTCTTGAGGAAGATTTCCTATTTGAGACACTAAGTGCATCACAAAAACCTATACATACACTACCTATGCTCAAGGGTATGTTAAAGCATGCAGATGAGGTGTTCGAAGATCCAGTGCGAGCTAGGATACTCACACCTAGAGTGGACAAAAAATACAAGGCGGCTCCTGCAGACCCAATTTTTATCAGTGGTCCGGTTTCACTAGATTTGTTGGTGGTTTCAAATGCTCGTAAACAAATTCTCAGTCAAAGGGAGACGCTCCGCCTCCTGATAAGGAATCTAAATTAATAGATGCCTCAGGCAAGAGTGTAGCAGCACAAACATCCAACCATAAGCGCATAGCTAACACACAAGCGCTCTTTGCAAGATATGATAAAGCTCATTATGATGAGCTAGAGCAACTGATGCAATATCTGCCTGATAAACATAAATCCAAGGCTCATGACCTTATTCAGGAAGGGAAACTTATTTCTAATACATCAATGATGTGTGCTCTAGATGCAACATACACTGTTTCACATGCTATTAACATCAGCATTCTTCTCAGATGCTACACATGGCTTAAGGTATCAGGTTTTAAACCAGTGGTTCAAACATCTATTTTAAATTTACCATTTGATAAGGAGCATTTATTTGGTCCTACAGTGGACACTTCATTAGAAAAAACAAAGAAGGACACTGAAGTAGCCAAATCTATGTGAGCGCTACAAACACCATCCAACTGTGGCTCATTTCGCTGATCCTTTTACAGGGTAGGCTCAAAGTCCATCCCTACTGACCGGTCCTCTACCTCATATAGGGGCAATAGTCAATTACCCTCCAAACATTCCACCACGAACACACAAACTATCTCCAGAACATTTACACCTACTCAACAAGAGGTACAATATTTTCTGGAAAAAGGAGCTATAGAAACCGTCCCACTACAATATCAAGGGACAGAGCTGTGCTCACTTTATTTTCTAATTCCCAAAAAGGATGGTTCTCTCAGGCCTATATTAGAAACTCAGGGAATTAAACCTTTACATTCAATCAGATCATTTCCATATGGGCACTCTCCAACAGGTTCTTCATCTGTTACAACAAGGCGACTTTATGTCCACTCTGGACTTAAAGGACGCATACTTCCATATTCCAATACATCCCGCTCATCACAAATATCTCAGGTTTGTATTAGTGGGGCAATGTTATCAATTCAAAGTACTCCCATTCCGAGTAACTACTGCTCCCAGAGTTTTTACCAAATGCCGGGCAGTAGTCAATGCGCATCTGCGAAGACAACATGTTCACTTCTTCCCATATTTAGACGACTGACTTATTAAAGCCAACACTCTCTCAAAGTGCCCACAGCACACTCACACAACAGTACGCTTACTGCACAACCTCAGATTTACAGTCAATCTGTCAAAATCCTATTTTCAGCCCTCCAACACACAAGCATATCTGGGGGCCACTGTAGATACACTAAAAGCTCTAGCCTATCCCAATCCAGCCAGAATTCACAATATTCAGGTTCTCCTTTCAAAATTTCAACCCAATCACTCATTACCAGCTCAAGTATTCATGTAACTACTAGGAATGATGGCATCTTACATCATGATAGTTCCTAATGCAAGACTGAAAATGTGTCCCCTTCAAGAATGTTTAGCACGTCAGTGGAATCAGTCCCAGGGTCAAGTGACAGATCTGGTGGTGGTGACGGCCGCACTCATCGCTCTCTGCGGTGGTGGAATCCACACAACCTTACAAAAGGGCGGCCTTTCATTGATCCGGTTCCACAGACAGTGCTAACAGCAGACACATCACTCACTGGTTGGGGAACTTATCTCTAAACTCACACAATTCAAGGATTGTGGAGTCAAAAGGAAAAGCTTCCCCACATAAGTCATCTGGAGCTGTTAGCAGTCTTCTTAGCGCTCAAAGCCTTCCAAACTCACCTTTTAGGCAAAGCTGTCCTGAGACACACGGACAACATGATAGCCATGTATTACATACAGAAACAGGGAGGAACACACTCTCTCCAACTGTCACGCCTTGTAGGGGGCGGAGCCAGCCGGCGTCGATGGCGGACGCGTGAGCCTTCGGCTCCTCGCTAAGCTCCAGAATTATCCTGCTTAACTATCCTTGATGTGCTCGAATTGGCTGTAGCTCGCCCAGGAACATCTGCTGGCACCCCGGGCAGCGATCGGGGACTTTTTTGGCCGTCTGCAGGGCATGCTTTCCTGAACATTCCGGAGCATTGTGCCTGGTGGCGAGTCAGTGGCGGACTAGGCCGAAAGCAGCGCACTATCCTGGCATAGAGGCCGGGCGACGTCACTGTACGTGCGGCCTCAACACTGGCGGCTGCCGGGCATCGAGCGGGCTGACGCACGATTGGGACAACTTTTGGATCGCAACGTCCTCTACTACCCGCTCTACACAGAACCTGTGAGGAAGGAGCCTGGAGAAGTGACGGAGCCGTGAAGTACATAACTCCGGAGCTCTGCGCCACGTGGAGGGGCGACAACTGGCCCGGTGTCGCAGCCTGGCCGTCTCACGGCGGTCGCATACGGCTCTGCCGACTGCCCTTATCCTGTTAAGGACCGGATTGCTTGGGGCCGATGGTGAGGACCTGACCACCTTTGGCACTGGGAAGATCTGAACCTTGCGGACGACAGAGTACTGCCCGCCATTGCTGTCGCCATTTTCGGCGCACCGGCTACCCGACCACTGGCGGCAAGGTATTGAGAAACGAAGAAGATCCTTCCACGACCTGACCGGTGGCCCTCTTGCCCAGTGCTGTCACACATCGGAGACTACAATGGGGAAGAACGATGCAACTCAGGGGAAGATCTCCTTTGAACGGCGCCGTCCGAAGGGATCGGAGGTGCCAGCGCCGGACGCGTCGCCGAAGGGAGCGACGGCGGCGACGACCCCGGCGCCTACAGAGATCCGGGACATGTTAGCCGCCATGGAGAAAGGCATTCAAGATAGCATTGCAGCGGTGGGCACCAAGATAGACGCTCTGTCCTACCGCATGGATCGAATGGCGGAACGGGTGGACAAACATGCGGAGCGTCTGGACATGGCGGAGCGCCGACTCACTGAGGCCGAGGAAGCCCAAATGGAGTGGGACAAGGAACGCAAGCAGTTCGATAGACTCCTGACTGTTATCAGAGACAAGACAGAGGATCTGGAGGCGCGTTCTCGCAGATCCAACCTCCGTATTACAGGAGTTGCGGAATCCACGCAAACAGGGAAAATGGAACTATACGTGGAGAAACTGCTGAAAGTGCTCTTGGGTGATGAAGTCTTTTCCCCCATGTTCATTGTGGAACGCGCTCACCGCACCTTGGGCCCACAGCCTCAACCTGGCATGCCACCTCGCCCCATAATCGCGAAACTGCTCAACTATCGCGACCGGGACACCGCCCTGAAAGTGACAAGGGAGAAGGGCAAGCTCCAACATGAGGGCATGAATATTTCCCTCTATCCGGACTTCACAGCCAGGGTGCAGGAGGAACGGCGACAGTTCGCGCCGTACAAGAAGCAACTCCGAACACTGGGCCTGGACTATGCAATGATGTATCCTGCCAAACTCCGGATCAATACGGGTGGTAAGTCATACTATTTCACGGACCCGAAAGAACTACATAAGTCCCTCAAGACCTGGACACGGGAAAGGAAGGAGAACCGGAATGGCCAGGAGGACGAGGCGGGATCGTCTCTGGAGGAGCAGGACTGAACGGCGGTTGGAGTGGGGGTTGACTCTTTGCACAACAGATGATTCACGGACCCTAACGGCATGTGCGCCCCGGCCTTACAGGGGCATCTGCCTTATGGTTTGGGGATGGACACCTTGATTACACGATGGACCTGTGCACCACTGGTAAGGCGATGTGTGCATGGAGGGAGAGTACTTCGGACAAGCAGCGAAAGCCCGGGGAGGCCAGTTAGAGTGGGACTGGGTAGTACCTCCTTGCCAAGCCTCGAGCACTGACCCCCGATTGGGGCTGGGAGGGGTGCGGAACAGACACTCTCTCGGAACAGTTCGTAGTGTACTATATTGGTGCGCTCTGCCCTGGTGCCTTTGGTTGTTTTACTCTCTGAGGGGTTGGTGTCGGGCTGTTTGACACTACACCTGTTGGGGGTACATTCTTCCCCGCCTCGCTACGTCCAGGAGGGGGATCCCTGCCTTCACTTGGCGATTCCCGCCTTTTGCGTTGCTAGACGAGGCCTTCAGGGGGGAACTAGCTGAGGAAATAGAACAGTATTTTGCAACAAACTTAGGCACTGTGGACGACTTCTTTACGGTCTGGGAGGCATTTAAGGTCTACATCAGGGGGGTGGCGATGTCGAAACATTCTAGCGTGCTAAGATCCATTCGGCGGGACCTAGCCACTCTGGAAACTAAGATGGCGGAGCTCGAGGCTGGGCGACTACAGCTTGGCGGCGACGTGGAAGGACGGGAGCTCTCCCAACTTCTGTCCGAGTTTCAGGCGCTGGCGGACAGAGAGGTCCTCTATATGGGCAAATATGCCACAGCAAGACAATATGGGGAAGGGGAAAGGCCTGGTGCGCTGCTTGCGCGCATGGTCCGCAGCACGAGACGCCCACTAGTCATTGAGGAGCTGAGGACCCCGGAGGGAGACCCAGTGACGGACGAGGAACAGATACTACAGACATTCAGGAGCTATTACGCGGAGTTATACCGGTCCAAAACACAGGGAGTGGAGGGTGAGATGGAGGACTACTTAGACCATATAGCCATGCCATTCCTCAAGAACTCGGACAGAGAATTCTTGATGGCCCCCTTCCACCAAGATGAAATACTAGAGGCGCTGGCAGGTATGCGCTCGGGAAGCGCGCCGGGCTCGGATGGCCTCACGGTTGGTTTCTATAAGGCATTTAAGGACTTGCTACTGCCGCACTTGGTCTCCCTGTTTGATGCCATCTGCGAGAACGGTGAAATGCCGACCACCATGCGGGAGGCGCTGCTCATCACTATACCTAAGCCGGGTAAACCGCCCGATCTTTGCGGTTCGTATAGACCGCTAAGTCTGCTCAACGTAGACGCCAAAATCTATGCTAAAGTCCTGGCCACTCGACTGGCCCTATTGGTGCCTGGGTTGGTCGCTCCGGAACAGTCCGGATTTGTCCCGTGCAGGAATTTAACCTACAATATCCGAACTGTGTTGGGCGCGATGCAGCATGTCAAGCAGGAGAACAGCGCGCTGGCTATCTTCCTTGACATGGAAAAGGCGTTCGACTCGGTCGAATGGCCTTTCATGGTCCGTGTGTTGCGCAAACTGGGTTTGGGCGAGCAGTTCCTTCAGCAGGTTGGGGCGCTGTACCATCGACCATTTGCTAGGCTGCGCCTGGGTGATAGAGTAACGGATCCGATTAACATAGGTAGAGGCACTCGACAGGGCTGCCCGCCGTTGCTTTACGCTCTGGTGGCGGAACCCCTGGCGTGTGCCATGCGGGAGTACCACAGCCTAGAAGGTATTAGCTTCCCTACTTATAAGATTGGGATATCAACTTACGCAGATGATACGCTGTTATACGTCAGAGAACCGGAAGTTAATTTGCCTGCGGTGCTCCGCGGGGTGGTCCGTTTCGGCACGTTGTCGGGCCTGAAGGTGAACTGGGACAAATCGATTGCGTTCCCACTCACCCCGGTGACACGACAGTTCGAAATGGAGTACCCATTGAAATGGTCCACCGACTCAGTACGCTATCTGGGCATTCACCTCCATACGGACCCGGAGGTCCTTGTCCGAGACAACTACGGAGTAGCTTATAACAACCTAGTGGACGACGTGGATAGGTGGATCAAGCTCCCGCTCTCACTTTCGGGTAGAATAGCACTAATGAAAATGGTGGTGCTTCCCCGTTTTCTGTTCCTCTTCCTGAATTTGCCTGTGGTGTTATCTAGGGCCTTCTTTCGGCAGCTCACCTCGGTGTTGGTGAGACTGGCTTGGGGGGGGAAGCAGCCCAGAGTCAGTTGGACGACTCTGATGCTCCCTTGCGAGATGGGGGGGCTGGGAGCGCCGGACCTAGAACGCTATTATAGGGTCGCCCAGGCGTCGCATTTACACTCGTGGGTGCACGCGATCCTCGGACCCCGCACCTCATATTGGAACGGTTGTTTGCTGAGCCGCTTCCTTTGCCTGCAACTGTCTGCCTGCCCACAGGCCGCGCAATTGGCCGGATGGACTCGCTGAAGGCGACCAATCATGCCTGGACTTGCTTAGTACGCTCTCGGGGCTGCACACTGCTTTACTCCCCACTGCTGCCTGTGGAGTGGGCCCTTTGGCTTGATCCACTTGGTGAGAAGGGAGTGGTTAAGGCATTGAGTTCTCTTGGTATAGCGAAAATGGAAGACCTGTTTGAGGGCGGCGTACTCAAAACTTGGGACCAGTTAACTGTTGCTGAGGCAGGCCACACCCTGTTACAAAAATTCCAGTACCACAGGCTCCGCTCGGCCTTTCGTGAAATACTGGGCCCAGACCTGGAGGAGCCTGAGGAGATCCCGGAATTGACCTATATACTGAAGTCCACCTCTTCGGCGAAGCTCATTACACAGCTTAACAAGCTGGGTGTGACGCAGCAACGTCTACAGCCGTCGAAAGCCAGGGAGGCCTGGCAGGCCGACCTCCAATCCCCCATAGATGATGGGATGTGGCGCTACTGCTGCTCAAGCACGCGCAAGATATCCCTGAACGGCAGGCACCGCTTGGTGCATTTCAAATATCTGCAGCGAGTGTACTATACTCCTGAGCGCCTCCATCGCTATGGCCTCCGTACCTCGGCCGAATGCGAACGCTGCCGGACACCGGTAGCCGATTTTTATCATTTGGCATGGCAATGTCCTGGAGTGCAGGCGTTCTGGGGGGAAGTATTTGCGGAACTAGACCAAATACTAGGGGAACCTCTACCTCGCACTCCTGCCTTGGCGCTAATCGGTTATTCAAAGCCACTAGCCCCGGGACTGCGTCGCCTCGCAGACATGGCGTTGCTCCTGGCAAGGCGGGTGGTAGCGACTTGCTGGATGCGGGGACCCCTCCCCACGAAGGCTAAATGGCTGAGGGACCTGCAGTACTGCTGTACCCAGACAGAACTGTACAGCGACCTACTCCCGCCCAGAAGCAGGCCCAAGAATTTTTGGGACCTTTACAAGGAGCACGTACAGAAGGGTGAGGAGGACAGCTCTGACACCACAGAGGCGGTGGAATTGCAAGATAGAATAGAGGAGCTCGAAGCTAACACTGTTCACTGTGGTGCGGGGGAGGGAAGGAGTGGGGAAGTCCCTGGTTGACTGGGGGTAGCTGTGAGAATCCGAGGATACCCTGATGGAAGGTAACTGAGTAAGGGCTGTTCGATATGGGGGGACGGGGGGGGGGACACAGGGTAGGCACACTCGGGAGCTTTTAAAGTTGGGACGGGATAGGCGGACACACAGACACACACTAGTGGGTGGGGGGGGAGTTTGGTGGGCACTGTTTAATTTCTTGTTGTAGCCATGACGTTGGATCGCTGTATATCACATGGATAAGTTGATTGCCAGTTGCCACATCACACCAGTATGTTGCCTGCGTTGTGAACCCTTGAATGACATTGTTGTACAGCTACTACACTACCTCGCCGCCAGGCCTCCGGGATGCTGGCACAACGGCCGTGTACGTCCTACTATGGGCTGTTTATGAGAAGTTGGTACCGCATCTGGGGGTATACCGTGCTCATGTGTTATTACTGGTGATGTCAATGGCTTTGCTGTCAATAAAGATCTTTTGAATAAAAAAAAAAAAAACTGTCACGCCTTGCACAGGACATTTGGAGATAGGCCATTCATCACAAGATTTATCTCCTAGCGGAACACCTCCCAGGAGCGAACAATCAGATAACAGATCTCCTCAGCAGACAGAGACAACAAATTCACGAATGGGAACTTCACCCTCAAGTTTTCCTCCCCTTCTTTCAGATGTGGGGCTTTCCAGACATACATCTGTTCGCCACACACCAAAACGCAAAAGACCAAAACGCAAAAGGCCCAAACTTCACCTCAAGGTATCCACACCCGTTATCCAAAGGCAATGCTCTATGGATTAACTGGTCAGGGATATTTGCTTAAGCTTTTCCGCCTCTCCCACTCATTCCACTAGTGGTTCTGAAGCTCAGGCAAACATCCCTCACACTAATCCTAGTAGCTCCCATTTGGGCTTGCCAACCTTGGTTCATGCCCTCTTAGAACTATCAGTAGTTCCTCATCAAAAGCTACATCACACAACCAGTCTCCTCACGCAGAGCCATGGAGAGTTAGGACATCCAGATCCCAAACCTCTCAATCTTGCGATTTGGCACCTGAAGTCACAGAGTTTGGTTATCAAAATCTTCCACCACACTGTATGAATATTATTAAAGAGGCTAGAAGACCTACTACAAGAGCTTGTTATGCAGCAAAAGGGAAGCTGTTTGTTATTTATTGTAATAACAACCATGTCAATCCACGTGATGCTTCTATTCAAAACCTAATTTGTTATCGGTTACATTTACAACGTCAAATTTAGTGTACATGTCTATACGCCTACATCTTGCTGTATTAGCTGCTTATCTTCAAAATAGACACCTGCCCCTTTTCAGAGTGCCCGCTATTAAAGCTTTCATGGAAGGTCTCAAGAGTTATTCCTCCAAGACTTCCACCTGCCCCAGTGTGGAATCTTTATATTGTCCTAACCAGGCTAATCGGTCCACCCTTTGAGCCTTTACATGAATGTGAATTACAGTTTCTCACTTGGCAAGTAGCTTTCTTCATTGCTATCATATCACTCAGGCGAGTGAGTGAGCTCCAGGCACTAACCACAGAAGAACCATTTTTATAAGTACACCAAAGCTAAGTGGTTCTTCGTACTAATCCTAAATTCTTACCTAAAGTAGTTTCTGCCTTCCATCTCAACCAATCTGTTGAGATGCCTGTGTTGCCAGGATTCCGATCAAGAAGAATCCACACGCCAGAAGCTGAAGCAGAAGTCGAGGAAGAACACATCATTATCACGGGGTGGAATAATATAAGGAAAACTTAGAAGAGGATTTTCTATTTGAAAACCTTAGTACCACTCAAAGAACCACTCATACATTACCGATGTTAAAGGGAATGCTTAAACAGGCAGACGAGATTTTCAAAGATCCTGTAAGGGCAAGAATAATCACACTTATAGTAGATACAAAGTACAAATCTGCACCTACTGACCCTGTCTACATCAAAGGTCAGGTGCCTTTAGAATCTCTTGTAGTGTCCAAAGCATGCTAGAGGGCTAACTCACAGACCACAGGTGAAGCCCCTCCTCCTGATAAAGAGTCCAAGTTAATTGATGCTTCAGGGAAAAGAGTGACATCGCAGGCAGCCAATCAATGGCACATTGCTAATACTCAAGCCTTATTAGCTTGTTACGAAAGAGCTCACTATGACGAGTTAGAGAAGCTCATGCAGTTTTTACCTGATGAGCTCAAATCTAAGGCAAATGATCTTATTCAAGAGGGCAAGCTCATTACTAATACCTCTATTAGATGCACCTTGGACGTTGCAGATAGCACCGGCCCCACTAATCCTGGGGATCACGTGGCATGTATCTACTAGCCACGCATGTGAGACTACAGCACGGAGACCAGGAAGGATACCTTTTCCCGAGACCCATTTAAGGGTTTTGAATGAATTCAGCAGCACATTGACGCACCTATACAAGACTTTATATTTGCGGGACTACCTGACCCACAATCCCCTGCACAGTTCCATAAGGACAGCCCATCAAGGGACATGTGATTTATGAGGAGTGTAGAGTCGGCAGTGCCGTGGTGTGCAACTTTCTCTCATCAGCCTCTGAGGAAGAAGCTATCAGCTTCGAAACGCGGCCGGTAACGTGATGATGTGAACTGTGAAAGGTATCGGGTCGGAGATTGCCTTCCATACATTAAAGGATTTAACCTTGTGCTGGGTCAAGAGTGCTCCTTACAGGTTGGAAACCTTTGTAGCGTTCATTTTTGGCGGCACTCCAAGCCGTCGAGGAGCACCGGCCCCACTAATCTTGGGGATCACGTGGCATGTATCTACTAGCCACGCATGTGAGACTGCAGCACGGAGACCAGGAAGGATTCCTTTTCCCGAGACCCATTTAAGGGTTTTGAATGAATTCAGCAGCACATTGACGCACCTATACAAGACTTTATCTTTGCTGGACTACCTGACCCACAATCCCCTGCACAGTTCCATAAGGACAGCCCATCAAGGGACATGTGATTTATGAGGAGTGTAGAGTCGGCAGTGCCGTGGTGTGCAACTTTCTCTCATCAGCCTCTGAGGAAGAAGCTATCGGCTTCGAAACGCGTCAGGCAACGTAATGATGTGAATTGTGAAAGGTATCGGGACGGAGATTGCCTTCCATACATTAAAGGATTTAACGTTGTGCTGGGTCAAGAGTGCTCCTTACAGGTTGGAAACCTTCGTAGCGTATATATATATATATATATATATATATATATATATATATATTCACTGAAAAAAACATAGGTTATAGACCATATATAGTTAGGGATTAGCATTTAAAAAACCTTATTTTATTTGCACAAAACCATTGAAATTCCATATATAGTTAGTTGCACTAACTATATATCGCGGACCCGCAATCCACTGCTAATGATGTCACATATTACATCATTCATGACATGGTCAGTGACATCACTGATGACATCACTGATGACATCTCAAATGACATCACTGATGACATCACTGATGACATCTCAAATGACATCACTGATGACATCACTGACATCTCATTTGACATTACTGATTACATCACTGATGATATCATTTATGTGATAATACATCTTCAGACTCTAATATAACCTTTGATACACTCAGTGTAAACAGGCACTCACAGACTGTCACACATCCATGGAGTTACTCACACACCTATTCAGTCATGCAAAGAATCAATCACATCTCCATTTCCTTAACTATACAGTTATACACACCTTACTTATTCAAACATATACTAACACATATTTACTCTCTTATACAATCCTTGATACAAGTTCACAATGATTCATACAGCCACTCTCACATTCACTGACTCTTATGTTCAGTTATTTATATATGTCAACTCTCACATGGAGTGTGTTTTACATATGTACTTACTTTGACATGTAGAACTGAGATATCCATTCACTCACCAATATACTCATGCACACAGTCAACTGTCCATACAGCTGTTTCTACATGCACTTTTGAACCCATACACCTAGGGAATCAACCGCTCACACATCTATGCACAGAGTTATACACCTCCCAGCCACCCACACACACACTCAGTCTCCCATACAAATACTTGGGCAACCATTCAATAACCCATATAGTTACTGATATAGCTACTGATTTAAACATGCAGCAGTTTACAGAAGAACATAAATATTGATTGCCAAATTAAGACACTTTAATCACTAACCCATGCACTCAGTGAGACACATTTAATCATTCTCTCATACAGTCAGTCATGCACCTACTAAATCCTTCATCCAGACACTTATACATCCACTCATTCTTCAATATGTAAGACATATTTTAACTTTACAGAAACATACAGTCACTGGGTGTTGTCATCAGTGATGTCATCAGTGATGTCATTTGAGATGTCATCAGTGATGTCATCAGTGATGTCACTGACCATGTCATGAATGATGTAATATGTGACATCATTAGCAGTGGATTGCGGGTCCGCGATATATAGTTAGTGCAACTAACTATATATGGAATTTCAATGGTTTTGTGCAAATAAAATAAGGTTTTTTAAATGCTAATCCCTAACTATATATGGTCTATAACCTATGTTTTTTTCAGTGAATTTTCAAGGTTTTGTAAATGCAAATTCCTAACTATATATGGTCTATAACCTATGGTTTTTTCTGTGAATTTCATTGGTTTTTTAAAAGCTAATATCTATAGCTGTAAAATATATTCTTTATTAAGTGACGTATCACGTAGCCCGTGAGACGCCTCATGATGCATCGCATAACCGTGACGTATCGTCTCTGCAGCGCAAACCAAACCCAAAACGTAAGCGCGCCAGAACACGCTTAAAGATATATATATATTTTTTTAACCTTAATTAGACAAAATCCACACGTGCACATATCACAAACGTTCAAAAAACACAATATGTCGGACTCCCGTTACGCTGCCGGTTAGCTGCCCGGTTAACGTACCAGGAAGCACCTTTACCGCGAAAAATCACAATTTTTTTTTTTCACCCCCCAGGGAACTTTAATAGCCCCCTCATCAATCCTAGGGGTTCAGGAGGGGTCTGCCTTACCCCTTTCATTCATTTACACCTTTTTTTTTTCCACCTCTTGTCTCTCGATCCCACAGAGAGACAAGATGGCGGCCGCTCCAGACTGTTTACAATGATAACAGCCAATCAGCTTCTCCTCAGACTCCCGTTACACTGCCGATTAGCTTCCCGGTAGCTGCCCGGTTAGCTGCCCAGTTCGCGTACCAAGACGCGTCTCTACGGCGAAAAAATCGGATTTTTTTGTTTGTTTTTTTTTGGCCCCACGTGGCTTTATAATATCCCCCTCATAAATCCTAGGGGGTCAGAAGGGGTCTACCTTGCCCTCTTTCCTTCATTTCCCCCTTTGTTTTGGCCTCCTCTTGTCTCTCGATCCTACCGAGAGACAAGATGGCGGCCGCTCCGGACTGTTTACAATATTGACAGCCAATCAGCTACTCCTCAGACTCCCGTTACACTGCCGGTTAGCTTCCCGGTTAGCTTCCTGGTTAGCTGCCCGGTTCGCGTACCAAGACGCGTCTCTACGGCGAAAAAATCGGATTTTTTTTTTTTTGGGTTACACTGCCGGTTAGCTTCCCGGTTAGCTGCCCGGTTAGCTGCCCGGTTCGCGAACCAAGACGCGTCTCTACGGCGAAAAAATCGGATTTTTTTTTTTTTGGGTTACACTGACGGTTAGCTTCCCGGTTAGCTGCCCGGTTAGCTGCCCGGTTCGCGAACCAAGACGCGTCTCTACGGCGAAAAAATCGGATTTTTTTTTTTTTTGGGTTACACTGACGGTTAGCTTCCCGGTTAGCTGCCCGGTTAGCTGCCCGGTTCGCGAACCAAGACGCGTCTCTACGGCGAAAAAATCGGATTTTTTTTTTTTTTTTTTGGGCCCGGCGTGGCTCTATAATATCCCCCTCATCAATCCTAGGGGGTCAGAAGGGGTCTACCTTGCCCCCTTTCCTTCATTTCCCCCTTTGTTTTGGCCTCCTCTTGTCTCTCGATCCTACCGAGAGACAAGATGGCGGCCGCTCCGGACTGTTTACAATATTGACAGCCAATCAGCTACTCCTCAGACTCCCGTTACACTGCCGGTTAGCTTCCCGGTTAGCTTCCTGGTTAGCTGCCCGGTTCGCGTACCAAGACGCGTCTCTACGGCGAAAAAATCGGATTTTTTTTTTTTTGGGTTACACTGCCGGTTAGCTTCCCGGTTAGCTGCCCGGTTAGCTGCCCGGTTCGCGAACCAAGACGCGTCTCTACGGCGAAAAAATCGGATTTTTTTTTTTTTGGGTTACACTGACGGTTAGCTTCCCGGTTAGCTGCCCGGTTAGCTGCCCGGTTCGCGAACCAAGACGCGTCTCTACGGCGAAAAAATCGGATTTTTTTTTTTTTTGGGTTACACTGACGGTTAGCTTCCCGGTTAGCTGCCCGGTTAGCTGCCCGGTTCGCGAACCAAGACGCGTCTCTACGGCGAAAAAATCGGATTTTTTTTTTTTTTTTTTGGGCCCGGC
Source organism: Lissotriton vulgaris (assembly GCF_964263255.1). Classification (NCBI taxonomy): domain Eukaryota; kingdom Metazoa; phylum Chordata; class Amphibia; order Caudata; family Salamandridae; genus Lissotriton; species Lissotriton vulgaris. The sequence continues at coordinate 1,192,998,966 of NC_141685.1, forward strand.
GTGGCTCTATAATATCCCCCTCATCAATCCTAGGGGGTCAGAAGGGGTCTACCTTGCCCCCTTTCCTTCATTTCCCCCTTTGTTTTGGCCTCCTCTTGTCTCTCGATCCTACCGAGAGACAAGATGGCGGCCGCACCGGACTGTTTAGAATGTTGACAGACACCGGAGAGCCAATCAGCTTCGCTTCGCAAAGTTCCGATACGCGAAAAGTTCGCGAACCGGAGCGCTGCCCGGAGCGCTGTTACAGATATATATCTTGATTTAAACGTTAATTTCTCAAAATCCACTGAAGCACATATATTGAGACCTAGCAAAGGCACATCGGGCTAACAGTCCCTACAATTTTGCCAAGTTTCGTGGAAATCCATTCAGCCGTTCGGGCTAAAAGTGAGTCCAACCGCCCTATGGAAATTAACATGGGAAAAACGCGTTTTGGGACCCCCCTTTTTTCTCGGCCCCCCCTTGACGAACCCCCCCCAAATTTTCAGGAGCTGCTCAGAAACAAAATGTGCCATTTTCCTGAAAATTTCAGCCGATTCCGTCCACAAACGCCAAAGTTATTAGACATAGAATTTTCAAAAGTCCCATAGGAAAAAAATCCTAACTATATATACCTACTGGCTATCGCCAGTAGGTAATATATATATATATATATATATATTGCGTTGAGTTCGAAACAGCACAGCACAGCGCAGCAGTAACACGCCGTGCAGCAGGAACGAAAGTTGAGTAAAGCCACAGACTCCGTGCTCTTGTTACCAGTGAATTTTATTCGTGATAGAATAACAGCCCACCAGTCGTCATGACGCGTTTCACCTCAGCCGAGGCTTGATCACATGTCATGTTTAGGAAGGAGGAAGTAACTTAAATAGCATCATTAGTCACATGGTTAGTGGTACCTCCCATTTATGTTTTAAAGGGGTATACTCCACAAAACTATATATATATACACTGAAAAAACATAGGTTTTAGGGGTGTTATAGTTAGTTGGACATTTCACTCGTACAAAACTATTGAAATTCACACGTTATAGTTAGTTGTACTAACTATAACTCGCGCGCCCGCAATCCACTGCTGATGATGTCACATATTACATCACTCATGACATGGTCAGTAACATCACTGATGACATCTCAAATGACATCACTGATGACATCACTGATTACATCACCCAGTGATTGTGGTTTGCTTCGATATTTAAAAGTATTATATATATATATATATCAATCTGCCTTGAAGACTGAGTGGATGTATAAGTGTCTGAATCGAGGATTTAGTAGCGCTGTGATTGACCGTCTATGTGACGAATTTAAAGTGTCTCACTAAATATATGGGATAGTGATTAAACTGTGTGAATACCTGTATCACTCGGTCTCTTGTTGTGTAAACTACTACATAAGTTGGTTACTAGCTATGTGAAAGTCTATATTAGTTATTAATTAGTTAAGTGAGTATTTGTATGGGATTGTGAATGAATGTGTGTGTGGTTGGGTGGGAGGGAGGTGTGCGACTGTCCAAAGATGTGTAAATAGTTGATTTAGTAGGTATATGAGGTTAAGACTGTATGTGGAAACAGATGTTTGGGTGAGTGAATCTCTTTATGGGTGTGGTGATGAGTAAATATATTTCTCAATGATACATGTCTAAAAAACTAGAAATATAAAAGGCAGTGTACAGGGGTGAGGGAATCATATCGCCCGACGCCCGAACCAAGTAGATTGTTATAATGGGCAAGAAGATTTATGGTCTAATTAGTCCGTTGGGTAAGTAGACATTAAATAACTATAAAAATACGAGATGAGGCACTCTGGAGCTCACAGGCTATGAGAGGCTGTAAACCCGTGACTGGGCTCTAGCCAGTGAATGGTTGGGGGAGTCTTGAGCCAAAAGTCTGTGTTCTGCGTGAAAAGTGTGGGTTCCATACTGGTGCTGCCCACATGCCTAACATAGCTGCTGAAAATCCAAGGGTGGGCCAAGAGGTACGAAACACTTTTTCCGGTGCCTCTCTGCCGCCGAGTGACTTGATCCCCTGTTCAGTGTTATGCGTCCAAGGCAAGCCACTCTACTTGTCTTTGGTGCACTGTGGTGCACTTCCTGGAATCGGGAGCGGCAGGTTGCCGTCTCAGACACACTGTATGCCCCTCCCCCCCCACACTGGTGTAACATTAGCCCCCACGGTGCGGGGGAGTGTCTCTGGCAATTGTGCACGGGCAGTATGTCTTTTAATTACTTTTCACTACGGCAGGTGAGTCAGTTGGTTTATGCAGCGGTCACAGCCTTAAGAAAATGGTGTGAACTGTGATGCTGCATGTTATGGGCTGGGTTCAAGGAGCGTGGCGCAGGGTGAAACGAATGGTTAACATAATTTACATTACAGTTGGAAGGAGCCTCTCCAGCGATGAGGCGCTTGTTGCAGTTTAACAATGGAATCAGTGCAGCGTTGATCATGAGTAAAACTCGATGAAAGGAAGTTCGTCATAGAGAGATATTGACCTTAACTTAGTCTCTGCTTTTATGGACGAGGTCGCATTCGGGCCAAGGAGAAAACTATCATACTTTAATCACCTGGCAGGATTTCAGAAAATTCCACCTTGCAAGATTATGCGTGCGCTGTAAATAGATTTCTTTTTTAATTGCATCTTTTTTCCTGGAGTTCTCCTAATAGCGTTACGTTTGAATAAATGAACGGCCACATAATGCAGCAAACAGAAAGTATCTTTGTGATCCAGGCAATGCTGTGTGTGCAACATATTGCACACTTCACTCTTGGCATTGAAACGTTGCAACCCAAACGAGGCCTCCTTTACCAATACCCTCCCCCACAGTGCCTTTTCCTTATTCCAATCCCCCACCTCTTCGCTCCACGTCTTCTCCCTTCATCAGTGCCCGCACTTTACTTCCCAATCTTGCCTAATGTCCGTGTCAATTTTATAGGATTTAATCATGTCAGAAACGGGTTATTGTCCACGTTTTGGGCTTGTTACTGTTATCGTGTACCTTTTATATGGTTGCATTTTTAGTCTCCTATACCTATTCTAAACAGCCCCCACCGTGCACAGCGCTCTGGCGGTTTGCGCTAAGTAATCAGAGCTACTGTAATAAAGCGGCACGAAAGGTCTAATTATGCGGTAAAAACAAGTCCATTCCAGATCCATGGAAAAGTGACTCTTCCACCTGTGTGAATTTTTGTCTTAAGTCGAAATAACGGTTTGTTTTTCTATCTCTACATAATTTGCCACTGGATGTTTTTCCTGTGTGCCCATCTTTGAGCCTTCTTTATGCATGTTCCCATTTTGAAATATCTAAGCATCACCCCTTAGTGACCATTGGAATGCTCAGCTTCTGAAAGAAGTAAACTGATTGAACAAGTTGCTGCAACGTTAAAACTATATTTCACACAGCTTCCTACAACTCCCATGTCAACATCCAGCAACTGAATTGCACGATTTTCTTGAGGATAACAGACACACCTGGGTGGACAGTGGGGAGCTGGGGACATTGGAAGGAGAGCCACAAGTGGCAGAGAATTCGGATTTTAAAGAAAAGAGTGACTACTTTGTAAATATCAGTGAGAGAAACTTGCACATCTATTGCTGAGCAGCACCTCTGTTAGGGAAGCGTACTCTGCTGGTGCCATTACTATACCAGTAATTTGCACAAGAGAACCCTGTACTGCTACTGCCAGTGCTGCACATACTTTTTGTGTGAGAGAAGAATGTGAAGATCTAGCAGTGAATGCACAATAATATAATTGCACCACACCTGCCCAGCAGTGTAAAAGGAGAGATTTAGTTAATTGCCCATTATTTCCTCTTGTGTATTGTTTAGTTGTGGATACTGCCTCAGTGAATCACAGTACCTCGGCTATGTAATGTTTGCTCCATGAACAGTTCATAAGCTCTGCCAAGAAGCGCAGTTCTTTCCATCCACACGTTGATCTGAGCACCACATGTGAGTATTTTTTAAACTAGAAATCTAAGAGTTGGCACTAGTATGGAGAATACCCTTCTGTCCTACAGGTTCATATTTTAAACACACACAGTCTGTGCCAAAGACTCATCAAGAAATGTAGTCAATTACCAGTCTGCACTCTGCCTTTAGGTACTATTTTTCTACATTAAAAAATCTGACACATGCCAGTGTGATAATTGGGTGCAGTGCACAATGATGCATCTACATGCATGCCGTACAACCAGCCCGTACAACAGTTGCATTTAAGGGTGCATGACTGTGCACTGCATAATTGGACTTGCATTGGAAATATATATTGGACAGTATGTTGCACTGATTTCAGTGCAGGTTCTCTCCATGCAAACCTACATTAGTGAGTTATGGAGTAGGTAGGGCAAGCAAATATCTTCCCAGGACAAGTAGATTTCTGTGACATTTTGTCCCTTGGCCAAGTAGATTTTTGAAAAATTTCCACACCCCTGAGTGTATATGACAGTTTTTGTATATAAATAAGTATGCATAAGACTCTGTGATTGTATTAGTGACATATGGAAAACTGTTACTTGTAATAGGGATTTTATAACACACTAAGTATGAGTTACTATCTATATGAATAAATAAAGTAGTGATTGTGTAAGTGTGTAGCTTAGTAAATGTAAGTATGATCAATTATCGACCAATTTCCCTTTTACCAGCACTCACAAAGATTTGTGAGAAGGTGGCATTTCGACAACTAGAGAGATTTGTTGAAACTTCCAATGCCCTCCACCCGGCCCAATCGGGCTTCAGGGCTGCTTATAGCACCGAGACAGCCCTTTTGGAGATGAGCGAGGCCATCCGGGAATGTTTAGACGGAGGCGGCAGAGCGGTCCTAATTCTTTTGGACCTCTCTGCCGCGTTCGATACCGTCCCCCATGAGCTTCTTCTTGGCCGGCTGGCGGATATAGGTATTGGAGGGGTTGTGTTAGACTGGCTGTCTTCCTTCTTGTCTGACAGGACCCAGCAGGTCTGGCTGCCTCCCTATGCCTCCGAGCCTGAACCTCTGCTTACAGGTGTCCCGCAAGGTTCCACCCTTAGCCCCTTACTGTTCAATGCCTACATTACACCTTTGGTCTATCTAGCTGAACAGTTCGGGGCTAAGATTATAGGGTACGCAGACGATACCCAATTGCTGTTTACCTGGCCAGATGATAACCTTGATACCTCTATAGTTCATCTATGTTTGTCCTCTGTATTTCGCTGGTTGACGAAGGCCCAGTTGAAGTGCAACGAGGACAAATCCGAGGTTCTTTTTTATGGCTCCTTTCCCCCCTCGTTCATGAGCACCCTATGGCCTTCTGACATCCCAGGCCCGAAAGAGATGGGGAGACCTGCCAAGAATCTGGGCATCTGGTTCGGAGAGGATTTAAGATTCGAACATCATATTAAAAAACTTACTGGCACCTGTTTTGCGACCTTAAAAATGCTTCGCAAATTCTTTCCCCTGCTTCCTAGAGAGGCAAAGGAGTCTGTTGCGCGAGCGCTTATACTGTCCAGGTTGGACTATGCCAATGCATTGTTCAGTGGAATCCCCTCTTACCTGGTAAAACGCTTGCAAATCATCCAGAACGCGACAGTCCGTCTTTTATTCAACATTCCTAGATGGAAGAGCGTTCGCGCGGAGATGCGCACACTCCACTGGCTCCCGGTTGCACAGCGCATCCGGTTTAAGTCATTGGTTTTGGCGTTTCGTGCGATCCATGACCAAGGCCCCCAGTACTTGAGAAAAAGATTCATTAGTTACGCCCCCACACGTACTCTGCGATCCTCCACTCTGTTTCAACTATCCCTCCCCCGTTTTAAACGTGCCAGACTTGGTGGTCAGTCGATTGCGGTGGTCGTGGCTCGCGCCTGGAATGCTCTTCCTTTTCACCTGCGCTCCACACCCACTGTAGCCGCATTCAAAAAACATCTGAAGACACATCTGTTTAACAGCGCTATTTAAGAGTCCTTTTTTTTTCTTTAAGGGTCTGTTGTCTGCTTTTCTTTCTCCCGCGCCAGGATACTCCCCAGTAGCAGAGCGCGCTATAAAATGGTTTATAATTTAATAATTAATTTAATTTATAATTTAATTTATAAGTGAGAAGGATAACTGCATAAGTGAATAGGATGTGTGCTAGTATGTAATGTCGATGTAGGTGTATAAGTATATTTAATAGTGTTCTATTGATCTTAGCATGTATGAGTGAATCTATAGGTATATGTTTATATGTGTGTGTGTAGATGTAGGAATCACTGAGTGGGTTTTTAGAAACTTGTATTGGTGTGTCAGTGGTTTCAAATATGATACTCCATATTTTATAACGAGCGTCGAAAGGTTATACTAGTGCATGATAAGATGTATCAGATTGTCACGTGGATGATGTCATCAGTGAGGTCATCAGTGATGTCACTGCCCATGTCATGAATGATGTAATATGTGACATCCTCAGCAGTGGATTGCGGGCGCGCAAGTTATAGTTAGTACAACTAACTATAACGTGGGAATTTCAATGGTTTTGTACGAGTGAAATGTCCAACTAACTATAACACCCCTAAAACCTATGTTTTTTTCAGTGAATTTCTAAGGTGTTGTAAATGACAATTTTTAAATGCATTTACTATTTTTTTTATACTGATTTTCTAAATTTTTTTAAACAGTTTATTTTTAGATATTTTACTTTTTAAATTACATTATAATTACATTATACATTACATTACAAAATATACTTTCTCAGAATGAATTACTCTAGTTTAAAAACTTTGCAAACAGGCAATAGACTTTTAAGTACATTAGTTACTGTTGTTGCAATGGGCAACTCAATTTCAAACACAATGCAACATTGAGGTCAATGTGAATTTCTAGTTAAATGTAATAAATTACTTTTTGGATTACTTTTCTAACCACAGGACTGGATCCTAAATTCAGACCTCAGACATCACCTGTAAACCGTTTAGTAAAAGTGTTTTGGTTACAGTAGTTATTTGTAAGGAATTTTATTGTATTTTAAAAGATGACACTTCAAAACTTTTTCACATAGAATCACCAATGTTATCCTATGGGAGGAAATTCACTTATCAGGTAAGTAGTGTTAACGTTACTTTTTCTTACTCAGTGGTGGATCCTGGTTCCAGCACGGTGCATCTCCTGTAAACAGTCGAAAGAATGCGTTAGTCATACAGGCAATTTTTAAGGAATATTTTTAGTTTGTGGAAATAGACACTTGGAAACTTTTCTGGTGAAACCCGCGCAATGGATTCCTATGGAAGGAAATGCAAGTTAATGGTGAGTATGGTTAGAATTACTTTTCAGGATCAGTACTGGGCTCAAAGAAGCAGCACTGAGGTCACTCCTGATAACAGGTGAGTAAATCAGAATTCGTAGTTCTGCTGATTTTATAGGAATTTTTTAAAGTTCAAAAACTCCACACACAGAAGAATTTCCAAGTGAAACCAGTCAATGTTCGCTATGGAAGGAAATGCAAGTTACTAGTAAGTACGGTTAGAATTACTTTTCATGATCAGTACTGGGCTGAAAGATGCAGCACTGGGTTCTCTCCTGATAACAGGTGAATACATCGAAATTCGCTTTTCATCTGAATTTACAGGAATATTTGTACTTTTCAAAAATCAACAGATCAAATCTTTTCTGCTGAAAACCACACAATGGATTCTTATGGAAGGAAATACAAGCTACCTTAAGTACGCTTAGAATTACTTTTCAGGGTCAGTGCTAGGCTAAAAGATGCCTCACTGGGTTCTCGCCTGATAACAGGTGAGTAAATCAGAATTCGTAGTTCGGCTGATTTTACAGGAGTATTTGTACAATGGTGAAGGAAGGGGGCGGGCCTGAGGTGACATGTGTTCAAACACACCCTGTGGCACGTTTTAAGTTGCAGGATTAAGTGCCCTTGAATCCTGAGGTCCTCTTGGGGCCAACTAGCCCACCAGTTACCTCTAGTATGCGCCAGGGGGATGCGCTGCAGAGAGGTGTTCTGAGGCCACGCCCCTTTTCACAACACTCTGCAACGCAGATCCGTGGCGCTTACTGGAGGTGCCTGGTGGGCTAGTTGGCCCCTAGGAACCCTCAGTATTGACAAGGTATTAATTCCCCAACTTAAACTGCATAAATATCGTGGGGGGGGGGTGCACAGCTTAACTTGAGACTTAATAGCAAAAAGGTTTTTGATTCTAAAAAAGAAAGTTGTTCAAGTAGGTAGGGTGCTCCAACTTATACTGCGCCACAGAACGTGTTTGCACACATGTGAACTCAGGCCCGCCCCCTCCCTTCACCCCGTGGCGCGTTTTAAGTTGGAGGATTAACTCCCCTTGAATCTTGAGGGTCCCTGGGGTGCAACTCGCCCACCAGCTACCGCCAGTAAGTACCACAGAGCTGCGTTGCAGAGAAAAAAAAATGTATTAGGAGGGGGGCTGCCTTGGCTCCCTCCTCTGGCCACTTTTGGTCCCGGGGCCCCGATCCCCTGGGGCTGGCCCTTTATTTTTTTTATTTTTTTAATGTTGGTTGGGGGGCCACGTGGCCCCCCTCCCGGGCCACTAATAGCCCTGCGACGCCATCCCCCGTGCTGGCCCACTCCGTTGGGGACCGTGGGGGGGTCCCCAATCCCCCCACAGTCCCAGCCGGCATCCCGCATCCTGCAGGAGCCGGCATTGCTTTTCCACATGGGGAGCAGCTAACATGCTGCTCCCCATATGGAAATGCAATCTGCTTTCCTATTTCGAAGAGAGAGCAGGTTCCCCCCCCCACCCATTTGTTTGAAGTCCTGGGGGCGGTGGTCCCCGGGGCTGGGGGGGCCTGAGAGCCCCCCCACCCATTTGTTTGAAGCCCCGGGGTGGCGGTCCCCGGGGCTGCGGGGGCCTGAAAGCCCCCCACCTTTTTAAACAAGCCCGGGGGGGGGCGTGAGCTCCCCGCATATATTAAGTTACAGCCCTGGGGGGTGACGGTCCCCGGGGCAGTGTGGGGGGGATAGGGATCCCCCTCACACTATTGTTTTAAAAATGCCCCCGGGATTTGGTCCCCCCAGGGGCAAATTTAAATATTTAGCGCGGGAGATCGCGTTTCTTTCTTTTTTATCTGTAGGATGCGCGGATCCTACGCGCATCCTGCGATTTAAAAAAAAAAAAACACTTTTGGGGCCCTGGGGGTCCTTGTGGGACCCCCTGAGCAGGCCTAGGGGGTTAGGGTGTGTCTACCCTGCCCCCTTTTCGCGTTTTGCTGCGATTGTTTTGGTTTTCTTGTGCCTTGGTTCTACTGAGGCACATGATGGCTGCCAACGCTTCCTGATTTTGACAGTTGTCAGACAATTAGCATTCAGCTCGTGCACGGCAGGGTGCTTGTAGGCTGCACGTAGGGTACGCGGATAGTATGGGGATCCACCGCGCCCATAGATATATATGTACTTTTAACTGTCATTTTCTCAGGAACTACTGAACGGATTTACACCAAATTAGCAAAAGGCACGAGTCTGAACCAAGGACTACCTCTTTGCCAAATTTGGTGTAATACTGTTCAGTAGTTCGGGCTGTAGCTGCGGCTAAAGGTCCTATGGGAAATTGCATGGGGAAAACGTGTTTTGGGGCCCCCCTTTTTTTCTCGCCCCCCGCTTGATGAATCATCGTAAAACTTTCAGGATAGGAGCTGACCAGAGCATGCCAAAAGTTTGGGAAACTTCGCGCAGACTCGTCAACCGGCGCCAAAGTTATTCCAAATAGAATGTTGCGGATTTCCTATGGATAATAGGTCCTAACTATAACTATCTAGTGGCGACCGCCAGTAGGTAATATATATATCACACAATGAAGTCCAATAAGGCGCACATGCAGGAGATGTTGCTAGTGCAGGTTTATTAACCAGTGGCGAATAAACCTGCACTAGAAACATCTCCTGAGTGTGCGCCTTATTTGACTTCATTGTGTGGCCTTACATCCTACTGAAAGAGTATCCCACCATCTAACAAAGAAGTGAACTATACTGTGGAAAGGCCACGGTACCTGCCTTAACGGAGAGGCATCCTCGCGCGGGGATGAGTCCGTATAACCTAGAAGATGACATGTTCCCTCTCCATAGGACTTCTTCTCTCTCTCTCCCTCTGCAGGTACGCCGAGGTCAGAACCCGGAAGACGGACCACCGGAAGTAATCCTTCCTGAACCCGGAAGTCCCGCCCCCGACTACATCCCGAAAGATAGAAAAACCGGCGAACCACAACGAAGGGGGTTCCAACCCGCGGACTCGTGGCAGGAGGCAGCAAGGAAGGAACCGGAGCTGAGAGAGAGAAGCGAGGAGTCGGAGAACCAAGCGGAAGAAGCGGAGGAGGACGCCGACGGCGACGTGTGGTCTGAGGACTGGTGGAGTCCTCAGGAGGTGGCTGGAGAGCGGCCGCAACTCACCAGGGAGTTGCGGCGGGCCACGTGAGTAACCGTCATCCGTCTCCGTGTGCCGCTTGTAGATAGTTGTAATTAGTGTAAATAGTATAGCGCTGCACCTATCTGAGCACGAGAGCACTGTATATATATATATAGATAGACCCCCCCTTCTTCACTGGGAGCACCCTGTCGACCCCTTGTCTTCCCTCCTGTTTGTCGGCCTCTTCCACCTCCCCGTTTAACCCGTCCCTCACTATCCCTTTTCCGTATCCTCACTTCCCGGTGTCGGTGGCAGCTACCAATCTTGAGAGGAGCGAAAGACTAACGGCCCTCTTTCTTCTCTCGCCCCAAACCTCCGAGGCCCACCAACAGAAGTCAAGGACCCTACGGCACTACAGAGAAGGAAGACTTACACCATCCTGACGACAACAGCCCAGCGGCAGGACGTCTTCCACTTCCCTCCCTGACCGGACGTCTTCTCTACCTCAGACTTCGCCAAAGAACCCCATCGGTCCCCTTTGTTCAGAGACTTATCACCACCACCTACATGTGTCCACAATAAAACTCGCTAAACATAGCGCACTATATCTGGCCTCCCCGCCTGTTATTCCGGCCCGCCGAAGCCCACACCCCACATATACAAATTCATGGAACTCAGTAATAAGACCGACGCCTGCGGTTTTCATCTTGGTGCAATATCCAGTGACAAGCGAGGGGAGGCAACATGCAGCATTTAGCCAGAGTGTGGCAGGAACAAAAATTGAACATACTGGCAAGCTGTAACTATTGATTATATAGCATACTTACCTATTGAAATGAGATGGATGTGAAGGCATTGGAGCCTGAATGATCAGTGGTATAATAGATACGAACATTGTCAAGTATGACAGCTGTCTTGGAGAAAAACGGTTTGTAGTCCTCTCTTTTTTTCAGTACAGTAATCCACCAAAGAGGATGATGTTCCCAATATTTGAATGAACTTACAATGCTGTATGGTTCAATCATGCATTCCGGCATTAAGGAAGGTGAATCTTTCGCCGAAACGCGTCTGCTAAAGGGAATAAATGCATGTTTTAAGCAACCCTGTGAGTGCCCTGTACGCTTTTTTGGATCCTGACTGTATACATATATATCTCCTTAGGGTCCTTACTCCTCAAAACAGTATATGTATTTATATAAGTTAGTCTATGTTTACATATTGTAATCTTTCACAGATTCACATGCTATCCACCCTCCTCCCCTGAGGAAGCTCACCTTTCTCTCTTTTTTCTGAGTGTATCTCTTACAATAGTGCTTTGAAAATCTGAAGGATTGGAGCTCCTCACAGGGATGTTCTAGAGGGCAGGGAAACCTGATTTGTTGAAACCTATCTTTGGTCTCTTTAAAAAAAAAAAAAAAGACTGAAATGTTAAAAAACCACAGGCTCTGAAAAAGCTCTTCTTTTCCTTATATGACTCGACAAAGTCAGAATAAAAAAGACAGAAATACAAACCCAAGCAGATGTTAAAGTGTAATCTGTATATTTCCTGAAGCAGAATATGATTTTCAATCCATGAAAAGTGTAGATAACTAAGCAGAGCTCAGTAGAGCCTTATAACACGACGTGCTGTAAAAAATCAGAGGGAATGGAGCTCCTCACAGGGTTGTTCTAGAGGGCAGGGCAACCTAATTAGCTGAATACAAATTTGGTCTCTTTTTTTAAAAAGGCTATGATATGTTACAAAACTATAGGGCCTAGGGACTTTCTCGCCTGTTTAACTTTGCATAGCTATTTTAATGTACCCTGGGACTCCCATCTCGACGACAGGGAATGATTCAAACATGTGAATCTATGAAAGATTCCAGTACTGGAGAACTACAGTTACAGGTAAGTAGCTTATTTTCTTATACTTATGTTAAACTTTAACTTGTAGTCTAAAGTTAATCAATGGCATGAGTTATAGTCTCGTCAGTTAAGTAGAACTATGAGTATAACCATTACTGCTGAATTATTATGGTTTTGTGAGGTTAAAACGTCAGCCTAACTATGTCCTCATAACTTTTTGTTTTTCTGTGAATTTCTAATGTTTTTTTTTTAAACGTAAAGTAATATAAACCGCATGTGGCTGTGCACGGAAGGGGTTTGGTGTGTGAGTGGGTGTATTTTTTTCCTCTTGGTTTTGGGATCAGTGGATCTGCTGTGGAGTTACCCGGAGGGCCGCACTGAGCTCCATGGAAGACCCACGGTTCGGCCTCACAAAGAAATTGGGCAATTTTTTGCCCATGTGGACTCCCTCACAAGCCTCTCCATTATGTCCTTGTGCTATTTTTCATCCCCCCCGACCGATGCACCCCTGATCTCCGTACACCCCCCTCTCCACTGCAGGCTGACCGAGAAACATAATTCCTATCAGGTTGCGGCCAGGCAATCGGGGCCTTGCTTTGCCTGTGATTCTGTGTCCCGAGATATTTATTTGTTTCTTTCTTTAATTACTCCAAAACTGCTGAACAGATGCACACCAACTTACAAAAAGCACTCATTCTGACCCAAGATCTAGCTTTCTGCCAAATTCGGTGTGATTCCATTCAGCAGTTTGGGCTGTAGTTGTGTTAAAAAAAATGCAATATCCCCATATGCATTGCATGGGGGAAAAGCATTTTGGGCAGTGGCGGCTCCTCCGCTGTGGCGGAGGAGCATCGCCCACTGCTTTTAAGTAGTGCGTGGCGTACATTTTAGAAATATAAAAGGATAATAACTATGCATTACTATTATTTTATGCTTCCTGCTGCTTTGCAGTCGGGGCTCTTCTGCTCTCGGAGCAGGTCATGAGAAGGTTTCCCACTCAAAAGTGCGCAGTGACATCCCTGCGATACCCCCACCCCTGCGCCCCTCCCCGCCACCCGCAAGCCATTCCGTCTTCCCCTGGTTTTGGGATCCCCCTTGTTCTTGGCTCCTGCTTAACGAATCACCCGAAAACCTTCCGAACAGCAGATGAAGTAACTTCTATACTCGTTTTGAAAATTTCAGGAAGATTCGTCAAATGGCGCAAAGTTATTAGCAAAACAAGAAATGCTTAGTCTATGAGAAAAGTTGGCCCTAACTATAACTACCTACAGGATATTGCCAGTAGGTTATATATATTCCGCAGCACCCGCCACTCCAGAGAGCGGCTACCTTAAGGTGGAAACGAATATATACTGTGTGTGTACACAAGAGTTCACTCAAGTTTTATTTTTCTGTTGTGTTGTAATTATAACAGGTTTGCTTGAAGGATCTGCCGGGTAAAACGGACTAATATAATACTTGTAGTACTGTGTAGGAAGGGTCAGGTGTAGATTTAATATTTGTGTGTGCAGGTAGTAGCACATCTTCAGCGCTATAATGCAGATCTTATAGATGGTTGCAGAATGACTTGAGATTGGACAAAAGAATGCTTTCCAGTTTAGACCAGGGATAAACACTGACTGATATCTATTGTTTGTAATTGTATCTTTTGTTTGATCTTCTGAAAATCTGGCATTAATCCGGTGTTCTTGCATTTATTATGGATAACCCTGGTGTAGAACTAGTTGAACATTAGGAGCAAGGCAGTAAAGCTGGTGATCAGGGAGGCAGCACGATCCTTCTTGATGGATTGAGGATGAATGATGCACTCCTAGTAGAGTAGAGTTGGGTCTTTGAACTATTTTTGCAGGCAGGGGCAAAGAGGTGCACTTGATGTATCAGAAATATTGTTCTAGATCGTGAAAGCATACATTGAGAAATCTTGTGTTTGGGCACCTTCCTTTTTACGTTTCTTGGTTGGAAGTGTGTTGATGTTATATAAGGACAGTAAATAACTCTCCTGAGAGTACACTTATGTTCTTGGTCTGTACGACAGCATATTTTCCTCAGTTACCTGGGACCAGTAACTTTTTCTTCTTGAGCACAAATAAATGTGCTTTAAATGTGATCCTTACCAATACTGAACGATAACCTTAGACTGATTCCGTGATACATGTTTTTGATAAGGATCTCTACTGCAAAGCGCTGCAGATGAATGGCTTCTGTATCATGTGAGATGGTGGCCTTGTTTCTACCCACAGCACCACGGGGAGGGCTGCTAATCTGAGGTAAGAGACTGAGTTTCCATGCCTCCGTGTCGAGGCACTGAATCTTGACTAAGTAGGAACATCAGAGCTCTTCGATTGTAAAAAGAAAAGTTCTGCAACTTCCCTGCGTGAAATTATCCAATGCTCCTGGTTGTTCGAAATGTACAAATGCATATTTTAAAACGTTGAGAATGCCCCCCTATTTACAGTAACAATATGTTTGTGTTGTCTTGTGGACATTATTTCTGAAACCATCCTGAGATAACTTATATCATGCCATTCTTGTGTGTGGTAGAGTATGAGCAGCGCGCTCAAATTGAAGGACTTTGAAATACAACAGATTTCCACAACCGTGAAGCATCTCCAGTTGTTGAAGCAAGAAATGGAAGTGAAATACAACAGATCTTCGAAGGAGAGGGAGCGATTCATTGAGCAGCTACAGACATCTCTTCATGAACGGCACAAAGAACTTGAGGTCTGACTTCTATCCAACATTTGATGTACTATTATCATTAATGTGCTTACTGTGATTGCATCTCCAGACAGCCACTGCTGGTGCTCATTCCCAGACCTTTTGAGGTCAAACATGGACTTGCACCTATGAAAAAAAGTGTGATCTCTGAAAATGTAAATGATTTACAAAAAACGTGCCATTGATGCCTCATAAATGCTCTGTGTCCATAAATTATCCTGCATTCAGAAAACATTGTCCTAAGTGAACAACAGTGTGCTTAAATTGTATTGTGCCACATTATGGACATACTGTGTTTCATAAAGCAAGGTTAACCGGGATCCTTAGGCCCCTGGGTAAATTAGCAATTTTTCTAGAAACAGGGGACCTCAATAGATAAGTTAAACTCCAGCTCATGGATAAAATATGTGTTCCAAAAATAAGTGTTTTAATAAAGCAAATAAAAAAAACAATTTACAAGTAGATAAGTGACTGTGAGGTACAACAAACGTGCTAGGTACTCATGCAAAAGTGACTCAAAAACACAATTAAAGTATCACAATTCAAAATCTATAAGCATCCTGTATATTCAACATAATTATTAAAACAAGTCTGCTTAGTTGGTCAACTGCGTTTCCTTCCACATACATAAAGGGATCCTCATCAGTACTTGAATCAAAGTTTGCTAGAGACGGTGAAGAGTAAAATCCTATCAAAGTATAAATAGTAATCTCAATAAGGGGGATGCGGGTTTATCAAAATATGACTGAGAAGAAACCGCTTGGTCAAATTGGAATGTAGAGCGAGACACCGGGATCTATGAGAGCAATACATGCTTGAATAATACTGTGGCCTGCCCAAAATATCATCGCTCATCCTGGCGGAGCCCCTAGATATGTGATCCAGCGTTAAGCACTGATCAATCACCATTTCACATGGTGAATAACTGATGTTTCTAGAAAACAAAATGTACATGCAACTCAGTTAAAGCACATCCCTGTTCATAATTAAAAACTGCTATGCCCTTATATAGCGCTGTATGTGCATAACATATGAGTGCAATTCAGGCCTTTACCGTTGTACGGTTAAAGATATTTATCCCAAAATGTCCCCAGACTTTAATTTCAGTTAATCCATTGTTCTACTGATTTTCTTTATAAATTATATTTCTTCGGTAGATAAATCCCTGCATTCATTGGATATCTGCCACGTTGTGACATTTATCCATTGCCAGTACTGAGAATTTATTTTCAGCTTTTGGACCAGTATTGCTTTTCCTTTGGTCACCCCGGCAGAAGGGCACTGACAGATGGATCTCGTAATGTAACACATTTTTCTATGACAGAAAAATTGTGCCTGTTACAAGAGGCATTACAGCCAACTCACAAGTGTGCTGGCTACATTTGTTCTGTACACAAGTGTAGCTAATTGCGACATAGGCCAAGCAACCACATGGAAAAGTCAGCATATATTTACCCAGCTTTACTGCCTGTATAGAGAGCTAGCCAGAGTTGCCTGATGGTCAAGCAGTTCTTGACATCCTTATCCAATAACACTAGCTCCGTTACCCACCTACTTCTTCTTATGGACATTATATGTAATGTGTATTGTTTGCAATTCTGATTCAAGCTTGTGAATCTGTTGATGCTAAAGAAGAAGTAAGTGTTCTTAGCATGTGTGGCTGTGGATACCCATGCTCTGCCTACTCCTGCTATCTAGTGATGGGCTTGGATGCTGTAAATTGTTTTTATTTAAGAAGTATTTTCCAGTCTCGAGGTAGTATGTCACTCCACCCTTAGCTGGCAATGTGAATGGGCACCGACTACACTGTGAGATTACTTTTCTCTGACCTTGGGTGTGGTCATGTACTGCCAGGGCTTCAAAACTCGCCCTTGAGAGAAACACATTATCAGTATCTCTATTGGTTTTTCTTGATTTTTGCAAAAGAAGACAGGGTTTCCCAATGACCAGGGCTTCGCTTCCCCACTGCTCATTGACACCAGAGAATGAGGGGCATTCAGATTAAAGGAATGTAGACCCTTCGAAAAGTGCCCTGAGTGTGGCACAAAGTACTCCATGACCCATCCACACAGGGTGTGTTATTTGTATCTTTCTCCACACACAAGAACGCAGAGAGTACCTTCTGTTTAGCTTTTCTCAGCAAGAAAACACCCAGTCAGGAAAAGAACTGAAGTTGGGCATTCATCACAATGTAGCTGCAGTCCATAGATGTTACGGCAGACATCCTACAGACGTGGACCCGCTCGGTACAGACGTAAGTGGAGGTGGACAATATTGAATTGAACAACCTGTCTGCACACCAGCCCAGAGGTAATCCATTTTTGGTTAATATCTGGGATTCAGCAAAAGAAGACAGGGTTTCCCAATGACCAGGGCTTCGCTTCCCCACTATTCATTGACACCAGAGAATGAGGGGCATTCAGATTAAAGGAATGTAGACCCTTCGAAAAGTGCCCTGAGTGTGGCACAAAGTACTCCATGACCCATCCACACAGGGTGTGTTATTTGTATCTTTCTCCACACACAAGAACGCAGAGAGTACCTTCTGTTTAGCTTTTCACAGCAAGAAAACACCCTGTCAGGAAAAGAACTGAAGTTGGGCATACATCACAATTTAGCTGCAGTCCATAGATGTTACGGCAGACATCCTACAGACGTGGACCCGCTCGGTACAGATGAAGTGGAGGTGGACAATATTGAATTGAACAACCTGTCTGCACACCAGCCCAGAGGTAATCAACTTTGGCACCTCAGAGCCAGAAGAACAGGTGAAAGAAGACACCTCATTCTCCTCTGCTTGCCCTCGAATGAAGTTCACTGTGAGCTCTGAGATCATTATATGCGTCCAAAGTTGTGCACAATTCTGCAGACCAAGAAGACTATTTTTTTGAGATTGCTTTGGTCTACATGGAAAAATACATGCAAGATTTCTGAACCTTTCTCCTCAGATGAAGTCATCAGCGCGATTGATGCGTTGAATGGCTCCACTGCCCCTGGCCTTGATGGCTTTACGGTTGATTTTCATCAAATGTAAAAAGATATATTGGTCCCTCATCTTCTCGAGGTTTATAATGAATCACTGGAACGGAAGCAACTTCCTCCCATTCTTTGAGATGCAGTGATTGTTTTACTGCCCAAACCCGGCAAAGACCCTTTGTTATGCGGGTCTTATAGGCCGTTGTCATTACTAAACTTAGACTACAAAATGTTTGCAAAAATGATTGCACTGCGACTCGCCCTACTATTGGACAAGATAATATCCCCAGTTCAATCTGTTTTTGTGCCCTATAGATCTACTTCCCTGAATTTATGCACGCTGTTTGCTGTAAAACATCAAATTAACCAGGCGGTTCCAGCTGCAGCAGTCCTGTTAGACACGGAGAAAGCCTTTGACTCCTTAGAGTGACCCTTTTTACTATTTACAATGTGCAGACTGGGCATGCCCAAGGGGTTCGTTGAGCTCACGGCCCTCCTATACTCTGCTCCCACTGCCAGGATTCGCATACATGACACACAATCTCTCTCCTTCACTTTATCTCGAGGCACTCAACAGGGCTGCCCCCTATCGCCACTCCTGTTCATACTGGCAATGGATCCACTTGTCAGACAGTTTCAGGAACGCCATCTGCAGAGAGGGCTCCAATTCAACACAGGGCCCCTTCTGGTGTCATTATACGCAGATGACATTATTCTCTATGTGCGTGACCCACAGACTAACTTGGATCCGTCAGAGAGATTATTCGATTTAGCAGATTCTCTGGCCTCTGGATAAACTGGCACAAGTCAGTGATATTTCCCCTTACTGCAAGCACCAAGAGATGGGAATGCGAGTTTCCACTTGCCAGGGGTAAGGATTCAGTGAAATACTTGGGGATTAATATCCATTTGGACACCTCCGAAATTATTAAACTAAATTATGGCAAGTCTGTACACTCACTTGAAATGCAGGTTGACAGATGGCTATGACTTCCACTCTCAATTGCAGAACGTGTAGCACTGATTAAAATGATTCTCCTCCCCAAATTCCTATCTATTTCACCTTCTCCCTATCCCACTAACGAATAGGTTCTTCAAGACATTACAAACCCACCTCATCTGACTGACTTGGGGAGGTAAACAATCTAGGGTCCGCTGGGAGGTAATGACACTGCTTATCATAGGGCAGGGTTTGGAGTTCCTCATTTTGAGCTATACTATTTAGAGGCACAATGCAGCTATGCACATTCCTGGTTCCACTCGGATGCCAGGATCCTGTACCTATGGCCAGAAGCAGATTTGGTCCTACCCGACACACTTAATGCTGTACTACCTCAGGGCTTCCTGCGAAACCCGAAGGACATCTAAATGGTCTCCACTACCAGTTGGCCTGGCAGAAACTGATTAGGGTCTCCCGATTCCCAATAACCGCTGGATATCGATCACAGGGGAAAAGATAGTGCAATGTACGCTTTCCAAGTATAATTTTCACTCGGTTGGGGACTTGTACATTGGAGGGGACATATTTTCTGTTTCGGAAGGGGATAGGTTTACAGATGCTTCATTCATGGACAAATTTGTTCTTAACCATTTGCAGTCCGCATTGAGAGCAACTGTTCCTGGATTCCCTTTAGAACCTGCACCGTTCACTCCCCACTCTGCTGTTCTAGATAGCTCGGTGGGTGAGGGGGAGAACAACACTTAGTCTCCAAGATGTAAAGGGCATGTGCAGACACAATTACCATAAATTATGCTAAAATAAGGGCTTCCTGGGAAGAGGATCTGGGGCATTCCATCACGGATGATCAATGGGCAGCATGCTGCGGCCAGACTAAGATTGATATCCCTAAACAGTCGGCACGAATTGTTTCATTTTAAATTCCTGCGTATAACATACATTACCCCTGAGATGACACACAGACTTGACTCAATCAGATCCCACTGTTGCTTGAAGTGCAAATCCCCACATGCGGATTTTGCCTATCTTTCCTGGAACTGTGGCAAAAATTAAACTTTCTGGGCCGCAATTTTCCAAACACTTGGGGAAATGAGAGAGTTAGACATTGAGCCTAGCCCTGAGGTGGCATTGCTGGGGAATATGGCAAACATCCCAAAGGCAGTCTGGAAATTTACCGCCATAGGGTTACTTCTGGCTAAGAGGGAAATTGCAATTAAATGGGGGCGAAAATCTGCCCAACACTAAAAGGTTGACTAGATAGTCTTGCGTATTGCAACTATGATCTATACTCCACCATGCTTCCTAGAACGTCCCGCCCTAGGGATATTTGATGCCCGTTCAAACACTATACGGCAGCAGTGCAGGTACAACCTGCCTCTCAGCTGGAACGTGGACATGTGCCAACTGGGATAGACTGAGCAAATAGCACATCATATCCTGGGCACCGAAATGTTATTATTAATCATGTCTAAAATCATTTCTCTTATGTAAACTTATCCAGGTTGTATGGGACATTGGCAGGAGGGAGTGTCGCTCGTAGAATTGCAGATTTGAAAGGTCATTTTGAGCTGACTGGAGTGATGTCTAGGATTATGTGTGGCTGGCGGGCAGCATCTTTTTTGCTGTATGCAGCATTGCCATGATATAAATGTACTGTTCTCTTCCAGGGGATACTCATCAATAGTCATACATACTGAATAGTCCCGCCCACGTGCGTCCCCGGAGCAATAGCCAATAATATGCATATATCTACATATATATATATATAAAAAACACATTAAAAAAAAAAATATATATATATATCTATATATATATATATATATATATCTATATATATATCTATATATATATATATATCCTTCAAAGATGCCCCTGCATTAAGAGACGCACTCCTCCAGCCACGGATTTTCACAAAATCATTTATTTACATGGGAGCAGGCAATACCCTTCCAGTGTCATTCTGTTCTTCTGCCTGACGCGTTTCAGAGCCTTCGTGCTCTTTCCTCAGAGGCATTTTTTTCTGCAGCACTGTTCAGAGTTCCCACAGTCCCCTGCGCCTTTTGAAATAATTACCTGGCCTCGGGTGTGCCTCATTTCATCAACTGATTTTCATTAGGTGCACGCTGGGACATGTAGTTCGTTTTTGAATTCATTATTACCTTCAAGTAGGTTTGTGTGCAGAAAAACATTCCAAGAACCAATTCCAGCCCTCCAGTGGGCCCCAGACTGGTATGTCCTGTTCCTTCATTTAGTAAATGGCTGCGCCGTCACATAATCCTTTAAGACCTCCATGAGCCTCCAGGCTCCCATCATGCACCACAGGTGACAGTTAGGTCAGTTCTTTTTTCCGGCTCCTTCTGTGAGGATCCTGGAGCATTGAGCTCGCCAGTTTGTGATATTTTATCACTTTATTCTGGTATTTCTCTATTTTTTTCGTCTTTACTCGACGTCTTTAGTCATTGTTTGACTAATTCAACAATTTTTTCCTGGTTTTTGACTATTTTTCCAGTCATAATGCCGGCCTTGTTTGTTAAGTGTCCGGCCTGTGGTAAGAAAATGGCCAAGTCAGACCCTCATTCGGTCTGTGTAGCATGTTTACCATCTTCTCGCAAGCCAGAACTCTGCTACAACTGCAGTAAGTTGTCTAACTGAAGTCTCAAGAGCAGGCTTCAGTCCCTGTATGACAGAGGAGAAACTGTAAGTGGAAGAGAAGATGTTCATTCCAAGAGGCCTTCTTCGCAGCACAAAGCGTGCAAAGACAAAGGGAAGAAGAGAAAACATCAGTCCCCTACTGCATCGAGGGACAGATCTTCTTCTAAGGTACCTCTGTGTTCAAAATCGGCATAGAAATCACCATCGCAGTCACCGTCGACGTCGAGGAATCCTTCGCCGTCGAAGAAGATCACGCCGTCTAAGCAAGGTGAGAAGAGACATGAGCGTAGACGATCCAGGTCTGGCTCGCCTACGACTGCAAGAGGGCGGGACTCGACGTCGTCTCATCGACGTCGACGGTCGCCGCCGCGAGGCTCGGAACATAAGTCAAGGTCGCCGTTGAGAGGTGCCATGACGTCGACGTCGAACCGGCCAGCAGAGGTTTCGACGTCGAAGAGCCCAATCCAGGTGGCGTCGAGGCACACGACGTCAAGGAATCCATCGCCGTTGAGGCGCATGACGTCGACGCCTAAGAGACCATCGCCGTCGAGGAAATCGCCGCCGAGGAAATCGACACCGAGGAAATCGCCGCCCTGGAAATCGACGCTGAGGAAATCGACGCCGACGAGGAGATCGCCGTTGAGGAGATCGTCGTCGAGGAGGTCGTCGTCGGCGTCTCCTGCACCTAAGGAGCCTAGGACGGTGTCTAAAGAACGGTCTACGGCTCACACTGTGTCTTCTGGGAGTTCCTCTTCCTCCTCTGAACTACAGATTGTGAAAGTCTCTCCAGAGCCCTCGAGAGCACCTTCACCTGTTTAGCCGGCAACTAATATCTCGCCGCGCTGGCTGGGGGAGATTAGAGACTGGAAGATAAGGAAAATAAATCTTCCAAGATCTAATTCCAAATCTCCTGTGTCTGCAAGACCTGCTTCAAGATCAAGATCTCCTCAAAGACAGTCTGTGCACTCTCCGAGAAGACGTGAGCGTACTCCTCCGAGAAAGTCTCCATCAGTGAGGAGGCGGTCTTCACCTTCGCCTAGATCATCACGCCGCCATTCTTCGAAAAGGTGCGATACTAGATCCTCTACAAGATCTACAAATTCGAAAAGGGGCAATTCGCCAACACTGTCATCAACTCCTCCAAGTAGGATTTCACTGATTGATGACGTGATTACATTTAATGAGGTTCTCTGTCGTGGAGCAGCTAAACTTAATATCGAAATGCCGGTCTCTACCACCAAGACGACGGTCATTTTCGAGACTTTGCACCAAAAGCTAACGTCAAGGCCCTTACTTCCTCTGGTGCCAGGTCTGTTGGAGCCAGCGGAACACAAGTTCTTAACTCCAGCAGCATTGGGAGCCATTCCTTCTCGGATCGCTAAGAAATATAAAGCACCGGACAATGATCCGTTCTTTCTGAGGGCTGAGCCAAAACCGGATTCTCTAATTGTCTCAGCAGCACGTAAGAACCAAAAAGGAGCGGCGTCATCTTCTGTGCCGCCGGATAAAGACAGTAAGGCTATGGACTCAGTAGGAAACAGAATGTGTGCCACCTCTGCTTCCTACATGAAAGTCGCCAGCGCTTCAGCTTTGCTGGGTCGCTATGACCGTGCCCTATGGGACTCCATGTCTCGTTTCGCAGAGAAGCTTCCAAAAGAAGACAAACACGATTTTCTGGAGATCTTACATGAAGGTGGGCTAGTAGCTAACCAGGTGATTAGTGCAGCCGCTGATGCTTCTGACTTGTCTACGCATGGTTACGCGCATGGACTCTGCGCCAGGCGCTCCGCTTGGTTGAGGCTCACGGGTCTTAAGCCTGAGACCCAACACTGAATTCTTAACTCAGGACATAGGTACCCCAGAGGCCTCTCATGGGCTGAAGCATGTATTATGCCACCGACGAGAGGCCATGCATAGTGGAACTACAGGTCTGTTACTGCAACCTGAGTAAAATGGTGCGTGCACCACTTACTTTAGATATAGGTGCACTATATGTATAGGTCACTACACTTAAAACTTATAAGTCACCCCTAAAGCAGGCCTGCTCAATCCTGAAGGCAGAGTGCTGGGTTTTTAGTGAGAGGGTGCCTCCCTGCAGCCTTCAGAGACCATTCTCCCGAGTTGTCTGTGACTCAGCCGGACATATAGGTAGAGGTGCATTATAACCTCGCGGTAAATGCTGTCTCAAACGGCTGCATAGAAACATATTGTGTTTGGTATCAAACACCTTGGAATCGTATACCTTTCACACCGGTAACTGGTGTGAAAGATATGTTCTCATCCAGGGAAACTCATCAATAGTCATAATCTATGAATAATCCCCGCCTATGTGCGGGATCCCGGAGCATATAGAAAATACATATAAATATATATGTATATATATGTGAAAACATATATTTGTAGCCTAAAACATTTCCCAACTGGCAAAATTGCCGCAAAATTACATAAATTAGCATACACACAGTAGTACTCTCCCAACCCCTAAGGAAGAAAGAGAGAGCAGTAAACATTTACATACAACAATCCTTTATTGCCATATGAAAAACCTGTAATTGCAGGCATTTGCCAGTAGGCTGCAGTAGAGTATAAAGCAACAAAGAAAACGGACACCTTGCCTTTAAGGCATTAGTGTAGGGGTACCGTGCCTTTAAGACCTGAAAGCGACCCCCCTGCTCCCATGGTGCACCACAGGTGGCAGTTGGGTCAGTTCTTTTTTCCGGCTCCTTCTGTGAGGATCCTGGAGCTTGAGCTCTTTAGTTTTTAATTGAAATTGTGAGTTTGAGAGATTTTTCTCACAAAATTTGACATCTTCTGGCTTATTAAGGCTTCTAAATTGATTTTTTGTGGTAACCCACAAGAATTTCCTGTCAGAAGGCCTCCTTTGTTCCGGAAATGTCCTTCTTGTGACAAGAAGATGGCTCTGGCTGACCCACACACAGTGTGTATTGTGTGCCTTTTATCTGCACACAACCCTGACCTGTGCCACCACTGTCAAAACATTTCTAGACGGACTCTTTATGACAGGGAGAGAATTCGATTTTATGCCATGCTGGAGAAAGACAAAAGTCACCAGGTGGGTGCTCCTGCAGTCCCCAGGTCTTCCTCTGCAAGCAAGCATGACCAAAAATGGCGTTGTTCCGCTTCTCCTGCCCCCAGAAAGAGGAAGGAAGGTCGAAGAACTCCGTTGAGGTCGCCGTCTAAGAGGTCCAGATCACCATCACAACGTCTAAGATCTCCACCGCAGTCAAGAAAGTCGGCGTCGAGACGCCACACTTCGGACTCGAAGTCTGTGGCTGCTACCATCTCTAAGTCTCCGTTGACGTCGAGGCTTCCGTCGACGTCGAGACACTCTCCGCCGCCTCCGAGGGAGTCAGCGTCGAGAGCTAAGACGGCTTTCAGGTCGCCGCCGGCTGGCGGGTGGCCGTCGAGACGGTCTTCCAGATCCCACCATTCGACGTCAAGGAGGTAGACGTCGAGGCGACGCCAGTAAAGGTCGCCGTCGACACGACGTCGAAGAAGGCCAACGTCGAGGGTCGGCGTCGACACAACGTCATGGAGGCTGCCCATCTGACCGACGTAGAGGAATATCGACGTTGAAGTCACCGGCTCGACGTCGAGGTTCGCAGTCGAGCCCCTCACGTCGTGGGCGATCGACGTCGAGAGCATCAAGACCCAGCTCTACGCCATTGGTCACACAGACGTCTTCGACGTCGAAATTTTTAGCGTCGAGGGATCAGGTGATGGTCGTGGTGGAGTCCCCTGGTTTCAGGTGACAAATCATCCTCTCCCAGATTAAAGATTGTGGAGATCTACCCGGAACGTTCCCCCAGATCTGCAGACAGATCAGCGCAGCTTGGTACCTCATCGTCCTCAGGGGGCTGTCTCTGGCGGTCATAGTAGTCCGGACTCTGATTACTCCCGCACATACTCTCCATCTACTGCAAGAACACAGGCCAGACCGTCTAGGTCTCCTCGGAGGCCCCGGGTTTCACCCAGACCAAGATCTCCGGCCAGATCACGTTCTCCAGTGCGGCCAAAAACACCTATCAGTCCAAGACCTTCTCCTAGACCAAGATCTCCGTCAAGGCATCGCTCTAGGTCCAGGGTCCGTCACAGCAGGCATCGTGACAGGCCCCATAAGAGGCGGCGCACAAGTATCGAGGCATGTGGGCAGCTGAATTCATATCTGTGCATAGATCGCCGCCTAGTGTTGGGTCCGGATGATCGCACATTGTTGTCCTGGAAGAGTCTTCGAAGTATCACGAGATAGGTGGCTCCTCCCCTGGACTACAGTGCGCATGGGCATCGACTCAATCCTCAGATTGTTTTTTTCCACCATTGGGTTAGGATGCATATTGGTTCACTCAAGTCGGAATCAATATAAAAGTTTCTTAAGGCCAAAAGGCCTTTAGTTTTTTCGTCGGTATTGTCTTGCGTTCGGTGCCCAGTTATGTTCCAGCTCAGTTCCCGAGCCGAATATCCAGAAGAGCCGCGTGCTTTTCGACGCTGAAGGCCCGGTCGACGCCAAAGGCCTTATCGACGACCCATCATGGAACGGAGCCCGTTCAAAAGATGTCCCGTGTGCATCTCCAAATATCCCCACATCGACGTCCACCCGGTGTGCAACAAGTGTCTGTCGCCGGATCATGATGAAGCCAGCTGCATGGCTTGTTCTGGTTTTCGATCCAAGAAGATGCTTCTGCATCGAGGCGCTGCGCGCAAGGAAGCCCAGCAGACTGCACCGGAGCCAGTGGACATCTTCGATGCCGGGGATGATGAAGGAGCAGAGCGGGAGGTTCGAGAGAACCTGTCGGATCCTGCGTCGGAGGTCAACTCCAGCTACAACGCTGATGTTGAGATGCTCGATGCGGAAGACGTCGTCGACGAAGTAGGAGACGACGATGGGGCCTTTGGGGCCTTGGAAGATAGCTCGAGCGAGGAGCTATGCCCACAAACTGACACTGGGGCCAAAACGCTTCATAAGGCTCAGGTCGAGGGATCGCCACTAGGCCTTACCCAAGATCTTCCATTAAGTTCTACGGCCCCGCCTTCGGGCTCGGCTTCGGACATGTCTAAGGAGCCGCAAACAGCGAAATCGAAACCGAAAGTGAAAGCTCCGGTATCGACGCAACCAAAAGCACTTGTGACTGCATCGAAACCGAAAGTGCGTATTGCTTTGGTCGGCTCGAAGTCCTCGGACCTGTCGGCACCGACTAAGCAGAAGAGCTTTATCGACCCGAAGAGACCGCTGAAGGGCGTCGAGACGAAGTCTAGCACGCCAAAGGCAAAGGTCAAGGCAGTCGACCCGAACAAGTCGGCGCCGAAGACAGTCGACACCGACAAAGGACTCGGTGCTCAGAAGGTTCTCGAGCCTCCGCGTCGGTCGGGCAAGGCCAAAAGCGGTACAACCCCCGAGCCCACGCCTGGTGGTGCCTCAAAGGATTCCGTCGAGTCGACGCAGCCGTCCGCCTCCTTCTCGAAGCAGGTGGCAGACTACCTAAAGCGCATCAAGGACAAGGCTTCGGCTGTCGGGACTAAGGATCCTCCACCTTCGAAGCCTGCCGATAAACCTCAACACACGTCGGCGCCCATCCACTTCACGCTGCCACCGAAAGTGGTGCCGAAGGCTTTCGTCCCTAAAATGGCCGTCGACGTGCCCAAGAAGGTGTCCACGGTGCCGAAGCCGACAACTGTGGTCCCGGCCGCAAAGCATCGACAATCCTCGTTGGAAGAGCAACAGGAACAGTTTATCGATGCCGAGACAGGCAGACTTTCTCTTTATAAATGAAAGATCGCCCCGGAACAGCCAATGGAGTTCTATAAAATACCACTAAAAAAGAAGGATTCTACCACAACACCTGTTCTTGTAGAACATGTATCTCCACGTGGCCATGATGTCTCGCCCAATTATACAGATGTGGACACTGGGGAAGGTGATAATGACGAATACAGCTATCCTCTGGACACTGATCCAGATGATACAAATGAACCCTGGGCAGATGCTGCTGACCCAGGTGATCCACACACTGCCCCAGACACATGTGTATGCTGTGAAAACGTCGCCTACTGAGGATTCAGCAGCGTTTAATGCCCTCATTGAAAGGGCAGCCAAGAATCATGACGTCCAGCTCCATGCTGACCCCATTGAAGTAGACTTTCTTTTTGACACCTTTTCCACCTCAGAGAGGACTGTCAAAACTCTGCCTATGTTGAAGGGTGTCTTGAAGCATGCTGGGGAAATATTTAAGGCGCCTAAAAGAGCCAGGGTGATAAACCCCAGGATTGAAAAAAAGTACAAACCGGCGCCTGGTGACCCTACTTACATTAAGGGACAGTTGCCGTTGGACTCTCTTGTTGTTTCTAATGCCCGGAAGAGGGCTAATTCGCAAACAGGTGATGCTCCTCCCCAGATAAGGAATCTAAGGTGTTCGAGGCATCAGGGAAAAGGGTAGCAGCTCAAGCGGCCAATATCTGGCGCATTTCAAACACTCAGGCACTCTTAGCCAGGTATGACGGGGCCCATTACGACACACTTGAGACCCTGTTACAGCACCTACCAGATGAATATAAGGAGGCGGCTGAGATGCTCATCCAGGAAGGGAAGCTCATATCAAATGCTTCTATCAAATGTGCACTGGACGCAGCAGACACCGCGACCAGAGCTGTTAACACTAGTGTCATGTTGAGACGACATGCCTGGCTCAGAATCTCCGGGTTCAAGCCAGAGATACAGACCACCATTCTAAATCAGACAGTAAACCCTGATCATCTATTTGGCCCAGAGGTGGACACCACCTTGGAGAAAATCAAGAAAGACACTGAGACTGCAAAGTCTATGGGGGCTCTACAGTCGCAGCAGTTCAGGGGTGGTTCTTTTCGTCGCTCAAGCAATAGAGGTGTTTCCAGAGGCCAGCTGTCCCAGAACACACAGTACTATAAAGGTGGCGCGCAAACAACATACACCAAACAAAGTAGAGGTGGTTATCGTGGAAACAGCGCCAAAATCAGAGGTCGTGGAAACAACAACTCCAGGTCTTCCGCCACTAACAAACAGTGACGCCTTGTCACTGCCCCGACCATACAACACCTGTCGGGGGGAGACTTCAACAGTTCCTGCCAGTCTGGAAGTCCATCACCACAGACAGGTGGGTGACGCAGCTTATCCAGTACGTTTATTGCCTGGAGTTAACATCCACTCCACCCAACATACCCCCAAGACACCGTCCTATGTCCACAGAGCATTTGCACTTATTGCAGCAGGAGGTACTCGTCATGCTGCAAAAAGGAGCAATCGAGCTCGTACCTGTGGAAGAAAGAGGCACAGGAGTTTACTCACTGTACTTCTTGATACCAAAAAAGGACGGGTCCCTCAGACCCATACTGGACCTCAGACCCCTCAATCAGTACATTCTGTCGGAGCACTTTCACATGCTATCACTGCAGCAAGTCCTACCGTTGCTCAGTCAGGGAGATTTTCTCGCAACATTAGATCTGAAGGATGCGTATTTTCATATTCCGCTTCACCCGTCACACAAAAAATACCTCAGGTTCACCATCCAAAATCAACATTACCAGTTCAAGGTCCTACCTTTCGGAGTCACCACAGCACCCAGGGTGTTTACAAAGTGCCTGCCGACAGTGGCGGCACACCTACGGAGACAGAACATTCAAGTCTACCCTTATCTGGACGACTGGCTAATCCAGGCAAAGTCGGCCCAGCAGTGTGCCGCCCACATGTCCCACACCATTCACCTTCTTCACGATCTGGGATTCTCACTGAATTACCCAAAGTCCTACCTGCAACGATAAACACTCTGGCAGCCAAAGCACAGCCAAATTCAGTGAGGATCAGCAGCATTCAATCGCTGATATAGAAATTCAGACCTCAACACTCGCTTCAGGCACGAGTGTTCATGCAGTTGATAGGCATGATGGCCTCCTGCATCTTCATAGTCCCGCACGCGAGACTACATATGCGTCCGATGCAGGAGTGCTTAGCTCATCAGTGGAATCAGGCTCACGGACAGTTGAAAGACCTAGTGTTGGTAACCGGTCGTGCATACAACTCTCTGCATTGGTGGAATCCATAAAACCTTTGCAAGGGACGACCGTTCCAGGAGCCTGTGCCACAGATCATTCTGACGACGGACGCATCTCTCCAGGGTTGGGGAGCTCATGTACTCCACTACACTGTGCAGGGACTATGGACAACGCAGCAGAAAAAGACGCACATCAACGTTCTAGAACTATCTTCATGGCGCTGAAAGCATTCAAAGTACATCTGTGCAACAAGGTCGTGTTGATCCGGATGGACAACATGGCGGCCATGTACTACATCCAGAAGCAGGGAGGTACACACTCTCCACAGTTGTCTCATCTGGCTCAGAGCATGTGGAAGTGGGCCATTCAAAGAAATATCTTCCTCATGGCGGAACACCTCCCGGGCAAGGACAATCAGATGGCGGACCTGCTCAGCAGGTACAGCCACCAAATGCACGAGTGGGAGATACATCCATCAGTACTCCACCCGTACTTCCAAAGGTGGGGTCATCCAGAGATGGACCTGTTCGCCACAAAGGAAAACGCCAAATGCCGAAGCTTTGCCGCCAGGTTTCCACACTCACAGTCGCAGGGCAATGCGATATGGATGAACAAATTTGCGTACGCTTTTCCCCCAGCACCTCTAATACCGCTGGTGGCACGCAAGCTGAAGCAACACTCGATGACTCTCATCCTGGTTGCTCCGACGTGGGCACGCCAACCATGGTACACCAAGTTTCTGGAACTATCCGTGGTACCGCATCAAAGGTTGTGCCTCACACCCAGGCTTTTGACGCAGAGCCATGGCGACATTCAGCATCCAGATCCGCAACAGCTCAACCTGGCAATCTGGCTCCTGAGGTCTTAGAGTTTGGCTACCTCAATTTACCTCCTGACTGTATGGACATAATCAGGGAGGCAAGGAAGCCCACCACCAGAGCATGCTATGCGGCGAAATTGAAGCGGTTTGTCATTTATTGTGCAGACCACAACATCAACCCGTTAGACACATCTATTTAAAACATCATTCGTTATCTCTTACATCTGTACAAATGTAATCTGGCCTATGCTTCCATTCGTATACATTTATCCGCAATGGCGGCTTATCTCCAAAACAGGCAGCATCCCTCCCTTTTCAGGGTGCCTGCCATCAAAGCCTTTCTGGAAGGACTCAAACGAGTCATTCCTCCACGGACCCCACCAGCTCCCGAATGGAACCTAAATGTGGTCCTCACAAGACTGATGGGTCCACCTTTCAAGCCACTGCATTCATGCAAGATTCAGTTCTTGACATGGAAAGTGGCTTTCCTAATAGCGATTACGTCGCTACGATGAGTTAGTGAACTCCAGGCGCTAACTATCCAAGAGCCATTCATACAGATTCATTCCAACAGGGTGGTGCTTCGCACTAACCCTAAGTTCCTTCCTAAGGTGGTTTCACAGTTCCTTATCAACCAGACTATAGAACTACCTGTGTTCTTCCAAAATCCTGAGCCAGTTGCGGAGAGAATGCTCCACACGCTTGACGTCAAGAGCCTTGATGTACTACATTGATAGGACCAAAGATTTTTGGAAGACGAAACAACTATTTGTTGCCTTTTCGCCACAACACAAAGGCAACCGCATTTCCAAGGCTGGTATAGCCAGGTGGATCGTTAAGTGTATTCATATCTGCTATCAGAAAGCCAAGCGCACTCTAACGATTCCCCCGCGGGCCCACTCCACCCGGAAGTTGGGGGCCTCCATGGCTTTCCTTGGAAATATTCCTTTAGAAGACATATGTAGAGCAGCCACATGGTCTACCACACACACGTTTACAAAACACTACTGTGTAGATGTGCACTCCAAACAGCAGACAGCTGTAGGGCAGGCTGTTCTAAAAACACTTTTCCAAACTGCTGCAGCTGGCACAGGCGGCCGCTGTTAATGGAGGGACTGCTATGTATTCTATGCACAGATATGAATTCAGCAGCCCACATGCCTCGAACCGAATATGCTACTTACCAGTATGCATCTGTTCTTGGCATGTAGGGCTGCTGACATTCATATCGCCCGCCACTCCCCGGCGCCTGTAGCGGCTGCAGCACTCACAAATACTTCTAGCATGGTCATCATTCACAAAGTTTCACTCCATCTTTGCCACAATGGCTAAAAACAATCTGAGGATGGAGTCGATGCCCATGCGCACTGTAGTCCAGGGGAGGAGCCACCTATCTCGTGATACTTCGAAGACTCTTCCAGGACAACAATGTGCGATCATCCGGACCCAACACTAGGCGGCGATCTATGCACAGATATGAATGTCAGCAGCCCTACATGCCAAGAACAGATGCATACTGGTAAGTAGCATATTCGATCTTTATCGTGGTCATCTAACACTAGGTCGTCTTTCCGAGATTACTCTCCGACCTTCTCTTCGACGCCTCCTTCACGAGTCTCTCCAATTGATGATATCGCGACTTTCTCAGATGTTCTGGGCAGGGGAGCAAAAAAGCTCAACATTACCCTGCTTACACCAGTGGTACCCACTTCTGTGATTTTTGATACCCTTCATCATCGCACAGCACCCAGATCTCTGCTGCCCCTGGTTCCCGGCCCTCTAGAACCGGCTATGGCTACTTTCCTCACACCGACGGTGGTAGGATCTGTTCCATCTCGGATAGCCAAGAAGTACAAGGCCCCGGCAGAGGATCCCTTGTGTTCGAGGCATGTGGGCTGCTGAATTCATATCTGTGCATAGATCGCCACCTAGTGTTGGGTCCGGATGATTGCACATTGTTGTCCTGGAAGAGTCTTCGAAGTATCACGAGATAGGTGGCTCCTCCCCTGGACTACAGTGTGCATGGGCATCGCCTCCATCCCCAGATTGTTTTTTTCCGCCATTGGGTTCGGATGTGTTTCGGTTCCCTCTGTCGGAACCGATAGTTGTTCAACTTCAACTCGAGACCAAAAGGTCTTTAGGCTGGGCGTCGGTATAGTTGCGTACGGTTTTCTTTCTGACTCTCAGCTCCGATCTCTTGCTGCCCTTCCACGTGCTTTCGGCGCGGACGTGCCTACACTACACTCTTGCTATGGAGCGAACTCCATTTAAGAAGTGCCCGGTGTGTAACTCTAAATATTCACACCTCGACGTGCACCCTGTGTACAATACCTGCTTGTCACCGGATCACCGCGAAGACACCTGCATGGCGTGTTCGAAATTCCGGAGCAAGAAGACTTTAAAGATTCGTCGAGCCAATAGGCTCCAGGCTCAGTTATCGGCTACGGCGCCCCCACCAGATGACATTTTCCAAGAATCTGTCGAGGGAGAGGACGACGTGCAAGGTTCGGACTCTAATCCCGCATCCGAGGGAGAGACCTACGACGCGGGTGCGGAGAACTTTGACGAAGTCACCGACGAGGTAGGGGACGACGATCAGGCTTTTGCCACGATGGGTGATAGCTCGGAGGAGGAGCATCCCCAACCTGACTCTGGGGTTATTCCCCTTCATACGACCCAGGTCGAGGGATCGCCTTCGGGCCTTACCCAAGATCTAACTAGGAGTCCTACGTCCCCGCCTCCGGGCCCGGTCACGGACATTTATGAACCATCACTTACGTCGAAGAAAACGAAAGTGAAGCCAACTGGTCACGCATCCTCGGATGCGAAACCGAAAGTGAAAGTTGCGCTGGTGAAGAAGGTTCTGGAGGCGTCAACTTTCAAGAAGACCAAAATGGCCGACTTGAAGAGCCACGCCAAAATGGCCGACCGAAGCCCTCGGGGTCGACGCCGAAGGCAAAGTCCTCCGACGCGGCTGCGTCGGCGCCGAAAGGGGTCGCGGACCAGAAGACGGCTCCGAAGAAGCGTCAGGGCGAAGACGCGCATAGGCATGGGGCGTCGGCCCCGAAGAATGTGCCTGCCGGCGATCAGGCTCTCGACGATGTGGGGTCGCTCGAGCCGGTCCAGCCCTCTCCGGCCTGGACGAAGAAGGTAGCGGAATCCTTGCAGCGGATTCGAAAGGCCAGTGTTGTTCCCGCTCAGGACACCAGTACGCCTAAGCTCACGCCTAAGCCTGCGAGGGAGCAAACGCCTATCCGTTTCACCCTACCGCCCAAGTCGGCGCCGAAGGCCTTCGCGCCGAAACAGGGCGGACCCTCGAAGGAGGCATTAACGCCGAAGGCTGCCTTGGCGGTGTCGAAGCTTCGTCTCCAGTCGCTTGCGGAAGAAGAACGTCGTGCGGTAATCATCGACGCCAACACCGGGAAACTGTCGCTCCTCAAGCGGAAGATCACGACGGAGCCGGCGTTGGAACCTTTTAAGATCCCTCTCAAAAACAAAAGGGACTCTGAGGACTCTTCGGCTTTGGTGGAACCTGTGTCCCCACAAACCCTAGGACTCTCGCCGACGCATTCAGCCGCAGCCGATGCGGACGAGGAAGATGCCGAGTACGACTATCCGGCGTACTCGGATCCGGAGGAGGAGCACGTTCCGTGGTCCGCCGGAGGCGACACGGAGGACCCGCAGTCGGGTCAGGACACTCAACTTTTTGCGGCCAAAACGTCCCCGACTGAGGACTCGGCGGCCTTCAATGCTCTGATAGAGAGAGCTGCTGCTAACCACGACGTCGAGCTGCACTCGGACCCCGTGAATGTGGACTTCTTATTCGACACCTTCTCGGTAGCCGAAAAGTCAGTCAAAACGCTACCGATGCTTAAGGGGGTGCTTAAACATGCAAAGGAGGTTTTCAAGGAGCCCACCCGAGCGCGTGTGGTCAACCCTCGCATCGACAGGAAATATAAGGCAGCGCCCACAGATCCTACATATTTATTTATTTATTTATTTATTGTGACTTATATAGCGCCCTATCAAGGGACACTTGCCATTGGACTCCCTGGTTGTTTCCAACGCTCGGAAGAGGGCGAACTCTCAAACTACTGGTGACGCTCCTCCCCCAGACAAAGAGTCCAAGATCTTTGAGGCCTCAGGCAAACGGATTGCTGCACAAGCAGCTAATATCTGGAGAATATCTAACACCCAAGCCTTACTTGCACGTTATGATAGGGCCCATTATGACACATTAGAGGCCATACTGCAACACTTGCCTGACCAATACAAGGAGGCAGGAGAGATGCTGATTCAGGAGGGTAAACTCATTACGAATGCATCCATCAAATGTGCACTGGATGTGGCAGACACAGCCTCCAGGGCTATCAATACCAGTGTGCTGCTTAGACGCCATGCCTGGCTTAGAATTTCGGGGTTCAAACCCGACATCCAAACTACGATACTGAATCAAACAGTGAATCCTGACCACCTGTTTGGCCCTGAGGTGGATGCCACACTGGAAAAAATGAAAAAAGATACGGAAACTGCCAAGTCAATGGGGGCTTTACAAAGTCAGCAGTTTCGGAGTGGTTCCTTTCGCCGCTCAAACTCCAGAGGCACCTCAAGGGGACAGGCATCCCAGTCCACACAATATTACAAGAGTAACACCCAAGCCTCGTATAACAACAAGGGTAGAGGTGGTTACAGAGGCAATAATGTCAAGGGCAGGGGACGTGGAAACAATAGCTCCAGGTCCACCACCACCAACAAACAGTGACGTCTTGTCACTGCCCCCCGACCATACAACACCGGTCGGGGGGAGACTCCAGCAGTTCCTGCCGGCGTGGAAGTCCATCACCAAGGACAGGTGGGTGAGGTCTATTATCCAGTACGGGTACTGTCTAGAGCTTACGTCCATTCCACCGGACATACCCCCAAGGAGCCGTCCTATGTCAGGCGAGCACTTGACCTTGTTGCAGCAAGAAGTTCTAGTCATGCTGCAAAAAGGGGCGATAGAGCTCGTTCCATTGCAAGAGCGGGGAACAGGGGTTTACTCCCTGTATTTTCTGATTCCCAAAAAGGACGGATCCCTCAGACCGATCCTGGACCTCAGGCCCCTGAACTGGTACATCCTCTCGGAGCACTTCCATATGCTCACGTTGCAGCAGGTGCTTCCCCTGCTTCAACAGGGGGACTTCCTGGCTACGTTGGATCTGAAAGATGCCTATTTTCATATCCCCCTGCATCCTTCCCACAGGAAGTATCTCAGATTCACCATCTTAGACCAGCATTACCAGTTCAGGGTTCTGCCGTTCGGGGTCACCACGGCACCGAGAGTGTTTACCAAGTGCCTAGCGACTGTGGCCGCGCATCTCCGTCGCCAGCACGTCCACGTCTTTCCCTACCTGGACGACTGGCTCATTCAAGCAAGAACCGAACACCAGTGCGTCGACCACGTGTCACGCACCATTCATCTCCTGCACGATCTGGGATTCTCTCTGAACTACCCAAAGTCCCATCTCCAGCCCGCCCACGTGCGACAGTATCTGGGCGCGACAATAGACACTTTGGCAGCCACTGCGCAGCCGAATTCAGTGAGAATCGCCAGTATCCAGGCGCTGATCCAACGATTCAGACCCCAACACCCGCTTCCAGCGAAGGTGTTCATGCAGTTGATAGGCATGATGGCCTCCTGCATCTCCATTGTCCCGCACGCGAGACTACATATGCGTCCGCTTCAGGAGTGCCTTGCACGTCAGTGGACTCAGGCTCATGGGCAACTGACAGACCTAGTGTTGGTGAGCGGTCGGGCATACAACTCTCTGCATTGGTGGAATCCACACAACCTTTGCAAGGGCCGACCATTCCAAGAGCCTGTCCCACAGATTATCCTGACGACGGACGCCTCTCTCCAGGGATGGGGAGCGCATGTACTCCATTACACTGTGCAGGGCCTATGGACACTACAGCAAAGGAAGATGCACATCAATGTGTTGGAACTGATGGCAATCTTCATGGCCTTGAAGGCGTTCAAAGTACATCTGTGCAACAAGGTCGTGTTGATCCGGACGGACAACATGACGGCCATGTACTACATTCAGAAGCAGGGAGGCACACACTCTCCACAGCTGTCTCATCTGGCTCAGAGCATGTGGAAGTGGGCCATTCAGAGGAACATCTTCCTCATGGCAGAGCATCTCCCGGGCAAGGACAATCAAATGGCGGATCTGCTCAGCAGGCACAGCCATCAGATGCACGAGTGGGAGATACATCCATCAGTACTCCAACCGTACTTCCAAAGGTGGGGTCATCCAGAGATAGACCTGTTCGCCACAAAGGAGAACGCAAAATGCCAAAGCTTCGCCGCCAGATTCCCACACCCCCAATCACAGGGCAATGCGATGTGGATGAACTGGTCAGGCAGATTTGCGTACGCTTTTCCCCCAGCACCTCTGATACCGCTGGTGGCACGGAAGCTCAGGCAGCACTCGATGACTCTCATCCTGGTTGCTCCAACGTGGGCTCGCCAACCATGGTACACCACGTTTCTAGAACTGTCCGT
The DNA here is from genome assembly GCF_964263255.1 of Lissotriton vulgaris. Taxonomy (NCBI): domain Eukaryota; kingdom Metazoa; phylum Chordata; class Amphibia; order Caudata; family Salamandridae; genus Lissotriton; species Lissotriton vulgaris. The sequence continues at coordinate 1,193,035,853 of NC_141685.1, forward strand.
GGTGCCGCATCAAAGGCTTCATCTCACTCCCAGCCTTCTGACGCAGAGCCATGGCGACATTCAGCACCCAGATCCGCAACAGCTCAACCTGGCGATCTGGCTCCTGAAGTCCTAGAGTTTGGCTACCTCAATCTTCCTCCCGATTGCATGAACATCATTCGGGAGGCAAGGAAGCCCACTACCAGAGCTTGTTATGCGGCTAAATGGAAGAGGTTTGTCATCTACTGTGCTAACCACTATATTGACCCCCTAGATGCATCCATTCAAAACATCATTTGCTATCTTTTCCACCTGTATCAATGTAATCTGGCATACTCTTCCATCCGCATTCACCTGTCTGCTATGGCAGCATACCTCCAGAATAGGCAACACCTGTCACTCTTCAAGGTCCCTGCTATCAAGGCCTTTCTGGAAGGACTCAAAAGGGTCATTCCACCAAGGACCCCACCAGCTCCAGAATGGAACCTCAATGTGGTTCTTACGAGGCTGATGGGTCCTCCCTTTGAGCCACTGCACTCTTGTGAGCTTCAGTTTCTGACTTGGAAGGTTGCGTTCTTAGTAGCAATTACATCGCTACGGAGGGTTAGCGAGCTGCAGGCGCTCACCATCCAGGAACCTTTCTTCCAGGTACATGCTAACAGGGTGGTGCTCCGCACTAACCCTAAATTCCTACCCAAAGTGGTATCCCAATTCCACTTAAACCAGACAATTGAATTGCCGGTGTTTTTCCAAAACCCAGAGACGCTGGCGGAGCGCATGCTCCACACCCTTGATGTTAAAAGGGCTTTGATGTATTATGTAGACAGGACAAAAGATTTTCGCAAAACCAAGCAGCTTTTTGTTGCTTTTGCCACTCACCACAAGGGAAACGCTATCTCTAAAGCAGGGATTGCTAGATGGATAGTAAAATGCATTCAGATCTGTTACGCTAAGGCTAAGCGCACTCTCACTATCCCACCGAGGGCCCACTCCACCAGGAAGTTGGGGGCCTCAATGGCTTTCCTAGGTAACATTCCCTTAGAAGATATCTGTAGAGCAGCCACATGGTCTACCACACATACTTTCACTAAACACTACTGTGTAGACGTGCATTCCAAACAGCAGGCAGCTGTTGGTCAGGCTGTTCTAAAAACGCTTTTTCAGACTGCTGCAGCTGGCACAGGCGGCCGCCGTTAATGGAGGGACTGCTATGTATTCTATGCACAGATATGAATTCAGCAGCCCACATGCCTCGAACTGCAAATGCTACTTACCAGTATGCATCTGTTCTTGGCATGTAGGGCTGCTGACATTCATATCGCCCACCCTCCTCCCCGGCGCCTGTAGCAGCTGCAGAATTCATTCATATACATACATATGCTCATAGCATGGTCATCACTCACATTCTTCACTCCATCTCTGCCAATGGCTAAAAACAATCTGGGGATGGAGGCGATGCCCATGCGCACTGTAGTCCAGGGGAGGAGCCACCTATCTCGTGATACTTCGAAGACTCTTCCAGGACAACAATGTGCAATCATCCGGACCCAACACTAGGTGGCGATCTATGCACAGATATGAATGTCAGCAGCCCTACATGCCAAGAACAGATGCATACTGGTAAGTAGCATTTGCATCCTCAGATCTGATCCTCCTGCGGACTCTATAATTGTGGCGGCTGCCATGAAGTCCCATTCGGGCACTACCTCCTCCTCAGTGGCACCTGAAAAAGACAGCAAACTCATGGACTCTTTTGGCAGAAAGGTATCAACACCTCTTCATATATGAAGGTAGCTAGTGCCTCTGCCTTACGGAAGGCATGACGGGTCCCTCTGGGACTCCCTGGCTCGCTTTACAGAAAAGCTTCCTAAGGAAGATGGACAGGACTGTGTTGAAATTATACAGGAAGGAGGGCTCGTAGCCAATCAGGTCATCAGCACCACAGTAGAGTCCTCTGACCTTGCGGCCCATGGCTAATCACATGGAATTTGCTCCCGTCGTTCGGCCTGGCTCCGCCTGACAGGGCTCAAGCCGGATGCCCAGAAAAAGATATTGAACCTCCCCTTCAATGGTACTTCTCTTTTTGGGACACATGCGGACGACGAAATGTCCAAAATGAAAGCGGAAATGGACACTGTCAAAGCTGTGGGCTTAGAAAAGCGCAAGGAATTTAAAAAGTGTTTTCGCCAGGGAGACAGGAGGTCGTTTCAACAGTAGGTTCAAACCCCTCAGTGGACATCCCAGTCTCAGCAGAAAACGCAGTTCCAACAGCGACGTCCTGGCAGAGGCAACAATAACAAACAGCAGTCTGCCTCCAAGCAGCCTCCCAAGCACTGAGCCGTTGCTTCCTCCACGTCTGTTCGCCGCTCCGGTGGGAGGGAGTGTTTCTCATCACCTGGCAGAGTGGAGATCCATAACAAAGGACAGATGGGTGCTGAATATTGTGCAGCATGGTTACTGATTGAGGTTCAAATCCCCCCCTCCGCAAGTCTTCCTACAGGCAAAGCACCTTCCCCGATTCCACAGTCAACTGCTGCAAGACGAAGTTTCTGTCCTCCTCAAAAAGATGGCCATAGAGGAGGTTCCCCCCATGCAAAGAAATCAAGGAGTACACTCCCGGTATTTTTTGGTTCAAAAAAGAGGAACAGACCAAGAATACAGGCCCATTTTGGATCTACAGCTGCTGAACAAATTCATCCAGGAAGAAAAGTTCATTCATGCTCGCCCTGCACCAGATCTTCCCGCATCTCCATCAGGGAGACTGGATGTGTGCCATCGACCTGCAGGACGCTGACTTCCACATACCAGTGTCAGTAAAGCACCGAAAATTTCTAAGGTTTCAGATCGGACGCCATCACTACCAGTATCGAGTGCTTCCGTTTGGCCTGAAATCTGCAACTCGGACATTCTCCAAGTGCATGGCGGTAGTGGCTGCTTTTCTCCGCAAATGAAAGATCTTAGTCTATCCATATCTAGACGATTGTCTGCTGAAAAGCTCCACTCCGACTCTGCTTCAGACCCATCTGTCGTTCTGCCTCAAAATGATGGACTCGTTGGGTCTTCAGGTCAATCTAAAGAAGTCAGTACTCCATCCGTCCCAACGGATTCACTACCTGGGCGCTGACGGGTCGCCTTCTACTGGACACTCACGCCCCCACAGCCAGAAAAGTGTCCTCTCTCCTGGGGTCGATGGCCTTGTGCATCTACATTGTGCCCAATGCTCGCTTTCACATGAGGCCTCTGCAGCAAGCCCTCGAGGACCAATGGTCTCAGAGATCGGGTCACTGGGAAGACCATGTCTTGCTTCCTCAAGAAGCCAGGGACTCAATAAGATGGTGTTTGAAACGCACCAATCTCCCCTGGGGGGTTCCATTCCATCGTCCTCCTCCATCTCAGTCACTTGTCACGGATGCCTCCCTTCAAGGCTGGGTTGCTCACATGGACCAGCTCAGAGTTCAAGGCCTCTGGTTCAAAGTAGAGCTAGGCTACCATATCAACTTCCTGGAGCTTCGAGCAGTTCATCTGGCTCTCAAGTCTCTTTACCCTTCTCTGCACACCAGCTACCTCCAGATTCAGACGGACAACACGACAACTATGTTCTATTTGAACAAGCAGGGAGGCATGAGGTCAAGAGTATTATCTCTGGAAGCACAAGCCATTTGGCACTGGCAAGGGGCCTTTCCATCGTGGCAGTTCATCTACCAGGTCTTCAAAACGTCCAAGCAGACTGCCTAAGCAGAGTCTTCATAGAAGCGCACGATTGGGTGCTCAACGAGGAAGTACCCCAGGAGGTTTTTCTGCGCTGGGGCGTACCGGACATAGACCTGTTCGCAGACGCGGCCAATGCAAAATGCCCCGTCTTCGTGTCCAGGTTCCCCCAACAGGGATCACAGGGGAACGGACTTTCGATCAGCTGGTCGCAGACATTACTCTACGCCTTTCCTCCCCTGCCTCTGATCCCGGCGGTGTTCCAGAAATTCTACAGGACCAACACCAGGATGATCCTGATAGCGCCAGAGTGGCCACTAAGCAAACCCCCCTCAGTTTCTGTGGGAAGACTCTGAGGGGAAGGAGGGCCTGCTAAGATAAAGACTTTAGGCCCGATGTAGGTAAATCTCATTTACTGACTCTAGAATACAGAATTTTACCGATTCGGTATTCTAGAGTCGGTAAATGAGATGTAGGAAATAATTCGATAATTTTAACCGAATCGGTATGATTCGGTAATTACCGAATCAGTATTTACCGATTCAGTAATTGCCATTGATTCCTATGGGCCTGGAGGCCCATAGGAATCAATGTAATTTACCGAATCGGTAAATACCGATTCGGTAAAATTACCGAATTGTCAAGGGGGGCAGGGTGTCACTTTGACACCCTGTTGCACCCCTGATTCTGGCTTGTGTGCAATGTGACACACATACATGCCCTTAGGGCATGTCTGTGTGCCACATGGCACAGGTGTACATGCACAGATGTGCATGTACACTGGAATTCGTTATTTACCATGAAATATTATTTTGTGAAAAATAACGAATTCTTAAGGGGCTGTGGCACTGTTTTCAGTGCCACCTACATCTAGATTTACCGATTCGGTATTTTACAGAATCGGTAAATTTACCGAATCAGTAAATTTACTGATTCTGTAGCTGTTAAGGCCCCCTACATATCTAAAACCAAATACCGGTCGGTAACTGCTGAAATCTGCCGTTACCGACCGGTATTTGGTGTCCTACATCTGGCCCCTTTGTCTGATGTGGACATGTCAGCCCGATTTGGTAAAATAGCCTCCGACTCCCTGGAGCCTATTCTATCCTGGCTGGACCGCATAGAGGAGCAGCTTGGCCAATTGTTGTTGGCACCGGGGAACATGGCGAAGCAAAGAGGTTCCAAACAAAAGATGCTCTTTGGGTAAAGGCCCAACAGAGAGAGGAGAAAATTCTACCCTTGGTGCTCACAAGGGTGGGTGGTGAGCACTATAGGGACCCATAGCGATAGGCGTAGAGGCCAATATATTAGACCCTCACCGGGATAGGGTTAACTGCATTGATCCTGAAATAGTGACGCTAACTCAGGCAAGTGGTCAAGAGAGGAGGGTCAACAGAGAACATGGGGAACAACGGGAACCTAATCCCTGAGCTCTGATAGGTATTGTAGAAGGAGCACATGGAACATGAAAAGGCCCAATATGGACAATGAGTCACCCAGGCATAACGATAATATCATTGTAAACCTCCCCCCCCCCCCCCGTAGTGTACCCCTTTAACGATGGTCCTGATAGGGGTCCCACATGCTTCACCAGGTCACCGGGAAAGCTGTCAGAGCCTCATCAACAAATCTGCTCATTGGCGAAATCCCAATATAATGGCAAGTCGGGTGAGCTGGTTGGGGAAAACACAAAAAGATAGAGAAGGCGAATGTCTGGTCCTGAATTTTAACAATGAGCGGTGGGTAGACTTCCATCCCTACATCGTCTTAGAGACTCCTTTTTGGAGCAGATACAGGCCTGTTCATTTGGGATTCTTTTATCAACACCATCAAGGAGGCACTATGCCTTGCCCGCGACTTCAGAATAGAAATCCCCCCCTTCAGCCCCCCACATGGTTCCATTCCAACTGCTTTGGGGCATTGTCTGGTTTAACAGAAATTGATTGACTACCTTTGGACCTAGATAGCCCACGCAAGAGGGGTAATCAGGGAAACCCATCTTCCAGTGGACAGAACAGAAGGGAACAGGCTGGGGACAAATTACTTGGATCATCACATACATAAACCACCTGAGACCCTTATTAACAATGAGGAGATGAAGACTGGGGACGATCCAACTAGCCCCTCTAGTTCACATAATTTAGGAAGGGTGGGGGGGCCGGCTTAAACTTGGAGATTGTTAGTTACAGGGAGGATCCACGTATATGGCCGCACAAAACCCGTCTGTTTTGAATTTTCTCCTGGAACATTGCAGGCATTCGCTCGAAATTAGAGGACGAAATGTGGTTAAACTATGTAAACGCTTTTGACATTATCTGTATCCAGGAAACATGGTCCAGGGAGAATATTGAATTAGATTACAACTGTTCCCTCAATGTTCATGCAATCGCCTCACCAGCAGGAAGAGCTAAAGGAGGACTGGCGACATTGATCTTTCTCAAATACGGATCTATCAGTGCAAAGACTGTCATAGATTCACCTTGGTACCAACTGATTTAGATTTTTAATTTGTTTCAGGTCAAGACCCTTTTAATTAATTGGTACTACAACGTTTCTGACCCAAATAGATGTGACATCATTGCAAATCTTAAGGAGGAAATAGAAAGGATCGCAGGGAAGTGGCAGCCCCTGTGTATCTATTGGGTGGGGGGGATTTCAATTGCTCCTTATGTCGGCATAGCTCAGACAGAGTATATGGGTTAATGGACACAGAGGGTCAACCACTGATGCATTTTATACATACTCCACAGGGAGACGCTTTAAATAATATTATTATTGTGAATGATTTGCTTTTTGTTGGCACCTTGGTCAGTAGCCCAGCAACCCAATATCCCACCTATATGGGCAGAGGCAGGGAAAGCGTTGTTGACTTCATGTTAATATTTAAAAAATCCGCCTTCCTGGTGGACAGTTTTGAAGTGGAGGCCAACAATGTCAGCCATCACAATCTCCTTACTGCCTCTCCACACGTAACTGCCCAGAAGGTGGAAGGCGATGGTCGCCTCCTCCAGCCTAACCCAAATCAAGGGGTGAGAATGAAATGGAGCAAGATAAATCCTCCCCAATTTGAGGAGAGTATTGTTAAAGCAAACTTAAGCTCCATCTTGAAATGCTTAGATCATGATTCCCCCCGGAGATGGTTACACAGGGATTCCAGGGAATCTGCAGGGACGTGACCAGAAAATTGACGAACCCAATTGTAATAAGGGAAACTAGGGGGACCAAATGATTCAATGCTAAGTGCACAAGGGCCCAAAAGGACTTAAAGAAGGCACTACACACAAACCCTTGAGATAAAACCTTAATCAAGAGCGCAAGGCAGGTTTACAAGACCGTAGTTGCTCAGAGGAAGAATCAACTAAGGAAGCTCGCTTGGGCAGACTTAGAGCGAGCAAGCGCACTCAAAGACTTTAGGAGTTTTCGGGAGGTAATGAACTGCCCATTATTCTCAAAGGATTCAATAGGAATGGTCTTACTAATACCAGGGAAAGTGTGGGAATCGCACCATACAAATATATTTAGCACGAATGGCATTGTTGATCAGGAAATGAGTCGCGACTTCCCATTAAATTCAGCTACTGCACACCATTTGAGCTCTTCCCTGCCAGTGAGTGAGGTTGAGGATGCCCTTATGAAAGTTATACACCTTAAAGCCACAGGGCCTGATGGGGTACCCCTTGATTTATTTAAAAGCAATATAATACTCTGGGCACCCCTCCTGACAAACGTCTTTAGAGTGGGAACCCCTTTTGACAAACGTCTTTAGAGCGGCAATAATTGGCCCTATCGCTGCATCATGGAAAGAGTCCTAGTGGTACCCGTGTACAAAAAGGGAAATAAGGAAGACCCGACCTGTTATAGGCCCATTTCGTTAATTGACACTATAGTAAAGGTGCTGGGAAGGGTCATTTTAGCACGTCTTGAGACTTAGGCAGATTCAACTGGGCTAATGTCTCAAACTCAATATGGTTTTAGAAGAGGCATGGGGACAAATGAACAGTGCCTCAACTTGGCCCTGATTATGGGTAAGTACATGAAGGCAAGGAAGGGTTCAATCCACCTTGCCTTCATGGACTTGTCCAGCGCCTTCGACACGGCCAACAGGGGGAAATTGTGGTCCATGATGGGGAAAATGGGTTTCGAGGAAACTCTCATTACCCTCCTGCATAGGTTGAATGCGTCCACTATGGTAGCCATACGATTTGGAGTACATCAGGGGTGTATACTGGCCCGCTTTCTCTTCCTCGTATATACAAATGGCCTAGAATCAGCCCTGATAGATCTAAAATGAGACTTCCCGAAAATTGGAGGAAATCCGGTCCCGCTGTTGTCTTATGGGGACAACAGTTTTAATGGCCTTAACTGCAAATAGTTTACAGAAGTCTCTGAATGCTTTTACTGATTTTATCTTTATACTTAGAAGTACATTTTACTAAATCTTATATTATGGTTTGTGGTCCAAGTCATACTAAATCTAGGAAATGTATTGTAAAGGGTAAGACGATTGACAAGGTCTCCAACTTTACTTACCTGGGGAATGTTTTCAATAATAAACTGAACTGGGACCCTCTTATTACATGTAGACAACTGCAAACACTAGAAAACAAGTTTTTAAAAAGAGTGTTGATCCCAAAAAGTGCCTCTACAGCATTTTGTCACTCTGAGGTAGAGATGGATTTTATTGCAGATTGGATTAATATTGCCCCACTGATACTCTGGGCTAAAGTCTGGCTGTCAGGAGACTTAAAGCTCACATGGGAAATGTTTAAGGATTGCATGACGCTGGATAATGCCGAGGCTATCCCAAGGCTTCATTATGTGACATGAAAATTCAATGAAATAGGCCTAGGGCATTATTATATTAATCCTGCCATCATCGATTTAAATATGAAACTGATTATAAAAGATGCATGTTTTGTGGAGCTTGATAATCGCCGGTGGCAATCAGGGCTGCATCCTCAGTTAGATCCGCCTCTTTTGCAACAACAATTTTACCTGTCCTTTACCACGAATGCGCAGTTCAGATTTTTATTGACTAAGCTTCAGCTTTGCACATTGCACTTTTTAGTTGCCTTTCCTAAACAGGCTGGATGGTGCAATAACCTCACCCCCTGCCCTTGTGATAGTTCAGCAAAGCACCCTGCACTTTACTCAATTCTGCACAGTCTACAAAGTGCCATGGGCATGGTTCCTTATTCCACTTTTAAGAGAAACTCACCCCCGTAACTACAAGGAGGGTTTTAAACTCCTACGCTCCTTGTCCACTGAAGTTATTTGTACTGCACTATTACATTTTATTAGAGTTGCATTTTTAATAAGGAAACGCTACGAAATGTAAATGAAATGGGTGCTTTCCTTTTTAGAAACTTGAATTTTAAACTTTTTATAAACTGTTGAGTATCTGAGTCAAGTGACATTATTGCATAAATTCGACATGTAAATTGTATTCATTTTTAATGTATGTAATACTTTTTTGGTCCTTTTTTGAACCGAGTAAAGTTATTCCTGACTTGACCGGTTCACAGAGGTGCCCTCACAAACCTCAAGGACCTCATTGTGGCATAGTAAGCCTACTCAAAAGAAACTTTTCAGCCTGTGAATAATCACAACTCTGCTCAGAAAAGTTTTCCTTACAGGTATTGTCTCACAAGGTAAAAAGTAATTGTATATTTCTCAGTTCTTCTGCTGCGGTCTATAAATGAACGTAAATTACATGATGTACGGTAATATTCATGAGCTAACAGTAGCATGTGCATTGGGTTTTGTTTAAGCAGGTTGCATTAGAAAACCGGGCTTGGACTTCGGAAGACGGATCTTTCAAGTACAGAGAGTGTGAAAAGTTTTCCCTAAAAGACACGGGATTGGAAGACTTTGCGGGAGAGAATGATGGGCCTTCGCTCAACCAGACCGATGAATTGGGCCGCCTCCGGGCCCTTCTGGAGCAAAAGGAAGAGATTATCACGGTGAGGATTGCTCCCTTCTTTTTTACGATTCCATGTGGCAGGCTACAATGAAAATTATGGACAAAGACTATGTACAAACCATTCCAATTTAATTTTCACCTACTCTATGGCTAGGTAATATACTATTCTAACTCAATTTCTCACATTATTGCAGTCATATTATTGCTGTTGTGTTCAGGTGAATTTTAGAATGCTTTGGGAATATATTTATGTACGGACAGTATTTTATCAGCCATATTTTTGGGTCTTTGCAGTCCCTATTTTTTTCAGTGTGTTTTCTCTTCATACCTCCTTCTGTATCTGTATGAAGCAAAACACGATTTGATTGTCAACTACTGTATCATCTAAAAAGCGAAACATGTAGTGCAAGACAAAAAGTTTTCATTTCTAAAGTTGCATGTGGTGAAAATGCGCGTGCATGTGGTATCTAATGGTGTGCGCCCCAGGGTTTAAATATTAAAGAATCGAGGAGACTAGTAGGTGAAGTAGGGCAAATATTTTGATGGTAAATTGTTTTGACTGTTATAAATGTGCACTATACACAGAACCAATATTACTTTTTTTTAGGTACATCGAGTATATTATTGGCTGAGAGGGAAGTCCATGGTGCCTGAGAGATAGATATAATATATAGCCCAGAGTCGCAGGCTGAAAGGTGCATCACATCTTGATGTTCATATGGCATCCCGAGGACAGATATTGACGTTTTTATGTACTTTTTCAGCCATTGGTCTCTTTAGCTCAGAATTACAAAATATTCTTATCATATGAGACAAGAAGTTAAAAGGGCAGTAGGGCATGTACAAAAATGTAAATCAAAATAGAGGCAAGGGGCAGTACAATTTGTAACATGCTCAGTTATACAGGCATAGTGTATGCAATTATTAAAATAATTTTGTGGAACAGGAGATCTCAGTTCTTCGTTAATATTCAAATTTGCTAGAAATAAGGAATATAACTCAGTAAATTGTACAACAAATGTAGCTTACTTACAGACTTACTCTAGGAACATGGCATGTAGCTGAGCAAAATCTTCCAATTACCTGCAGTCAGTACAGCATAACTCTAGAACACTCACAATGTGAGCCAAAAGGGATTATAAACAGGTTGGCGCCCCATATGCAAAAGAGGAAGGGAAATAATTCTCAAAATTCATAATGGGCAAGTGGATTACAAATAATACACAAGGTCAGATGGATTAAAGGGAATAGAGAATTGTCCTAAGGGGTGAGTCATAACATGAATGCATCTTCATAACTCAATACTTATCAAGGGTTATGCAGATCTGTAGAGATCATTCAAGGTGCCAGCAAAACCATGAGGCGAAGACCAGTAGAAAAGAAGAGTTTGTGTTTTCCATAAACGTGGTTTAAGGAATGCGAACTGTGCATGTTAACAGGAATGGACTTCTACAGAGCACCAGGTTGTGCAGCAGAAGAGCATCCCCCAGTCTGAGATCTTTATCTGTTAACTGTAACTTGTAGCAGTTTTCCCTTGAAGTGCAAATGGCGTGTTTGGTTATATAGTTTTTAGTGACATGTTGCACCACAACAGGGTTTGCAACGCTCAAACAGCATTGTATAAAATACAATGCCATTTTATGTTGTGGGGAGCAGTCAGTTGACGCTGCGTGTTCAGCAGCAAGAAACTATCACTGCAATTTTTTTTCTTCTGTTGGAGTGACAATATAATTCCCAAAGTTTAAAGTTTTGTCTGTTTGTTTTTTCATTTTTCAAAAAACACCCACAAATTTCACAAAATTGTTTAAAAAACACAAAAAAATAAAAACAAAAAAGAAGAAAAAAACAGTTCTCATCAAAACTACCTTATTTGGTTAAAAAAGAGAAATAACTGCATGCTAATATCTGGGTGATTGCTTGAGTACATATGTAGAGCATGATTGATTCTAAGAGTGCATGGGTAGTGACAGGGAGATGGCTGGACTGCATGAGTAATGCACAGGTAATTGTAGGTCTGCATGTGTTAGTGCCTGGGTCACTGTATGACTACATGGGTACTAAGTGGATTATTAGAGTACTGCAAGGAGAGTGTACTGAGAGTGACAGTGGAAAGTTGTGGTGCAGCAGCCAGGGCAGTTGTCTTCGGAGCGCAGGGTTCATGGTTCGATCGGCAGCTCAGCACCATGTGACTCTGGGCAATAGCTCACTTAATTTCCACAACGGCCCCTAGTGCATTGAGACCCGTAAAGGTGAGGAGTTCACACTTTACAAATACGGATTTATTGCTGAACTGCATGGGTACTACCTGGGTAATTGGAGGAGTGAATCAGTAGTGTGTAGGTGGTTAGAGGACTGCATGGATAGTACACATGTGATTGTAGCATTGCATGTGTTAGTGCCTGGGTCATTGCATGAGTACATGTATAGTGACTGGATACTTAGAGTACTGCAAGGAGAGTGCATGGTGAATTTATAAGTGCTTGGCTTTTGGCAGAGGGATTGGCTAAGGACATAGGAGTGGTTGGGAATTGGATGAATGGAGAGTTAGTAATAGGGAGATTTCTAAACTGTATAGTTAGCACTCAAAGGAATGTAAAAGTGCATGAGTTAGTGCCTGGGTAATTGCATGAGTACAATGGTACTGACTGAAAGATTAGAGTACTGCAAGGTGAGTACATGGTGAATTTATAAGTGCTTGGATATTGGCGGAGTGATTGGATTAGTACATGGTAGTGGCTGAGTGACTGGAGGACTGCATGAGGAGTGACAGGGTGATTGCTGGACTACGTGGGTACTACCTCGAGAATTGGAGGAGTGAATGAGAAATATGTAAGTGGTTAAAGGACTGCATGGGTAGTCCATAGGGGATTGCAGCAGTACGTGTGTTTGTGACTGGGTCATTGCATGAGTACATGGGTACTGAGTGGATAATTAGAGTAGTACAAGGAGAGTGTGTAGTAAATGTATTAGTGTTTGGGTATTAGCAGAGTGTTTCGATTAGTACATGGTACTGGTTGCGTGACTGGAGGAGTGAACAGGGACTGACAAGGTGTTTGCTGATCTGCATGGGTAGTATCGGGGGAATTCAAGGACCGAATGAGAAGTGTGTAGGTGGTCAGAGGACTGCATGAGTAGTACACAAGGATTGTACCAGTGTATGTGTTAGTTCCTGGTTCATTCAATGAGTACATGAGTAGTGACTGCAAGATTAGAGTAGTGCGTGGAAAGTGGGTGGTGAATCTATAAGTGGTTCGGTTTTGGCGCAGTAATTGGTTACGGACATAGGACTGCCTTGGTGATTGGACGAGTGTATACGAAGTACCAGGGAGATTACTGAACTGCATAGGTAGTCTTCAAAGGATTGCAGCACTGCATGTGTTAGTAACTGGGTCATTGCATGAGTACATGGGTACTGACTGGATGATTAGAGTACTGCAAGGAGAGAGCCTGAGTGAATTGAAGTGCTTGGGTATTGGCAGAGGGATTGGATTAGTACATGGCACTGGCTGGGTGACTAGAGGAGTGCATCGGGAATGACAGGGTGATTGCTGGACTGCATGGATACTACCTGAGGAATTTGAGATGTGAATGAGCAGTGTCTAGATGGTTAGAGGACTGTATGGATAGTGCAGAGGTGAATGCATGCAGTAGTGTATGGATAGGATTTGGGTTACTTAATCTTACCTTTACAATAGTAGATATGAAAGTCTTTGAAACACTTTTTGCAGTTGTTTATTATTATGTACATTTTAAAAACTTTCAAACGTTAGAATTTTGGTCTGTAAAAGAGAAAACAAACTGTTATAACATATAATAATATAGTTTAAACTACACAACATAATTTTACCATTATATAAGATATTCAGTTTGCCTTTTTTGCTGTTCTCAGAATCTATTGAATTTCACCATAGACAGTAATTTCAATATTGCTCATCATGTAACAGCGGGCAAAAAAATACAATCAATAAGATTGTTAAAAAAAAAACATATCTGTGTCCAAAATATTTACAACAAAGTCAACTATGTGTTCACATTTCCAAAAATAAACATCCTCAATAACATTGCATATAATACAAATATCAAATATATGAAATGCTTCTTTCGAAGACAATTTTCTAAATACAATATCAAAGAACAGAAACGATAATTGAATCAGCAATTCTTCATATCTTCCCTATAGTCTAAATTATGTTCTTTAAAACATTTGCATTGAGGATAGACAAAATACACTTGTTAATTCATATCAATGTCTTCCCACTAGGCCGAATGATATTCCTGAAATCCTTTGCATTGAAATTATTATCCAAAATAATGTAATTAATTCATATTGACATCTTCCCAAAAGGACGAATGATGTTCTCAGAACTTTGGCTTTAAAAATATTAGGTATGAATTTGGATTGTGGCAGTGATTGATAAGGACATGGGACTGGCTAAGTAATTGGAGGAGTGCATAGGTAGTTACAGGGAGATTAGTCAACTGTATAGATAGCACTGAAACGATTGTAGAAGTGCATGTGTTAGTGCCTGGGTAATTGCATGAGTACATGGGTACAGACTGGATGATTAGAGTACTGCAAGGAGAGCGCATGGTGAATTTCTAACTGTTTGTGTTGTGGCGGAGAGATTGGATTAGTACATGGTAGAGGCTGGGGGATTGGAGGGGTGCACAGGGAGTGACAGTGTGATTTCTGGACTGCATGGGTACTACCTAGGTAATTGGAGGAGTGAATCAATAGTTGGTTGCAGGACTACATGGATAGTGAACATGTGATTGTAGCATTGCATGTGTTAATGCCTGAGTCATTGCATGACTGCAAGGATAGTGACAGGATACTTACAGTGCTGCAAGGAGAGTGCACGCTGAATATATGAATGCTTGGATTGTGGCTGAGTGATTGGATAAGGACATGAGACTGGCTGAGTAATTGGAGGAGAGCATAGCTAGTAACAGGGAGATTACTAAACTGTATTCTTAGCACTCAAAGGATTGTAGAAGTGCACGAGTTAGTGCCTGGGTAATTGCATGAGTACATGGGTATTGACTGAATAATTAGAGTGCTGCAACAAGAGTGCACTGTAAATTTATAAGTACTTATGTTTTGGCAGAGTGATTGGATAAGGACATTGGACTGGCTGGGTAAATGGAGGAGAGCATAGCTAGGAACAGGGAGATTACTAAACTTTGTAGGTAGCACTTAAAGGATTGTAGAAGTGCAGAAAGTGCCTAGGTAATTGCAGGAGTACATGGGTACTGACTGGTGGATTAGAGTACTGCAAGGAGAGTGCATAGTGAATTTCTTACTGCTTATGTTTTGGCAGAGTGATTGGATTAGTACATGGTACTGGCTCGGTGATTGGAGGAGTGCATTGAGAGGGACAGTGTGATTGCTAGACTGCATGGGTACTCCCTGGGTAATTGGAGGAGTGAATCAGTGGTTGGTTACAGGACTGCATGGATAGTGCACATGTGATTGTAGCATTGCATGTGTTAATGCCTGGACCATTGCATGAGTACATGGATAGCGACAGGATACTTACAGTGCTGGAAGGAGAGTACATGGTGAATTTATGAATGTTTGGATTGTAGCAGTAATTAGATAAGGACATGGGACTGGCTGGGTAATTGGAGGAGAGCATAGCTAGTAACAGAGAGATTACTGAACCTAATAGGTAGCACTTAAAGGATTGTAGAAGTGCATGAGATAGTGCCTGGGTAATTGCACAAGTACATGGTTACTGTCTGGATAATTAGAGTACTGCAAGGAGAGTGCATGATGAATTTCTAACTGCTTATGTTTTGGTGGAGTGATTTGATTAGTACATGGTAGGGGATGGGGGATTGGAGGAGTGCACAGGGAGTTACAATGTGATAGACTGCATGGGTACTACCTGGGTAATTGGAGGAGTGAATCAATAGTTGGTTACAGGACTGCATGGATAGTGCACATGTGATTGTATCACTGCATGTGTAAGTGCCTGGGTCATTGCATGAGTACATGGATAGTGACAGCATACTTAGAGTGCTGCAAGTAGAGTGCATGGTGAATTTATAAGTGCTTAGGTTTTGTCAGAGTGATTGGATAAGGACAAGGCAGACTGATTAAAAGAGTCCACAGGGAGTGACAGGAGGATTGCTGGACTGCATGTGTAGTGCTCTGGAGATGTTACGACTGCATGAGTTAGTGCATGAGCCATTGCATGAATGCAAGGGTAGTGCTGGCATACTAACTGAGTGATTGCACAATATAGAATCAGGAAACCATTTCTCATGTACTTATAAAATCACATATTCTCTACCTTTGCACTCCTGTAATCAGCCAGGCACCTCTCAATAATTCAGTACATATACATGCAACTTTATAAATACAATCTGGACACATTCATGAGTCATTACATTCCATCTAGTTAAATAGATAAGTACAACATACCAGAAAGAGTAATATGTGGTGGTTTCGTTTTGAGCTACATCTTCACCATTAAATCTGGAAATATGTGATATCCTTAACCTATATCTCTCAACAGACTTAAGAAAGAAGACTAATTAACAACACCTTTTATGAGCATTTCTTAAACCACACTTTTATTATACATCTTAACCATTGTATCTAAAATTATGTGGCATCATTCAATTATACCTTTGCTCAGAATACTAAAAGAAGCATAATTAACAACACTTTATTTCACCATTCTATCTTAAAACCTATGGCATCATTTAACTTTACCATCTGTACAAACTAATAACAGAAACCTAATTGTTAACACCTTATATGATCATCTTTCAAACAGCACAGTTGCGCTGCATTTTACCAAACTATCTATAATTATGCAGTATCATGTAACTAGATCTTTGTAGAGAGAAGAAAAAATAAAGCCTAATAAACTACACCTTATATGAACATCTTTCAAAATAGACATTTTGTACTGCATCTTCAACCAAGTATCTAAAAATATGAGGCATCATTCAGCTATACCTTTGAACAGACTTAAAAATATAAATATTACTGTACAGACTGTTTTTTTAAACAAACTACTTCAAACACAAACTAATTCCAATTTAATAATATATTTCAAGCAACACAGTTTTAGAATAATGTCAAATCTTTTTTAAATAAACCTCAAAAATATATAACTCGCCTTGCAAATAAATCTGTTGAATGAAAAATTTCACACATCCAGACAGGATTTTCTTTTACACACAGTCAATATAAATCACCAGACTCTGCAAGGTAAACCCAGTAGTGGCAAGGCTACCCCCAGCCTTGGGTTTTCCATACAAATACACATAAGCAACAAATGACATTGGTTCCCAGAGATTTTCAAATTGTAAAACACATTTCCTTTGGTCATAGATAATATCCCTTTTCAACTGACTTCATCACCCCTTCTGCTTAATTGCTTTTTCCATAGCAACAGCTCATGCAACATTCAACTTAACTGACAGGTCACAAGTTCACCATATTTTCAAGTTCACCACACAATGTTGCAAATGCAAACAGCAGGTGTGGTTGGCTTCGCAAAACATGACCTTACCCTTTCTGCTGTACCTTTCAAACATTTTTTATTAACCAATAAGAAACTTGCTTTTTAAACAAAATAAAATGCACCCTATTTTTGAATGTACAATGTCCTTAAACAGCCAATCAAATCTCTACTTTCTTTAAAACAGAATCTTGTCCACCATTTTAGATATCTCTCATTCTATCAACTGACTACCTCAACTGCAGACATCTTTTCATTACCTACAGTCATCACTTCAAGATGCTTTCAGTGTGGATTGTTGGGCACAGCTATGTTTTCTGGTGCAAAACGTATGCTGAACGCAGAGGTATTGACAAAGACCTAGCTTTGCAAAATGTAGACATTAAATGGATTGGACAGAGACGATTAAAGTGACACCATTTGATGCCTGTGGTTAAAACCTTTTTGCATCTCCAACCCCCTGACCTCATGATTGTGCACTGTGGTGGCAGTGACCTAGGCCCATTGACTGGGGTAGGTCTGGAATTGCTAATGAAGGACACTTTTGCAGAATTGATGTTGCTTTTCCCCAAAACTGCCTTTGTATACTCTAACATAGCGCCAAAGACAGAAATGGAAGTGGTCCAATCAATTTTGTCCTCAGATTGAGAAAGCTAGATAAAATGTCAATGAAGCGGTTTCTGCTTATGGGCTCCATATATAACAACAATCTACATTTCCATATGGAGGGCATCTACAGGAGTGAGGGAGTACACTTCACTGATGAAGGGAAAATAGTGTTTCTCAACAACCTAAAGCTCTGCAACCACACTTACATATATCTGCAAGAAACTCATTATAAACACAAGGGCTCTTTTTAGAACCACCCACCCATCATGTTCACACTAGGGGGCAACGCCTCGCACCCCTCGCGTTCACACCAGAGGCCGCGCTGGGAGCAGCGCACCCCTCGCGTTCACACCAGGGGGCCGCACACCCATCGCGTTCACACTAGGGTGCCTCACTGAGTTCCACGCACCAATTTTTTTTTTTTTTTTAAACATCCACTTTCATTAATTTACATTCGCCTCAGGGACCCCATCCCACAGGGCATGACCAAATATATATATCCATAACGGACCCCCAAATTTGCATTTTAGTGCCCCGGGGAGGTGCAGTCCCCGCGGCGTGTGGAGTGGCTCGAGCCCCCCCACACAGGTTTGATTTGGTCTCCGGGGCCGTCGTGTGCTCCTGCGAATATTTACGAAAAGCCCCGGGGGTGGCGGTCCCGGGGGCTTGGGATGGCCTTGGAGGCCCCCCACACACATTAAAAAACAAGCCCCGGGGGTGGCAGTCCCCGGGGCTCATTTAAATGAAGCGAGGGAGCCAGTTTTTCATTTTTTTTAATAGTTTCCCCACGATTCGTGAACCCAGCACACAATCTGCCTAAATTATTATTTTTTTTTTTTTTTTTTTTTTTTTTTTTTTTAAATTTTAAAAGTTTTATTTTTGTTGTTGCTAGCACAAGGTATAAAACGACAGTTATACATTCAGCTGGGCAGCCTCAACATTCAGCTGCCACCGATCAATAGAGCAACTTTTACATTTTACCCCCCCAACTTAAAACTTGCTACTTCAAGGGTCAAAGTTCATGATTCGGCACAGTAGTCCAGTATAACATTGGTGTGGCCATGGGGCCCTTAATAGCTCTTACATTCTTGCCTGGGTTGTGGTGCCCAAGTCTTTGTGGCAGGTCCCTTGCCTGGGTTCCCTCCCTCCCTCCCCCCCACTACTCCAGATCCACCTCGTCCCCAGAGCTGTCCTCATCCTCCTCCTCAGGAAGAGGCTCACAAATGTCCCCCCTATATGTGTTCCACGGTGTCCAAATTCTATTCCATTTGCGTGGATTAAGTCTTTGTTGATACACAGCCCTCTCTGTCACCATAAGCACATCCATGTTTCTGCACCACTGCGCCAGTGTTGGCGCCTCCCGTGCCCCCCAGTTTTTTGCAATATCACGCTTTGCCATCATTACACCAATGACCACCCAACTCTTCGCATGAAGTGACAGGTCTGTCGGGCCCCACACATTTAGGAGGCAGACTCTAGGATCGGGAGTGAACGGGTTCTGGAGGGTTTGGCCGATCGTGCGAGTTACACACCTCCAATAGTTCTGTATGGTTGGACAGGTCCAGATAGTGTGGAACAGTGTACCCTCCTCCCCACAATTTCTCAGACAGTGCGGGTGGTCTGCTCTGTGTATTTTGTGTAGTGTCGTGCGGGTGTAGTAGACCCTGTGGAGTATTTTAAATTGGACCAATCTGAATCGGGTGGAAACACCTGCCTCTCTGGGAGATGCCAGAGCTGCGTTCCAGTCTGCCTCGTCCAGGTCCCCAACCTCGTCTTCCCAATATTCCTTCAATTTTCCGAGGGGATCCGGCAGATTGTTCAGCAGTTTGCGGTAGGTGAGGGAGGTTGCGCTGGACTCCATGTAGTCCGTGAGTAACCGGTCCTCTAACGGAGCCGATTCCGGGGGTGTCATGCCTGGGTCCATCACTGACAAGAGTGCGTGTCTAATTTGTATGTATCTATATGTTTCTGTCACCTCAAGGTTGTATTGCTCCCTTAGGGTCGCAAAGGAGAGCACGCCGTCCCTCGTCCACAGGTCGCCCACCGTAGAAATCCCGATGGTGTCCCATTGTTCAAACCCTTTTGAACTGCGCAGGTTACCGAGGGCTTTAGTGTCCCATAGTGGCGTAAGTTTAGTAATCACTCCCTCCCATGCAGCCGCCTTTGCGCTTTGTGCCAGATGGCTACTGTGTGTTTGGTGGGTCCCTCCAACTTCCTTGCTATGCCTTTGTTGTAAAGTGGGGCTAGGAGGGTGGACGTACCCAGTTGGCGTCGATCTGCCTCATACGCGGGATCGTCCTGTGCTGCATGGACCCACTGGTTGATCACCTTGAGGTGTGAGGCCCAGTAGTACAGTTCGAGGTTGGGGAGGGCTATCCCCCCACTATACCAATCCCTGGTTAATTTCACCTGCGCCACCCTGGCTGGTTTGTCTCCCCACAGAAGGCCGGACAGTTGTGCCGACACCTGGCGGAAGAATGTTACGGGGATCGTCGCTGGCGTATTCTCTAAAACATAGAGGAAGCGGGGTAGCGCCATCATTTTGAAGAGCGCAGCTCTGCCTAGGAGTGTTAAGGGGAGAGTTTTCCAGTGGCGCACATCTGATTTTAGTCTGTCCAGCTGGGGCTTAAGATTTAGTTCAAGGAAGGTGGAGTGGTCCATCGTTATCCGTATCCCTAGGTATTTAAAGGAGAAACGTTCTATGAGCAGTTGGCAATCTTCCGGCAGGGCTGGAAGTTCGCCCTGTATCATATAGAGGACGGACTTGGACCAGTTGATTTTGTATCCCGAAGCCGCACCGTGGCGTTCGCACAGTGCCAATAGTACCGGGATACTGTTCACGAGGTCCGTGAGGTAGACGAGCATGTCGTCTGCGTACAGGGATATCCTATCCTCCCATCCGCCTCCCCACTGTATGCCTTTCAGCAGCTGGGTGGTTCTGATAATCGTGGCCAGGGGTTCCAGCACTAGGGCGAACAGTAGCGGTGAGAGTGGGCATCCCTGTCTCGTGCCCCTCGCCAGCGGAAACTCTCTAGAAATATGTCCGTTTGCGGTTACCCGCGCCACGGGTTCGGTGTATAGTAGTCTGACCCACGATATGAACGTCGGGCCGAAACCCATGTGTTCCAGGACCGCAAAGAGATAGCGCCACTCCACCATGTCAAACGCCATTTTGGCGTCCAGTGACAGTACCGCTGCCGGTTCCTCCAGCTGCGGGGCGCGGGCCAGCACTCCATGCAGCCGCCTCAGGTTCAGCGCCGTGCTCCGGTGTGGCATGAAGCCTGACTGGTCAGGGTGTATTAGATGTGTTAGGTGGGACATCAACCTGGTGGCCAATAGTTTCGCAAGTATTTTACTTTCGGCGTTAAGGAGGGAAATCGGGCGGTATGATCCGCATTCCTCAGGGGGCTTGCCGGGCTTAGGTATCGCGACAATTGTGGCCGTGCGTTGGTCAGGAGGCAATCGGCCTTGCACCCGACACTCCCGGAACATATCGAGTAATGGTGCGGACAACGTTTCGGACATGGTTTTGTACCACTCTATCGGTACACCATTGGGGCCCAGCGCCTTCCCCGGGTGTAGCGCGGATATGGCCATTTGTATTTCTTCCGCCGTCAGGTCGGATTCAAGCTCATCCCGTTGGTCTGGGGAGAGGGTGCGGACCGGCACCCCTATGAGAGATCTCTCTGCCAAGTCTCGTGTGACCATATAGTCAGGGGAGTACACGGAGTGGAAATGGTCTGCCAGGAGTTCCACTATCCGCGCCGGGCTGGACTGTGTTTCACCACTAGGGTCCTTCAGTTGGAGTATGGCCCTTTGACCCCCCCGCGCCTTCTCCAGCCACGCCAGAAGCCTCCCGGCTTTGTCGCCCACGTCATACACCCTGCTCGCAGTCGCTGACATATTGTCTTTCACTCTGCGACGCAGAAAGCCAGTGTGATGCTGCTGAGCCAGCTGGAGCGCATGCTTGGCATCCCCAGTCGGATTACTTTCGTGTTCCTGTGTTGCCTTGTCTAGCTGGTCCTCTAGGCCCCTCAGTTCCTGACGTTGTGTGTGTTTGTGCTGCGTGATCACTGAAATCGCCTGTCCGCGGAGTACTGTTTTGTAGGCTTCCCACAGGATTGTAGGCGAATCCACTGATCCCACATTCTCGGCGAGGTAGGATCGTGTGGTTCTTTTCAAAGCCTTAGCTATACCTGGTTCCCTGAGGTAACCCGGGTAGATGGGGTAAGCTCGCCTGTACGCCCGTTCCTGGTTGGACAGTGTCAGCGTCAGCGGGGAATGGTCGGAGACTCCCCGTGGTTTAATCTGGGAATCAGTGAAGGCAAGGGGACCCCCTCCTAACGTCAAGAAATAGTCAATCCGCGATAGGCTATCGTGGACTGCCGAGTAGTATGTGTACTGCCGATCGTTTGGGTGGAGTCGCCTCCATATGTCCACTAAGCCCTGTGCCTCCATGAAGTCAAGTAGTTTGGAGTGCCCCGGTGTTTGTGTACGCGTTGGGTGCCGGTCTAGGGAGTCTTGTGCCACTGCATTGAAATCCCCACCCAATATCAGGTCCCCTTCTGCAAGGCCTAGTAAGAATTTCCCCAGTTCCGGGAAGGCTATGGTGTGTAACGCCGGCGGAACATACACCGACACCACGTTGAGCGGTTTTCCCTCCCACTGCCCATGTACCGCTGCGAAGCGTCCTTGTGTGTCAACTGCCGTTGATTGGGTTATAAACCTGGAGGAACGGTGAATCAATATCCCGGTGCCCCGGGATCCCTTCGTGAACTCAGAATGGACTAGCATACTATAGCCTTTCCTGTCTAGGGCCTTTGTGGCCGTGCCGGTGAGGTGCGTTTCTTGTAGCAGGACCAGGGCGGGGTTCAATCTTCTAATGCTTTGTAGGACCAGGCCTCGCTTAATTTTATCACCCAACCCCCTCACGTTCCAGGACATGAGGCGCAGTGGGGCCCCCTGCCCTATGTCAGTGCCCTCCCCCACCATGGCCGGGTATGTGGATGGATGACTTCCGTGCGTGGAGGACCAGGAGGCCCGTGTATCGTAACCTCACCATTCTGTGTGTGTGTGCCCTATCGTAGCTAACATGACCCTGTGTAAAAACTAAGAACCAGAACCCCTTCCCCCCCCCAACTCCCCCCCTCCCTGCCCCCCTGCTCAACGGACTCCAAACTGCCCGCCCCCCAAACTTAGCAGAGTGCTTGATCCCAACCCATAACATAGTACTTGCTCGCTGGGGTGAAGGTTTCTCCGTGGTCAGCGGCTCCCTTCCTCAGCTGCGGAGGCCCTTCCGCCCAGTGTCCATGGCGGCCTTGCAGTTTTTCTTTCTCCATCGGTTCCACAAATAATTGCCGTGTTTCATTGTTCTCCGTCTGCACTGTCCTCTTGATGTTCGGCCATCGGGGACTGGAGTTCTGTATCTTCGTCGTTGGTTTGCGAGTCCTGTCGGGAGCCTGTAGCACGGTGTTTATTATGTCTGTTGGAGCGACGAGGGAGGCCCGCTGACCTCCATCCCTCCAGCCAGTCCCTCGCCGTTTCCGGGGAATCAAAGAACCAAGTCTTGTTGTCAGCTACGACTCGAAGCTTGGCTGGGAAAAGCATAGAGTATGGGATTTCTCTGGCTCTCAGTTCTTTTTTTACTTCAAAGAAGGTTCTCCTCCTCCGTGCAACCTCGGCCGTGTAATCAGGAAAGAATGCAAGTGTCGCGTTCTGTATCTTGATGGGGGGCGAGTTCCTCGCCGCCTGTAAGATGGCGTCTCGATCCCTGAAGTTGAAGAGTCTTGCTATTATCGGTCTGGGGTTAGCTCCAGTCTTAGGGCGCCCGCCCGGTACCCGGTGCGCCCTTTCCACCGTGAAGAAGGCAGAGAGTCCTTTGGGTTTCAGAGTCTCTTTGATTAGGTTCTCCACATAGAGATCCATTGCCCTTGTGTCTTCCGATTCTGGCACACCTACGATACGTATGTTGTTCCGTCTCGAGCGCCCTTCTTGGTCATCGAGCTTGTCGCGCAGTTCCCTGTTTTCTTTCGAGATACGTTCCATGCTGATTTGCAGCTCCTACACGTCCTCGACCAAGGATTTGGTTACCACCTCCATATTGTTCACTTTTTCCGTCATCTTGTGAAAGTCCGCCCTTATAAGTGTGATCTCGGCTGAGATTGATCCCACCGTGGCTTGTACCTGTGTGAGGGCACGCATGACGTCGTCAATGGTCGCTTTCTTGCCACCGGTCGCTTCGGCCGTCTTGCCCGATTGTGGTTTGGCTTCCTGCGAGGGTGAGCCTGGCTTTTCGTACGCGAACCGGTCCAGGCGCGTCTGCGCCGCCGCGTTTTTAGGCCCCTTGCCAGCCATCTCTACGTGACTCGGGCTGGCTGAACTGTAGGTTGGCGCCGCTCCTTCCTATCCTCCACACCCTGCCACCCGGGGGGTTTTCCTGGGGCACGCGCTGGGTGTCGGGGCGAGGTGTAGCGCCTGAGAGGTGCTTCGGTTGCTGCGTCCAGTAGTGAAATCAGGCAGGACGGGGCATTTGCTGTATGGTGGCGTGGGGTTGCCAATCAAGTCCTAGGCTGGCGTGTGGGGTATGCTACCGGGAACTACTGCCTTCCGCCCTCCTGCAGTTTCACGTGTGCCACCCCTTGTTAGCAGTCTTTAGGGCTAGTTCTTGGGACCCTATGTGGGGGTGCCTCGGTCACTGTCTGGCATACTCCACTGGGCTCATGAAGAGTACTCCGTGCGGGCGCTTTCCTTCTCACCGCACCTAATCCTGGCGGAGGTGTCCCAGGGTCTATTCGGCCAATGTGCCCTCAGCCGCTCAGTTCGCCCGGGGGGACTCACAGCGTGGTGTATGGTGCCGCGCGGGTCCACAGACGCCTGCCCCGGCGCTTCGGTCACTGCCTCTCAAGATGGCGGCCGCCGCCTCGGTGCTCCTGTTCTGCGCGCCGGCCGTCGCTCAGCCCTCACTGCAGAAGGATCCTCTGCCAGTAACCTCGGATTCGTGAGGTCCGGCGTTAGTGGCCGGGCGCCCCGGTGTTTCAGGCCGCCGCTCTTCGTGGCCGGGCACTTCCGGTAGTTTAAGGCCGAGACGGGCCACTTCCTGCCCGGCCCGTCGCCTACTGTGGTCCCCGGTCCGGATGCTGTGGATAGGCCCACACGAGGGACTGTAAGAACCGTGGCTCCCGACCTCGGATTGAGGTCGCGCTGTTCCGGTTAGCTGCCGCCCGGTCCTGGGCTTCGTTGCCTTCCCGCCTGGGAAGTTTAAACTACGGATGGAAGTCCGGATTTATTTGGGAGCCGCTTCGAGCACGGAGCTCTCCCTCTAGGCTGCCGCCATCGTCGGCTGCTAGCCACGCCCCCCTAAATTATTTTTTTTTTAAAAGCTTTGTTTTGGCCCTGGGGGTCCTTGTGGGACCCCCTGAGCAGGCCTAGGGGGTCAGGGGGTTTCTACCCTGCCCCTTTTTCTTGTTTTTTATCTTTGTTTCACTGTTTTCTAGTAGAATGGCTTCCAACACTTTCTAGTTTGAAGTGTTGGCAGCCAATCACAGTGAAGCTTGTGGTCGGGAGGGTTCGCGAATCCACTGCGTCCCTATATATCAAAACTTTTATTTTTTTAATTTCTCTGCAACTACTGAACGGATTTACACCATTTAAAAAAAAGGTCACTTTCTGAACCAAGCACTTCCTTTTTGCCAAATTTGGTGTAATTCCGTTCAGCAGTTCGGGCTGTAGCCTTGGCTAAAGTTGCCTATGGGAAATTGATTTTCCAACTTTATTTTTTGAATTTCTCAGGAACTACTGAACGGATTTACACCATTGAACAAAACGGACTCTTTCTGAACCAAGTACCACCTGTTTGCCAAATTTGATGTAATTCCGTTCAGCAGTTCGGGCTGTAGCCGTGTCTAAAGTTTCCTATGGAAAATAACATGGGGAAAACACGTTTTGGGACCCCCCTTTTTTTCTCGGCCCCCGCTTGGCGAATCACCTTGAAACTTTCAAGACAGGAGCTGACCGGAGCTGAGTACTAGTTATGACAATTTCGTGAGGATTCAGCCAACCGGTGCCCTAAGTTATTGGGAAAACAAAAAACACTTTTCCTATGGAAACTAGGTCCTAACTATAACTACCTACCGGCGACCGCTAGTAAGTAGGTTATATGTGTGTGTGTGTGTATGTGTATGTATATATATATATATATATATATATATATATATATATATATATATATATATATATATATATATATATATATATATATATATATATATATATATATATATTACCTACTGGCGATAGCCAGTAGGTATATATAGTTAGGATTTTTTCTCTATGGAACTTTTGAAAATTCTATGCCTAATAACTTTGGCGTTTGTGGACGGAATTGGCTGAAATTTTCAGGAAAATGGCACATTTTGTTTCTGAGCAGCTCCTGGAAATTTGGGGGGGGTTCGTCAAGGGGGGGGCCGAGAAAAAAGGGGGGTCCCAAAACGCGTTTTTCCCATGTTAATTTCCATAGGGCAGTTGGCCTCACTTTTAGCCCGAATGGCTGAATGGATTTTCACGAAACTTGGCAAAATTGTAGGGACTGTTAGCCCGATGTGCCTTTGCTAGGTCTCAATATATGTGCTTCAGTGAATTTTGAGAAATTAACGTTTAAAACAAGATATATATCTGTAACAGCGCTCCGGGCAGCGCTCCGGTTCGCGAACTTTTCGCGTATCGGAACTTTGCGAAGCGAAGCTGATTGGCTCTCCGGTGTCTGTCAACATTCTAAACAGTCCGGAGCGGCCGCCATCTTGTCTCTCGGTAGGATCGAGAGACAAGAGGAGGCCAAAACAAAGGGGGAAATGAAGGAAAGGGGGCAAGGTAGACCCCTTCTGACCCCCTAGGATTGATGAGGGGGATATTATAGAGCCACGCCGGGCCCAAAAAAAAAAAAAAAAAATCCGATTTTTTTCGCCGTAGATACGCGTCTTGGTACGCGAACCGGTCAGCTAACCGGGCAGCTAACCGGGAAGCTAACCGGCAGCGTAACGGGAGTCTGAGGAGAAGCTGATTGGCTGTTATCATTGTAAACAGTCTGGAGCGGCCGCCATCTTGTCTCTCTGTGGGATCGAGAGACAAGAGGTGGAAAAAAAAAAAGGTGTAAATGAATGAAAGGGGTAAGGCAGACCCCTCCTGAACCCCTAGGATTGATGAGGGGGCTATTAAAGTTCCCTGGGGGGTGAAAAAAAAAATTGCGATTTTTCGCGGTAAAGGTGCTTCCTGGTACGTTAACCGGGCAGCTAACCGGCAGCGTAACGGGAGTCCGACATATTGTGTTTTTTGAACGTTTGTGATATGTGCACGTGTGGATTTTGTCTAATTAAGGTTAAAAAAATATATATATATCTTTAAGCGTGTTCTGGCGCGCTTACGTTTTGGGTTTGGTTTGCGCTGCAGAGACGATACGTCACGGTTATGCGATGCATCATGAGGCGTCTCACGGGCTACGTGATACGTCACTTAATAAAGAATATATTTTACAGCTATAGATATTAGCTTTTAAAAAACCAATGAAATTCACAGAAAAAACCATAGGTTATAGACCATATATAGTTAGGAATTTGCATTTACAAAACCTTGAAAATTCACTGAAAAAACCATAGGTTATAGACCATATATAGTTAGGGATTAGCATTTAAAAAACCTTATTTTATTTGCACAAAACCATTGAAATTCCATATATAGTTAGTTGCACTAACTATATATCGCGGACCCGCAATCCACTGCTAATGATGTCACATATTACATCATTCATGACATGGTCAGTGACATCACTGATGACATCACTGATGACATCTCAAATGACATCACTGATGACATCTCAAATGACATCACTGATGACATCACTGACATCTCATTTGACATTACTGATTACATCACTGATGATATCATTTATGTGATAATACATCTTCAGACTCTAATATAACCTTAGATACACTCAGTGTAAACAGGCACTCACAGACTGTCACACATCCATGGAGTTACTCACACACCTAGTCAGTCATGCAAAGAATCAATCACACCTCCATTTCCTCAACTATACAGTCATACACACCTTACTTATTCAAACATATACTAACACATATTTACTCTCTTATACAATCCTTGATACAAGTTCACAATGATTCATACAGCCACTCTCACATTCACTGGCTCTTATGTTCAGTTATTTATATATGTCAACTCTCACATGGAGTGTGTTTTACATATGTACTTACTTTGACATGTAGAACTGAGATATCCATTCACTCACCAATATACTCATGCACACAGTCAACTGTCCATACAGCTGTTTCTACATGCACTTTTGAACCCATACACCTAGGGAATCAACTGCTCACACATCTATGCACAGAGTTATACACCTCCCAGCCATCCACACACATACTCAGTCTCCAATACAAATACTTGGGCAACCATTCAATAACCCATATAGTTACTGATATAGCTACTGATTTAAACATGCAGCAGTTTACAGAAGAACATAAATAATGACAGACACTCACACACTGCCACTCATCCATGGAGTTACTCCCACACCTACTCAGTCCTGTAAAGAATCAATCACACTTTGATTTCTTGATCTATATAGTTAAACACAGAACAGCTTACATTTTCACAGATATACAAACACATACTTACTCACTTATACAATCAAATCCTTCATCCATACTCTTATACATCCTCTCATTCTTCAATATGTAAAACATATTTAAACTTTACAAAAACACACAGACACTGGATGATGTCATCAGTGATGTCACTGACCATGTCATGAATGATGTAATATGTGACATCATCAGCATTGGATTGCGGATGCGCGAAATATATAGTTAGTGGACCTAACTATATGTCGAATTTCATTGGTTTTATATCAATAAAATGTCCAGCTAACTATTTAGGAGGAATTTCAATGGTTTTTTATATGTAAATTCCTAACTATATAAGGCCTAAAACCTATGTTTTTTTTAGTGAATTTCATTGGTTTTTTAAAGGCAATTCCTAACTATATACAGTATATAACCTTTGTTTTTTTCAGTGAATGTTTATATATATATATATATTTTTTTTTTTCATTGGTTTTTTAAAGGCTAATTCCTAACTATATATAGTGTATAACCTATGGTTTTTTCAGTGAATTTCATTGGTTTTTTAAAGGCTAATTCCTAACTATATATAGTGTATAACCTATGGTTTTTTCAGTGAATTTCATTTTTAAAAGCTAATATATATATATATATATATATATATATATAAGGCCAGAAACCTATGGTTTTTTCAGTGAATTTGCAAGGTTTTGAAAATGCTAATTCTATTAGCGGATAACGTTTAAATATGTTAATATCCTTGTGGGACCACCTGAGCAGCCCTAGGGATCCGATTTTTCATGCATGAACGATGGTTGGATGCATGATGGATGAATGATTCTTGGGTCGATGCATGGATGGATGCATGCATGATAGATGGGTGAATGGATGCATGAATGATGGATGGATGCAGGATGGATGGATGGGGTGCATGAATGGTGGGTGGGAGGGTGGCTGGGTGTTGGATGGATGCATGGATGCATGATTGTTGGCTGGAAGATGGATGGATGGCTGGTGGATGCATGATGGATGAATGATTGTTGGGTGGATGCATGATGGGTGAATGCATGATGGGTGGGTGGATGAATGAATGCTGGGTGGATGCATGATGGTTGGATGCAGGGTGGATGGGTGGATGCATGCATGCATGAATGAATGAATAATGGATGGATGTATGATGGCTGGATGGATGGTGGATGGATGGGTGGCTGGATGGTGGACTGTGTGAGTGGTGGGTGAGCAGTATCAGACTGCCTGCACAATGCCAGGGTGACTGTGTGTAGTAAATGGTAGGTAAGTGTGCAGGGTGAGCAGTGTTTGAGGATAGGTGAAAGGTATGCAAGTAATTTGTAGCAGAATACATTGAATAAAAATAGGTGGATCGATAGGTGAACGGTAGTGTGGATGGATGGTAGGGTGCGGATGGATGAAGGATGGGTCAATGGATGGATGAATGGATGGATGGGTTGACAGGGCAGTATGTTTGCCATTCTTCTCAATAATATTCCCCATCATTTCTTAAATTCATCATAATACAGTTTCATTTTTATGTCGGACCCTGGGACTGTATCGAAATCATGGCCATAGATTCATCTGCTATATAAATGCCCTTTCCGCCCCTTTCTAAAATGCTTGCAAACACCACATGTTGGACCGGATCACTAAAGAAATCTATTCCTTTTCCAAGCTGCTATTCCTGGACCTACTGAGTCGGTCCTGGTGCACTAAATAAATCCAAAAACATAAGGCAATGGATACAGTGTCTTTAAAACAGAACGTTACATCAATTACCTAGGTATACGAATAAAAAGGAAGCTTACACGTACATCCTTTATGGTTCAAACAGTAACATATTCTCCATGAGCCCTTCCGCTCCCTCTAGTGCTCCCTTAACAGAACACCCAGCAAGTTCCGCCCTGCTCAGAACGCTACCACAACAGCTTCAGTCACAGCTTTGATTTCCCCCGCAGGCTATTTTGGGAGGCATGATAACTCGCAGCAGTGCTTCAATAGATATGAGCGCCAGACGCACTGTTTACTCTATCACTCAAGCTCCGTGATCAATATGGATTATTGGGTCAGTGTCCATATTATAGTGACCCTCCGCTAGCGCTTGTAAAAGGGGAGCCACATTGTTCCCCACGTGAAGCGGAGGTTCCAAGATAATGGGAAAACCAGAATGCCAGCCAGACGTTACAATCTTACTGTAAACTGACATGTAGGAACCGATTTGTCGCTGGCATAGGGAAGTATTGAATTCACTGGCTAGGCCTCTTTGCTGTTAATACAACCATCATGCCGACGGTCACCTTTCCTCTCCGTCGGTACTTCTAATCAGCATCTGAGCCGATCGGGGAGGTGAGGAAGGCCGTCTGGGCTGCAGTATATAACGCTCATTGCCATTGGAATAGCGAGCGTCACATGTATCTCAGCGAGCATCCTGAT
The DNA here is from genome assembly GCF_964263255.1 of Lissotriton vulgaris. Lineage (NCBI taxonomy): Eukaryota > Metazoa > Chordata > Amphibia > Caudata > Salamandridae > Lissotriton > Lissotriton vulgaris. Next base: position 1,193,066,629 of record NC_141685.1, read on the forward strand.
TGGCTGACTTATGAGCCAATGGGGGCTGGATGTTGTCGATACTTAAAAAGGTAAACAAAGCCCCGTAAATGGACTGATGTATATCGCCTCGTTCTAAGCCAAAGAGGTGCAAACTTAGGTTATTTATGAGAAGAGTTGTAAGAAATTGTGAAAGGGGTAACATCAACATGCCGATGGTTATTAATTCGGCGAGTTTGTTTATGTTTTATTAATCGGCTTATTGTCAAACTTAGGTTATTTATGAGAAGAGTTGTAAGAAATTGTGAAAGGGGTAACATCAACATGCCGATGGTTATTAATTCGGCGAGTTTGTTTGTTTTATTAATCGGCTCATTGTCATTGGAACAGCCAGGGGGAAGCGGAAACCACGTCCTCCCGGCCCCGCCTACAACCAGGCGGCGGCGGCCATTTTAAGGCGGCTCGGGCCGCGGAGGTGATCTCGGCAGTAAAACGAGGGGTGAGCACCCTCAAAATTAAAATAAAACACAAGAAAATATAAGGCAGAAGCCCCCCAAGCCCCCCCCACCCCAAAAAAAAATCCGAAAATTCGCAGGGGTGCGCGCACGCGTGCGCGCTTATAGATATATAATTGATTTATCTTCTAATTTTCTCAGGAACCACTGGAGGGATTTACACTATTTTACCAAAAGCGTGATCTGCATACCAGACACTACCATTTTGACAAGTTTGGTGTAATTCCCTTCAGCGGTTCAAGCTGTAGCTGAGTCTAAAGGTCCTATGGAAATTAACATGGGGAAAACACGTTTTGGGACCCCCCTTTTTTCTCAGCCCCCACTTGACGAATCCCCCCCAAATTTTCAGGGAAGGAGCGGAGCGAGCGAGCCATCTTCTTCGAGAAATTTGCAAAGATTCATCAACCAGGGCCAAAGTTATTTCCAATAGAATGTTGGGGATTTCCTATGGGAACCCGTCCTAACTAGATTTTTCTCTATTGAACTTTTGAAAATTCTATGTCTAATAACTTTGGCGTTTGTGGACGGCATCGGCTGAAATTTTCAGGAAAATGGCACATTTTGTTTCTGATCAGCCCCTGAAAATTTGGGAGGGTTTCGTCAAGGGGGGGGGCCGAGAAAAAAGGGGGGTCCCAAAACGCGTTTTTTTTGCCATTCATTTTTCCATAGGGCGTTTGGCCTCACTTTTAGCTCGAACGGCTGAATGGATTTACACGAAACTTGGCAAAATTGTAGGGACTGTTAGCCCGATGTGCCTTTGCTGGGTCTCAATATATGTGCTCCAGTGGATTTTGAGAAATTAACGTTTAAAAAAACAGATATATCTGTGACAGCGTCCCGGATAGCGCTCCAGTTCGCGTACTTTTCGCGTAACGGAGCTTTGCGAACCGAAGCTGATCGGCTCTCCGGTGTCTGTCAACATTCTAAACAGTCCGTAGCGGCTGCCATCTTGTCTCTCGGTAGGATCGAGAGACAAGAGGAGGCCAAAACGAAGGTGGAAATGAAGGAAAGGGGGCAAGGTAGACCCCTTCTGACCCCCTAGGATTGATGAGGGGGATATTAAAGTGCCCCGCAGGGCAAAAAAAAAAAAATTGCGATTTTTTGCCGTAGAGACGTGTCCCGGTACGCGAACCAGGCAGCTAACCGGGCAGCTAACCGGCAGCGTAACGGGAGTCTGAGGAGAAGCTGATTGGCTGTCAACATTGTAAACAGTCCGGAGCGGCCCCCATCTTGTCTCTCGGTAGGATCGAGAGACAAGAGGTGGAAAAAAAAAAGGTGTAAATGAAGGAAAGGGGTAGGGTAGACCCCTTCTGACCCCCTAGGATTGATGAGGGGGCTATTAAAGTTCCCCGGGGGGCAAAAGAAAAAAATAATTGCGATTTTTCCCGGTAGAGGCGCTTCCCGGTACGCCAACCGGGCAGCTAACCGGCAGCGTAACGGGAGTCCGACATCTTGTGTTTTTGGAGCGTCCGGTTTGCGTACCGGGTAGCGTTCCGGTAAGCGTAACAAGGGGAAAACCAAGAGAAACAGTAAAATAAAATTTAAAGGAATAGATTTCCACCAAACTTGGCAAAATTGTAGGGACTGTTTGTTTGATGTGCCTTTGCAAGGCCTCAAGATATGTGCACGTGTGGATTTTGTCTAATTAAGGTTAAAAAAATATATATATATCTGTAAGCGTGCTCCGCCGCGCTTACGTTACGGGTTTTGTTTGCGCTGCAGAGACGATACGTCGCGGTTATGCGACGCGTCATGAGGCGTCTCACGTGGCTACGTGATACGTCACGTAATAAAGAATATATTTTACAGCTATAGATATTAGCTTTTAAAAAACCAATGAAATTCACTGAAAAAACCATAGGTTATAGACCATATATAGTTAGGAATTTGCATTTACAAAACCTTGAAAATTCACTGAAAAAACCATAGGTTATAAACCATATATAGTTAGGGATTAGAACTTACAAAACCTTAATTTACTCGCACAAAACCATTGAAATTCCCATATATAGTTAGTTGCACTAACTATATATCGCGCACCCGCAATCCACTGCTGATGATGTCACATATTACATCATTCATGACATGGTCAGTGACATCACTGATGACATCACTGATCTGAGCAGCTCCTGAAAATTTGGGGGGTGCTCGTCAAGGGGGGGCCGAGAAAAAAGGGGGGTCCCAAAACGCGTTTTTCCCATGTTAATTTCCATAGGGCGGTTGGCCTCACTTTTAGCTCGAACGGCTGAATGGATTTGCACGAAACATGGCAAAATTGTAGGGACTGTTAGCCCGATGTGCCTTTGCAAAAATTGTTTGAGACATTATTCATTTTTATATGTATTTTTTAAACTAGTAGCAAATTGATTATAATGTAAAATTAGACCTTAAATATACTGTGCAACTTTAAGTTTGCTCATAGTTACTTCCTTTCTTCCACTATATCATCTCCAATGTGTATTTAACATCTCTTTATCATCTCCTGCCTCCATGGTGTTTCTGCTTTCCTGACAGACTACGCTATGAATTCCATATACCACAATAACTTCTGAAACAACATGCAAGATATCTACAAAGGAAACAATGTATTTTTATTTTTAGACTCTGCATTGGTACCTACATGTTGGTACTTGAATAAAAAAAAAAAAAAGAACAATCAATAAACATACAATATTTGAACAATCTTTCATCCTATTTTCCCAATATTACGCTTCCCGGACCTCTTCCCGGTGCGCTTAGCGAGCGCTCCCCCCGCAAAAAAAAAACGATATAAAAATTATTATTTTTTAACCCCGCGAGGCCATTTTAAAGCCCCCTCATCAAACCTAGGGGATCAGGGAAGATGTACTCTGCCCCCTTATGCTCATTTCCCCCTTTGTTTTTTCCACATCTTCTGTCTCGATCCTACCGAGACACAAGATGGTGGCCGCTCCGGACTGTTTCGAATGTTGACAGACACCCGACAGCCAATCAGCTTTGCTTCGCGAAGTTCCCTTACGCGTCAGGTACGCGAACCGGGGCGCTAACCGGAGCGCTGTCACTGATATATCTGTTTTTAAAAACGTTAATTTCTAAAAATCCACTGGAGCACATATATTGAGACATAGCAAAGGCACGTCGGGCAAACCATATCTACAATTTTGCCAAGTTTCGTGTAAATTCATTCAGCCGTTCGAGCTAAAAGTGATTCCAACCGCCCTATGGAAAAATGAATGGGAAAAACGTGTTTTGGGACCCCCCTTTTTTCTCGGCCCCCCCTTGACGAAACCCCCCCCAAATTTTCAGGGGCTGCTCAGAAACAAAATGTGCCATTTTCCTGAAAATTTACAGCCAATTCCGTCCACAAACGCCAAAGTTATTCGACATAGAATTTTCAGAAATCCCATAGGAAAAAAATCCTAACTATATACAGGTAAAATATATATATATATATATATATATATATATATATATATATATATATATATATATATATATATATATATATATATATATATATAGCACAAATCCTCGAACCTCCACGCTGGCGGCGAAAGAAAGCAGACCCCACGTTTAACAGGCAGGATGATTTTTTTATTTAGGACCCTTCAAATGACGCGTTTCGAGTACGTTGTACTCTTGTTCACACACCGTTGAAACAGTCAGCCTTCAAATTTATACGCTTTTTTTTCCCCTGACCCTTCCCAAGGGCCACACCTCCTGTTGTGCATCACATGACTGATTACATAAACATAGAAATAGGTGCAACCATTCAAATGGGGAATACAGACGACTGATAATATAGTGTAATCACTAAATCACAATAATGTAATGCAAAGATAATATATGTGTGCATATAGTGTATAATTCAATATATACAATAATACATATTATAAACGCATGTGGAGTCAGTCATAATGTAAAAAACCAAAAATGTATTCTATAACATTTTCGAACATTGTCCTATTCCCGAATAACGATATTGCACTAATTTCCTTACAGGCCTAAAAGAATATCATAACTGCTTGAATGCAGAAATGCCCCACATACGGGCTATAAAAGTGACTAGTACTGGAAAATCTCTGCCTAAATGCAGTAGTCCGAAGGACAGATATAAAGTGCCTAATGCAGATTGTGCAAATTGCAATCCAGTATCAAAATTTAAACATGAAAGCCTAAAATCATGCGATGTTACATGTAGGTGACAACTATATTGTGTAATGCCCACGAGCTAATGTCTACAATATTTATTTAAAATTCATAATTCATGAATTTACACATTTCATAAATATTAAGACCTATATAGAAGTATTTACAAAAATGTGTGACTAAATATTTACACATGGTGTAACATAATCACCTCTAACTTAGTGCTCCTATGTGTTTGTGCCAGTGTAAGTGACAAAAAATAATTGAATGGGGAAAAAATATAATCATGTGATATTATATACAGTCCCAGCAAAAGACTAGGAAAAAAGAGAGAATTAGCAGTGTTGATAAAACACACGTATTGTCAGTATATATGAAATATATACACATTTTCAATGTTCAGCATGTGTGTTGGATTCAAAAGCTCAGTGGGCTATCAGAAATCGGAATCAACAATGAATTCTGAAATCAATATGAGTAGCCAAAGTTTGTCAATGTTTTAATAACCAGGAAGGCTCCGCCCTCATAGGTATCGCTAGGGGAGACATATATAAAGATGGGGATGTTTCTTATGCTAAGAAAACCCTTTCTTATAAGAAGTTATGTAAGTCCTCAGTTGCGTTAAGTCCATTTGGTTGTTTGCTATCCAACGCTACAATATACTGAGTCTCTAGTCTTCTAAGGATTTTGTCCCTATCTCTCCCCGTCTCAAGATGGGCACTGCATCAATGACATAGTATTTTAAACACGCCAGGTCCCTGGCATGAACCATGTCGAAGTGGCGTGCCACGGGGTAGGTGGAGTCATGATTGACTATTGCCCAGAGATGCTGTAATATCCTCACATGCACCTGCGACCTAGTGCTACCTACATAGCTCAGGCCACAGGTGCAGGTCAAGACATACACAGCAAACTCCGTGCGGCAATTAAAGTTGCCCTTGATTGCCACCTTGGTGCCGGAAAAAGGATTGTCATAGTGGGTCGTGTTTTGCCCAAATTTGCATGCACGGCACGAACTGCACTTGAAAAAGCCCTTTTTAGTGAGCCAGTCACTGCCACTGACTAGCTCTGGGCTAGATCTAACTAATTTGCTGTGCATGCTGTAGGCTCTTTTAAAGGTAACAACAGGTTTGTCCGATACTCTGGAATTTAAAACACCATCAGTTTTTAAAATAGGCCAATGCCTATTGATGATTGCTTTAATTTGTCTTTGTTGACGGCTATATGAAATGATGAGCCTAGGCGCTAGATCACTATTGTCTACCTCTGGAAGTTTTGGTGACAGAAGAGACACTCTAGACCTTTCCTGCGCTTTTGTTAAAGCTCTTGAAAGGGTGGTCTCATTATAGCCCCTGGCCCTCAAACGTTCCAGCATAACTGACGCTCCTTCTTTAAACTTCTCTTCACTATTGCAGATTCGCTTTAATCTCAGAAGTTCCCCCAGAGGAATACTTTCAATTACATGCTGGGGATGTATATATATAATGTTCCTATACGCTGCCACAGTTGAAGGTGCACACAGTAACAGGCGAACCCAGCCTTCATGGTCAAGTCCTTTATTCAGCAAAACTGGCAACAGCGCTGAATATTTCATCAAGCCCCAACGCGTTTCAGAGCTCCTTCTGCTCTTTGGTCACGGGGCGGCATACAGCATGCAGATGCAGAGGAGATGAGTCCCCGGTTCGTCCAATTACAAAGCCAATTGGCTGACGTCATCCCCGGACTTCTGGGACTCGTAGGCTACATGCCACAATATGACCCATAATGGGTTCTGCCTTCTGTAAAATAATGTCATGCCCTCAATAGGGCCTTCAGTTCAGAGCAAGTTTTAAATGTATGCGCAAACCTGTCACCCTGCAATCTGGTTTGCATGGATTGCGAAACCTACAGTCCACAATAAATCCATGTGGTGGCACCACCTCCCCGACCTGGCTTGGCCGGTGAATATTTGCCTATACGATGAGATGAGTCCCCGGGTGCACCTTCAACTGTGGCAGTGAGAGGGAAGTGTGAAATAAGTGAAAGGTGCAGTAGAAGCGAGACAATTGGACTGTGCAGCAGGTAGGAGCTGACTAGAACCTTCAAGGTAACTGTCTTGTCTTTGGTAGGTCCGAAAGGTAAATATAGGGTTCCCTGGTAATCATTTATTTTTTATTTTTTTTATAAATATCTTTTATTGATTTTGTTTAATATAGATACCACACTTAAAGCATTTACGTAATGAGACAATCCTACAGTAACATTACTGAAAATACAATTGCATACAAGTTGTGTGGTTAAACAAGATATGAAATGCAAAAGCGGTGCCTACAGTTGCTTCATCTTGTTAAGGAGCACGTTGTATTATTCTAATTCACTGCCTGTTGCCTCCATCAGCCATAGGTGATTGTGTCCTGCAGGCTTACTGAAGCCAATTTACTCTGTTTCCAACTTTCATCTATAACATCTGGGTGTGGGGTCCGCTTATGTGCTGTATCAATGTTTTGCTGTGTTGCATTATAACTGATCGACTACTGGTCGTATTGGAAATAAGACATTATATTCTAACTGCATACTCAAAATATACATACCTAATTAACAAGAAGAACAAAAGAAAAGAAAAATAAATAAGAATCGCCATCTAAAAACTTGATGGTGGTGGGCTGGGTTCAGTGTGACAGTGTGCTGAAACCGGTGCTCTAAGTTATAATCAAGGGATGAGTGTAAGGAGATGTATCTTAAAGGTCTCTCCTGAGAGGGAGCATCGTACTGATGGTCAGCTATGCGGTATATAGTGAGGAAGGAGAATTGAATTCAGTTTCATATGCAGCTGTGAGAGTGTTCCTGCCGATCTGTGGCTTCACCAGTGTCACTAGGTGGCTGTGAAGGGGTGAGGCCTTCTGCATCATCCGACTGCACTAATGCCTTAAGAATAACGTCCCAGGACTGCGCAATAGGATACTTGCGCAGTCCCGCTGTTTCCTCTCAATGTAATGTGGTGCTTTCAGCTTGCGCCGATATGGCTATGGATTGCACCCAGCTGGCCAATACTGGGGGGTCGAAGTGCTTCCACCTCTTAGTAATGAGGCGCTTTGCCGTTACCAACCATAGATCCGTAAATCTGGACACCACTCTGTTCTTTTTCGCACGTGGATACAGTCCCAGTATACAGGCCTCCCATGTTTGTGGCAATGTCACGTTGATGCATGTTGTTAGTGTCCATAATTGCACACCAATATGCTTGGAGCGAAGTAAAGGACCATATCATATGTAAGAAGTCTGCATCAGCTTGCTGGCATCTCGGGCAGGCAGAGGAAGTAATTTTAAAATATTTGTTTATTTTGTCCGGGTAATGATATGCCCTATGCAGTATGTATGTCTGAATATGCTTAAATCTCGAGCTGCATGGGATATATGTGGAGCCGGCAACGATTACTTCCCACTCCTTATCTGACCATGGTTGTCCTCTGTCTTCCTGCCATCTCTCTCGAAGACTTATCAACGGCTGCAGGGTGTGTGTGAGTAGAACGTTCACTAACCAATGCGTCATGTGTGAGCATTCGTCCATGACGTGTAAATACTGAAGAAGTACATGTGTTTTAGGCTCAGTTGTCATGTCTCCCCAGGCTATTGCTAGAGTTCACATTATAGCTGCATGTAAGAGGAATTGACCTGCTGGGATATCATTCTCAATGGCCAATGTTTCAAAAGTTAAAAGGGTGCCTTCTACATATAAATCCCCTATTGTGTCTATTCCTTCCGCATGCCAAGCAGTTAGCTCTGTATCGGACACTTTCTCTCTGCGCCTAGGGATTCTCACCAGTGGTAGCAGTGGAGCATAAGGGGGTACGGCTCGGGTTAAGTATGAACTTCTCTTATAACATTTATAAGCCAGTGCTATGTATATCTGAGATGGGCCAGGGAGTCGAGTGATGGGATGAAACAAGTGATATAATTGCGATTGTGACCACGACAGTGACTTTGTTGCAGTGTCTTCCAGGTTTTTGCCACTCATCCATTTTGTCACCCACTGCAACTGGGATGCCAGGTAATAAAGTTCCATATTCGGGACTGCTATGCCACCATTACTCGTAGGCGCATAAAGCTTCCATAGTGCTATGCGTGGCCTCCCTTTGTTCGAAATGAAGACCCGAATTATACTTTCTAAGCCTCACAATAGTTTTACCGGGACATATATGGGAAGATTTGAGAAATAATATGAGTCTTGGCAATATTATCTTTGTTAAGGTGATGCGACCCATGACACTCAGTGGAAGAGTTTTCCAAAACTGAGCTTGCGTTTTAATTGCAGTTATGGCTCTTACTAGATTGCCATTGATGATGTCACTAGGAGATCTATAAATATATTCCTAGATACCGGAATGTTGTTGGGTACCAGTTCAAGACAGTTCAGTTAATAATTATGTTGGTTTCGGCCTCGTCGGCACTAAAGAAGAATACTCATGACTTCGTCCAGTTTACACGAAGTCCGGACATTCTCTCAAAGTTACGGAAAGTCTCCGCGATGATTGGAGGAATATTTTGCAGGTCTCGTATATACAGTAGCAAATCATCCGCAAATAAGGACACTGCATGTTGGCCATCTCCCAATGGTATGCCCCAATGCTCTCCACTATTGCGAAGAAGCACCGCTAAGGGTTCCATTGCAAGGGAGAAAAGCAATGGGGACAGCGGGCACCCCTGCCGCGTCCCTCTTTTTATTCGTAGTGCGTCTGAGAATAGGCTCCCTGTCTTGACCCATACCGTGGGGCATGGATAGAGCAGTCGCACCATTTGTATGTAGCTTTCCCCCAAGTTGTATTTTTGGAGAACTGTGGCAAGGAATGGCCATTCCAAAGAGTCGAATGCCTTTTCTAAATCAAGAACGAAACAACTAGACCGTGGCCGATTCTCTGCGGCGTACCTTTGTATTCTGAACAATCTGCGTATGTTGAGGGATGTGATCCTGGTGGGGACAAATCCATTTTGATCAGGGTGAATGAGTATTTTTACCAATGGAGCTATGCGTTTGGCCAATATGGATGCAAATATTTTGGAATCAGTGTTGAGGAGTGCTAGTGGGCGATAAGAGCCAAGAAGCTCAGCATCTCTGCCCGGTTAGAGTAAGGAGACTAGTTCATCATTCAATAGCTGTGGTGTTAGCGTATCAGAGTAAGCCTTGTAAAATCTACAGGTAAACCGTCTGGGCCTGGTGATTTGCCATTTGACAGTGAAAATATATTGGCTCTGATTTCCTCCTGAAGGATAGGAGCGTTAAGATCATCTAGCTGCTCTGGAGTGGATTGTGGTAATATAAAATCTGCGAGAATGGACTGAATTTCTGGCAGCGTGGCCTGCAGCTGGAAGTATACAACATGTCATAGTTGGATGTGAATGTGTCATGTATAGCTTTCGGGGCTTGCACCACATTTCCTTGTTGTTTTTACAGAGGTGACTGGCAAGGTCGTCATTTCCTGACGGATCAGCCAAGAAAGTAATTTACCTGCCTTGTCGCCCTGATGATACGTCTTGGCAGAGTGTGCCGCATAATTTAAAGAGCGTAGCCTGCCTAAGAGTCGAGAATGTTCTTCACTTTCACTAGCTAAAGTGCTTGGAGATCCCCCAGCTTCCATGCGTTCGCTCAAGGCCAGTTTGCGCTCTACTGCAATTAGATCTTTTTCCAGCTGCCTACGCATGCCTGCTTGTGTGCCTAAACAGTGACCCCTTATCACCACCTGAAAAGCGTCCCATTCTAATTGCAATGTAGAGGCTGTGCCAGCATTTTCGTCAATGTATCGAGCAATCGCAGTTTCCAAGGAGCTGCGGTAAGGTGCATCTAATAAGACTTCAGGCTGTAACCGCCAGAGTGGAATAGGAGATCTGGTGCGTTCCCACTTTAGGTCTAGCGTGTGTGGGTTGTGATCGGAGTGTGTCCGCCCTAGATATTGTGTAGCTGTGATGTTGGGTAGCAGCGTGTCTGAGACTATGAAGCTGTCTAGGCGGACATATAATCTATGTGCTCCCGAGTGGTAGGAGTATAGTTTGTCGACCAGGTTTTGGTGTCTCCACATGTCAGTCAAGTGGCATGGCATCGCCCAGTTATTCAGTGCTTTCATGGCAGTAGTTACATTGGTACCTGGAAGGGGGGGAAACGAACGATCTAGTGCTGTGTCTAATACACTGTTATAGTCTCCTCCCAGTATCTTGGGAATATCATGCCAAGGCGCTAACATCTGAACAAGTGATCTAAAAAAACCCTGTTCTGTGTTTGGCACATAAATTGATGCAATCACAATTGGCCTGCCATCTAGTGTTGCCTTTACCGCAACATATTTACCCTCTATATCGATTTTCGTGTCTATAACTTTAAACGGAAGCCCCAGCTGAACCCATATTAAGACCCCACGTGAAAACGCTGAATAGCCTGTGGCATACAGTTGACCTCGCCAGCGGCGATGTAACCGCGGAAGTTCCGCTCTGGATAAATGTGTCTCCTGGAGAAGGGCTACCTCTATACAGTGACGCTTAAGATATGAGTAGATTAGATATCTACGTGATGGAGTGTATATGTCCTGCACATTCCACGTACCTGACGGTATGTGGTGAAGTACATGAACATTTCGCAAGCAACATAAGATTTACAGGCACATACATTTGTAACACTATTGGTGTCCTGATAATAAACATTCTAAGTGGCATGTCCCAGCATCCAATAGATGGCGTCTTAAACAAAATGATACATATAAGAAATTCCAAAAGGGCGAAAATGCAACATGCAATCGTCCAAACCTTATACAGAGGCAGCATTCAAACAATGACTAGGGGGGGTGAGCTAGGCACTTAACTTCAAAAAAGGAACAAGCTAATGCCTGACTATGTCTTGGGGTAGGGGGGGTCTCCTTGTATACCGGCCAAGAACATACATACAGAGGCTGTGACTTAAATCACTGCAGCCTAGCAGCAGCGACTGGTATAAGAGGCAAATTTAATGTCTGACATTTGGGCACAATGTAAATGTAAATCAAAATGTAAATTGATACTTGTATAGCGCACTACTCACCCGCAAGGGTCTCAAGGCGCTTGTACGAATACCGGTGTGGAACCCATCCTGACTTTCCCTGTGAGGCGTCCACAGCTGGGCACCCCCAAGGTGGAGGCCAGGCATCCTTAGCGTTGTGGGGGCGGTTGTGGAGATTAAGCAAGCTATTGCCCAGAGTTGCAGAGCGGGACTCCATGATTGGAATAGGCACTGAGGCGAGAATTATCAGGTCCGTGGAATTTTGAGCCCAAGACCCACCGAGGCGGGGAATTGAACCCTGGTCCCGGGTTAGACCTCTGCATCAGGGTCTGCCGCTCTAATCATTGAGCCACACTTCTCCAATAGAGTTACTATTCCAGCCTCATAGCCTGTTGCCATAGTATATATGTACAAATGGTTGACCATACTTGCCAGTACTGAGTCTCAGGGTGCGGCAATCCAAAACTGGAAGACTTGCTTAGGTATTTGGCTATGTCGCAACTTTTGTATCATACAGAAAGTGTTAAGACAGTATGCTTTAACCAATATCAGCAGACGTTTGCGGAGTGACGTGTGGCAGGTCGCAGGAGCCTTGGGAGTTGAACTGTTCATCAGAGAGGTCATCATCACGGTCATGTTCATGTTGACTTGAAGCGGAGGTGGCCTCATACAGTGGGGATCCACTGAGCGCATAATCCCAGTCTGGGTCCAGAGAGTGGGAGAGCTGTGTCCGCTTCTGTCGCTTTTCCCGGTTGCGGCGAAGTGAGGGCATGTCGCGGATCTGTGCTTTTGTGCAAATAGTGACTACGCCTGCACCTTTACCTGTGGGAACATAGGCGTCAATCCAATCCTCTACCAACTCCGGGGTGTTGAAGAAGTGAGTTTTCCCGTTTGCAACCACTCGTAGCCACGCCGGGAATAGTAGAGAGTTTTTAAGGTTGTGTTGACGGAGACGCTTTTTGACAGCCATGAAAGAAAACCTATGCTTGTGAACCTGTATAGTGTAATCTGGAAAGAACATTATTCTAAGATTATCGATGTGGATGTCCTGCAATTTTCTGATCTCTTGCAGCACGGTGTCCCTATCTCTGTAATTAAGCAGGCGGATTAGAAACGGACGGGGGTTCGAGCCCATAGGCGGGGGCCTTGTTGGTACCCTATGTGCACGCTCCACTACGAAGTAGAGCGAGAGCGCTCCCTCTGGCAGCAGTGAGCGAAGCCAGGTTTCAGCATATGCAACTGGATCTCTGCCTTCCTTCCCCTCTGGCAAGCCCACCACGCGTACGTTGTTCCGTCTTGCCCGCCCTTCCGCATCTTTAAACTATCTTCCAGAAATTCCAGTCGGTTGAGCAGATTTTTTACATGTTTGTCCATTGCAGTCACCTGTGGAGTGATTTCAACCATGACAGTTTCCACCGCAGTAGTACGTTCTGTTAATTTACGATGGTCAGCACGCAGGTGCGTAAGGTCGATTGCTACTTTAGCTATTTTATTTTCTAATGAAGTGCGGGTTTGGTTGATCGTTTCACCCAGTTTCTCTACTGCCGCAAGCACTGCGTCTAACTTGCTGGAGGTTGTGTCTGCAGTTGTCTGCTCCGCCATTTTTCCTGATTTGGGTTTGGATGATAGTGTGGGTACGAGGGTTCCTCCCGCTCCTATTCTTGCACGGGTGCCCTGCGACATTAGGTTTGGGTCTCTCACATGTAAAGCACACTGACCCAGTGAAATATGCACTGCCTTTTTTCCCTATAAGCACAATCGTGTAAATGTGACCCAGTGTGATGCTAGAGGTGTCAAGGATGATGGCGCCAGTGGCAGATGTATCTCCACTGAATTACCTGCCTGTGCACTGCGGTGCATGTGTCAACAAGCGTAATGAGGCCACTGCTGCAAATTTACTCGTCCCTAGAAAGCACCGCCTCTCGCCCAGCAGACTCCTCAATTCTGCGAGACACTATGCAATCTCAGGAACTGGCAAGGATTTGTAGATTGGTGGGGTAGTGGACCATGGACATGTTAATTGTGCAGTCTATTGGATAGATTCAGTCCTGACTTCTGTATGAAGTGTCAGTGGTTTTCGCTCTTGCTGTGAATGCCAAGGTGATTCACTCCACTCAAATATCTACACACACCGCTTAGGCTTCACAAGAATCTGAAGTTGAGTGTAATTGGTTCTTGGGCGCTGAGTCACTGTTGGACCATGCAGTTGTCGCCGGTAGGGGTCACCCCAGAAGCACGCCGCTGCTTCACAGCACAGTTGGCAAGACAGTCATCTCAAAACAGTAAGCAGGGCCTGTGCACGGTACAATGCAGAAATCCCCTCAGGTCAGGTTCAGGTTCAGGCTGTTTCAGGTTCAATGAAGGGGCAGAAGAGGGCTCGCAAAGCAGAGCACGCCCACAACTTCTCATGCAAAGCGGATATGACCATGCGCTATGTTCGTCTGTCCCCATAGTCCACCAGCAGGCACCGATTAGGGGATAACCGCCCCAAGCTGGGATGAGGCGCAGTGCAGGCCAACGATAATGAAGCTGGGGCAAGGGGGGGGGGGGCAGTGGAGCCACAAGTGAATCACTACTGTCAAGATGTTTCACCCAGCTGGTCACACCGCATCCCCCTCGCCGCCCGTAATATACCTGTGAGGCAGACACGGCTGACTCTCCTCAGTTCTATTGTGCGTGTCACTTCAGATGCTCCCGCGCTGCAGAGGACGCGCTCAGGCTCCCATCGTCTCACACACACCGCACCTCAAGGGTCCAAGGCGTTTCTCGCGGTCGTGAGCACCGGCCTGGCTCCGGCGTGCGGGCAGCTTCCGGTGGTAGTCTGGAGCGCCATCACCCTGGCGTCAGTGCGCTGCTGCCTCAGGTCTGCTGTATGGAAGCGCAGTTCACAGCAGGTCCACCCCTGCATGAAGTGGCTGCAGCCTCTCTACGCAATGTGCCCATGAATCAAGTGAGTCATTTGTTGTGGCCTTGTGGGCATGGCTGGACTCTGGGCTTGCTAGGCATGGAGCCCCATGAGGGGCAGAAACTGCTTCTCTGGACGGGGTCTGCGATTTTCTTCACAGCTGCCGTGAAGTGTCAGGGCATTCCTAATATTGAGCCTGTTAAGCCACGGCCTCTGCAGCTCGGTTTTGATGGAGCAATGAAGCCGGGGTAGGGAGCACCCAGCGGAGCTCTACCCAAGCACGTCTTTCTCCATTGCTGGCTTAGCCACGCCCCAGTGTTCCCTGGTCATCATGTGAGGATTGCAACAACTTTATATTGATTTCCTTTCAAAAGGAAGAGGAATTACTGAGTAATAATAAAGATTGTCTGTTCCCTCGGTTTTAAATTCATATTATATAGTGCAGAGGATCCCCGAACAGATGTCCACAGTTCTTATCAAAGTCAGTAAAGTACTTTAACTCTGCTATTAAACAAATCTTGCAATGTGTTCAGATTGTTCTCATTTATTTAAAAAATAGGTCAAACTCAAAGTAAAAACATATGTGCATAATTTTTGTATGTATGTTCTGGTTCAGATTATAAGCAAAACTTGCTTCTTAAATTCTCCCTATTTTAATTGGTATCTGTGTTGCTATACTTCAAGTTACGGTAACCACCTTGGTGGATTTGAGTTAAGATGTTTTTTTTTCTTCCTTTGAAAACGTGCTATTAAAAATTATTGAATAGGATACTAAGGAAACATATTAAGGGCAGGCAATGCTGACATTCTGCAAAAGTGTAATAATGACACATTTTATGTTTTTTATCAGGAATTAATGGACAGGGAAGCCGATCATAGCAAAATGATGGTGATCGTGAAGAACAATGACCGGGCAAACCAGAAAGGCAACCGTGAGTTGTATTTTATAACTAAGGGAGACATTCTTCAGAATTCACTGTGACTGCAGTCTTCAAAAGTATGTTTTTATTGCCAGATCCCAAGTAACTTCTTTTTTAATCCATTTGCACTTTTTTCTTTTAGTCATTATCACTAAAAACATAGAAAGGTGGTAAAATAGAGGTCTTTTGACTCCATCTACTAGTTTTATTAGAAAAATATTTGCTGTGCTTCTTGTACTTTAATAGTGCAGAATATTCTAATACTCCAACATTGAATCTTTTGTATGTTCATATGCTTGAATCATTCCCTGTAGTCAGACTGGGAATCTCTGATACATTAAAATAGCAATACAGTATAAAATATACAACAAACAGTATATAATGAGAAATGCCCATAGGCCTGAAACAACATAGTACGTTAAGTAACACATCTACCTCATTTGAAATTACCCAAACTTCAGCCAAGCTTAAGCACTCCTATTTTTCCTAGAAGCCTCCATAGTTCAGATTTCTACCGCACATTGTGTGTGAGGGAGTCCCCTGTCAGAGCTCAACTCTAACCTCTTGGTGAACCTGAAATTGCTTCTATTTTGGTCTGCCCTGGATCTGAACTAGCCCTATTTTCAGCACTACTGTACTGTGAGTTGTTTTTAGAGAAGATTGTTACAGTTTCTACAGCTCGCCGAAGTTCCGCCCCAGAGGTTGCCTTGCCGTCCGGACCTGCTGTCCAAGAGCCAATGGAGAGTATTCCATCCCAGCCTTTTTTTTCGCTATGGCTGACAGCATGGCTCCTGAAGTCTTGTAATATGGGTACTTAGACTTGCCAGATGACTGTATGAACATCCTCAAGGAAGCTAAAAAACCTTCCACTAGAGCTTCCTACGCTTTCAAATGGAAGCGTTTCTACATCTGGTGTTTGAATAACGGACATGACCCAATCTCAGGACAGGAACAGGTCATACAGCCATATTTGTTATATCTGGCTAAGTCGGGGCTGCAATTTTCCTCCATCAAGGTACACTTAGCAGCCATCACAGCATACAGAAAATCTCCTAAACAGGGTTCTTTCTTTAAGATGCCAGTGGTAAAGGATTTTTTAGAAGGATTAAAAAAGGTGTATCCACCAGTTCGAGCGCCTTCTCCTCCGTGGGAGCTCAATGTGGTCTTGACCAAGCTGGTGGGAACACATTTTGAACCAATACACAAGTCTTCTTTGCAGCACTTATCTTGGAAAGTGGCCTTCTTGGTCGCAATTACCTCTGTTCGTAGAGTAAGCGAATTGCAAGCTCTGTGCTGTAAGGAACCCTACCCAGTATTTCATGCAAATAGGGTGGTTCTTAGAACTCATCCTAGTTTTCTGCCAAAGGTGGTGTCAGAGTTCCACATCAATCAGGGAATCACGTTACCCACTTTCTTTCCCAATCCCTCTACTCCCCCTGAAAGGGCCTTACAATTTTTAGACCTTAAGAGGGTGTTGAAGTTTTATTTAGATAAAACTAAAGGTATTAGAAAGACGGACCGGTTATTTGTCAATTATGTTCCCATTAATACTGGTTTAGCAGCCACTAAGCGGTCCATCTCAAGATGGATAGTTTCCTGTATTTCCTTGGCCTATCAGTTAGCTAATAAAGTTCTTCAAAGAAGGCCTAAAGCGCATTCAACCAGAGGAAAAGCCTCAACTACGGCTCTCCTCTGAAACGTTCCCATAGCAGAAATTTGCAAAGCAGCCACATGGCGGTCTGTTCATACCTTTTCTCGCCATTACTGCTTAGATTCAGATACTCAGGCAGATGCTCAAGTAGGTCAAGCATCTCTGAGGAATCTGTATGGTTGATTATTGGTACCTATTACTTCAAGCTTGGTTATATTACTAGTGCTACATTGCTAGTCCGCGAAGTGTGGGTTATGGGCTTGCTATTCTATTCACTGCTTATGACTATTGATGAGTATCCCCTGGAAGAGAAGGATAAGTTACTTACCTGTAATCCTGGTTCTCTTCCAGGGCTATACTCATCAAAGTCATAAGCACCCGCCCGCCTCCCCGGTCTAGCAATGTTTAGTACAGGTTTTAAGTGGTTTTTTATACGCCTTTACAAAAAGAACTGACCTGTCATTTGTGGTGCATGCTGGGAGCATAGGGCTCTCTGAGGTTCTTAAAGGCAAAGTACATAGATTCTTGTAAGTCTTAAAAGCGAGGTGCCAGTTTTCTTTTCTGTCTCAGGACAGTAATTCCTATGAAGCCTGCCTATGGGCCAAACTGCCTTCAAATACTTGTGCTTTTTTCATTGTTCTGGAAAATAAAGACATTCTTATAAGAAGCCATTTGGGTGTATGGTCTCTATTACATTTTCTTAAGTAATATATTACTATGCAATTATGGCTGAGTTGCTTTCTGGCAACTTTTTGTCCCTTTTTTAATTTGGATTTTATAGGGATATATATATATATATATATATATATATATATATATATATATATATATATATATATATATATATATATATTCAATGAAAAAACCATAGGTTATAGGCCATATATAGTTAGGAATTAGCATTTACAAAACCTTATTTTACTCGCATAAAACCATTGAAATTCCATATATAGTTAGCTAACTATAAGCGCTAACTATATATCGCGCACCCGCAATCCACTGCTGATGATGTCACATATTACATCATTCATGACATGGTCAGTGACATCACTGATGACATCACTGATCACAACATCCAGTGATTGTATGTGTCTGTAAAGTTTAAATATGTTTCACATATTGAAGAATGAGTGGATGTATAAGTGTCTGGATGAAGAATTTAGTAGGTGCATGACTGACTGTATGAGTGAGTGATTAAATGTGTCTCACTGAGTACATGGGTTAGTGACTAAACTGTCTTAATTCGTGCATCAGTATGTTTGATGTTGTGTAAGCTGCTGCATGTGTTGATCAGTAGCTATAAGAGTGGCCATATGGGTTATTGATTGGTTGCCCAAATATTTGAATGGGAGGCTGAGTGTGTGTGTGGGTGGCTGGGAGGTGCGTGACTCTGTGCATAGATGTGTAAGCAGTTGATTCACTAGGAGTATGAGTTCAAGAGTGCATGTGGAAACAGCTATATGGGCGGTTGACTGTGCATGGGTGTGTTGGTGAGTGAATGGATTTCTCATTGCTACATGTGCAAGTAAGTACGTATGTAAAACACAATACATGTGAGAGTTGAGATATATAAATAACTGAACATAAGAGCCAGTGAATGTGTGAGTGGCTGTATCGATCACTGTGAGCTTGTATCAGGGATTATATAAGAGAGTAAATATGTGTTATTATATGTTTGAATAAGTAAGATGTGTATAACTGTATAGTTGAGGAAATGGAGGTGTGATTGATTCTTTGCATGACTGACTAGGTGTGTGAGTAACTCCATGGATGAGTGACAGTCTGTGAGTGTCTGTTTATACTGAGTGTATGTAAGGTTATATTAGAGTCTGAAGAGGTTCATTGTATTATCACATGAGTGATGTGATCAGTGATGACAAATGAGATGTCATCAGTGATGTCATTTGAGTTGTCATCAGTAATGTCATCAGTGATGTCATTTGAGATGTCATCATTGATATCATTTGAGTTGTCATCAGTGATGTCATTTGAGATGTCATCAGTGATGTCATCAGTGATGTCACTGACCATGTCATGAATGATGTAATATGTGACATCATCAGCAGTGGATTGCGGGTGCGCGATATATAGTTAGCGCTTATAGTTAGCTAACTATATATGGAATTTCAATGGTTTTATGCGAGTAAAATAAGGTTTTGTAAATGCTAATTCCTAACTATATATGGCCTATAACCTATGGTTTTTTCATTGAATTTTCAAGGTTTTGTAAATGCAAATTCCTAACTATATATCCACTATAACCTATGGTTTTTTCTGTGAATTTCATTGGTTTTTTAATAGCAAATATGAAAAGCTTTAAAATGTCAAGTACGTGATAGATAAAAACATTTTCGTATTTATGCACGCTGATGTGCTTTGAACGCTGCCCCCCCCCCTCCCCTCTTTTGCCTTAGTAGTACTCTCTCTTTGCAGATACTGAAGGGTAGTTAACGCAGGCCTTTACCCCCGTTGTAATCCGTCGTGCCTCCTTGTCTCTCCATTTGATTGATTGTTGTCCAAGCATTTACTGTTTTAGAATTGGTTCTCTTTGGATCATTCTCTATTTACAAACAAGCACAAAGTCGCAATACTCTGTTTAGTCTTTGCAGATAGTGAAAAATCGTGTAAAAAAATAAAAGTAATCGAGCAAAATCAGTAGGCCACTAATTGGATCTCTTTTTGACCTCGCTAAAATAGAAATATTAGGAACAACCCTTCTTGAGAAATATGAAAATAGTGAGATGAACTGAGCTCCACACCATGAGGGCTGCAAGACAGCTCGGCTCCATCACCCATCCCGCACAAAATAATGACAAACCCTATGCAAATATTAAAAATATAGACAACACACCAGCAAAGAAACAGGGTAAAACATTTTATTAAAAAACTATTTACATAACGTTGGTTTATAAGATGATGTCAGTAGTGGACCGATGTGTGAATAGATCGAAAACAGCACAAGGCTCCAAGATCCGGATAGCAAGCTCCTGGATGTTGGGTGCCATAGTTTAGAGTTCTGAATTTCAGCCTTTTTCAATGCCTGTGCTTTGTTGAATCAAAATGGCGGCTTGACACAAAGCTGACTCAAGCGTTGTTACTGATGCTATGCAGACCAAAACTGGTTTTCAGTTTGTACATTTTTCTAGATTTTTCAATCCAAGTTTGGTTGACTTTGTAGAACGATGGCTTCAGATTTTCAACATACGGTGTGGTGGCGCTGACTGGGAGGGGGCGCTTCGCTCCTGCCCCCTCCCCAAGTAAGATTTTCATACGTGAAAGTACGTTAATGGTTTTGGTCCCTGAGATGCTTCGATGTCACTACCATTCTCAAATAGCATAAGTTCTGGATGTTGGGTGCCATAGTTAAGAGTTCTGAGCAGTGCTTGTAACACTGTCTGAAGCTTATTTCCACCTACTGCAGCTTCACTATTCTCAAAGTAAGTGAGTGTCGTTTGTGGACCTGACTGCATTAGAAAACAATGTGATATGTTACCTTCCTAAACAGCTTGACGGAGGCCCCTGAGGGGCGGTGTGATGGCCATGGACTCGGAGAAGACGCTTGGCTCCGACACCCTCCCCAAGTCTTATAGCACTGGTGTAGCCTGAGATCGCCCCCGACATAGGCGGCCGGCTCCCGGGGTCCGGCTGAACTTTTTGCCTTTTGATGACTCTTCAATTCTGGACCTTGTCCCACAATCCGTTTGCCCTGAAGACAAGCTGTAGTGGGGCGCCCCTTTATCGTTTTAGTTGCCATTCCGCCCGCTTTTGCTACACTGTGCCTCTTCCGCCATTCAGCTGTTTTCCGCCCGCTCTTGCGACTACAGCGTCTCGCTCACCATGTAGTTGAGATGCGCCCGCTCTTGCGGTGCAGCGATAGGCGGCTGCCACAGGACTCTCAAAATGGCGGCCGGCTCTTCGGTTTTGGGCCTGGTCCACTAAAATGGCCCTGGGACACCTTGGAACTCGGACGCTTGTCTGCTAGGGCTTGGGTCCCATTCTCGAAAAGCGTCCCCTCAGCCGTGAAGATTCTACAAAAGTCTTGGGGGCCTCCGACTCCCGCAGGCTTCTGGTGGGGAGCGGCTGCCATGATTGCTCGTGGAATGGCCA
Organism: Lissotriton vulgaris; assembly: GCF_964263255.1. Taxonomy (NCBI): domain Eukaryota; kingdom Metazoa; phylum Chordata; class Amphibia; order Caudata; family Salamandridae; genus Lissotriton; species Lissotriton vulgaris. The sequence goes on from NC_141685.1 coordinate 1,193,087,810, forward strand.
CGACGGAGCTACGAGATGGTAGTGGTCTCATGCTGACGCCAGCTTTAGTCTGAAACATCCAGAAACACTGTAGACTACCAATTCGATCAGTTCCGGTAGCGCCCCAACATGACCCGGAAGAGAAGAACTTGCCCTCCCCTCTTTGACTGATGGTTCTTGTTGCCTGTCCCCTCTGTTGTCATTTAACAGAACTTTTTGGACTGCTGAAAGGGGTTGTGTTCTGAACGGTGGTTGGTGGAGACATTTAGACTATATTCTTGACCTACGTTGTCGCGTAATGCGTTTTATGACACGCCGCGTTAGCGCACCCGGAAGTGATCCGAGGCGCGGCGCGCAGCGCGTAACGTAAGCATAACAGGTCATGTGACTTGTTAATAAAACTTTTCATTGGTTCATTTTACTTTTGTTAATTTAATGATGAAAAGCTTGGTCATATGACCTAAAAATTACGCTTTTTATTATTTTCGAACAATATTTTTTTTTCAAACATATGTTATAATATTCCAGGCTAATGTACTTTCCCGGAAAATTTACAACTGTCTTGCAAGTAAAATATATTCCTTTTTCGAGAAAAAGGGCGTTTCTTCCTTCCATGACGGAGCCGTTGAGTAAAAGAGATTCGGCCTGCTGTCTTAGTCGCCGATACGCCTGATTATCAGATTCTTATCGATCACTTTATGTTGCAGACATGAAAAACACAACTGCCCTTGACCATTTATCTTTACTGCGTTCCTACATATTATACCTTTTATCCGTCATGTAATTGGACTGCTTTATTTCACTTGCCTTTTACTGATTCGAAAACAGTCACTAAAAGTAAAAACTTTACAAATGAAAATACTACTACCGTGTTTTGTTTTAAAAACCTTTATTGTGAAAATGTCAGTATACAAATACGGGCCTATAACCACGTGGGCCGGCCACGGAGCAAACTGAAATCGTATATGATGAGGAGACATTTACACTGTAGAAGAACGTAACGAGCGGGCCATTAGGTGACAAGAACAAAGGTGTCTAACAGTTGCGGAATCGGTGGACGTACATTTTGTAATTAAAATACGACAGGGCCACTTACAATAACATTTTCTAGATATACATTTGCGGGCAAAGAGTTACGAGTCCCATTTATACCGGCGCCATTTTGGGCGAGGCCGGGCAGGTCCAAGATATAGTCAAAATGTCTCCACCAACCATCGGCCAGACCAGAACCCCTTTCGGCCCTTTATGCTACAAGATGGTGTCTTCCATTCAGAAAATATTGGTGGCAGCATTTTGAAAGGAAACAGAAACAGCCGTTCTCCTAGTGAGTTTCACATTGTTACATTTAGGAAGAATGTTGAAGAGTAGTATGTGGAAAATCTGAAGCCATTTTTCTACAAACTCTCAATCAGACTTGGATGGAAAAAAAAAACCTGAAGAATGTACAAACTGAAAACCAATTTTTGTCTGTATAGCACCAACAGTAACGCTTGAGTCAGCTTTGTGTCAAGCCGCCATTTTCATTCAATCAATAGCGTCCCCCTGCACACATTCAGGGACCTGGTCGTGTCTTCAGATGAAACGCATTGTAGGAAAAGAAGCAGAAAGGAAAAGGAAAAAAGTTCCGCCGGACCTAGTGAAGCTGCAGCAGGTGCAAATAAGCTTCAGACAGTCTTACAAGCACTGCTCAGAACTCTCAACTGAGGCACTCAACATCCAGGACTTGCCATTCGGATCTTGGCGCCTTGTATTTTTGTTTTGTTTTTGATGGAGGGGAAACAACAAAAATCAGACATTGAAAAAGGCTCAACAGTGCAGGGCGCCTTGTGCTGGTTCCGACCTATTCACACATCGGTCCGCTACTGACATCACCTCATAAACCAACGGGGCACCCCACGCCGACTTTCGGCGCAGCATTGTAGGATGGCCACACCAGTGCGGCAATTTGCTGGACACCACCTCGGTGCCATCCAGATCTCGGCGCGTTCATTCAATCAATAGCGTCCCCCTGCACACATTCAGGGACCTGGTCGTGTCTTCAGAAGAAACGCATTGTAGGAAAAGAAGCAGAAAGGAAAAGGCAAAAAGTTCCGCCGGACCTAGTGAAGCTGCAGCAGGTGCAAATAAGCTTCAGACAGTCCTACAAGCACTGCTCAGAAATCTCAATTGAGGCACTCAACATCCAGGACTTGCCATTCGGATCTTGGCGCCTTGTGCTGGTTCCGACCTATTCACACATCAGTCCACTACTGACATCACCTCATAAGCCAACGGGGCACCCCACGCCGACTTCCGGCGCAGCATTGTAGGATGGCCACACCAGTGCAGCCACTTGCTGGACACCACCTCGGTGCCATCCGGATCTCAGCGCGTTCGAGTCACTGTGCCGGAAGAGTGACCGGAACTCAGCTGAACACGCCGTCTTTCGGCGCAGCATTGTAGGATGGCCACACCAGTACGGCAATTTGCTGGACACCACCTCGGCGCCATCCGGATCTCGGCGCGTTCGAGTCACTGTACCGCAACAGTGACCGCAATTCAGCTGGACACGCCGTCTTTCGGCGCAGCATTGTAGGATGGCCACACCAGTGCGGCAATTTGCTGGACACCACCTCGGTGCCATCCGGATCTCGGCGCGTTGTGCTGCCTTCGGCCTATTCGCACATCGGTCCGCTACTGACGCCGCCTCACGTGCCAACGGATTTTCTACGCTTTTTGTAGCCCTATGTCGCATAACAGGTCATGTGACTTGTTTATAAAACTTTTCATTGGTTCATTTTACTTTTGGTTTCCTAAAGATGGAAGGCTTGGTCATATGACCTAAAAATAACACTTTTCATTGGTTTAGAACATTTTTTTTTCCCAAACGATGAAAGCCCCACCTTGTTTCTGGATCATTCAGACTGAAGCTGGCGTCAGCATGAGAGCACCACCATCTCGTGGCTCCGTCGTGGTCATTCCGCGAGCAATCATGGCAGCGGCTCCCCACCGGAAGTCTGCGGGAGTCGGGGGCCCCCAAGACTTTTATACAATCTTCACGGCTGAGGGGACGCTTTTCGAGAATGGAGCCCAAGCCCTAGCAGGCAAGCGTCCGAGTTCCAAAGTGTCCCAGGGCCATTTCAGTGGACCAGGCCCAAAACCGAGGAGCCGTCCGCCATTTTAAGAGCCATGTGGCAGCCGCCTATCGCTGCACTGCAAGAGTGGGAGCAACTCAACAACATGATGAGCGAGACGCTGTGGCCGCAAGAGCGAGCGCAACTCAGCTAGATGGCCGCCACCTGGGGAGGCCCGTTCACGCCGGCTCCCCCACGCCCCCCCCCCGGGCCGCCGCACGCCAATTTTCGGAGCAGCATTGTAGGATACCAAAACCAGTGCGGCAGTTTACTGGACATCACCTGGGTGCCTGTCGTACATGTTGTGTCAGCCATGTGACACTGGACACAGACCGCTACTGACGAGGCCTCCCCCCGCACCACCCGGGACGCCCCACGCTGTTTTTCTGTGCTGCATTGTAGGATCCCTAAACCAGTGCGGCACCCAGGCGACATCACCTGGGTGCCGTCCAGAACTCTGCACGTTGTGCTGCCTTGGGACTATTCGCACAACAGACCGCTACTGACGAGGCCTCCCCCCGCCCCACCCGGGACGCCCCACGCCAATTTTCGGAGCAGCATTGTAGGATCCCTAAACCAGTGCGGCACCCAGGCGACATCACCTGGGTGCCGTCCAGAACTCTGCACGTTGTGCTGCCTTGGGACTATTCGCACAAAAGACAGCTTCTAACCATTGTTGCTTTTTGTGTTGAGAAATGTTTAAATGTTTTTAGTTTTTGTTCCGTTTGTTAAAGTTAGTAGTTAATAAAGTTTTATAACCTTACTTTGTTGGAGTGTTATCTATTTTTTTTAAAACGGGTGAATGGGGCCTTGATTCGGGTTATTGTCATGTGTGGGCTTTGGAAGTGTGCTGCTGCAGGATCGGACATTTCAAACTCAAATGCACGTTCTTTTTCTTACCTTTCCGAAGCATGGAGCGCAATAGCAGGCAGAGAAAGGGTGATGCACGTGTTGAACACTACCTGACCTGGCAAGTTGCTGGCAGTGCCCCCCCGCCCGCTCCTGAAAGAGGGCACACACACACCGCCGCCCCGAGTACTTCACAAATCTTTAAAAGACCATGCGCTTGTTCATGAGGCTTAAATGGTTTATCACCTCTTCTAGAACCCCTACATCGACCCTCTGACGTTTCATGGAAAAATTACCATGTAACACAATACCAAGCCCTGTCAGCTGAAACCCCCAAGGAATCGTGGGGCATATTATCAAGGGGGTTTATCTCCGCTTTTTTTGGCTTTAAAAACCATGAAAGCGGAGATAAAATTATTTCCCTATTATCAAGCTGTCGCTAACACCAGTTAGTGACAGCTAAAAGGAGATAGCGACCATCTTGGGCCCCGCTTTGCATGTCAGTGATACTTATCACTAATGACATGCAAAGTGGCGTGCCAAGATGTTAGCGACTGGAAACAGTCCCTAACATCGCTACCTTCTATTACCAACTTTTGGAGATATTCGCGCTAAGCGCGAATATCTCCAAAATCTAACACCTGCCCTGAGCAGTTCTTAGCCATGTTATCCAATGGGAGGTGGATAACATGGCTAAGAGCATTAGGTCGATAATACATGAATATCGCTGACTTTTCTGCGATAATAGCAAGGTTTATCTGCGATAAAAATCGCCGATGTGCGGCGATAATTTTTGTCTCTAAACAAGTTATAGACAAAAATTATCGCTAGTTGTTCGTAATATGCCCCCGGGTTTTTGCTTGCAGAAATCGGGAGGCGGGAGACTAGCACTGAAATCAGTACTCACACGCCTGAATCAGGAGGATTGGCATGTCTGAATTCTCTACAGCTGGGGCCATAAACTACATCCGCAGGGTTAGGTGATAGCCTGGAACCAGCCTGGCATCTAAAATGGCTGCCGTGCACGACAAAATTGTGGCATTCGAAAAAAGGCAAGATGGCGCAGCCGCTGGAAGAGATATATCAACATATATCAGCCTCCTCAGCCACCCTCAGGAAACATAGGGGATTAGGATATGTCTCCCGCACCCCCTTATACCTAGTACTTTAATTAACGAAGCACAAAATGGCGAATTCCCGTTTCGCTACCAGTTTGCGGCCCAGTTCGCGGCCCGTGAAGCGCTTCTACCGTGAAAAATCATTTTTTTTTTTTTTTTCCCCACGGGACCCTTTAATAACCCCAACAACATTCCTAGGGGGTCAAGAGGGGGATACCTTGCCCCCTTTCATTAAATTCCCCCTTAGTTTTTCACCTTTTCTTCTCTCTCGATCCTACCGAGAGACAAGATGGCGGCCGCTCCGGACTGTCACGCAGCAAAAAAAAAAAAAAAGCTCACGCACAGCCGCTGGAAGAGATGTATCAACATATATCAGCCTCCTCACCCACCCTCAGGAAACATAGGGGATTAGGATACGTCTCCCGCACCCACTTATAACTAGTAATTTAATTTACGAAGCACAAAATGGCGAATTCCCGTTTCGCTACCAGTTCGCGGCCGCGCTTCTACCGTGAAAAATCATTTTTTTTTTATTTTCCCCACGGGACCCTTTAATAACCCCAACAACATTCCTAGGGGGTCAAGAGGGGGATACCTTGCCCCCTTTCATTAAATTCCCCCTTCGTTTTCCACCTCTTCTTCTCTCTCGATCCTACCGAGAGACAAGATGGCGTCCGCTCCGGACTGTTTAGAATGTTGACAGACACCGGAGAGCCAATCAGCTTTCTGCGCGCAAAGTTCCGATAAGCGAAAAGTAAGCGGACCGGATCGCTGCCCGGAGCGCTGTTACAGATATATATCTTGATTTAAACGTTAATTTCTCAAAAACTACTGGAGCACATATATTGAGACCTAGCAAAGGCACATCGGGCTAACAGTCCCTACAATTTTGCCAAGTTTCGTGCAAATCCATTCAGCCGTTCGAGCTAAAAGTGAGTCCAACCGCCCTATGGAAAACTCAATGCAAAAAACGCGTTTTGGGACCCCCCTTTTTTCTCAGCCCCCCCTTGACGAAACCCCACCAAATTTTCAGGGGCTGCTCAGAAACAAAATGTGCCATTTTCCTGAAAATTTCAGCCGATTCCGTCCACAAACGCCAAAGTTATTAGACATAGAATTTTCAAAAGTCCCATAGGGAAAAAATTCTAACTATATATACCTACTGGCTATCGCCAGTAGGTAATATATATATATATATATATATATATATATATATATATATATATATATATATATATATAAATAAATAAATAATATATATATATATATATATATATATATATATATATATATATATATATATATTCACTGAAAAAACCATAGGTTTCACACCAGTTATAGTTAGGAATTAGCATTTAAAAAACCTATTAAATTCACTGACAAAACCATAGATTTCACACCATTTATAGTTAGCTGGAAATTTTACTGACATAAAACCATTGAAATTCCCACGTTATAGTTAGTTGGACTCACTATAACTTGCGCGCCTGTAATGCACTGCTGATGACGTCACATATTACATCACTCATGACATGGTCAGTGACATCACTCATGACATCACTGATGACACCATCCAGTGAATGTGTGTCTTTCTGAAAAATACATTTGTTTTATATATGTATTTGTAAAGGTCGATGGAAGAATAAATGTTTAAATAAGTGTGTAAATGGATGTTTTTAAAAAAAAAAATTGGTTGGGTAACTGGCTTATTACGTGTATCTTAGTGAATACATATATTAGCGAGTATTGTTTAAATATTTAAATGTTTGTATCAGTGTTTCTCTTTGTGTATAAGTGGCTGCAGGGGTTGGTGACTGACTCACTGTTTGTATGTGTTTTGAAGACAGCATATGTGCAGGACTGTATGGGTGGATGAGTGTGTATATGTGTGTGTTAGTGAGTGAATGACTGTCTCACTAGTGTCTTCATTAGTAACGACATATGTTTTAATGTGAGTATTGATGTATATAAGTGAGTATAGTATATATAGTGAGAGATTGTAGAAGTTCCTGTTTAAATAAGTATGTGTTTCTATAAGTGATTGTTTAAGAGAGTAAGTATGGGTAAGTTTCCTTAAAAGTAAGGTGGTAGTGTGTGTATAAATGTATATGCAAATAAATGGATGTTCAATAGTTTATTTGCATGTGTGAGTATGTGTGTGAGTAACTTTTGGATGACTGCTGATGTGTAACAGGATGTATAGGTGTATCACTACATATGATGAGTGAGTATATATATGAGTGACTATATAGAACTGTTGGTGAATGAGTGGATGTGTATATAGATGGTGGAATTACTGAATTGGTTGTTGTTACTGGTTTGGGTATCTCCATTTTTTTGAAAATGTTTGTTTCTATTTTTGAATATGTGTTTCAAGCGTTACATTACACTGAAATTAGGTCTTTCACTCTGTCACAAGGATGGTGTCATCAGTGATGTCATGAGTGATGTCACTGACCATGTCATGAGTGATGTAATATGTGACGTCATCAGCAGTGCATTACAGGCGCGCAAGTTATAGTGAGTCCAACTAACTATAACGTGGGAATTTCAATGGTTTTATGTCAGTAAAATTTCCAGCTAACTATAAATGGTGTGAAATCTATGGTTTTGTCAGTGAATTTAATAGGTTTTTTAAATGCTAATTCCTAACTATAACTGATGGGAAACCTATGGTTTTTTCAGTGAATTTCAAAGGTTTTTTAAATGCTAATTCCTAACTATAACTGGTGTGAAACCTATGTTTTTTTCAGTGAATTTCAAAGGTTTTTTTAATGCTAATTCCTAACTATATAAGACCTGAAAGCCCACCAGGAATCTCCAGTATGCGCCAGGGGACTGCATTGCAGAGAGGTGTAATGAAGCCACAACCCTTTTTACACCTCTCTGCAACGCAGCCCCCGTGCATGTTTGAAGAGGGGGAACTAATTCCCCTTGCATACTGGGGGCCCCTGGGGGCCAATTAGCCCACCTGGAACCTCCAGTATGCGCCAGGGGCTGCATTGCAGAGGTGTAATGAGACTATGCCCCTTGTTACACCTCTCTGCAACGCAGCCCACTGCCGCGTTTGCAGAGGGGGAACTAATTCCCCTTGCATACTGGGGGTCCCTGGGGTCAACTGGTCCACCAGGAGCCTCCAGTATGCGCGAGGGAGCTGCATTGCAGAGAAGTGTAATGAGGCCACACCCTTGTTACACCTCTCTGCAATGCAGGCCACTGGCGCGTTTGTAGAGGGGGGACTAATTCCCCTTGCATACTGGGGGTCCCTGGATCATATCTGCCCAAACACCGATATTCAGAACGATTGTAAATTACTTTTACTACTCTCTACTACTCACTCTACTATTCACTCTACTACTCTCTACTACTCACTCTCTGCTACTCTCTCTAATGCTCTCTACTACTCTCTACTACTCACTCTCTACTCTCTATTACTCACTCTCTACTCTCTACCTCTCTACCTCTCTCTTCTTCTCTCTCTACTAATCTCTACCTCTCTACCGCTACCTCTCTACCTCTCTACCTCTACACCTCTACCTTTCTACCTCTCTCTACACGCACACATATACACATATATGCATATATATATATATATGCATATGCATTTATATATATATGTATGTGTATGTATAAAAAAAACAACAAAAAATTTTTTTTTTAAACAGCTACTTTTAAAACTGTCATTCTTTTTCCCCATGGTACGCTCCCCGGTACGCTTACCGGTGCGCGTACCGGGCGCTCACCCCGCGAAAATCAAAATTTTTTTTTATTTTTTTTTTGCTCCGCGGGGCCCTTTTATGGCCCCCACATCAAACCTAGGGGGTCAAGGGGGGTCTACTCTGCCCCCTTATGGTCATTTCCCTCTTTGTTTTGGCCACCTCTTGTGTCTCGATCCTACCGAGACACAAGATGGCGGCCGCTCCGGACTGTTTAGAATGTTTACAGACACCCCAGAGCCAATCAGCTTTCTGCGCGCAAGTCGCGGTAAGCGCCCGGTGCGCGTACCGGTGCACGTACCGGAGCGCGGCTATAGATATATATATTTTTTTGAACCTTAATTACTCAAAATCCACTGGAGCACATATCTTGAGACATAGCAAAGGCACATCGGGCTACCAGTCCCTACAATTTTGCCAAGTTTGGTGGAAATCCATTCAGCCGTTCGGGCTAAAAGTGAAATCGACCGCCCTATGGAAATTAACATGGGGAAAACGCGTTTTGGGACCCCCCTTTTATCTCGGCCCCCGCTTGACGAATCCCCCCCAAACTTTCAGGGAAGGACCGGAACGCCGCGAGGCCATTTTGAGGAAATTTTGAGGCAGATTCGTCAACCGGCGCCAAAGTTATTCCAAATAGAATTTTGAGATTTAACATTGAAAAAAATCCTAACTATAACTACCTACTGGCGACCGCCAGTAGGTTATATATATATATATATATATATATATCTATCTATCCTACTGGCGGTCGCCAGTAGGTATATATAGTTAGGATTTTTTCTCTATGGAACTTTTGAAAATTCTATGTCTAATAACTTTGGCGTTTGTGGACGGAATCGGCTGAAATTTTCAGGAAAATGGCACATTTTGTTTCTGAGCAGCCCCTGAAAATTTGGGGGTGTTTCATCAAGGGGGGGGCCTAGAAAAAAAGGGGGTCCCAAAACGCGTTTTTCCCATTCATTTTTCCATAGGGCGTTTGGCCTCACTTTTAGCTCGAACGGCTGAATGGATTTACACGAAATTTGGCAAAATTGTAGGGAATTTGGGGGTGTTTCGTCAAGGGGGGGGGCCGAGAAAAAAGGGGGGTCCCAAAACGCGTTTTTCCCATTAATTTTTCCATAGGGCGTTTGGCCTCACTTTTAGCTCGAACGGCTGAATGGATTTACACAAAATTTGGCAAAATTGTAGGGACTGTTAGCCCGATGTGCCTTTGCTGGGTCTCAATATATGTGCTCCAGTGGATTTTGAGAAATTAACGTTTAAAAGAATTTATATATCTGTGACAGCGTCCCGGATAGCGCTCCAGATCGCGTAATTTTCGCGTAACGGAGCTTTGCGAACCGAAGCTGATTGGCTCTCCGGTGTCTGTCAACATTCTAAACAGTCCGGTGCGGCCGCCATCTTGTCTCTCGGTAGGATCGAGAGACAAGAGGAGGAGAAAAACGAAGGGGGAATTTAATGAAAGGGGGCAAGGTAGACCCCTCTTGACCCCCTAGGAATGATGTTGGGGTTATTAAAGGGTCCCGTGGGGCAAATAAAAAAAATTTAATTTTTCGCGGTAGAAGCGCTTCCCGGGTCGCAAACTGGTAGCGAAACGGGAATTCGCCATTTTGTGTTTCGATTTAATTAAATTACAGGGTATAAGGGGGTACGGGAGACGTATCCTGACCCCTTATGTTTTCTGAGGGTGGCTGAGGAGGCTCATATATGTTGATACATGTCTTCCAGCGGCTGTGCGTGAGCGTTTTTTTTTTTTTGCTGCGTGACGTCTGTTTACGTTCGATTCGAAGGAAATCAGGAACTGTTGACCGCCATTTTGTCACTGCGAGTAAATATTTTGTTAAAAATAATTGTTATAAATTAATCCTTATTGATAAACATTGTCTGCGCCATCTTGCCTTTTTTGCAATGCCACACTTTTGTTGTACACGGCAGCCATTTTAGATGCCTTGACCAGACCCACTCTCTGCACGCCGCCGATCCTCAGCATGGCTCCCCACCCTCGCAAGCATCTCCCCCACGCACTGGTCACCCCCGCTCTCTCTCTCATGCATGGGCCAGAAACCTCCTCCCATCTGCGCTGTTCTTCTCTGAGAATCACACCCTGTGCCCGCCCGACACCTCCCTTTCACCCTATTCACTACCGCACCCTCTGACACTCCTCTTCCTCTGTGTCTGATATTCCAGGCCGGTCCTAGGCTATCACCTAGCCCTGCAGATGTAGTTTATGGCCCCAGCTGTAAAGAATCACCCCTCTTCAAAGGAGTTACAGTAGATCAAGGCCCCCACCCGATGAGATCTTCACACCACACGCGTTCCTACTATCTGAAAACCATCCTGTATTGTTTTTGGGGAGGGGATTCTCACTGTGAGGGTGTGTGGGATCGAGCCTGAAGTGGAAGATTCCAGGGATGCCTCTTTGTACATCAAGGCTTTTACAATTATGTGTCACATTAAAAATATATAGCACTCTAACAAAGTAGTAGGATTATAAAACTTTAATAACTTATAAATATATACAACGCAACAAAAACAGTAAACACATTTAAACATTTTTTTGAAAAAAGAAGCAACAATGGTCAGTAGCTGTGTTTTGTGCGAATAGTCCCAAGGCAGCACAACGTGCTGAGTTCTGGACGGCACCCAGGTGATGTCACCTGGGTGCCGCACTGGTTTTTGGTATCCTACAATGCTGCTCCGAAAAACGGCGTGGGGCGCCCCGGAGGGAGGTCTTGTCAGTAGCGGTCTGTTGTGCGAATAGTCCCAAGGCAGCAGAACGCGCTGAGGTGTGGATGGCACCCAGGTGATATCCAGTAAGTTGCCGCACTAGTTTTGGTATCCTACAATGCTGCTTCGAAAAACGGCGTGGAGCGCCCCGGGGAGGGGGAGGCGCCGTGAACGGGCCTCCCCAGGTGGAGGATCGTCTGCTGTAGTGGGGCGCCCCTTTACCGTTTCAGTTGCCATTCCGCCCGCTTTTGGTACACTGTGCCAAAATCCGCCATTCAGCTGAGTTGCGCCCACTCTTGCGGTGCAGCGATAGGCGGCTGCCACAGGACTCTCAAAATGGCGGCAGGCTCTTTCCTTTTTGGGCCTGGTCCACTAAAATGGCCCTGGGACACCTTGGAACTCGGACGCTTGTCTGCTAGGTCTTGGACCCCATTCTCGAAAGCGTCCCCTCAGCCTTGAAGATTCTACAAAAGTCTTGGGGGGCCCCCGACTCCTGCAGGCTTCCGGTGGGGAGCGGCTGCCATGATTGCTTGCGGAATGACCACGACAGAGCCACGAGATGGTGGTGCTCTCATGCTGACGCCAGCTTCAGTCTGAAACATCCAGAAACAAGGTGGGGCTTTCATCGTTTGGGAAAAAAAAATGTTTTAATCCAATGAAAAGTGTTATTTTTAGGTCATATGATCAAGCCGTCCATCATTAGGAAACCAAAAGTAAAATGAACCAATGAAAAGTTTTATAAACAAGTCACATGACCTGTTATGCGGCATAGGGCTATAAAAAGCGTAGAAAATCCGTTGGCACGTGAGGCGGCGTCAGTAGCGGACCGATGTGCGAATAGGCCGAAGGCAGCACAACGCGCCGAGATCCGGATGGCACCGAGGTGGTGTCCAGCAAGTTGCCGCAGTGGTGTGGCCATCCTACAATGCTGCGCCGAAAGTCGGCGTGGGGTGCCCCGTTGGCCTGTGAGGTCGCGTCAGTCAGTGGGGGCTGTTTGAGGATCTGACTGCATTGGAAAGCAATGTGATGCTGTGCGTCGCCCCCAAGATGGAGGCTCCTCTGCTGCAGTGGGGCGCCCCTTGGTGTTTCACTCGCTATCCAGCTGAGTTGCGTCCGCACTTGCGGCTACAGTAGGCCGAAGGCAGCACAACGCGCTGAGATCCGGATGGCACCGAGGTGGTGTCCAGCAAGTTGCCGCACTGGTGTGGCCATCCTACAATGGTGCGCCGAAAGTCGGCGTGGGGTGCCTGAAGGGGGGGGGGGAGGCGGCGCAAACGAGCCTCTCCCGCCTCTCCAGGTGGAGGCACTTCATCTGCAGTGGGGCGCCGAGATCCGGATGGCACCGAGGTGGTGTCCAGCAAGTTGCCGCACTGGTGTGGCCATCCTACAATGCTGCGCCGAAAGTCGGCGTGGGGTGCCCGAAGGGGGGGGGGGGGGGGGAGGCGGCGCAAACGAGCCTCTCCCGCCTCTCCAGGTGGAGGCACTTCATCTGCAGTGGGGCGCCGTCTAACTGAGTTTCGCCCGCTCTTGCTGCTACAGCGACAGGCGGCTGCAACAGGACTCTCAAAATGGCGGCCTGTTCTTTGGATTTGGGCCTGGTCCACTAAAATGGCCCTGGGACACCTTGGAACTCGGACGCTCAAATTTTTTTCCTTTTCTCCACATGTAAAAAAGGTAGATGCCCGGTACGTTACCTGCCTCATCTGCCACGATGTACTCTCCAGAGGAACCGAAAAAATATATAGTTATGGTAATTATACCATGCATCGTCATATGGAGAGATGGCACCCGATTAATTATAGTGCTGCCCAAATTCGAGATTTGGTGGATAACCCCCGACCTGCCAGTACATCCATCAATGAAGTGGCAGTGATAGCATCAGAGGCAAGGGAAACGGTTCTAAATCTTCAGAAGAACTTTGGACAAATGAAAATGACATGTTTAAGTTGCGGCAAATTAATTAATTTCATGTGGAGAGAGGAGTGTTAGTCTAATCAATAGAGCTTATGAACATCATCATAGTCGATGGTTGGTGGAGACATTTTGACTATATCCTGGACCTGCCCGGCCTCGCCCAAAATGGCGCCGGTATAAATGGGACTCGTAACTCCTTGTTGTGTACTGGTTGCACAACCTTGATATCATGAGATACGTATGCAGTTTTGAAGCACATGGCGGGCGGGGACGAGAATTGATTGAATATTTCGACATCCCTATTGATATTAAGTTCTGATGTGTTATTGATTACTGTACTATTGAAAGTTCGAATTAACGTCTCCCATGGTACTTGCCCGCAAATGTATATCGAGATAATTTTATTGTAACTGGCCCTGTCGTATTTTAATTATAAAATGTATGTCCACCGATTTCGCAACTGTTAGACACCTTAGTTCTTGCAACCTAATGGCCCGCCCGTTACGTTCCTCAACAGTGTAAATCTCTCCTCATCATATACGATTACAGTTTGCTCCGTGGCTGGCCCACGTGGTTATAGGCCCGTATTTGTATACTGACATTTTCACAATAAAGGTTTTTAAAACAAAACATGGTAGTAGTATTTACATTGGTAAAGTTTTTAATTTTAGTCACTGTTTTCTAATCAGTAAAAGGCAAGTGAAATAAAGCAGTCCAATTACATGACGGATAAAAGGTATAATACGCAGGAACGCAGTAAAGATAAATGGTCAAGGGCTGTTGTGTTTTCTACTCCTGCCACATAAAGTGATCGATAAGAAACTGATATTCGGGCGTATCGGCGACTAAGACAGCAGGCCGAGCCTCTTTTGCTCAACGGCTCCGTCATGGGACGAAGAAACGCCCTTTTTCTCGAAAAAGGAATATATTTTACTTGCAGGACAGTTGTAAATTTTCCGGGAAAGTACATTTGCCTGGAACATTATAACATATATGTTTAAGAAAAAATAATGTTCGAAAGCAATAAAAAGCGTAATTTTTAGGTCATATGACCAAGCCTTTCATCATTAGAATAACAAAAGTAAAATGAACCAATGAAAAGTTTTATTAACAAGTCACATGACCTGTTATGCTTACGTTACGCGCTGCGCGCCGCGCCCCGGATCGCTTCCGGGAAGCTGCGCTTCGCGCACCGGAGCACTTCCGGGTGCACTAACGCGGCGTGTCATATAACGCATTACGCGACAACGTAGGTCCAGAATATAGTCAAAATGTCTCCACCAACCAGCGGTCGGAACACAACCCCTTTCAGCAGTCTAAAAAGTTCTGTTAAATGACAACAGAGGGGACAGGCAACAAGAACCATCAGTCAAAGAGGGGAGGGCAAGTTCTTCTCTACCGAGTCACGTTGGGGCGCTACCGGAACTGATCGAATTGGTAGTCTACAGTGTTTCTGGATGTTTCAGACTGAAGCTGGCGTCAGCATGAGAGCACCACCATCTCGTAGCTCAGTCGTGGCCATTCCACGAGCAATCATGGCAGCCGCTCCCCACCAGAAACCTGCGGGAGTCGGGGACCCCAAGACTTTTGTAGAATCTTCAAGGCTGAGGGGACGCTTTCGAGAATGGGGCCCAAGCCCTAGCAGACAAGCGTCCGAGTTCCAAGGTGTCCCAGGGCCATTTTAGTGGACCACGCCCAAATCTGAAGAGCCGGCCGCCATTTTGAGAGTCCTGTGGCAGCCGCCTATCGCTGCACCGCAAGAGCGGGAGCAACTCAACTACATGGTGAGCGAGACGCTGTAGTCGCAAGAGCGGGCGGTAAACAGCTGAATGGCGGAAGAGGCACAGTGTAGCAAAAGCGGGCGGAATGGCAACTGAAACGGTAAAGGGGCGCCCCACTACAGCGTGTCTTCAGGTCAAACGGATTGTGGGACAAGGTCCAGAATGGAAGAGTCACCAAAAGGCAAAAAGTTCCGCCGGACCCCGGGAGCCGGCCGCCTATGTCGGGGGCGATCTTAGGCCACACCAGGGCAACACGACTTGGGGAGGGGGCAGGAGCCAAGCGCCCCCTCCCAGTCCGCGCCACCACACCGTATGTTGAAAATCTGAAGCCATCGTTCTACAAACTCTCAACCAGCCTTGGATGGAAAAATCCTGAAGAATGTACAAACTGAAAACCAGTTTTTGTCTGCATAGCATCAGCAGCAACGCTTGTTATCAGAGTGCATGAGTTTCATGCTCGATCGATTGAGCTAGCCGGATCAGGCAACAAAAAGTATAAAATAGTTATGTAAATAGTTATTTAATAAAATGTTTTACCCTGTTACTTTGCTGGTGTGCTGTATATATTTATAATATTTGCATAGAGTTTATCGTTATTTTGGGCGGGGTGGGTGGCGGAGCCGAGCTGTCTTGCAGCCATCATGGTGTGGAGCTCAGTTCATCTCACTAGTTTCGTATTTCTCATGAAGGGTTGTTCCTAATGTTTCTATTTTAGCGAGGTCAAAAAGAGATCCCATTAGTGGCCTACTGATTTTGCTCGATTACTTTTTTTATTTTTTACACGATTTTTCACTATCTGCAAAGACTAAACAGAGTATTGCGACTCTGTGCTTGTTTGTAAATAGAGAATGAACCAAAGAGAATCAATTCTAAAACAGTAAATGCTTGGATAACAATCAATCAAATGGAGAGACAAGCAGGCACGACGGATTACAACGGGGGCAAAGGCCTGCGTGAACTACCCTTCACTATCTGCAAAGAGAGAGTACTACTAAGAGAAAAGAGGGGGGGGGCAGCGTTCAAAGCACATCAGCGTGCATAAACACGAAAATGTTTTTACCTATCACGTACTTGACATTTGACAGCTTTTGATATTTGCTATTAAAAAACCATTGAAATTCACTGAAAAAACCATAGGTTATAGACCATATATAGTTAGGGATTAGCATTTACAAAACCTTAATTTACTCGCACAAAACCATAGAAATTCGCATATATAGTTAGTTGCAATAACTATATATCGCGCACCCGCAATCCACTGCTGATGTCACATATTACATCATTCATGACATGGTCAGTGACATCACTGACCATGTCATGTCATGTCAGGTTTTGTAAATGCTAATCCCTAACTATATATGGTCTATAACCTATGGTTTTTTCAGTGAATTTTCAAGGTTTTGTAAATGCTAATTCCTAACTATATATGGTCTATAACCTATGGTTTTTTCAGTGAATATATATATGTATACATATATATATACCACGTGACTCCTCTGGATCTCTCGGTGTTTCCAGCACCTGCTTAGCACACCAGCAAACAGAAGGGAGACGGACCACGAAACTTCAGCATATCGATTTTATTTTCGGTACACAGAAAGCAGCTACGCGTTTCTGGCAAGGTATGCCCTTGTTCACGCTGCAACCAAATCAGCAGTGCATTACACGCGCAAGTTATGGTGAGTCCAACTAACTATAACGTGGGAATTTTAATGGTTTTATGCCAGTAAAATTTCCAGGTAACTATAACTGGTGTGAAACCTATGGTTTTTTCAGTGAATTTCATAGGTTTTTTAACTGCTAACTCCTAACTTTATATAGGGCCTCATACCTATGTGTTTTTTAGTGGATTTCTAAGGTTATTTCTTAGCAAATGTCTATAGCTAAGAAAGGTATTTTTTTCTAAAAATGAATCCTATATTGTATATTAATATAATATTTTTTTAAAAAGTATATTCATTTTTTTTATGTTTCACCCTGGAGCGCTCCAGGTGCGCGTACCGGTGAGCGCAGTACATCGGCGCCCCCCGGTGCGCGTACCGGGGCGCGTCCCGTCAGCGCACCCCCCAAAATTTTTTTTAAAAAAAATAATGAAGGCATGAGCAAAGGGGACAGAAACAGTGGTGTTAAGTGAAAGAGAGCTAGAGGGAGGAACACAGAGGGACTGTGTAATAGATAGTAAAACAGAGAAAAGGTATAAGAGGAAGTAACTGAGAAAAGGAAAATGAATAAGGGAGCAAAAGAAGAGAAGAAAGAGGAAGAAGACTAAAGCAGAGGTTCTGGGAGAATGTGAATGGGTGATGAAAGTAAAAGGAAGGAGAGTAAAGGATGGGGAATGACGGGTAGTGACGGAACGAGAGAAAAGGAACAGCGGTGACGGAGGGAAAGAAAATAGCAGTGAGTGTAAGTAAAGAGGAGTGAAAGAGGGTGGATAAAAGTGAATAAGGGTAAGACATGGGGAGTGACAGAGAGAAAGAACAGAGAGAGTAAAGGAAGGAGTGTCAGAAAGGGACTAAGTGAATCAGAACAAAAAGGTAAGTGAGGGAGTGTGGATGAGCAGGGGCACTGAAAGAAGTTGAATGTGGTAGGAAAGTAAGGAAAAGAGAAGTAAACATGGAGGATAAGAATAAGTGAGGGAAGCAGAGTAAGGAAACAGGGGTGAGGTAGGGTGAGAGAAAGCAAAGGGTGATGACAAACTACATTTTGTAGTCACACTTACCATATAGTTATTGAAAACTTAATTGCATGTTAAAAGTACACTTTGTATCTGTGAAAGACAAAAGAAAAAAAGTTATAATTAGTAAAATATATATTTTAAAATAGAACAGGTCAAGAAGTAAAAAATGAAAAAAGTGTACTAAGAAATAAAGCAAGAGTGAAAGATACAGAAACAGAAATAAAGTAATGTTGAAAGACAAAAAAGAGGGAAAAAGAAACAGAAAGAGAACAAATTATTGAAGATAAGTAAGATACCAAAAGAATGTGAGATACCAAAACGACATCAGGAAAGAGAAGTAAGTAATAGGAAAATGAGTGAAAGGGAAAGGAGTCTAAATGAGGATCCATTAATAAGAAAGAGGAATGGAAGATGACTGAGAGTGAGAGAAGGGAAGTCACAGAGTGAAGGGATGAAAGGAATGAGGTTAATATAGAACAATAGAGGAAAAAGGAGTGAGGAAGTAAGTACACAGAAAGACAAAGGGAAGGACTGAGTGAACTGCAGTACAATGAGTGAAGAAAGGAAAAAGAGTAAGGAGCAAAAGAAGGAAAGAGAGGGGAAGAGAAAGCAGTGGTACTGAGAGAATGTGAGAAAGCTGAAAAGTGGTGCAAGGAACAGAAGAAATGCAGACAGTTGAAATTGGATTGAGGAGTTGTGAAAGAAGTGGAGTAAAGGAACAGCAATGAAACAAAGTGAAAGAAAGGCAGTGTAAGTGAGTAAAGAGAGCTGAAAAAGGGTGGAAAAGGGAAAATGAGTGTGAGACAATGAGAATATAATATAAATTACACAATGCAAACTATAGAATGACTTATACAACATGATACATAGTTTTTTTTTGCTGTTCTCAGAATATATTGAATTTCACTTAAAACAGTGAGTTCAAACTCTTCATCATATAACAGCGGGAAAAAAAACACAATCTAAAAGATTGTGTATAAAAAAAAACAAATAAACTTACAAATCATATATGTACACTAATCTTTGAATCACTTACTTTTCCTTGAGGCCAAATAGTAGATAGTGAAGGTCCTTTTGGTAGGAAAATTCTCTGCTGTTCTCTAAAACGTCCATTTCATCGACTTCCTATGAAAAAAGATCTAAGAACATCTGAAATAATTCTCTTCGTTTTCATTTTCCTCCTTGTGTTAAGTTATGTTTTATTACTCATACTTTTTACTTTCCTTACGGCCAAATAGTGTCAGATATATGAGTATATTTTGAATTTTCTCTAATTAAACTCTCAAATTACCGTTTACCCGAAGTTTTCAAAGAAAAGCTCATATGACATTTTCATAATGTTTAAAAATTCATATTCTCTTTTTGGATCACTCATGTTCATTATTTCCTATAAAACTGATATCACTTACTTTGAGATCCGCTTACAGTACCTATATGAGATAAATAATTTTAAACATTAGACTAACTAACTTTTATTAACTACTCCCGTCTTCAAAGGCCAATTACCTTTACTAAAACTTTGGTTTTAAAAACACTAGGTAAGAATTTTTAAAGTCATAAGGCAAACGTTGTGTATAAGTCAAATGAGAATCATTGCAGTAACTCCAACCTTTTTGACATTTTAAGTAGCATGTATAATGTCCTGATGTTGTCGAAGGACCGTCATGATAAATATTAGCTACAGTTGTAAAGGTTCTTCCTGAAATTGATAATTGAGAAGCCACAAAAATGTTGATACAAGTTTTCAATTTAGTTCCATCAGGTCAACATTGTTGGAAAACTAAAATGATATACTGACCATAACTTTGTATAAATAATGTGGACAGCATTGGACACTTACATTGGGTACACACCATATTATGATCTGCTGCTTTAACTAGATTATTAAATGACACTGATTTACAGTCTGGTAAAGTCAAGTATATAAATCTTTCAGTGTCTATTCTAGTAGTACTTGATGAACTACAGTTGTGGCAGTCATGCTGCAATTGATAAGAAAGGCTAAAAAGATTATCTACATCTACACCTTCATCTTCCAAAACACCAAACATATACATTAAAAATTCCTGACAATCCTGCTGAATGTTCTGTGAAAATTTATCTTGACCAGAACACATGTCTAAAATATTTCGAATTTCTGTTACACTTTCTATTTTTGCTCTATCACTGCTACATTTCTCAAACACAGAATTCAATAAACCACACAATCTTTGATCCCGATTTTCAACAATCTGTTCTTGTAAAGTTTGAAGAAAAAAAACATTAACCACTACATTAGCATAGCAGTTGACACCAGAACTGTTTTCAAACTGAAATCCAACAACATTTTCATCAGAATCCTTTTTCTTTCTGTTTTGAATTACATTTTCATCTACTTTTTGTCTTTTTGCTACTACCTCACTGCAATTATTCTCATTTCTTCTCTTTCGGCCTACCACACGTTTTTCAAACAGAGGATATTGAGGCAAATGTGGAGCATACTCTCTTCTTAACCTATTGTATTTTTTAACACAATCTAGATCTGCACAAATCTTTGTCTCATCACACTCAATCAAGTACAATCCTGATAAAGTTCTGACTCGTGATAATGCCACATATGCCATACCCTCTTTAAACACAGAACTTCCAATGTTCACCAAAGCACTATCTACACTTAAACCTTGAGATTTATGAATTGTCACCGCATATGCCAAACAAACAGGAAACTGTTTTCGGCGAACATATAAGTCTTTTACAAGCAAAAATCTAGCAGAACAACGACTGATTTGTTGTACTTGCTCTATGCCATCAAATTTTATTTTTAAAAATTCAATTCCATCTCTATTTCTATAATTAACAAAATCAACAACATAACCCATTGCTCCATTTACCAGACCTCTTTCAACATTTAAATTCCTTCTCAAAATGATACGACAATTTAAACACATATTCAGAGTCTTTTCAAAAACAGCTGTTTTAGAAATACTTTTCTCTAATGAATCCAATTTTGTTTTCAAATTTTCTGACAAAACAATTGTTGCACCCATATGCTCTATTTTATTTATTGCTTCCAGTTTCACAATTTCTTCATTTTCTAACTTTAACATTTTGTTGTTGAAGATGGAACATTTTTGCAGAGTTGGCATCAAACATATCCCAGATTTCTTCTCAGTCATTAAAAAAAAATATTCTCTGGAAGAATGTTTTCATTTGGATACAAATTTGAAATTAATCGAGCATGTAAAGCTTCTTTCCCAAGCTCACTTACTTTTCCGATTCTTACATCTTGTAGAATATTTTTATAATCTTCATCCTTTGCCTGTCGCATATTTTGAAGCAGTTCACCATATTTAAAATTTAACCATATATTACCGTTTCCAATGCTTCCAAGGGACTTCCTGGTATCTTCATGCGTAAGCATTTTAAACACTGGTTGTCCTTTTACTGGAGTCAACTGCAGTAGATCTCCAAAAACAATAATGTGTTTTCCTCCAAATAACACATCATACTCTGTTCTAAGAATTTCTTGCATTCTCAAATGCACAAAAGCAAGCATTAGATTTGAGACCATGCTTACTTCATCAATGATCAAGAAGTTTCATTTTCTTCAAGACTCTGAAAACTTCAGAACACGCATCACCAGATAGCTTGTTGTAATGCAATTTATTATCATGCTCAACTGGCAGCATCAGTAAACGATGTAGAGTAATCCCTTTAATGTTATGTGCTGCCAGTCCAGTTGGAGCGGTTACAACACAAGACAGCGGTGATTCAGTCCTTTTCTGCAAATAAGTTGCAATGGCTTTAATCAGAAAACTTTTTCCTGTTCCCGCTTCTCCACTTGCGTACAGTCGAACAGGCTTAAATGATGTACATGAGCACACTTTTTTCTCATGTCTGAATCCATGTTCAATCTGTTCTGTGACTTCATCATATATCTTTTTCTGCTCAACGTTTAGTTGCTTTACCAAATCTTTTAAGTTAACTACATCCTCTTGAGCTTGTTCCATAGCTCTTTCCACCTCATCCATGGCAGTTGCAGCTTCATTTTGGATAATAGGTCCTCCTAGTGGATCCTGACTCAATAAAGTAGAACTCTGACTGTCTTGGGAACTGTCTCTAGCAATCTCTTCAGCAATTGTGGTTTCTTGCTCTATTTCTTCGTTCAACATTTGCAGATAATTTGGAAAAACAGGACATTCTATGGTATCCTTAGTTGCATTAAAAGAGTCTTCATAACAGAGAAAATCTCCAAGTAGTTCCTCTTCTGTACGCCATGGCTTAAAGAGTTGCAAAAGAGCTAAATAGTAAAATTCTCTTTTGTCTGGAGCTTCGCAACTCAATTTTCGATGATTAATCAAATGGCCTTTTCTCTGCTTCACTAGACATCCTTCATACCCAATGACAGCATATTTTCCATTATTGATATCTTCTGTGATGTTCCTCTTATAACTGTAGTTTTGCAGAACTTCATACAAACAAGTGTTCTCAAGGTGAGTACTTCTATTTGGATAGTATGTATCCAACATGTTTGTCTTCAAAATATCTGTACTATTTGGTTCTTTCTCCGCCAAATACTCAATTTCGTGTACAGATTTCAAAAATCGGTTTCGTGTTGCAGCAAGACCTAGACTCACCCAAATGATTGTTCTTGATTTGGCATAGAGACTTGCTGATGATAACCGATCAGAACATTCATATGCTCCAATTTCTCGATGCGACAACATCTTCAGACTGAAACTATATAATGTTTTACTTATACTATTTTCATGCGAAATGTCTTCCCACATTTCCTTCAGTTCAGTCTTTTCTTTTTTTGTGATGTAAGATGTCACATATCGAGCCACAGCAATAGAGTTGTCAGCAACAAACTGAATATCCATGTTAGCATTCCACATGGATAAAATCACTGGGTTGTAGTCGTTGATATACTTGGACTCTTCGTTTCTTTTTAAATTGTATGTATTTTTTGGTGATTTCCTTGTCTCACAGTATGTCGCAGAGAAGACATCAAATTATTTACTCTTCCTTTAGAAATCACTGGTCGTGGAAACGCAAAACGACATTTTGTGTAGAATTTCTCCTTGTTTTTAAATTTTCAACAACAGTACTTTCCACAACGATGAGATTGAAAACGTAAAACTTGTTGCCTTAAACTGTTTTCTTCAGTAGTTTTTGGAACAGCACATGTTGAATATTCTTCAATGAAACTCATCACTGTGTCATCCGAATCAGTTCCAAATTTGGGTGCATCTTTAATCAATAACAAAATATGTATATGAGGAGCACCTCTAGCTTGATATTCCTTCCTCCAAAAGAAATCCAAAACCTCTCCAAGGGGAGGATTTTTTTTGTTGGTAATAAAAGACATCATAGCTTCAAATCTATGATTAAAATATCTGCAAACATTCACTGGATCTAAAGAACACAGTGCTCCAGGTGTTTTCAATTCTATATTTTGTATGGTTCGAGGCATGTGGGCTGCTGAATTCATATCTGTGCATAGTCCGCCACCTAGTGTTGGGTCCGGATGATTGCACATTGTTGTCCTGGAAGAGTCTTCGAAGTATCACGAGATAGGTGGCTCCTCCCCTGGACTACAGTGCGCATGGGCATCGCCTCCATCCCCAGATTGTTTTTTTCCGCCATAGGGTTCGGATGTGTTTTCGGTTCCCTCCATCGGAACCGATAGTTGTTCGTTTTCTACTTGAGACCAAAAGGTCTTTAGGCTGGGCGTCGGTATAGTTGCGTTCGGGTTTTCTTACTGACTCTCAGCTCCGATCTCCTACTGCCCTTCCACGTGCTTCGACGCGGACGGGCCTACACTACAACCTTTGCTATGGAGCGGACTCCATTCAAGAAGTGTCCGCTGTGTCACTCAAAATAAACTTTGAAGATTCGCCGGGCTAATCGACTCCAAGCACAGTTGTCGGCTTCGGTGCCCCCTCCTGATGATATCTTTCAGGAATCGGTCGAGGAAGAGGACGACGTACAAGGGTCGGACTCTGGCCCCGCGTCCGAGGAAGAGACCTGCGACGCGGATGAGGAGGCCTACGACGAAGTCTCCGGTGAGGTAGGGGACGACGAACTGATTTGTGCCACGATGGGAGATAGCTCTGAGGAAGAGCATCCCCAACCAGACTCCGGGGTTACCCCCAGTCATACGGCCCAGGTCGAGGGATCGCCTTCGGGCCTTACCCAAGATCTAACTATGAGTCCTACGTCCCCGCCTCCGGGCCCGGTCACGGACATTTCTAACAAGAAACCGAAAGTGAAGCCGACTGGTCTCGCACCCTCGGATGCGAAACCGAAACCAAAAGTGGCGTTGGTGAAGAAGGTTCTGGAGGCGTCAACTTCCACGAAACCCAAAATGGCCGACTTGAAGAGCCACGCCAAAATGGCCGACCACAAGAGCCGCGCCAAAATGGCTGACCCGAAGCCCTCTGGGTCGGCGCCGAAGGTGAAGGCACCCGACGCGGCTGCGTCGGCATCGAAAGGGGTCGCGGACCCGAAAACGACTTCGAAGAAGCGTCACGCCGACGGTGCGCCAGGCCATGGGGCGTCGGCGCCGAAGAAGAGGCCTACCGGCGACCGGGCTCTCGGAGACGAAGAGTCGCTCGCGACGGTTCAGCCCTCGGCATCCCTTACAAAGAAGGTGGGAGAATCCTTAAAGCGGATCCAACAGTCCACTGTTGTTCCCAGCCAGGACACTGTAGTGCCTAGGCCCACGCCGAAGCCTGCCAGGGAACAAACGCCCATTCGTTTTACCCTTCCTCCCAAGTCGGCGCCGAAGGCCTTCGCGCCTAAGCAGAGCGGACACTCTCAGGAAGTATTGACGCCGAAGGCTGCCTTGGTGGTGTCGAAGCTTCGGCTACAGCCGCTCGCGGTGGAAGAACGTCGTGCGGTGACCATCGACGCCAACACCGGAAAAGTGTCGCTCCTCAAACGAAAGATTACGTCGGAGCCGGCGTTGGAACCTTTTAGGATTCCACTTAAGAACAAAAGGTACTCTGCGGACTCTTCGGCTCTGATGGAACCTCTGTCTCCACAAGCCCTGGAACACTCGCCGGCCCATTCCCCCGTGCCTGATGTGGACGAGGAAGAGGACGAGTACAACTATCCTGCGTACTCGGATCCGGAAGAGGAGCATGTGCCCTGGACTGCAGGAGGCGACACAGACGACCCGCAGTCGGGCCAGGACACTCAACTTTTCGCCGCGAAAACGTCCCCGACAGAGGACTCGGCGGCGTTTAATGCATTAATAGAGAGAGCTGCAGCGAACCATGACGTCGAACTGCACTCAGACCCCGTGGATGCGGACTTCTTAGTCGACACCTTCTCGGTAGCCGAAAAACAAGTCAAGACACTACCGATGCTTAAAGGGGTGCTGAAGCATGCACAGGAGGTATTCAAAGAGCCCACCCGGGCGCGGGTGGTCAATCCTCGCATCGACAGGAAATATAAAGCGGCGCCCACGGATCCCACGTATATTAAGGGACACTTGCCATTGGACTCCCTGGTGGTGTCCAACGCTCGAAAGAGGGCGAATTCGCAGACTACTGGTGATGCTCCTCCCCCAGACAAAGAGTCCAAGATCTTTGAGGCATCAGGCAAACGCATTGCTGCACAGGCAGCGAACATCTGGAGGATCTCTAACACTCAAGCCCTGCTTGCACGATATGATAGGGCCCATTATGACACATTAGAGGCCATCCTGCAACACTTGCCTGACCAATACAAGGAGGCGGGGGAGATGCTCATTCAGGAGGGTAAACTCATTACAAATGCATCCATCAAATGTGCCCTAGATGTGGCAGACACAGCCTCCAGGGCAATCAATACAAGCGTGTTACTTAGACGCCATGCCTGGCTTCGAATTTCTGGGTTCAAACCCGACATACAAACCACTATACTGGGTCAAACAGTGAATCCTGACCATCTGTTCGGCCCTGAGGTGGATGCCTCCCTAGAAAAAATGAAAAAAGATACCGAAACTGCCAAGTCTATGGGGGCTTTACAAAGTCAGCAGTTTCGGGGTGGTTCCTTTCGCCGCTCCAATTCAAGAGGCACCTCGAGAGGCCAGGCATCCCAGTCCACGCAATACTACAAGGGTAACACCCAGTCCTCGTATAACAACAACAAGGGCAGGGGTGGCTACAGAGGCAATAATATCAAAGGCAGGGGACGTGGAAACAATGCCTCCAGGTCCACCACCTCCAACAAGCAGTGACGTCTTGTCACTTCCCCCCGATCACACGACACCTGTCGGGGGGAGACTCCAGCAGTTCCTGCCGGCGTGGAGGTCCATCACCACGGACAGGTGGGTGAGGTCTCTTATCCAGTACGGGTACTGTCTAGAACTTACGTCCATTCCACCGGACATACCGCCAAGAAGCCGTGCTATGTCCGACGAGCACTTGACCTTGTTGCAGCAAGAAGTACTGGTCATGCTGCAAAAAGGGGCGATAGAGCTCGTTCCATTGCAAGAACGGGGAACAGGGGTTTACTCCCTGTATTTTCTGATCCCCAAAAAGGACGGATCACTCAGGCCGATCCTGGACCTCAGGCCCCTGAACTGGTACATCAACTCGGAGCACTTCCATATGCTCACATTGCAGCAGGTGCTTCCCCTGCTTCAACGGGGGGACTTCCTAGCAACGCTGGATCTGAAGGATGCCTATTTCCATATTCCCCTGCATCCTTCCCACAGAAAGTATCTCAGATTCACGATCTTAGACCAGCATTACCAGTTCAGAGTCCTGCCGTTCGGGGTCACCACGGCACCGAGAGTTTTTACCAAATGCCTAGCGACTGTGGCGGCGCATCTCCGTCGCCAGCACGTCCATGTCTTTCCATACCTAGACGACTGGCTTATTCAGGCAAAGACGGAACAGCAGTGCGTAGACCACGTGTCACGCACCATTCACCTCCTGCACGATCTGGGATTCTCTCTGAACTACCCAAAGTCCCATCTCCAGCCCGCCCACGTGCGACAGTATCTGGGCGCGACAATCGACACTCTGGCAGCCACTGCGCAGCCGAGTTCAGTGAGAATCGCCAGTATCCAGGCGCTGATCCAACGATTCAGACCCCAAAACTCGCTTCCAGCGAGGGTGTTCATGCAGTTGATAGGCATGATGGCCTCCTGCATCTCCATTGTCCCGCACGCGAGACTACATATGCGTCCGCTTCAGGAGTGCCTGGCACGTCAGTGGACTCAGGCTCATGGGCAACTGACAGACCTAGTGTTGGTGAGCGGTCGGGCGTACAACTCTCTGCATTGGTGGAATCCACAAAACCTTTGCAAGGGCCGACCATTCCAAGAGCCTGTCCCACAGATCATCCTGACAACGGACGCCTCTCTCCAGGGATGGGGAGCGCATGTACTCCATTACACGGTGCAGGGACTATGGACACTTCAGCAAAGGAAGATGCACATCAATGTGTTGGAACTGATGGCAATCTTCATGGCCTTAAAGGCGTTCAAAGTACATCTGTGCAACAAGGTCGTGTTGATCCGGACGGACAACATGACGGCCATGTACTACATCCAGAAGCAGGGAGGAACACACTCTCCACAGCTGTCTCATCTGGCTCAGAGCATGTGGAAGTGGGCCATTCAGAGGAACATCTTCCTCATGGCAGAACATCTCCCAGGCAAGGACAACCAAATGGCGGATCTGCTCAGCAGACACAGCCATCAGATGCACGAGTGGGAGTTACATCCATCAGTACTCCAACCGTACTTCCAAAGGTGGGGTCATCCAGAGATCGACCTGTTCGCCACAAAGGAGAACGCAAAATGCCAAAGCTTCGCCGCCAGATTCCCACACCCCCAATCACAGGGCAATGCGATGTGGATGAACTGGTCAGGCAGATTTGCGTACGCTTTTCCCCCAGCACCTCTGATACCGCTGGTGGCACGCAAGCTCAGGCAACACTCGATGACTCTCATCCTGGTTGCTCCAACGTGGGCACGCCAGCCATGGTACACCACGTTTCTGGAACTCTCCGTGGTACCGCATCAAAGGCTTCATCTCACCCCCAGCCTTCTGACGCAGAGCCATGGCGACATTCAGCACCCAGATCCGCAACAGCTCAACCTGGCGATCTGGCTCCTGAAGTCCTAGAGTTTGGCTACCTCAATCTTCCTCCCGATTGCATGGACATCATTCGGGAGGCGAGAAAGCCCACTACTAGAGCTTGTTATGCGGCTAAATGGAAGAGGTTTGTCGTCTACTGCGTGGAGCACAGCATTGACCCGCTAGACGCGTCCATTCAAAACATCATATGTTACCTCTTTCACCTGTATCGGTGTAATCTAGCTTACTCTTCCATCCGCATTCACCTGTCGGCTATGGCAGCATACCTCCAAAATAGGCAACACCTGTCACTCTTTAAGGTCCCTGCTATCAAGGCTTTTCTGGAAGGACTCAAGAGTCATTCCACCAAGGACTCCACCAGCTCCAGAATGGAACCTCAATGTGGTTCTTACAAGGCTGATGGGTCCTCCCTTTGAGCCAGTACACTCTTGCGAGCTGCAGTTTTTGACCTGGAAGGTTGCGTTCTTGGTAGCAATCACATCGCTACGGAGGGTTAGCGAACTGCAGGCGCTCACCATCCAAGAACCTTTCTTCCAGGTACATGCCAACAGGGTGGTGCTCCGCACTAACCCTAAGTTCTTACCCAAAGTGGTCTCGCAGTTTCACATAAACCAAACTATTGAATTGCTGGTGTTCTTCCAAAACCCAGAGACGCTGGCGGAGCGGATGCTCCACACCCTTGATGTGAAGAGGGCCTTGATGTATTATGTGGACAGGACAAAAGATTTCCGCAAAACCAAACAACTTTTTGTTGCTTTTGCCACACAACACAAGGGAAATGCAATCTCCAAAGCAGGAATTGCTAGATGGATAGTAAAGTGCATTCAGATCTGCTACGCTAAAGCTAAGCGCACTCTCACTACCCCACCGAGGGCCCACTCCACTAGGAAGTTGGGGGCCTCTATGGCGTTCTTAGGTAACATTCCCTTAGAAGACATCTGTAGAGCAGCCACATGGTCTACCACTCATACTTTCACTAAACACTACTGTGTAGACGTGCATTCAAAACAACAGGCAGCTGTTGGTCAGGCTGTTCTAAAAACGCTTTTTCAGACTGCTGCAGCTGGCACGGGCGGCCGCCCCTAATGGAGGGACTGCTATGTATTCTATGCACAGATATGAATTCAGCAGCCCACATGCCTCGAACTGCAAATGCTACTTACCAGTATGCATCTGTTCTTGGCATGTAGGGCTGCTGACATTCATATCGCCCACCCTCCTCCCCGGCGCCTGTAGCAGCTGCAGTATGTATTCATATACACACATATGCTCATAGCATGGTCATCACTCACTTCTTCACTCCATCTCTGCCTATGGCTAAAAACAATCTGGGGATGGAGGCGATGCCCATGCGCACTGTAGTCCAGGGGAGGAGCCACCTATCTCGTGATACTTCGAAGACTCTTCCAGGACAACAATGTGCAATCATCCGGACCCAACACTAGGTGGCGGACTATGCACAGATATGAATGTCAGCAGCCCTACATGCCAAGAACAGATGCATACTGGTAAGTAGCATTTGCATTTCCATTTGCCTCTCGTAGAAATTGAAGTAAGTCGTCCCATGCATACTCAGCACACCTAAGAGTGAGGAACCATGTAGGAGTTCCTAAGTTTCTTAGCATACATTTCAATTCCCCATGACGACGGAACCAATACTCGTTTGTTCCACGCTGACATGCCATGAGATTGATTAGCTGAGATTCCAAAATACTGTCTTGCAGATTGACTTTCTCCATAAAGTCCCTCGCCGAAACATTTTAGCAGATGAGCTCCATTTTTCAGTATATGATTAACTGCATAAGAAAGCTCAGACAAATCACTTTCATACAGTAGATGAAACAAGTACGGAATGCATTGACGAAACCTTGGATCTTCAGCATATAATCTTAAAGTCCGGTATTCAGCTGCAGGAATTTGAACTGGTCGATCGTCATATCGTCCACCTCGACCTGTTGGAAATAACTGTGGAAAACAACGAGTTTCCAAACTTTCTTCCCATACACTAATAGGACTTCCTTTTGCTGCTTTCATTTGAAACAAGTCAATTGCATTCCCCATTACTTCTTTGGAATGCAAAGAAAGGATGAACAGTATAATGTTCATATATTTCTTCACTTCTAGACACATCAACTTTTTCAATTTGGCCAACTGAACAATCACTGTCTTCTACTGTAGCTGTTTCCTCTGCTCCAACACTTACATCTTTATAGTACTCATTGTTTTTGACCAAATACAACGTTGCCTTTTTGATTTTCCTAACATCCACTAAATCTTGCCAGATTTTCTTACTCTTTGTCGGAACCCCATTAACTAGAATAACCAGAGGATCCTCTTCTACTCTTTCTACACCTATTGTATCAATATTTTTCTTGACATCTAGAGGCAAATAAACAACTCTTCCCTTTAATCCTCTTTGTAAATCTGTAGGAGGTAATTTCCCTATCTTAGGCTCCATGCGAACAATAGCTTGAAAAGGATGGACACATTGATTCAAAATTGATTCATAAGTATTTAAATCCATCAATTCAGAAGGAATATCTATCAACTGAAGATTATTATGAACAGCTCTAGCAGGCATTCTATTTGCATTTATTTTTTTCAAACAATAATTACAAATACGTTGATCAAAACTCAAATCAAAAGAATTCTCCACCAACAAATAACTTACAAAATCTTTCCATTCACTATTATTTTCCAATTCACATTTTGCATATAAATCAACTAACCTAGTCTGAATCTTATAATCAGTCCGTCGACAACACACACAAGTTAAATTAGGCCTTTCACTTGATTTCACCTTAAACTTGGTAATTTCCTCGTCAAATGTTTCTGTACTTGAAATCTGTACATTGTCTTCCACATTACCATCCATTACTATATCCATTTCTACACTGTCCTCTTTGTTCCCAAAATAACAAAACTCAATTTCTTCACAAATAGTCTTCACATCTACTTCAGATCCATGCAAAAGAGCACTGTTTAAGCTTAAGTGCTGGACTTTTTGCATAATACAACCTTCTCACTAATTTTCTCACCTTATTATGATGCACTGGTAACATCCTAAAATGATGAAAAACACTCAGACATACTTTTCTAGAAAGACAAGCCAGTGAAGGCCCATGCAAACCTGCGTTTTCTCTCACTCTGCAAGGATCTAACTCTTGCAAGATCTTCACTTTCTGTTTTACACTTTTCTTACTATATGTACGTAAGAAATTTCGAAGCAAATCGATTGAATCCTGTCGCACATTACAAATACTACTGCACTTCCATGTGTACACTGGACCTATAGTAGGTCTCCCTAAAACTTCATCAGCTAACACCTCTTCTGCATCTCTAGACACAAGTTTCTCTTTTTGCATCACACAACCATCTTTCACCTCATATGCTCGACCACTGGTGTCAACTGCATGCACCAAATCATTTTCCTGAAAGTAACTCTCCTCATTAAAAAATGGCTCAGAACTTGAACTATGCATCCATTCTCCAGAAAATACTTCACAAAAATTAGTCCGATTAATTATTCTTTTCCATCTACTGTTCGATTTGAAAACATCAATTGCCTTATTAAGTATCCTAATTCTATTAATTACTAAAATATTTTTTTTTCTTAACTTCAATAGCCTGATCAACAATCTTTTCTACACTTTTCTTTTTCTTGTAAAAAGCAGCTCTCTGTTTACCTTTCTTTTCATTTTTTAGCAAATTTAAAACTACCCTATTGCGAAACATTCGTCTACGAATGTCCCTAAATTGATTTAACCTTCTATTGCTATCCATATTCTTCTCTCCTGCTCCAATAGAGACATTTTTTGAGGCCTCTCCTTCCTTTTCAAATTTGCTCTCTCCTTCTGGATCTTCACATTACCGTTAACATTTGTTTTTGTTTTACATATGTTGCGAAAAAAAGACTTAGTTGTCTTACCAGGACCTTTTTGGGCGTTTTTTGAAGTACTTGTTGTAGAGGATTCCTTTACTTCCGTTGCTAATTTTGTTATTTTCCGTATGGTATTATTTCTTCTCCTTTGCCTTGCCGGCATTTTTGCTTACTTTTTAAATGTTGATTTCAATCTGTGGTAAAGAAAAAAATAATGCAAAAAATCACAGAAACCTGTGGTATGGGGAGCACTATCCACTCATTCACAATTACGTGCTTAGTTTTTCTTATTTTTTATACACATCTTTAATCAATTTAAAACATTGTGGTTCAAAAAAAGTTAAACTAGAGTGTTCGCAAACTGTATCCACAGTCATACAGATCAGACTAAGAACGTGAAAAAACAAAATAAATTCTCATCAAACAGTGCTTTGTGTTTCCTTTCTTCAAAATAGTTTTATTCTTCTTTTTTCATCAATGAAAGTTTGAATTCCTCAAACATCTCTCCATTATTCAACATATGAAGCCATGTCCCAATGCATTTCGGTATGCACCTTCGTCAGGGGAATGCGCTACAAATAACATAAAAATCTATCACATGTATGTCAAAAGAAATGTAATATTTACAGTTTCATACAATACATAATTTTTAGAATCAGTCTTGAACAGAAACCAGAAGATCTCATAGAGTGTAAATACATCACATGTGTGATAAAGATCATGCTCAACAAAGTTCACCTGCCACCTTATAGACCAAAACATGGTGTACAACCAATACCGCCACCACCTACTGCTCACTACATGCAAGTGTGGACAACGTAAAAAACGTAAAAAACCATGTATGCCGCCAAGTAATCCAAAATTCAAGAAGTGCCACTGTTGTGCACTCTTACCTTCACTCACAGCAATAAAGCCAGCAGAAATCGAATTCCGGGCTATCCTTGTTCTAAAAAATAACGGCGAAAATCTTACTATACTGACTCCAATCCTTGATATCTGATTAGTCCTAGTACAAACAAACCAGTACTTACTCGGTCTTCTAGACCCCACGTTTAATCCTTACAACGATGTTCAAATAGACTCGTATCTTTGCTCTGTAATACAGTAACAGGAGGGCTCCTTAGTATTTAAATCAATTATAAATAACGGTTCTGCTTATTCTATGTGGGTTATGTCTCACCTCTAGCTTTGAATACACCGCATAGCTCTCGGGTTCTTTCGTGTAGCTCTCACTGTTAGATCGGGACCGTGCTAGAGACGCCGATAAATGGCGTGTGATATCATAGTGCTCTAAACATGGAAAACAGACTATCCGCTTACTCATCCTCATCCAAAATGGCGGTTATGTTTACTTTACTCGGCAGAATATGAACAGAGATTTCTCTTCCTAAATTTAATAACTAAAACTATATTTACCTAGGATTCAAAAATAATTAAAAAAGTGACTATTGTGTGTGTAGTCTAGTATTATTGGTGAGATTTATTGAGTATAATTATAAATAACACATGACTAATGTAAATGAATACATTAAAAATGCAAATAACCAGCAGTCAAATTACAACACTAATTTACAGAAAACAAATCATTTCAATCTTATCATTTAGCCCATAGGGGGTCAGCGTCCTAAGGGACTTAATCCAGTACGTCTCTCTTTGTGCTAACAGTTTAATTGTGTCAACATGTGGTTTTTCCACCAGTCTCTCTAACACAGTGAATTTTAATTGAGGTATCGTATGACCCCCTCTCATGCCAGTGTGCAGCCAAACATGATTTCATATTTTTTGTTCGTATCATACTCTTATGTTCAGTCATCCGAACCTTCACCTTCCTTGTAGTGCGTCCAACATAAACAAGTCCACATGGACACTTTATTGCATATATTAGAACACTCGAATTGCAGTCTGATGTATGTCTCAAGGTTATCTTTTTACCTGTGTGGGGGTGAGCAAATGTATTGCCTATCAGAACATTGCCACAATGGCCACAGTTTTGGCACTTCATCATACCTTTCTGACCTAGATCAGCATTTTCCTGCCTGCCACCTTTCAGAATTTCCTTAATATTCCTTGATCTGGAGTGTGCAAACAGAGGTTTGTCTAGAAATACCTGCCTGAAATCAGGTTCTTGCTCAATTATTTCCCATCTCTTCCTGATGCATTTCTTTATGGCCTCTGCGGCTGTGGAAAATTTTAATACATAGACTTCCCTCCTGTTTTTGCTTCTTTCTCTCTTTTCTAACATAGTGGATCTGGGCATGGTTCTAACTCTGTTTTCAGCTTGGTCAAGAACTGTGTCCGGGTACCCCCTTGTTGTATACTCTGTGCACATTCTCATGATGGTTTCTAACCCTTGATTCTCATCTGAACAAATTCTTCTTGCCCTGATGAATTGTGACAATGGTAGGTGTCTTTTTAGAGATTGTGAATGGAAACTCTCAAAGTGTAGGGCATTGTTTCTGTCTGTTGCCTTCTTGAATACACTTGTTGCGAGTGTGTTCCCTTTTCTTGTGATCATGATGTCAAGATAGTTTATCTGTTCTGAACTGATAGTATGTGTAAATTTAATAAAGGCATGACAATGGTTTAACTCTTGGAGTTGTGCTCTTAAATTATCTTCTGAACCTTTCCACACTATCAGTATATCATCGATATACCTAAGGTATAGTGCTAGATGTTTTTGCCATTTTCTTGCTTTATTATATATGTTCATCTTCGAACTTCGACATGAACATATTAGCGTATGTGGGTGCCCCGGTAAACCCCATAGAGGTCCCCGTCTTTGTAGAAAATAACAGTCCTGCCACTGAAAGTATCCATGGTACAAACAGAATTGCAATAATTCAAGAAGAAAAATGTTGTGACTCTCCTCATACTCATGTTGCAAAAGCATCCACTCTGCTGCCTCTAAACCTTCCATATGTGGGATCGAGGTGTACAGGGCTGAAACATCAACCGTGCACAACCATACTTCCTCATTATCAGAAATAGGCACGGTCTTTAATTTTCGCAAACAATCAGTAGTATCTTGCACAAAAGTTGACCATTGTTGCACCAGAGGTTGCATAAAATGATCTAGATATCTTCCTAGTGGTTCATGCAATGACCCACATCCCGCCACAATTCTATCTGAGATTTTAAAAAAAGGCATTGAGTTAGGTAGGATTGATGAACAAACTAAAAGATACCTGACCACGGAGCATCCTAATAGGCCACATATATATATGTTGCCTAAGATGCATAAAGACCCGGATGACCCACCATTCCGACCGATTGTGGCGGGATGTGGGTCATTGCATGAACCACTAGGAAGATATCTAGATCATTTTATGCAACCTCTGGTGCAACAATGGTCAACTTTTGTGCAAGATACTACTGATTGTTTGCGAAAATTAAAGACCGTGCCTATTTCTGCTAATGAGGAAGTATGGTTGTGCACGGTTGAGGTTTCAGCCCTGTACACCTCGATCCCACATATGGAAGGTTTAGAGGCAGCAGAGTGGATGCTTTTGCAACATGAGTATGAGGAGAGTCACAACATTTTTATTCTTGAATTATTGCAATTCTGTTTGTACCATGGATACTTTCAGTGGCAGGACTGTTTTTTTCTACAAAAGACGGGGACCTCTATGGGGTTTACCGGGGCACCCACATACGCTAATATGTTCATGTCGAAGTTCGAAGATGAACATATATTAAAGCAAGAAAAATGGCAAAAACATCTAGCACTATACCTTAGGTATATCGATGATATACTGATAGTGTGGAAAGGTTCAGAAGATAATTTAAGAGCACAACTCAGAGTTAAACAATTGTCATGCCTTTATTAAATTTACACATACTATCAGTTCAGAACAGATAAACTATCTTGACATCATGATCACAAGAAAAGGGAACACACTCGCAACAAGTGTATTCAAGAAGGCAACAGACAGAAACAATGCCCTACACTTTGAGAGTTTCCATTCACAATCTCTAAAAAGACACCTACCATTGTCACAATTCATCAGGGCAAGAAGAATTTGTTCAGATGAGAATCAAGGGTTAGAAACCATCATGAGAATGCGCACAGAGTATACAACAAGGGGGTACCCGGACACAGTTCTTGACCAAGCTGAAAACAGAGTTAGAACCATGCCCAGATCCACTATGTTAGAAAAGAGAGAAAGAAGCAAAAACAGGAGGGAAGTCTATGTATTGAAATTTTCCACAGCCGCAGAGGCCATAAAGAAATGCATCAGGAAGAGATGGGAAATAATTGAGCAAGAACCTGATTTCAGGCAGGTATTTCTAGACAAACCTCTGTTTGCACACTCCAGATCAAGGAATATTAAGGAAATTCTGAAAGGTGGCAGGCAGGAAAATGCTGATCTAGGTCAGAAAGGTATGATGAAGTGCCAAAACTGTGGCCATTGTGGCAATGTTCTGATAGGCAATACATTTGCTCACCCCCACACAGGTAAAAAGATAACCTTGAGACATACATCAGACTGCAATTCAAGTGTTCTAATATATGCAATAAAGTGTCCATGTGGACTTGTTTATGTTGGACGCACTACAAGGAAGGTGAAGGTTCGGATGACTGAACATAAGAGTTTGATGCGAACAAAAAATATGAAATCATGTTTGGCTGTACACTGGCATGAGAGGGGTCATACGATACCTCAATTAAAATTCACTGTGTTAGAGAGACTGGTGGAAAAACCACATGTTGACACAATTAAACTGTTAGCACAAAGAGAGACGTACTGGATTAAGTCCCTTAGGACGCTGACCCCCTATGGGCTAAATGATAAGATTGAAATGATTTGTTTTCTGTAAATTAGTGTTGTAGTATGACTGCTGGTTATTTGCATTTTTAATGTATTCGTTTACATTAGTCATGTGTTATTTATAATTATGCTCAATAAATCTCACCAATAATACTAGACTACACACACAATAGTCACTTTTTTTATTATTTTTGAATCCTAGGTAAATATAGTTTTAGTTATTAAATTTAGGAAGAGAAGTCTCTGTTCATATTCTGCCGAGTAAAGTAAACATAACCGCCATTTTGGATGAGGATGAGTAAGCTGATAGTCCGTTTTCCATGTTTAGAGCACTATGATATCACACGCCATTTATCGGCGTCTCTAGCACGGTCCCGATCTAACAGTGAGAGCTACACGAAAGAACCCGAGAGCTATGCGGTGTATTCGAAGCTAGAGGTGAGACATAACCCACATAGAATAAGCAGAACCGTTATTTATAATTGATTTAAATACTAAGGAGCCCTCCTGTTACTGTATTACAGAGCAAAGATACGAGTCTATTTGAACATCGTTGTAAGGATTAAACGTGGGGTCTAGAAGACCGAGTAAGTACTGGTTTGTTTGTACTAGGACTAATCAGATATCAAGGATTGGAGTCAGTATAGTAAGATTTTCGCTGTTATTTTTTAGAACAAGGATAGCCCGGAATTCGATTTCTGCTGGCTTTATTGCTGTGAGTGAAGGTAAGAGTGCACAACAGTGGCACTTCTTGAATTTTGGATTACTTGGCGGCATACATGGTTTTTTACGTTTTTTATGTTGTCCACACTTGCATGTAGTGAGCAGTAGGTGGTGGCGGTATTGGTTGTACACCATGTTTTGGTCTATAAGGTGGCAGGTGAACTTTGTTGAGCATGATCTTTATCACACATGTGATGTATTTACACTCTGAGATCTTCTGGTTTCTGTTCAAGACTGATTCTAAAAATTATGTATTGTATGAAACTGTAAATATTACATTCCTTTTGACATACATGTGATAGATTTTTATGTTATTTGTAGCGCATTCCCCTGACGAAGGTGCATACCGAAATGCATTGGGACATGGCTTCATATGTTGAATAATGGAGAGATGTTTGAGGAATTCAAACTTTCATTGATGAAAAAAGAAGAACAAAACTATTTTGAAGAAAGGAAACACAAAGCACTGTTTGATGAGAATTTATTTTGTTTTTTCACGTTCTTAGTCTGATCTGTATGACTGTGGATACAGTTTGCGAACACTCTAGTTTAACTTTTTTTGAACCACAATGTTTTAAATTGATTAAAGATGTGTATGAAAAATAAGAAAAACTAAGCACGTAATTGTGAATGAGTGGATAGTGCTCCCCATACCACAGGTTTCTGTGATTTTTTGCATTTTGTACCAACTTGGCTAGGGGCTAGTCAAGATATGGGTTAGCACCATATATAATTTGATAAGGTTAAATTGATGTACTAAGGAGTGCTTATCACACAACATTGTTTGAAAGAAAAAAATAACACATTATAGACAACTATTCGCAAACAACAAAGCAATCACATTAAGCAAACGATATAAACACTAATTTGCAACATATCGAAGTTTATACCACAGCAACTATATAACTAGGAGTAAGACCAAGAAAAACAGCTAGAGGGAGTAACACAAAAACACAGAGAGACTCAGACAAAGAAACAGGTAGAGGGAGTAAAACATACAAAAGGACTAAGACAAAGAGAGTGTATAATATGTTGAAAGACAGAAAAAGGATGTAATAGGGAAAGGGAGTAAGTCAAAAAAAGGGAGTAAATCAGAAAAAGGATGTAACGGGGTATAAAACAGAGAAAGGGTGTAACAGGAACTAACACAGAGAGAGGGTGTTAGTAGAGAAAAGGTTGTAAAAGAGACTAAAACAGAGAAAGCCTGTAAAGGAAGAGACAGAGTAAGTTTCAGAGAGGGTGTAAGAGGAAGTAAATCAGAGACAGGATGTTACAAGAAATAGGAGAGACAGAGGGTGTAACAGGAAGAGAGAAAAAAAGTCGGAAACAGAAAGAGAGACGGTATAAAACAGACAAAAAGTGTAATAGAGAGTAACTCAAGGCTAGAATATTACAAAGAAAAAGGTTGATTAGATAGTATCTGCATGATTCAAGAAATATATTAACACATTTCACAATCATGTCATCTATGTTTCCTCAGATTACCGTATTTTCCGGCGTATAAGACGACCCGGCGTATAAGACGACCCCCTACTTTGCCTGAAAAAATTTAGGTTTTGTGCTATACTCGCCGTATAAGACGACCCCCACTTCCAGCGCAGTCCAACGCAGTCCTGCATAGCCATTCCGAGAATGTACCGGTATTTTGAACTTACCGTATTAGTCTAGTCCTCCTCCCTGTGGGTGAGCAGTAAGGCTTTATCAGTGGACAGTGTTACCTAAGCGTTTATTTTACAAACTCAAAGACTGAACTCAAACAAATTGGTTGTATAAACAATCTTGCTTTACTCGCAATATTTTTATTTAGAACCATATGAAAAACTGTCACTTCTGAATATACCGGTACGGTACGGTAAACATAAATTAGTGCATGAAACAGTGCAAGTGGATTAAACTTTCCATAACTTTCCATAAATCCAAGGGATTTCTACAGGATTTACAACGTTCCCTTTAAAAGCCTTCAAAATCCTCCTCTTCGTCATCTGATCTCATAAGTAAGTCAATGAGATATTGTGGTACATCTGTAAGGCAGTCATCGTATGGATCTGGTACCAATTCCGTATCAGATGATGTGGTCTCTTCTTCGGCATCCTCTTCACCTTCCTACAAATAGTCGTCCTCCATACCATCTAATGAATTTGATATGCCACACTTCTTGAAAGACTTTATTACAGTTTCTGCATCAATGTCGTTCCAGGCCTTTATAACAAAGGTGCACAAAACATCCAACTGTGGAGCACGCATGTTTCCTCCTTTTGTGAATGTTTTTTCACCGCTAACCATCCACTCATTCCACTGTTCTCGGATGCGATCTTTAAATGGCTTGTTTAGGCACACATCCAGTGGCTGCACCAACGATGTCAATCCTCCAGGTATAACTGCAGCATCTGTTTTTATTCTTGCCAGCCTTTGCTTGGTGCTTGGAGTTAAATGAGCCCTGAACATATCCCACACCAGTAGACTACGTCTTTGTAGAAGTCCACCTGGGCGCCTGCTCCATACATTATCAAGCCATAGCTTTACCCCTTCTTCATCCATCCATCCTTTCTCATTCACATGCACAAAACAACCAACAGGGAACTTGAGTTTCGGCATTGTTTTTCTTTTGAAAATAACCATTGGTCTTAGCTTTGCGCCATCAGCTGTGCATGCTAGTACCACTGTGAAACTGGACTTCTCATGTCCTGTTGTTTTTATTAAAATTGTCTTTTCGCCTTTTTGATGGACAGTTTTGTTGGCAATCATATCGAAATTCATTGGAGTTTAATCCATATTTCCGATGCTACTTAGCGCATAGCCATGTTCATTGCGCAGCCTAATAACGTAGCGATGGAAGCTATGCATTTTGGCATCAAGATCCGCAGGTAATTTCTGGGCAATTTTTGTCTTTTGCCGCAATACCAGATTATGCCTTCCCAAGAATCTGGTACACCAGGATACAGTGGCCTTAAATCTGTGGCTGAGATCTGGATTAGATTTGGCCCACTGAAGTGCAACCAATCGGATTTTATTTCGGGTCACGACATAACCGCTTTGCCGATGCTCGGCCACCATGTCTGCTACATGCTTTTCGAGTTCTGGCCAATGTGGGGTGCCTCTTCTTAATGCACACTTGCCCCTTGGCATACTCCGTAATGCTTTCTCATTTGCTCTCCAGGCCCGAACCATCTTTTCTGTCACTCCATATTGTCTTGCAGCAGCACAGTTATTATGTTCTGTGGCAAAATCCACAACTTTAAGTTTGTAACTGGCTTCATATTTCCTTCTTCTTGCCACTCCTGGGGCCTTGCTGGGTTCTTGACTGCCAGCCATTTGCACTGGATGAGCTGCTGGAGCCTTGCCGGGTTCTTCACTGTCTGCCATTTGCACTGGATGTGCTGCTGGAGCCTTGCCGGGTTCTTGACTGTCAGCCATTTGCACTGGATGTACTGGTGCTGTACAGTATGAACAGGTGCAGAGACTGTCTTCAACACCACACGTACGGTACGGCAAATACGGTATCTGCTCACCAGACTGCCTTTCCTCTTCGCAACAACCAGCCAATCACGGCAAGTGCTCTACTGCCTTCGGTAACATTCGGGAACATTCTACAGTCCCCTTTCTATGCCCATGTCAAGGAGAGAGGGGCGCGTGCCAAAACGTGCCAAACTTGCCAAACGTGTCAACACACCGGGCGCTGCCATCTTCGGCGCTGGCTGCCCGTTACCATATACCGTATTTCGGACGTCCTGCTGCCTCGTCCTGCTGCCTCGTCTGCCTGGGGATGTGCAAGCGGTTGGAGGCGCGTGTACAGCGGCAGCGGCAGTCGAGGTAAGACTCATGGCGCCATTTGCTCGCTTGTGAAGCGGTTTGACACCTTCGAGTGAAGTCCTTGCTATGAAAAAAACGCTCGCTTTCGATACTTCATGGCGCGGGGCCTGGGTGTGGACGTTGCCAGGGCCGGTGGCTGTATTTTTTAACATAAGTTGTGTTGTTTCTTGTTACATACGGTATTTCCTATTGTGAAGCGGGCTGACACCTTCGAGTGAAGTCCTCGCTATGAAAAAAAAACGCTCGCTTTCGATACTTGCACAATTCATGGCGCGGGGCCTGGGTGTGGACGTTGCCAGTGCCGGTGGCTGTATTTTTTAACATAAGGTGTGTTGTTTCTTGTTATTTCCTATTGTGAAGCGGTCTGACACCTACGAGTGAAGTCCTCGCTATGAAAAAGCGCATGAAAACATACCATAAAATTTTGTACCCGGCGTATAAGACGACCCCCGACTTTCCAGAAAATTTTAAGGGGTTAAAAAGTCGTCTTATACGCCGGAAAATACGGTACTCATACTTTTGGATAATGCTTGGTTAAAACATTTTGCTGCATAGAGAAATTATCTTTTTAGAAACACAGCACAGGACCTATGTACAAGCATTCAATTTCACTACTGAAACCTCACTGTTTCACAAAATACAAATCCCCTATCTTGAAAATGTTCATAGCAAGCATTATCAAAAAGCAAGACAGAAACCAACAGCAAAGAAACTCGGGGCCTTATTTACGAAGGCCTTGCGCCACCGTGCGTCACTTTTTTCCCATGTTAAAAGTGACGCACCGGCGCCACAAAACAATCATAAATGACACCCAAATGTAAATACCATTAATTTGCCCCCAAAATCGTTTTTGGAATAACATTTAAGAAACACAACACAGGACCTATGTACAAGCATTCAGTTTTACTACTGAAACCTCACTGTTTCACAAAATACAAATCCCCTATCTTGCAAATGTTCATAGCAAGCATTTCCAAAAAACATGCCACAAACCGATAAGAAAGAATCTCAATCTGCTTCCAAATCTGAGGTAATGCAAGTGACATCATTCTAAAAGGTTCAAATATATTTATTTAATGAGGCAAACACTATTAATTTCTTCTCAAAAATATAAGCCATCCATTTACCCCAAAATAGTTTTTAAAATAACTTTTTCTAAACATAGCACAAGTCCTATGTACAAGCATTCAATTTTACTACTGAAAATTCACTATCTGCTTCTAAATCTTCTCCATAGAGCAAACAAGTCTCTATCTAAATTAAATGAATCATTACTTACCTTTACAGATGCTTTGGGAGATTGAGAGCAGTGTCAGACACACACACACACCAATTTTTCTTTAGCAGAGCAAAAGGTGTGCACTCAATACACTGAAACCAAGACTGGCAGAGAAAACCTCTAATTCTACACACACATGCCTCATTTCAACCAATCAAAACTCTTCCCTCACTTTTTTCAAACCAACACCCTTCCCCCTCTCAGACCTTTCTATCTGTTACCATAGCAACTCCCTCCTAACTGAACTCTCGGGTTCAAAAGTTTATTCTACAATGTTGCAAATTAAGTCAGCAAGGATGTTTGACCTCTCAATACACCAGCTTATCCAGGGCATTATTGCTTTTAGTAACTTTTTCTTAACCATTCAAATTGCTTCTTTCACACAACTCAACCATGCACCCTAACTTTCAGTTTTCAACTATCTGAATCCACCAATCATTGCTTGTGATTCAAGAGCAGGGAAACTCCACAATTATTTTTTTGTAAACTCCTACTGTTCCAACTGCCATTTCATTCCCAGACTTCATCTGACTGCACCAGAACCTTCTCTCATCATGTATTCTGTGTGGATTATTGGACATAGCTACATCCACTGGGCCTAAAGGTATGCAGCTAGCAGACATTTTCACAACCTTGATTTATCAAATGTGGAAATCAAGTGGATTGGCCAGAGAGGATTGAGATGTCACCAATTGATACCATTGGTGAAAACCTTTTTGCATCTGCCAAACCCTGACCTCTTAATAGTGCACTGTGGTGGAAATGACTTGGGCACTATGACTGGGGTTGGTCTGCAAATGCTTTTAAAGGACACCTTTGATCAATTGATGACACTTTTTCCACAAACTGCCTTGGTATATTCCAATATATGCCAAAGACAGAAATGGAACTGGTCCAACCAATGTTGTCCACAATTTGAGAAAGCACGGAAACATGTGAATAAATCTGTTTCTGCATACATGAGAGACTATGGAATGGGTTCAATATACAACAATAACTTGCGTTACAACATGCAAGACATCTACAGAGGAGATGGTGTGCACTTCTCAGATGAGGGGAATAGAATATTCCTCCTGAATTTAAGACTTTGCATTGGAACCTACTTGTAGGTACTTAAATCAGCCACAGAACCCAAACGCTCTTTTCAGGGCTACCCTACCTCTGATTACTCATGATTTTCTTACAACTTTTTTCACTATTTTTCGCCAAAGTACGCACCCCGGTACGCTTCCCGGTGCGCGTACCGGGCGCTCACCCCGTGGAAAATTAAAACATTTTTTTTGGGGGGGACACATAAATGGGCCTTCTAAACCCCCCTCAGAAAACCTAGAGGGTCAGGAAGTGTCTACCGTGCCCCCTTCTACCCATTCCCAATGTTGTTTGTCCTCCATCTTGTGTCTCAATTGTACTGAAACACAAAATGGCGGACTCCCGTAGCGCTCCCGGTGCGCGTACCGGAGCGCGCACTGGTAAGCTCTCCCCAAAAAAATGTGAGAAAGTAATTTACATAAAAACCACTGGAGACACTTACACCAAATATAGAATATGCCCTACTACATAGCAGTCCCTACCATTTACCCACATTTGGTGGTAATCCATTGAGCCATTTGGGCTGTAGCCCTGTCTAAATATCCTGAGGTAAATTACATGACAAAAACACATATGAAACTGTTTGAATTTTCAACCAATTAAAATGTTGCTTACATTTTGTACTTTTATGTGCTGACATTTGATTGGTTAAGTACATGAATATATATGAAAAATAAGAGGGAAACACAGCCATTTTGACTAACACCTCCTAAGGTACATTTGGAAAGAATTTTGACAGAAAACTTCAACTACTTTGAAATAGGTAAGTTGTTAATTTGAAAGGAGAACTATGTTATGCACTTTAAATTAATTTGGGAAAACGTTTTCAGATAGTTATATACTGTCTCTCTGTAAGAGTTAGAGATTGAGATAGGCTTCTCTGTTATAATTATGGATTGAGTTAGGCTTCTCTGGTATAATTATGAATTTACTTAGGCTTCATCACAGGCACTTTTTAATAGTTTACTTCCTGCCTGAAACCATACACTGCCCAACGATAACTTCACTGTTAAAAACTCACAAGTACCTGTC
Source organism: Lissotriton vulgaris (assembly GCF_964263255.1). NCBI lineage: Eukaryota > Metazoa > Chordata > Amphibia > Caudata > Salamandridae > Lissotriton > Lissotriton vulgaris. The sequence goes on from NC_141685.1 coordinate 1,193,132,351, forward strand.
TGAACTAAAACCCAACAGTGCCCTATCTCTACTGATATATTTATTTTTTATGCAAATTACAGCAACAAAATGGAAGGAGAACAGAATATTTCTTTCGAAATTGTTTTGGACAACAACCCTGAAGAAAAAATTGCTGAGAATGATAACTGATTTTATGGATGGACCATCAATTAGTTCAGTGTGTGGAATCAATAGAATCACAGAATGAAAATGAGGACATTCCAGACAATATATTGTTAGAAGTTTTATTAAATTTTGAAAAAGAATCAGAAAAATAAATTTATATTTAATAATCAAAAATTGTTCGAGACATTATTCATTTTTATATGTAATTCATCAAGTAGTTCCAAAATGTTTATAATATTAAGTGAGACTTATAGTATACTGTGCAACTTTTTTGTGTTACATAGTAAGTTTGCTCATAGTTACTTCCTTTCTCCCACTATATTATCTCCAATGTGTATTTAACATCTCTTTATCATCTCCTGCCTCCATGTTGTTTCTGCTTTCCTGATAGACTATGGTATGAATTCCATATACCACAATAACTTCTGTAACAACATGCAAGATATCTACAAAGGAGACGGTGTATATTTAGGCTCTGCATTGGTACCTACATGTTGGTACTTAATAAAAAAAAAAGAACAATTAATAAACATAAAATTTTTGAAAAGTCTGTCATTCTTTTTTCCCCATGGTACGCTCCCTGGTGCGCTCCCCGGTGCGTGTACTGGGCGCTCCCCCCGCGCGAAACGGAAAAAAACATATATTTTTTTTGCCCCGCGGGGCCCTTTTATAGCCCCCACATCAAACCTAGGGGGTAGGGCGGGGTCTACCCTGGCTCCTTATAGTCATTTCCCCCTTTTTATTGGCCACCTCTTGTGTCCCGATCCTACCGAGACACAAGATGGCGGCCGCTCCGGACTGTTTCGAATGTTTACAGACACCCGAGAGCCAATCCGCTTTCCGTGCGCAAGTCGCGTGGCGCGCCCGGTGCGCTCACCGGTGCGCGTACCGGGGCGCTGCCATAGATATATATTTTTTTTTAACCTAAATTACTCAAAATCCACTGGAGCACATATCTTGAGACATAGCAAAGGCACATCGGGCTACCAGTCCCTACAATTTTGCCAAGTTTGGTGGAAATCCATTCAGCTGTTCGGGCTAAAAGTGAGTACGACCGCCCTATGGAAATTAACATTGGGAAAACATGTTTTGGGACCCCCCTTTTATCTCTGCCCCCGCTTGACGAATCCCCCCCAAACTTTCAAGGAAGGACCGGAGCTCCGCGAGGCAAATTTGTGGAAATTTTCAGGCAGATTCGTTAACCGGCGCCAAAGTTATTCCAAATAGAATTTTGAGATTTTGCATTGAAAAAAATCCTAACTATAACTACCTACTGGCGATATATATTCATTGAAAAAAACATAGGTTTCAGGTCATATATAGTTAGGAATTAGCATTTAAAAAACCTTTGAAATTGCACCTATATAGTTAGTTGGACTAACTATATTTCGCGCACCCGCAATCCACTGCTGATGATGTCACATATTACATCATTCATGACATGGTCAGTGACATCACTGATGACATCTCAAATGACATCAATGATGACATCACTGATTACATCATCTAGTGAATGTGGTTTGCTTCGATATTTAAATATGCATTATATATATAGCAGTTTGCATTGAAGTTGAGTGGATATATAAAAAATAAATATTTGGATGGAGGACTTTAACAATTTATAGTGTCTCACTAAATATAGTGGATAGTGACTAAAATGTGTGAATATCTGTATCACTTTGTCAGTTGTTGTGTAAACTAGTCCTCCAGTTGGTTACTAGCTATTTGCAAGTCTATGTTAGTCATTGATTAGTTAACTGAGTATTTGTATGGGAGAGTGAATGTGTGTGTGGTTCGGTAGAGGGTGTGTGACTGCCCAAAGATGTGTGAATAGTTTGTTCAGTAGATATATGAAGTTAAACCTACATGTTCTAACAGTTGTTTGGGTGAGTGAATATCTTTATGGGTGTGGTGATGAGCAAATATATTTCTCATTGGTACATGTCCAACAAACTAGAAAAATAAAGGGCAGTGTATGTGTCAGTTATTGTATATAAATAAGTATACATAAGACTCAATGATTGTGTGACTGTATGGATAACTGTATACTGTATACTTGTAATAATGATTTTATAATTCACTAAGTATGACTTACTATCTAAATGAATAGATGAAGTGGTTTTTGTATAAGTGTGTAGCTAAGTAAGTATGATCCATTGATTGCATAATTGAGTAGGATAACTTCATTTGTGAATAGGTTGTGTGCTGGTCTGTGTAATGTCAGTATAGGTGTATGAGTATTTTTGATAGTGTTCTATTGTTCATTGACAGCATGTATGACTGAATCTACAGGTAAGTGATTAGATGTGTGTATACATCTAGGAATCAATGAGTGGGTTTTTAAAAACTTGTATTGCTGTCATTGGATTCAAATATTATACTCTGTATTTGATAAAGAGTGATGAAAGATTTTACTAGTGTATGAAAAGGTGTATGAGATTGTCACGTGGATGATGTCATCAGTGATGTCATTTGAGATGTCATTAGTGATGTCACTGACCATGTCATGAATGATGTAATATGTGACATCATCAGCAGTGGATTGCGGGTGCGCGAAATATAGTTAGTCCAACTAACTATATAGGTGCAATTTCAAAGGTTTTTTAAATGCTAATTCCTAACTATATATGACCTGAAACCTAATGTTTTTTCAGTGAATTTGCAAGGTTTTTAAAATGCTAATTCCTAACTATATAAGGCCTGAAACCTATGTTTTTTTCAGTGAATTTGCAAGGTTTTTTAAATGCTAATTCCTAACTATATAAGGCCTGAAACCTATGTTTTTTTCAGTGAATTTTAGAGGTTTTGTTAAAGATAATTTTTTAAATATACTAATTATTAAATTTCTTTCTTTTATACTAATTTTTGTTTTTTATAATATATCTTATTTACATACTATTTTCCTTCTTTATATTTCACATTTTATAATACAATATTACCCCGGTAAGTTTTTTTAAACTTCAAAAACATAATATCAACGTATTTAATGTAGATTTTAAAGGGAGACAAAATCTGGTATAATGAAGAAAATGTTTTTTTTTTAAACTTGTAAGAATAGTATATTACTTTTTGAAGTAATTACAAATATCGCGAGGGTACGTCACACCTGCATGCAACGTGAGAGCTCCGTCCGTGCACCGTAAACTCTTCAAGCATTTAACCCCGAATGTTTTATAAACTTAAAAACGTTATATCTACGTATTTATTGTACAATGTAAAAGTACACATTATCTGGGATAATAAAAAACATGTTTATTTTAAAGTTTTAAAGACCGTATATTACTTTATTAAAGCAATAACGAATCTCGCGAGGGTGCGTCCTACGTGAGCGCAGCATAAATAGCATGTAAGCGCATCGTAAGATGATGTTAGCGCTCCGTAAATAGAACGTAAATGCAACGTAAGCGCTCCGTAAACGCTCCGTAAGCGCTCCGTAGGCTTACGTCCAACATGTGACCTTAAAACAAAAGATTTAATTGGTTTATAATACTTCCTACTCCAATTGTTGAAAGACCGCTCCCATGTTCATCATTTTTCTTTGGCTTTCAGAGAAGCAACACCTTTTTTCTACAGCTCCTAGCTACAGAAAAATACTTCAAAATGGCTGAACATCCAGAGTCTGACACAGTGTTATCTAGAGGAAATCCTAATAAGAAATATTCATTCGGAACCCACAGCATGGAACGCCATGTAAAAAATATACACCCCAACAATTGGAGTAGAGCTGTGGTGCAAAGATCTCAGGAGCAGGACTCTTCTCCTAGTACATCTACGAGGGGGTCCCAGTAATCTAGAACAAAAAGTGTAATGACAAGGAAAGTATAAACAATCAAAGAAACCAATTATGGAGCAACATTGTTTTATTCACAATGTGCTGGTATCATATTGTATACATCACAATAAGCATTTATTGATCAGTGACTGTTTTATAGTGCCCCGAAGGAAGGGAGAAAAGGGAGGGGTAAGTGATACGTGTAGGAATTGGGTGAAGGAAGGAAGGTAATGCAGTGACAGTAGAATCAACGAATAAAGCAAATTAAATGGAGTTACACATCAATGTACCCATACAACGACCATTAGGTTCACATATATTATTTCACAAAAGTCATACTCCAAATGTACAATTAATGAAGCCAATAGGGTGTGGAGTTGACAAACAAGAACAGAATGTTGTCGACGTTTCGACCCTCGTGCGCAGATATAGGTTTAAATCTTGCCGTGGGGTCTTCCTCAGGACTGGGGAGAGGGGGGCACGTGACAAGGTGGTTGCTCAGAAGAGCCTGTATGACTTAATGGTCTGGGGTCCTAAAGGCATCCAAATGGCAATTCGTCCGACAGCCGTAACTTCTCGACTTTCGGCGTGGGGTAACGGGTACTTGCGCGAAAGCATCAAGTCCGTGGCAGGACGGTATGCGGAGTTAATCCAAAGCCGTTCACTGCTCGCACAAGAATGGGCCCATTAAGTTCCTACACGTATCACTTACCCCTCCCTTTTCTCCCTTCCTTCGGGGCACTATAAAACAGTCACTGATCAATAAATGCTTATTGTGATGTATACAATATGATACCAGCACATTGTGAATAAAACAATGTTGCTCCATAATTGGTTTCTTTGATTGTTTATACTTTCCTTGTCATTACACTTTTTGTTCTAGATTACTGGGACCCCCTCGTATACTACAATTGACAACCCAGGTCCCCGTAATTTCCCCTGGGTATAACCCCCCTATCTATAACCTAGTACATCTACAGCAAGAACCGGAGTACCACCAATGCCATCTTCAATGGTGGCGAACATTCAGCCAGAACTGAAAAATTTAATGATGCAATGCATACATTGCAATAAATTAGTAGCCTTCGGACAACAGTCCATTGAAGTAATTTTGCAGAAGAACAGGAACCACAGATACAGCAAATAATTTTTTTCTTTCAATTTCATAGTTTGTTTCTGTTGAACAATTGATTTGTGTAAAAAGTTCATTTTTCTACGTTTATCCATAAAAAAAAAGGAAAAAAAAGTTATTTTAAGAACTACCTCTACTGGTTAAAAAAAGAACTAAATTTCTATGTTTGTATGTAAAAGTTTGTCATAGTGAATTTCAAAGTGCAAAACTATAAGGATGTGGTACAGCATAAATCTATAAGGTGTTTACCTATAGTATACTGTATTACTTCCAAAGCACTGAAATGTAACATATCTATATAAATATGTTACAACTCTATGGGCCAGATATAGGTATTCTCTATTTACCTACTCTTAAATACCGAATCATACCAATTCAATATTTAAGAGTACGCAAATGGATGTAGGTAATTTCTCTTTTGAAATTACCAAATCTGTATAATTCAGTCATTTTACCGATTCGGTAATTGCCATGGATTCCTATAAGTCTTGAGGCCAATAGGAATCAATGGCGATTACCGAATCAGTAAATACCGAATCGGTAAATTTACCGAATTGTCAAGGGAGACAGGTTGTCACTTTGACACCCTGTTGCACCCTTGATTCTGATTTGTGTGCCATGTCACACACATACATGGTTTTAGGGCATGTGTGTGTGCCATATGGCACAAATGTACATGCACAGATATGCATGTACACAGGATTCCATTATTTACCTCCGAAAGTTTTATAAACTTTAAATCGTTATATCTACGTATTTATTGTACAATATAAAGGAACACATTACCTGGGATAATAAAGAACATGTTTATTTTAAACTTTTAAACAACATATATAACTTTATTTAAACAATTATAAATCTCACAAGAATGCCAAATCATTATATCTACATATTCATTGTACAATATAAAGGAACATATTAATTGGGATAATAAAGAACATGTTTATTTTAAACTTTTACACAACATATATAACTTTATTTAAACAATTATAAATCTCACGAGGGTGCGTACCACGTAAGCACATCGTGAGATGACGTAAGCGCTCCGTAAATAAAATGTAAACGCAACGTAAGCTTACGTGAGCACTCCGTAAACGCTCCGTAACACTCCGTACGCTTACGTCCAACCATGTGACCTTATAACAAAAGATTTTATTGGTTTATAATACTTCCTACTCTAATTCTTGAAAGACCCCTCCCATCTTCATCATTCTTCTTTGGCTTTCGAGGAAGCAACACCTTTTTTCATCAGCACTTTGCTCTTGAATAATGTACTGAAATGGCTGAATAGCCGGAACCTGAGAAACCCCTAGAACACAGAGAGAGTCCATAGTACGGAAATTTAACAAAAAAACAGAAAGAGAGAAAAAGGTAAATGCGCCTTTTGTCACATGTAAAATCTGTCACACAGTACTATCAAGAGGGAATCCACAGAAACAGTACAGCTTTGGAACTTATAGCATGGAATGCCATGTCCGGAATATATACCCAAACAATTGGAGTAAAGCTGTAATAAAAAGATCATCAGAGGAGCAGGGCTCTGCTCCCAGCACTTCTTCTGAAGCAACAGCACCACCAATGCAAGCATCAATGGTTGCAAATATCCAACCTGAACTTAAGAATTTGATGATGCAATGCATTCGTTGCCAGAAACTAACAGCCTTTGGACAAGAGCATTCTGACCCAGGAACTTGAGGATTCTTCTACTTCATATTCAGAAGAGTTTGTTCCTGAAACCCCTAGAACACAGAGAGAGTCCATAGTACGGAAATGTATAATTCCCAAAAAGAGAGAAAAAGGTGAATGCGCCTTTTGTCACATGTTAAATCTGTGACACAGTACTTTTAAAAGGGGATCCACAGAAGAAATACAGCTTTGGAACTTATAGCATGGAACGCCAGGTCCGGAATATACACCCAAACAAATGGAGAAAAGCTGTAATAAAAAGATCCTCAGAGTCACAGGGCTCTGCTCCCAGCACTTCTTCTGAAGCAACAGCACCACCAATGCAAGCATCAATGGTTGCAAATATCCAACCTGAACTTAAGAATTTGATGATGCAATGCATTTGTTGCCAGAAACTAATAACCTTTGCACAAGAGTCCATTCAAGTTATCCTGCAAAAAAACAGGAAGCACAGGTGCATTACCAGGAGCATTTTTTCTTTTCTCTGAAGATTGTCTTCTGGATGAATCTTCTAATTGAGTCCTCTTGATTGATAAAGCTTGCTTATAAAGTCTTTGTTTGCAGTTCTTGGTAGGCATAATCTATTATCACCTTAGCAGCTATGGAACGTCCAGCTCCAGTGCTGAATGTTCCATTGCACAGGTGAGGTTCGAACGTCCAACGGCCGACGGCAGCACTCCTGAGGTAGTGGTGCCGTCGGCCGTTGGACTAGGCGCAGCACTTATGAGGTTATGACTGTAGATATTTACAATCTGTTGAAAAGAAAAATCTGACATATTATAGACCACTACTAACATAGCAATTACATTAACTAAACAATATAAACATTAGTTCACATCTCTCTTAGTGTGTCTCATATCACTCTCTGCCTGCACCATCTCCCTCTTTGCATGCCTCATCTCACTCTCTCCTTCCACCATCTCTCTGTTTGTATGTGTGTGTTATCTCAATCTCTGCCTACACCATTTGTGTGTGTGTCTCATCTCACTCTCTGTGTCTAAAACGATTTACCATACTAAATGTTTTTTGTTGAAATGTCTGGCTTTAAGTTTTTTGACCAGGAACACACTGAGTGTGCATGTGAATTAAGGATATATATTTTCATCTTTTTCCATAATGTTAGCTGTGTGTGCTCACAGTTTGTATCCTTTAGCTTACAGGGTAGACTTCTTTTTAAAGTGTTTCTCATGCTTGAATTCAATGCTGGTACAGAGGTAGTGCTAATAGTTTAATTTGGCTTGTAAATATGCTCCTTTTTTACAAGCGCCTTGTGCAAACTTTAACATGGGTGCAAGCAGTGAATATATGGAGAGGGATAGGAATAGCAGATAGAAAACAATATGAAATGGTGTGGGAGATGCATAAAGGATTTCACTAATGGCATCAATTGAGATGGAATATAAGATAAAGAGGGGCATATTTCCAAGCCCCTTGCACAATGTTTAACATGGGTACAAGCAGTAAATGCATGCAGAGTGATAAAATTGGCACACAGACAAGAATATGAAATGCCTTGAGAGATGCGTAAAGGATTTTACTAATGGCATAAATTGAGATAGAATATACAAAAAAGAGAGGCATATTTACAAGCCCCTTGCGCAATGTTTGACATGGGTGCAAGCCGAAAATGCATGCAGAGTAATAAAATTGGCACACTGAAAAGAATATGAAATGCCTTGACAGATGCGTAAAGGATTTTACTAATGGCATAAATTGAGATAGAATATACAAAAAAGAGAGGCATATTTACAAGCCCCTTGCGCAATGTTTGACATGGGTGCACGCAGAAAATGCATGCAGAATAATAAAATTGGCACACAAACAAGAAAAAGAAACATCTTCAAGTTTTTTGATGCGGACACCAGACAGATCATAGTCCAAGCTCTGGTTCTTACCAGATTGGACTATGCCAGCTCCTTGTTTTTGGGTGCAAATAAGGCTGAATTGGCTCGCCTTCAGAGGGTGCAAAACGCGGCGGCCAGGATGTTGGTCGGCCTTCCAAAATTTGTGTCTGCTCGCCGCACGATTCAAGACCTCCATTGGCTGCCTGTGGGGCAAAGAATTAAGTTTAAAGCTCTTTGCTTGACTTTTAAAATTCTTAAGTCTGCTTCTCCCCCCATCTTATCGCAGACAATCCAGCACTATGTTCCTTCCAGAGCCCTTCGTTCCTCAGGCTCAAATCCTGCCATGGTGCCACGCTTTAAAAGAGCTAGAATGGGCGGCCGCTCTTTTTCAGTGATGGCGGCAGTACTTTGGAACTCTTTACCTGCCACTCTCCGCTCCATTTCTGATCTGCTCCCTTTTAGGAAGGCTCTGAAAACCTTCTTATTCTCTTCAGTTTAGCTTTCTGCTTGGTCCACTCTTGCTGTGTTGTGTTTTACCATCTCCTGAAAGCGCCGGGACGCCTCTTGGCTGCGACATCTGCGCGCTATACAAGCGATAATAACATAACATAACATAACATGTGTAAAGGATTTTACTAATGGCATAAATTGAGAGAGAATATACAAAAAAGAGAGGCATATTTAGAAGCCCCTTGCGCAATGTTTGCATGGGTGCAAGCAGAAAATGCATGCAGAGTAATAAAATTGGCACACAGACAAGAATATGAAATGCTATGAGAGATGCGTAAAGGATTTTACTAATGGCATAAATTGAGATAGAATATACAAAAAAGAGAGGCATATTTACAAGCCCCTTGCGCAATGTTTGCATGGGTGCAAGCAGAAAATGCATGCAGAGTAATAAAATTGGCACACAGACAAGAATATGAAATGTGAGAGATGCGTAAAGGGTTTTACTAATGGCATAACTTGAGATAGAATATTAAAAAAAGAGAGGCATATTTACAAGCCCCTTGCGCAATGTTTGCATGGGTGCAAGCAGAAAATGCATGCAGAGTAATAAAATTGGCACACAGACAAGAATATGAAATGCTGTGAGATGCGTAAAGGATTTTACTAATTTTACTGAACAGGCCTAATGCTTGTCCATGATGTGCTGTGTGCATTTCACACGTTTTCAGCAGTGCCTCTGTGAATCGGGACAATGTTTTTGTATAATCAAAAAAGGCTTTTGAAATAGTTGAGACAAGATAGAGCAGTGATGTAGCTTTCCTGAAGTAAAATTAAAGGCCCTACTTTTAAGAATGTACTTTTTGGTGTCTCGATATTTTTATTTCTTTATATTTCTATCTGACTTTTCCATCAAGCAACAAATGGTGCTCAATTGTGCACCTACAGCAGCAAGGACACTGGAGTGGAAAAGCAGTTGGCAAAGATACATTGAACATTCAGAGAGTGCATAGCAATTTAGCAAATATCAGGTGATGTGTCAGGCAGCCGCCTACAATAACTCAGTGGGACTTTATTGATTTCAACACTTCCTCACTATCTCCCACATCAATGCCGTAATATTTTACTCGGGTACCCCAGACCTTATGAAAGTTCCAAGGACATCCTCTAGATTTGTATGTGAACTCTTTAGTTGTCATATCCAAGTCCATCTCTGTTTACCACTCTCAGAGGATTGGCTGCTCTGAGGCTCCCCAAGATGTGGCTTTCTCTCTTTCTGCCACTACCAAGCCCCTGTTGCAGAAAAGGAGCTTGGCCCGTGGGATGTCCCCGTCTTGGGGCATACCCAGAAGGATATATTTTGGGTCAGCTGGAATGGATTTACCCACTATTGTACCTAACTCCCCCCAGTATTTTATTCCAGTACGACTTTATGGTACAAAACTCCCAGAGTGTATGCAGAAATGACCCCCTTTCTTCCACACATCTCAAGACAATTTGGGAACTCAGCTCTCCTAAATGTATGCAAGCTGACCCAATCGTAATGCTTTCTGTTTAAGATCTTTATTTGGATGTATCTCAGCCTGCACTCAATTGCCACCTGACTTGGGTGCATCAATGCAGCCTACTAGTCCATGTCATCTAGTTTACCCACCTCACTTTCCCTCTTTTCTCTCAGTTTCTTTAATGAGCCTGGCTAGTTGTTGTTAATCGTCTTATACGTCCAGGAAATCGCTTTCGCCTCTAATTCCTCCTGAAGTAGTCTGCCCTCAAACGGTGCGTATTCAGTGATGTCAGCTATGTCTAGTCCATCTGCAGTCCCGGCTTGTTTGAGTAGTATGTATTTATTGTGTGTTATTAAGCTGGTAGTCTCGCTGAAAGGAGCTGAAAGGAACAAGGTCGCCAAACCGGGAGATCTCGATCAGCTCCCATGCTCCAAACCCTCTTATTTTTACGATTTCTTTTAGTCACGTCCCAACCCACAAGGAAGGGTATCATGGATGACCTTGGTAGCCAATCCCATGCACTTCCCCACCCTTGTCCCATGCCTCTATTGTCATCTGGGTTGCCAGCAACAGCTTTCTCACACCCTTTCCTCCATATAAATAGTGTAGGTAGGACCTAGGATGTAACTGGCTTATCTCTAATGTATAAATGGGATGATCTCCTGGTACATACCCCCAGTCATTGACCACTATCAAATGTGCCACTTAGAAGTATGCCAGCATATCTGGAAGGAGTATGCCACCTTTGTATTGGTGTCCGCAGTGCCACTCTAGGATGCCCCTCGTTCCATAACAGTTTCCGGACCTCCCTCTATCCTGGTGAAGATCTCATCTGGAACTTTGTGGTATGTGTTCTGAAGGACATATAAAAGTTGTGGCAGGGTTGTCATCTTGAACATAGCTGCCCTCCCTAGCAACATTAGTGGCAATGTCTGCCAAGGTCCACATTTTCAGGAACGTCTGCAAGAACTCTCCGGAGATTTCGATCGAGGCTGCGTTCGCTGTCTTAGATCACGTATATCCCAAGGTACTGGAACCCCTCCCTATGTATACGAAGGCTCCCCATAAGACCTAATGAGTTGAGGTATAGGCTTGATTTGTCCCAGTTTTTTGTGTATCCTTCATGGGTACCTTATTGTTCGAAGCACTCGGGCAGGTGACATAGAGAGGGATGTCATCTGCATTGAGTGAGATCCTTTCATCTTACGTGGCTTCCTCTCCAGTACAAAATTATGCAATATCCAGATGTGCCTGGATTTTGTAAGCCAGCGGCTCCAATGCAATAACAAACAGGCGGGGGGACTCCGCCTGATAGGAAACTCTACGAATACATCCCATTTTCTCTGACTGTGGCCACAGGAGTCCTGTTTAACGATTCTGTCCAGGCCAGGAATTTTAGACCGTAACCAAATCTATTCAGGCCTGTATCAGAAAGGGCCAATGGACTGCCTCAAATGCCTTCTCGGCGTCCAGGGAAAGTAATATATGAGGGTCCTCTCTCCCTCAAATATTCACAGCCAATTATGGAGCCTATGGAGATTAAATCTGGTTGGTCTCTTTGGCATATAGTCAGATTGGTTCTTGTGGATCAGGGGGGATTATGACTGTGATTAGCCATGTGGCTAAAACCATTGCCACTATTTTGATCTCTGTGTTACGGAGAGAGATCGGGCGATATGAGCTGCAATTTGTAGTTGATTTCCCTGGCTTATGGATTACCACTATTGTGGCGCGTCGGAGGTCTGGTGGTAAGATTTCCTCATCTCTTGCCTTTGTGTATATTTTGAGTAGATGGGTCCCAGAATACCAACATTTCTTTTAAAGAACATCACCGGTATTCCATTGGGGCCAGGGGGTCTCACCCGGCTTTAATGTGGCGATCACCGTTTGTATCTAAGGGAGTGTAATTTTTCCTCTAGGGCCTAGCGGTTCTCCAGCGTGAGGGTTGGGACTTTCACTCTATCCAAATATTCCGCTACACGGGAACTTTCTGCCAGTGGGCGTGTCCTATAGAAATCCCCATAGTATAGTGTAAACTTGTCAACTTTCTCCCGGTCTGTGTTGTACACTTCATGATTGCTTACCAGTATGCTGTGAACCCAACGCCCTTCTACCTTCCTCTGCCCCAACAAGCCAGCAGCCTTCTGGCCAAGTTGCACGTGTTGTAGAGACAGTGCTGCGTTTCTAGAATCTTTGTTTTCACCTCATTCTGCACTAGCATTTAGTATTCCTTGTGGAGGACTGCGATCCTACGAAGGCCTGGAAGGGTCTGATCCTGCCCCAGGAAGCCCTTCTAACTTCTCTAGGCGTCTTTCCATTGACTCTAGTTCCCGTTGTTCCCTCTTCTTTTTATGTGCAATAATATTCTGTGCTCTGTCTCTAAATACTGTTTTGTAGGCCTCCCAAAGTGTGACCGGCAAGTCTACTGAGTCTTTGTTTTCCGTAAAATATAGCTCTGTCTCTATTCTAAGTTCTTGTGAGACTGTCTCATCTCGCAATTCCAAGGAATCCCACTCCCAGGCGTCGCGGCCATGTTCTGAGTGTGAGCCAGAAGGGCAAATGTTTGGACAGGCCTCTAGCCTGAAATTCAGTCATATCTGTCCTGTTTACTTCTCCGGCCGGGGCAAAGATGTAGTTTAGTCTTATGAACACCCTATTGGTTCTGGCGAAATAGGAGTACTTTTGATCTTCTGGATGGCAGCAGCGCCAAAGGTTTCAAGAGTCCCAGGGTAGTTGAAAACTTGCCAAAGTTGTTTTCCTCAGTCTTTCTGGGGCCGGGCCTCAATTGTCCGGTTGTGGACTCATCACATAGTTAAAATGTCCCCCCCCCCCCACTATGTGGAGAGAAGAGTGTTTCTAGCATGATCTCAGTGACTTTGTCTAGAGTTTGTCGTTACAATCTCAGGCAGACATACACGCTAATGAGTGTTACATCTTTCCTCCTCCACATCCACTGAACCGCAGTGTACGTCTCGAGGTCTATGCAGGATTTCTGATTCAGAAAGGGGGGGCGGTTTCCTGACTAGTATTGCGACCCCTTGGAAAGGCGTGGTGAATCTGGGGTGGGCAGCATAGTGTAGGCCTCCCTTTTTAGGAATTCGCATTGGGAGCAGGTCTTTTTAAACAAGACAACATATGGCTTAAGTCACCTAATGTAGGTGGCAACCAGCCCTCGCTTGACTTTATTACCTAGCCCGTTCACATTCCCAATTAATTATGGTACTCCCTTGCCCTTCCTATGTCCTATCCCTGACCATATTTATTTCTTGACTTTTCCTGACTGCCTACTGCAGTGAACTCCACATCTGTCTCCTTCCTTGGGCATATTCCACTCCTCATATTTGAACACAGTCCCCTCCAGATAGAATTACTGAATTACAATAGCTTGTCTTCCTTCCCCCTTCTTCTCCCACTTCTGACCCCTGTGCGCATCCACCCATATGTCAACAAGACAACTGTCGCAGGTTGGGACTGAGAGGTCAGTAGCCCCCCCTTCCATCTTTTTAAACTATATATCCTTCAGCTCAACGTTGAACTCAACAATTCACTTCTTTCATACCAACACTCACTCCAGCTGTACTATGTCTGCACATGTGCAGAGAAATCGCTCTAATCACTCATTCTCCCAGTTTCTCGTTCAGACACCCCAACTGTCACCCAAATACTCTCCTCACTCAGCCACGCTTGAGACTTTGGTCCAGAGGGGACAAGGTAGGCAGGTGAGGCCTTCCTTCATTCCTTCACTGACCTTGTCCGTCCCTTATGTGGCTCACATCCTGACCTCTATCAATTCACATCTTCTTCTGAGCAACCCCTCGGTCTCCCCTCCCATCCCACTCAGGATTCAATGTTCTCAATGTCTCTGTGTTCTGTGTCTCTCTGGCTAGGTTTCGGCATTCCTTTGTCAGAGTCATGGCTGAATGTTTCTTCCTCTGTTTTTTCTCGATTTGACCCTTCCTCACCATCGGTCTGCGATCATGGCATCCCGGCCGTCGTATGCCTTCTTCGGAGTATAAAGATCTTCCACCAGTTGTTCTATTTCCTTGTATCCTGGCCAGTGGGTTGTATGTCATGACAACGCGTGGTATTACCACGCGTGCCATTACAACGCAGGAATTACAACAAAAGTTGTTAGAACAACTTTCGCTCGAGGGCGCTGGAAAGTTGAATAGTTTAATTTTCTATTCCAACTCCAGCCCACGTTGACAGTAGGGAAGGCGTTGGATAGAAAATTAAACTATTCCCTATCCTAGAGCACCCTCCAGCGAAAGTCATTGTAACGACTTTCGTTGTAATTCCTGCGTTGTAATGGCAGTGCGGGGTAATCCCCACGTTGTCATTGCTGTTCACCTGGCCAGTGATCTGCCCCTACCTCTTCTTAATCTGTTTCCCATTTTATTCATCAAAGACCAAAGTTTGGGCCTGGCTTTCAGACTCTCCCTCTCACAGTGTGTCTTGTCTGTGTTTTGCGATGGCCTATTCACTCCTCTAGACAGCGCCAGGCCTCCTCTGGCATGGCAAAAAGTGTGACTTATTGTAGATTACTTTCAGTGTGCCGGGAAATTCGAACATGTATTGGAGTTGTTGCGAGTGGAGCTTGACTTTCCCTGAGTCAAATGTCAGTCTCTGTTTCTGTACTTCACTGGAGAAATCTAGAGATATAATAGTGGAGTATTTAAATTTGACTTCTCCTAGCCTCCTTGCTTCCCTTAAAATCATGGGCCAGATGTATCAATATTGGATTTTGGGATTCCAGAATAGCGAATTTTACTGATTCGCTAGTATCGAATCGTAAAATTCAATCTATGTAGGTTTCGCAATAATAATTACGATTCCTAAATATTCCTGTTTTGCGACTCAAATTGCGAGTCGCAAATAAGGAATGGCTTCTCATTCATACCTATGGTCCCAGAGGCCCATGGGAATTGCATGCGCAATTTGCGAGTACCCAATAGGTACATGTAAAGTGTGCATGCAATTTCAAGGGTGGCAAATGGACACCCTGTTGCACCCCTGGAATATGCATGTGTGCACATGTGGCGCGCATACATGCCCTTAGGGCATGTAGGTACGCCACATGGGAGCTTGAAAAATGCAAAAAAGTGCATTTTTCATTGAGATTGCATAATACCACCAACTTCAAGTTGGTGATAACTTGCGATTCCTTAAAAGCAGGTTGCAAACAATGTTGGGCTTCCTGCATTTCATTTAAGGAATCGCAAATTGCGATTCCTCAAATGCATTTGCAAAATAAGGAATCACAATTTTTACGATTAGCTATTTTGCGAATGCCTTTTGTGATGATACATCCCAAAAGGTTTATTCCGGTCCGCAAACGGGCCCATTCTGTGAATCAGCCCATTTACAAAAGTGAAAAAATGCTTGATATATCTGGCCCCATATCTCTAACTTGAAAGTTCAATAGGCAGGCAATGACTGCTCTTGGGGGGCTTCCCTGTGGAGGTCGGACTGCGAGCGCCCTATGCCCCTCTATCTATCACAAAGAAGTTGGAGAAACTCCCATCTGTAAAAGTTGACTCGAGCCACTGACCCAGAAAGCCGGCCATGTTGGTCCCTTCCACTCCCTCTGGGAAGCCCATTAGTGTTAGGTTGTTTCATCCTGCATAGTTTTCTGCACCATCGATCCTCCAGAGTAACACGGCCACCTCTGGCAGTTCTTTGACTTCTTTCACCATTGACTGGGTTATGTCCTCCAATTCGGCCACTCTTTCCTCTGCTTCTGTCACTCGATCTGCCACATTACGGATATCTTGTCTTATCAGTGACTCTTCCAATCTGAATTCACCTATCCTGGCCTCGAGGGCCATTCTGTACAGCTGGATTCCTTTCAGGAGGGCCGCGTTGTCAGGCACTGTAGGTGGTAATTCTGCGTCTGGTGCATCCTTCACCACCTTAATTGATTTTCCCTTAACGAGGCGGTTTTGGATCACTGTCTATTCGCCATTGCAAAGTGCCTCTCTCTGCCTCGCCTTCTCTTCAGTTGGTGGGTTAGAATATCATCTAAATGGTAGCCTGTGGTTGCTGAAGACCGCCTTTTCCTTTGAGATCAGGTTCTTGTCTTAGTGAGGCGCCTTTGGTAACTACACTTTCAAAGTCTGCCTGTTTGTGGGCTGCTTCTTGTCTCAGGGTCGCTGGCGTATTTTTTCACTGTCTGCTCCTGGGTCTCTGCACGCATTTACTGTTTTTGTGCTGCCTCCCGTTATGATGTTCGCTTTGCCCCCAGCTTTCTCTCTACTCATCACTTTTTAACTGTGGTGGGCCTGGATTTTGCTGGATTGTCGCACATTGTGGTCCAAGATATATCCGGGGCAGCATCGCCCCATTTCAGCTCTGGAGCCCTCGCAGTCAACATCTTTCATTCTTCAGTAAGTGGATGTTGGCGGTCTTCTTCCTTCAAGGGGAGACTCTTCTTGTGGTCTCCTCTCCCTGCCCACCCGGGTATTGCAATACGAGGATGGTAGGCCACTCTGTTTCCAAGTCTTCCCCCTTCCCGGCTGCCATGTTTTTCAGGGGTCTCAGTGTTAATAGCAGGGCTAGGTCTGCCCACCCCCTTCTGCTTCATATGTCTGAGCCCCCATCGCTGCCATCTTCTATCTGCTGTCTGTTTGTTGGATGGAGTCTGTTTTGGTGGTTTCTGGGCTCCAGCTCGAGGCTGCCTCCTCACATCTAGGCCCTCATCTCCCTAATTTGTCCCTTCCGGCTGTTCCTTTCTATCCTTCCTGACGCCGATCCATGTCTTGACAAGGTAGGAAGAGGGGGGAGGATGGTGGAAGACCCAGGCCCTTCTCCTTCCCTAGTTAGGCTGGGACCATTACTCTCACGTCAGCAGCCCGACCCCGGGGAGTGTTCCTATCTTTTTGCTCCTGTACCCTTTATTGTCTCTTGGGGGCAGGGACAGCTCTTCACAGATGATGGTTTGCACCCCAATCTACTAGCATGCACCGCAGGACCCCCTCTGTCTTAATCCCAGACCTGTCTGGATGCTATTAGGGCATTCTTGGGTTGCGCCTGTGGCAGCGAAGATTCAGCGCTCTCTCCGGAGTTTCTAGCCTCGGAAGACGGAGGCTGTCCTTTTGATACAGCTCCTTGTCTCCCTCAAAAGTCCTCTTGCTGTGACTTGGGCCGCGCTTCAGTCATGCGACAGTGCTGTGATACTTATCTCACCCCTATGATTTGTAGGAGGTGTGTTTTGAGGGGGGTTGGATGGGCTCTGGATGGCGAATTAGTTCCGGATTAAGGGGCCGATTATGATAGCGGATAATCTGCATCCTCCGGGCCGGCGGAAGCCACCGCCGTCCCGGAGGATGCGGAATATCTGCTGCGGACTGAGAAAAGACCCCCCGCCAAATTAGGATGGCTGGGGCATCTTTTTTCAGTCCGCCGCTTTTCCGCTGCGGTCGCCTTCCGTCCACGGCGGAAAAGCTCTAACATGGCTGGCGGTGTCTATCAGACACCGCCAGCCATATTAGGATGGCGGTGCTCCTATGCCTTTCCACAGCGGCATTTCCGCTGTGGAAAGTCATACAGTGTTTTCTTCGGGCCCCCATTGCGGGCCCCCAGGGGAGAAGGGGGTGGGGGGTGCACATGGGGGGTACCTATGGTACCCCCCTGCCTTTGCGTGCACGAAGCGGCAGGCACCACGCGGTGCCTGCAGCTTCATGCATGCAAAGGTAAACATGCATTTTTTAACATTGCGGCGTGTGCTGTTTCAAGCAGCACCCGCCGCAATGTTAAAAATACAGGACGGGACCGCCAGGGTGGCGGTCACATCCTAATTAGCACGGAGGGACCGCCACTGCCCCTGTGGACGGTCCCTCCTCCTCTGGGGTGGCGGACGGACGCAGGTCCGTCCACCATCCTATTAGGCCCCTAAGTTAGGCCATGCCAGAGCTTTGCAGCAAGACATCGCCTCTGCATTGTTGTTGGCCTGTTTTCTAAATTCTTGACTACATTTGTACGTTAACCCTGCGATGCAAAGATTATCCAGGCCATTTTATGCCGTCCAAAGCATATTTATATCTTATGTTATAGTGTGTGTTCCTATATTGTGCCTTTCAGAGTTCAATACTAACATATTTGGTCCAATAGTGTAGATAGCTGTGTTTGAGCACATTTTGTTATTTCATTTCTAAACTTGTACGTTACGTTTTGTATCTTAGATGAGTTGCAGAAGGAACTTGAGAAGGAGCTTGCAAATGTTAAGGAAGAGTTTCAACTTGTGTCCAGGAAGGAAAGAGAAGCCAAAGTGAGTATCAATGGTTCCACAGTCCTTATGTTGAGACTATCAGACAGTGCAATGTGTCTGGCTGTGAAAGGAATATTGTGGGCTTACTAGAACATGAACGGGGGATGAAGGCCGCTAATTTACTTGCTTTCTCTTGATAGCTTTGCTTGTTTCAGTCTGTCTGTCTTGTGTTTGTCCCTCCTATGGAGCATTGCCTCTTTACCATCTCTTTGAGTAGCAGGCTTCTGTGCTTCCTCTACTCGTTTTTTTTTGTTTAACCATTATATGAGTGTGAGAAGTTTCTACATATATAACATACTGTAAATTCCAATTTGTGGAAAGTTCTTCATATATATCCAAAGATCACTGTATATCTTTTTAAAACTTAACATGATTTAATAAAGAACAAATAATTTTGTACCAAAAATTTGGGTTAAAATATATTTACTGTTGCCTAATGTCAGTCTAAGTCCATAATTCAACCTGTTCCTAATTTACTGTATTCTCAATTGTTTGATTTATCCCGAATTAGGAACTCTAGTCGGGGATACCCTCTTTTTTGTACACACATTATCTCCACAGCCTGTCTGTGCGGGGGTTTAGTTTAGTTTAATTCAGTATAGTATGTTAATGTATAAGTGTCTGTGCTAACCCTTGTCCCCACCAGGGTTCTATATATTTTGTTTGTCACCATTTTTCCTGTCTTCGTTACACCATCTGGCCCATTCCATACCCACCACTCCACTCCTTTCCTCTCCTCTCCTTTCCTTTCCTTTCCCTCCCTACCTCCCAGCCAGCCACAGACTTTTTCTTTTACCATTATGGATAAACTACTTACCTTTGGGTTCTCAGATGAGGATTTTGCATCTATGGTAGGAGAGTTAGCTTCTACAGAAAACCCAATCAGTACTAACTTACAAAATACTGATTATCAACAGCTACTAGCTCTTAAGAAAAAAACCAAAAGAATAGAACTCCATGGTCATTTCATGCTCAAATACCTACAAGCAGGAGTCATCCCCCAAGGCCTAAGAGTTAGGAACATCCCGGGTCTATTTGTACAAATAAGAAGATTTCTAGAAAGATGGTCCCTCATAGCAAACAGATGTTCGAGGGACCTCATGATGTTGATAGTAGAAACTGCTAAACATCTAGTCGAAACTCTACTACAAGAAATAGCTGACCTTGAACTCAAACTTAAAAACAACACAGCGGTAGATGACGCAGTAAAAAAATTACAAGATATGGAACAAGAAATGCAATCCTACAGTGACTATCTGCTTAAGAGAAAAATTGACAAATTAAAGAAAGATGTCCAATATTTCAGCAATGAAAAAGTCTATCCTTACCTTGCTGATAATTATTATCAACCAGAACCCATAGGTGATACTTCTAGCACCCTAAATCAACAGACTATCCCTAAGAAAATAACCACCTTTTCCAACACCTCTGGATCTGACAACGAAAGTAACAATAGTGACAATGACTCAGGATCCCATCAAAGAGGGGGATGCGCCAGAGGCAACAGGCCTTTTTTATCCAGGCGCGGGAATCCACAAGGACGTTGGAAACCCAGATACCAGTCCCGCCACAGAGGCAATTTTCAACAACAGAATCAACACTATCCTCCCCCCTCCCCCCAACCAACTATATCCTGTACCATTGATGCATGCTTACCCTCCACCTCAAAACTACCAAGAGGCGTCTACCATGTACCCCAACCAGTATTTAGTGACCCGACATGCACAATACTGGCGCGACTAGAGGAAATCCCCATTTTCAATTTAAGGTACACCTTATTGAATTCTGAGACTGAAAAACTTCTAACCAAAGGGCTTTCCTTTGTCCCTCATTGCACCATCAATAAGTTTGAACTTTTCAAAGACTTGATGAACTTTTTTAGGAAGGTAAGACTCCAAAACTTCTTTGAAAATGCTAATCAGAATACAGAAACTACAAATAACTTATCTGGCCTTAAACTGGTATCCACATTTTTACCAACATTGGAACAGGTAGCCCCAGAAATAGCGATATTTGAACATGTAGTGCTCAATAAACTCACTGCTGCCACGAAATATATACCAAACCCCCAACTATAACATTTCACATGAGGAACATCAAGCGTTAAAAGCCCTTAAATCAAATAAAGACATTACCATCAAATGTTGCGACAAAGGTGGAGGAATCGTGGTGCTTGACACCACACAATATATATCAAATATGGAAAAACTTCTCAATGACCCAAATCACTACATTCCAATCAAGAAAGACCCTACCAAAAAAGTCCAGACTGCCATTCTAGCATTAACCACCAAGGCATTAAATGATGACGTCATTTGTGAACAAGAATGGAAATTTTTAAATGTCCACCAACCCAAAATGGCAGCAATATATGGGGTTCCCAAGATCCACAAGAACAGCGAGGATCCCCCATACAGACCCATAGTTACCACCATTGGGTCCATAACTGAGCCTCTATCCAAATACATTGATACTATTCTCAGACCACACATCTTTAAGATTCCCTCACATATCAAAGATACCAGAGATATCATAAACACTGTAGAATCATTATCTTTCAACTCAGACACACAATGGATGGTCACTATGGATATAGAGGCCCTTTACTCAAACATTCCTCAATCAGGAGCAATTTCTGCTGTCTCCTGGTTCATCGACACCTACACAATAGATTGTCCCAAAGCTTTCATTCTTGACTGTTTGGCAATAGTCTTATCAGAGAACACCTTTGACTTTAATGGGTCCCTCTTCCAGCAGACAAAAGGGGTAAGCATGGGGGCATCATGTGCACCCACAATAGCCAATATATATATGGCTAAATATGAATCTCTATTCATATACAATGAAGTTGCCCCCTTTAGCGAGTCTGTCACATCATGGGCTCGCTTTATAGATGACATTTTCTTTATTTGGACCTCAGAAACTACCCCCCTTTCCAGCTTCGTATCCTGGCTTAACTTATGTGATGAAAACATACACCTTACAGCCACATCCAGCCAAACGCGGGTAGAATTCTTAGATATCAACATAATCAGCACTAACAACTGCCTGAATGTAGATTTGTTT
The DNA here is from genome assembly GCF_964263255.1 of Lissotriton vulgaris. Taxonomy (NCBI): domain Eukaryota; kingdom Metazoa; phylum Chordata; class Amphibia; order Caudata; family Salamandridae; genus Lissotriton; species Lissotriton vulgaris. The sequence continues at coordinate 1,193,154,198 of NC_141685.1, forward strand.
GTGAAGCCCACCGCTCGCAACACACTTCTACACTATACCAGTTATCACCCTAAATCTCAAAAATCCAGTATCCCTTTTGGCCAATTCCTTCGAGTCCGAAGGAACTGTTCCTCACTAACGGACTTTGATAAGAGAGCAACCGAGATGCAAAATAAATTTGTATCTCGAGGATACCCGAAAAGACTAGTCCGTGATGCATATAAAAGAGCCAGGTTCTTTGATAGACAACATCTATTAACACCCTGCATCAAAGAACCAAACCCCAAACTAGTCTTTGTGACAAGCCATTCAACAATGAACGCCAAACTTCAACAAATAATTTTCACTAACTGGCACATTCTGAATGCCACGAAAGCCAGGGAAAACCAGCTGCCCAAACCTGTCTTTGCGTATAGAAAAAACAAAAACCTCAAAGACTTAGTTGTCCGATCTAGAATGGAACAAAGAAATAATCTTCCAACTCAACGTTCTCTCACTGGCATGACCCCGGTAGTAGGCAATTTCAAATGCCTTTCCTGCACTGCCTGTGACTGCCATAGAGACCAAAGAATGGATGTTTAACAAAAAATCCCTGCGATCCCAAACACTAACTAACTGTAAAACCACAAATGTAGTATAGCTACTGGTATGCCCCTGCGGCATGGGATACATAGGCGAAACAGCCCGCATGATGTCCACCCGTTTGTCTGAACACAGATCAGCCATACGTACGGGCAGACTGCAAGCACCATTAGTTAAACATTACATCGAGTCAAAACATAACCCAAATGACATACGCTGGTTTATCCTGGAAAAAATACGTAAATCATGTACACTGTAACCTATAGCCATGTTTTAAACGATTACTGTAATGCACTTTAAACATCCACAAATTGGAATTTACAGTATGTTATATATGTAGAAAGTTCTTCATATATATCCAAAGATCACTGTATATCTTTTTAAAACTTAACATGATTTAATAAAGAACAAATAATTTTGTACCAAAAATTTGGGTTAAAATATATGTACTGTTGTCTAATGTCAGTCTAAGTCAATAATACAACCTGTTCCTAATTTACCGTATTCTCAATTGTTTGATTTATCCCGAATTAGGAACTCTAGTCGGGGATACCCTCTTTTTTGTACACACATTATCTCCACAGCCTGTCTGTGCGGGGGTTTAGTTTAGTTTAATTCAGTATAGTATGTTAATGTATAAGTGTCTGTGCTAACCCTTGTCCCCACCAGGGTTCTATATATTTTGTTTGTCACCATTTTTCCTGTCTTCGTTACACCATCTGGCCCATTCCATGCCCACCACTCCACTCCTTTCCTCTCCTCTCCTTTCCCTCCCTACCTCCCAGCCAGCCACAGACTTTTTCTTTTACCATTATGGATAAACTACTTACCTTTGCGTTCTCAGATGAGGATTTTGCATCTATGGTAGGAGAGTTAGCTTCTACAGAAAACCCAATCAGTACTAACTTACAAAATACCGATTATCAACAGCTGCTAGCTCTTAAGAAAAAAACCAAAAGAATAGAACTCCATGGTCATTTCATGCTCAAATACCTACAAGCAGGAGTCATCCCCCAAGGCCTAAGAGTTAGGAACATCCCGGGTCTATTTGTACAAATAAGAAGATTTCTAGAAAGATGGTCCCTCATAGCAAACAGATGTTCGAGGGACCTCATGATGTTGATAGTAGAAACTGCTAAACATCTAGTCGAAACTCTACTACAAGAAATAGCTGACCTTGAACTCAAACTTAAAAACAACACAGCGGTAGATGGCGCAGTAAAAAAATTACAAGATATGGAACAAGAAATGCAATCCTACAGTGACTATCTGCTTAAGAGAAAAATGGACAAATTAAAGAAAGATGTCCAATATTTCAGCAATGAAAAAGTCTATCCTTACCTTGCTGATAATTATTATCAACCAGAACCCATAGGTGATACTTCTAGCACCCTAAATCAACAATGTCCAACTCCAGTCTGATGCCTGTTGAATATTAAAAGGTAAGTAATCTGTGGCTAGATAGTCTAACCCAGTAAAAAGCGTTACCAAAGGAAACTAACATTTTCATTTAGGCATGGCAAAAACAAATGCTGGTAGCTAAAATGTTTGATCACTTTTAACTTGATTCCTACCCACTCTTTCCTCTGACAGTAAATGTGAACTCTTTTTTTCCTTTGTTGTACGTTCTCAAAATTCTGTCTTTTTTCATAGATGGAGCTCTCCAGTTTGCGGACTCTTGTTACCAAACAGAATGAAGAGCTGCAGGTACAGGCAGCAGACGTGGAGTCACTGACTAGGAGTGTCCAGATTAAAGAGGAACTCATAAAGGTTGGACAACTTTAAACCCATCCCACTGCTACACATCTAATGTCTCTTTTCAAGTATAAAGAAGTTGATCATGGATTACTGATTTCATAAAATAATGGTATTGTATTAAAAAGACATCTCATTCCTGAGTTGGTTGGTTTGGCCACTTGGTTGGGAAAAAATAGCTGTCCGCAGGGAAATCACTTTCGCTTACTTAAAAAGAAGAAAATAGAAACACTTTATCATAATTTTGAGTTCAACAATAAAACCTTCCTATTTAAAAGTAGTGTTCATAGGCCACTCTGAGACCATTTCGACTCTGTCTCTTTAATGAATTAATAAATGGAACTAATCCTTTACTATTCTTTTCAGTGCTGATAAATTTAATGGGGTGCTAAGTTTAGTAATGCGGGTGAAGCATGCATGGTTGGGGTACGTGTGGCCACCACAGTGGCCGAAAGAGAATTGTAAGCAATACTGAGAAAGCAAAGATGGGGGCAGGCATCTAAGGACCTAGTTAAAGGTTGCATTGTTGTTGTTTTAAGTATAGTGTGTTTACGACATGTAGGTCGACAAATGATCCAACATTTAATATGTACTGTGAATGGTAAGTTGGACTGTACTGTCAGTGGTGATTTATCTACAGTAAAAATACAATAAAAACTTTTTTTAAAAAGCATGCATGGCTGGAAAAAAAATGTTCAAGGCAGGTGTGGCAGTAGATAGACATGCTGGACCCAATTCACAAAGACAATCTGAGACAAAAGTCTATCTTTACATCTTTTGGTATTCACAGAGGTTATTTATGAGTTGTATCTTTAAGTCTGCAGGTACTCTCTGCACCCGGGCCGTACTCTCCGGCTCGGGCAGGATGAAGTTTAATCATTGTGCCGGAATACAATTTTTTACAAAAAGTAAACATCTGAAAGAAACAGGTTAGTATTAGATTCCTTACCTTAGAATATCCCCAGGCATCAGACTGGATCCGGAAATGTTTGCGTAGCAGTACCCTTGCGCGTCGATAGCGTCGTCTGCGGCTACCCGTCCGTCGTCGGCGTCGTGGGCACCGTGATGATGTCGTCGCAGTACTTAGACGCCGCCTCCGCGTGCTGACGTCAGTTCTTCTTTTCTACGCGCCAGCAGCGCAGATCCGGAAAAAGTGGTACCTTAGTCATTTTTTTACTAAACTTTTTACGATCCCTTTTGATAATTTTTCTTGAGTCTTCCACTCCGGAACGGTACCGATAGGGATGCCAGGTTTCAAGCCTTGTGAGGATTGCGACCGACTGATGTCGGTCACCGACCATCACCGTCGGTGTCTCCAGTGTCTCAGCATCGACCACGACGACAAGACCTGCTCCGACTGCCGGGCCCTGACTTCGAAAGCTATGCGGGAGCGGTCACGCAAGCGGCTCGAACTCCGGCAGTCGGCCCGCGCCACGAGAGGTCCCGGTCCGGACGGAGGTCGAGGGATTGGTCGCGGGGTCGGAGCCATCAGAGCTCTCGGAGTCGACATCACTCCTCCGGGTCGAAGTCGTCAGGTAAGCACAAGAAGTCGAAGAGACGTCATCGCTCTTCCGACTACCCCCCACGCTCGCGCGATGCGGCCGGGGGTTCGGGTGACACCGCCCACGCGTCTCCTTCGGAGTTGCGGGTGTCGCGGCCTGCCCCACACCCTCCGGTCCTGGGCGGCACCTGACACCGGAGGAGATCGAGCGCTTCCTCATGGCCATGAGGTCCCTCGCTCCTCCGACGGGCTCCGCGGCGCCTTCGGGCCCAGCGGACCCGTCTTGGGGCCCTAGCGGGTTGGGTGCTTCGGCCCGACGCCGTTGCGTGCTTCGGCCCGACGCCGCTGGCGCCTTCGGGTCTGGCGCCACAGGGCCCCACTGGATCCGCTTCTGGATCCGGGTCGTCATCGGTTGACCTCACGTCCTCACCGGCGCCTGTCCCCCAGGTGTCACCTCCGGCGCCGTCCTCTGGCGGCGCCTTCCCCGATGCCTCCCTCGATCCGGTTCCGGCGTCGGAACGGCGCCGCTGGACGCCGCTTTTTACGCCGCTTGGGGAGTTTTACTTCAACGAGCCGGCCCCATCTTTTGACAACCCTGATTATCAGGGGATGGGTGATGAGGAGTATTGGGAGGGGTCTGAAGACCCTCTGACACGTGAGTGTCAGTCCCAGGAGGACTGGACAGGTGGACTTGGGGATGCCAGTGGTCTGGACACCTTGCCAGACACTGGTTTTGTCTCGCATCCTACCAAGGCTTCGGAGGAGGGGGCAACCTACAGTGGGTGTTGACGCGGGCAGCCAAGGCCTTGGGCCTTGAGCTCTCCGTCGCGGCTGTGAGGACTAACCTGCTCACTGAGGTCCTTAAACCGCAATCATGCTCGGCTGAGCCTCTGCTGCAGTTTAATGAGGCCTTGACTGATGTTCTTTTGGGCACTTAGTCCAGGCCGGCTACAGGTTCGCCTGTAGTTAGGAACGTGGCCAGACGCCACCGCCCGGCCCCGGGCGACCCATGTTTCCTGTCCACCCACCCCACCCGAGAGCCTGGTCATCCAGGCCTCCAATTCCCAGACCGCATTCCCGTCGGCTCCGCCGGACAGGGAATCCAAGAGCTATGAGCAGTACGGCAAGAAGGTATTCTCCTCCCTGAGTCTGGGACTGCGGTCTTCCAACACCGCATGTCTCTTGGGCCGCTGCACCCACTCTCTGTGGGACACGGTCGCTGAAGTGCTGCCACAGTGCCCGTTGGAGGTACTGGCCAAACTCGGACAGGCCCTTGTGGAAGGCCGGGATGCGGCACGGTATTTTATCCGGTGTGGGCTGGATACCACCGACTCACTGGGTAGAGCGATGGCTACGACGGTGGCGATTCGTCGCCACGCCTGGTTGAGGTCCGCCAACTTTTCTGCCGATGTCCAGAATACACTCGTGGACATGCCGTTTGATGGCCGTCGCCTTTTTGGCGACAAGGCAGACCATGCGCTTGAGCGCTTTAAGGACTCCAGGGCTACGGCCAGGTCATTGGGCCTCTCGCCCAGCGTCAGCAAACGGGTGCCTTCTGCTCCTTTCGTGGCCAAGGAAGGGGCGCCCCCACACGTGCTGCCAACCACGCACCGCAGACTAACATCCAACGCGGTGGCGGCCGTGGAAACTGCCGTGGCGGGGACAACGGCGAGGTCAGTCCACACCTTCCACCGCAGCATCCGCCTCAAAACCCTACTAATCTGTGCTTTCAGGCCCATGTGACGCCAGTGGGGGGCTGGGTTCGCCATCACCTCCACCACTGGCGCACTGTTACATCGGACAGTTGGGTGCTGCAAATCTTTCGAAGGGGCTACTCCCTCCTCTTCGAGGAGACCCCTCAAGCCATGCCACCGCAATACCACCGCGTATCAGGGGATCATTTGCGACTTCTGCAGGAGGAAGTTACGGACATCTTGGCCAAGGGGCCATCGAGCACTTTTGTGGGCCAGAAGTAGGGTGTGGTTGCTACTCCCACTACTTTCTGGTACCCAAGAAGGGCAAAGGGGGCCTACGCCCTATCTTGGATCTAAGGAACGTCAACGGCTTCCTCCGGAAGGAGAAGTTCAAAATGCTAAAACTGGCTTAGGTCCTAGCGGCCCTGGACCCAGGAGACTGGATGGTAGCGTTGCACTTTCAGTTTACCGTGCTCCCCTTCGCCTTACCAGCACCCCACGGGTGTTCACGAAGGTGATAGCGGTGGTCGCAGCTCATCTGCGCAGGTTAGGGGTTTCAGTCTTCCCCTAGCTCGACGACTGGTTGTTGAAGGTGGGCTCGCCCCAGACAGTCGTCAGCCACCTCCAGACTACGGCAGACATCCTGCACCAGCTGGGGTTTTCCATCAATGTGCCGAAGTCAAACCTGTGCCCCTCTCAGAAGCTCCTCTTCATCGGAGCGGTTCTCGACTCTGTGCAGTATCGGGTTTATCCACCTGAACAGCGGGTCCGGGATATTCAGGCTCTGATTCCACTCTTTTAGCCTCTATCCCGGGTTTTTATTCAGGTTGACGCTGCGGCTTCTGGGGCTGATGGCCTCCTGCATCCTTCTGGTGCATCACGCCCGGTGGCGGATGCGGGCTCTGCACTGGGACCTGAAGTTTCAGTGGGCCCAGCACCAGGGCAACCTATCCGACCATGTCCTGATCTCGGAGGGCACTGCGAGACAGCTGCAGTGGTGGATAACGGGCCGCGATTGGGTCAGCGGCAGATCCCTCTCCCTTCCCCAACCGGAGCATGTGGTTGTGACGGACGCGTCCCTCCAGGGCTGGGGAGGCCACATGGGAGAGGCGGAGATCAGAGGCCTCTGGTCTCCGGCGGAGTCCCGGCTCCATATCAACCTTTAGGAGCTGCGGGCAATTCGTCTAGCACTGAAGGCATTCCTCCCCTCTGTCAGGGGGAGTGTAGTGCAGGTGTTCACGGACAACACCACCGCCATGTGGTACTGCAACAAACAGGGCGGGGTGGGGTCGTGGACCCTATGCCAGGAGGCTCTGCGCCTCTGGCAGTGGCTGGAACATCAGGGTGTGACCCTGGTGGTTCGACACCTGGCAGGTTCTCTGAACGCCAGGGTGGACAAACTCAGCCGCCGGTGCATGATGGACCACCAATGGCGTCTGAACTCGGACGTGGCGCGAGGTCTCTTTCTGCAGTTGGGATAGCCTTGGTTAGATCTATTTGCCACAGAAGAGAACACGCAATGTCATCAGTTCTGCGCGTTGGAATTTCCAAGGCGACACTCGCGCGGAGACGCTTTTCGTCACGAGTGGAGTTGCGGTCTGTTGTAGGTCTTTCTGCCTATACCACTTCTGCCCAGAGTGCTGAAGAAGATCAGACACGATGGGCACAAGTCATCCTTGTGGCTCCGGACTGGGCACGAAATTACTGGTATCCCGAGCTACTCAGTATGTCAGTCGATCCCCTGGTTCGTCTGCCTCTTCAGGAGGACCTTCTGTCGCAGCAGCAGGGGACGGTCCTCCACCCGAACCTGTCCAGTCTCCACCTCCATGCTTGGAGATTGAGCGGCGACAGTTGAGGCCATTTGACTTGCCTCCTGAAGTCCGTAATGTCATTCTGGCAGCCAGGCATCCCTCCACAAAGTCGGTATACGCCTGCAGGTGGAACAGATTTGTGGCATGGTGCACAGCAAAGGCTGTGGATCCTCTCTCTGTCCCTCTTTCTGAGGTTCTCCTCTTCCTTCTATCTCTTGCCCAGCAGGGCTCTGCTCTGGGCACTATCAAGGGCTAGCTTTCTGCCCTTTCAGCCTTTTTAAGGCTGCCTGATCAACCTTCTTTGTTCAAATCCCCTATTGTAACTCGTTTTCTGAAAGGCATCACACACACGTTTCCACCTATTCCTTTCGTGATGCCTCAGTGGAACTTGAACCTGGTTCTTACCTATCTGATGTGCGCTCCCTTTGAGCCACTTCACAACTGTCCTCTCAGCCTTCTTACTCTGAAGACTGCTTTCCTGGTTGCCATCACCTCTGCCAGGTGAGTGAGTGAGCTCCAGGCTCTTTCATCCAAACCTCCTTTCCTTTCTGTCCATCCGGACAAGGTTGTGTTGCGGACAAGACCCTCTTTCCTGCCCAAGGTTGTCAAGGCCTTCCACATCGGGCAGTCTATCACCTTGCCCACCTTCTTTCCGCCTCCGCATCCCTCAAAGGAGGAAGAGCGGCCCACCGTCTGGACCCAAAACGTGTGCTCTCATTCTATCTGGATCGCACACGCCAGTTCCGGGTGGATGACTAACTCTTTGTTGGTTACGTGGGCGCTAAGAAGTGAAGGGCGGTACATAAGCGGACCATCTCTCGGTGTGTCGTCTTGTGTATCAAGGCTTGTTACTCCTTGGCAAAGAAGGAATCTCCTGTTGGGCTGAGGGCCCATTCCACTCGGGCCACGGCGGCTATTACTGCCCTGGGTCGGGGAGTCCCCTTGCAGGACATTTATCAGGCAGCTACGTGGGCCTCGCTGCACCCGTTTGCAAGACACTACTGCCTGGACAGCCAAGTCCAGAGGGATGGCTTCTTTGGCCGTTCCATCCTCCAGGACTTTCTGGTGTGATTATTGGTTCGCAGACCCACCACCGGGGTTGGAATTGCTGGGGTATCTATTCTAAGGTAAGGAATCTAATACTAACTTGTTTCTTTCAGATGAACAAGTTACTTGCCTTCGGTAACTATATATCTGTAAGAAACAGTAGTTAGTATTAGATTCCTTACCGTCCCCACCCATCCTCCCCGTTCTGCGAACCGATATCTAGGGTTAAGGTCATCCCCTTTCAGGGCCCTAGTTTCAATGGCACCAGTGTTGATTTTTAACATGGCTGTGTGTTTCTGGCGCGGAAAAGCTGTGTCTAAGAACTGACGTCAACACGCGGAGGCGCCGTCTAAGTACTCCGACGACGTCATCACGGCGCCCACGACGCCGATGACGGACGCGGAGCGGCAGACGACGCCTACCGACGCGCAAGGGTACTGCTACGCAAAAATTTCCGGATCATGTCTGACGCCTGGGGATATTCTAAGGTAAGGAATCTAATACTAACTACTGTTTCTTACAGATATATCGTTACCAAAGGTAAGTAACTTGTTCATTAGGAACATGTGATAAACGGTGGAGGAGGTCATGAAAATCAATTTGAGCAGGGAAAGGGGTGTGGTCGAACACTACATCATATCCCAGAGAAGTTTGCTACTTTGCATCATGGTACAAGCAGTCCACAATTTGCGCTCCCCTCAGTGAAAACACTGTGGGGAGTGCAAAATGTGGATTGCATGTACCATGCACACTTAGGTGAGGGCAAACTGTGACTAATCCTTCTTAGCAATAATGCACATGATCATCAACTCCATTGTTAGAAAGTTTTTTTCCAGCCGTCCCTTTTGGACATGTGCTCCGTGGCGCCACCATCGCTGTGCTCTTTTCGGTTCACACGGTTCATTCTCTCCGTCGGTATTGTATTACGATTGTATCTCCTGTTCTTTATATCGCTGGTCAGTGTCTGGCTACTTCACTCGAGCTGGGTCCAGGTCGACCGCTGCCCCTCCTGGGCTTTTCTAGTCGAGGCCTGCTCGCGTCTCTATGTTGCATTTCTCCACCATGCCAAGACGGTGATGTAACAGAAGTCATTTCGAAATTGTCCTGGCTGCCATGCAAAATATCCTTGGATCGATCTCCATCAGGTATGCAATCTGTGTTTGTTGCTGGAACACAACAAGGCCGCCTGCAACGCTTGCCACTCCTTCCGCTCCAAATCGCACATCAACACCCACAACTGCCAGCTGCGGATGGAGAGGCTTTCTCCCCCGGAGAGATTTCTGACTTCGACTGGAGACCGAGGACCTTTCGCCAGCGCTGCAGTCCATAAGAATGGCACCCCTCCACCTCAACACCACGCTGTCCTCGAGCAGCCTTCAGCCAAAGGGCATTCAGCCACTCAGGAACCAAAGAGTCCGGTTTTCTGTCCGCAACTGCCTTTGGGCCATGTTTGACTCTGACAGACCACTTTCGACTCCCCGCTCAGCTCCGACGTGGCGCCAAAGAAGCCTTTGAGACCGACTGCTTCGGAGTTAGCCACCTCAATACCGACACTTAGCTGACCCTCGGCACAACCACATCTGCCTCGGCACCAACCAGATCCTCGGTGCCAAAACCAAAGACACCCTCGGAGTCTAAAACTTTGGTGTCGACCAGTAAAAGTCTGACCCCTACGAATTAGAGCCAATTCTCTATTAAGCTGCAAGAGCAGCAGCTCGACTCAAGGCCGAAACACCTGGTTATTCATCCCCACATGGGTTGCATCCTTCCACCCCCTTCGGACCCTAGCGATCCACCCTCGAAACATCAGTTGTCCTTCGTGGAGGCCTTGGACATTCTGATTCCAGCTAAACAACGCAGGAAAGCAGATAAGGCTACAAGCCCCTCCCCTTACACCACCATCACCTCGCCCTGCTCTTCAGCCCCAGCCTTCGCTCTCACCAAATGCTTCTCCAAGGGACCCTCTTGACATCATACCTCAAGGGTCTCCACACTCTGGAAAGGGTGGTCGGATGGCAGGTAGCAACACATTTGACACTCCCTCACAGGGTGATCCATGGAACTTCTATGATGTAGACCCTTTAAAGGACACAGACCTTGACCTTTACTTGGCCCGCCCTTCCACTCTGGATGATTCCACATCCTTTAAGGAACTAATCAGTAGGGCCACCTGCTTTCACAAAGTGGAACTCCACACTGAGATCTTAAAGGAGGACCTCCTCTTCGAAACCCTCTCCTCGACTCACCTCTCCTCTCAGTATCTCCCCATGCTCACGGGCATGTTATGTCACACTTCTGACATTTTTGGAGACGCTGTCCGGGTTAGGGTCATAAATTCTAGAGTGGTTAAAAAATATAAAGCCTCCCCTTCTAACCCCATCTACATTCGCAGTGAGCTCCTGATCAACTCTTTGGTAATGACCACTGCCCATAGCAAGCCAACTCCCAGGCCACCAGGCGTGCCCTGCCACGGAAAACTAAAGCTAATGCTTAGATGCGTCAGGAAACCGGGTGGCCATGCAATCGTCCAATCACTGGTGCATAGCTAATTCTGTTGTCCTTTTTGCACAATACGATTTGGCCTAATGGGACAAAATGGAGGAGCTCCTCCAATATCTAACTGAAGAGCATCATAAAAGAGGCCAGGAGATAGTTTCTGAGGGCAAGCTCATATCGAACACTTCTATCCGCTGTGCCCTAGATGCAGCCGACATCGCTGCCAGAGGGGTAAATCATAAAATCATTATTCTCTGTAGACACGCATGGCTCCATATCTCGGGCTTTAAGCCGGACGTTCTGCAGAACGTTCTGAACATGTCTTTTGATGGGGAGCAAATCTTTGGTCCACAGGTGGACCAAGCTTTAGAAAATGTCAAAGAGAATACAAATACAGCCAAAGTGATCATGGCACTGCAAAAACCTTCTGGCTGCAGCTCCTTTTGCTGCACCCCTTACCGTGGAGACTCGAACACCACCACTTCCTAAAGCTCCATGTACTATCAGCGCGCCCAGGGCCAGCAGTTCTCTCAGAGGGGATATTTTAGAGGGTCCTATGGAGATAATAATTCCAGAGGAAAGAGTAGTTCCCCAACGGGAGCTACACCCGCCACCAAGCCCTAACTAGCCTCTTCTTACCCTGTCCACACAACAGATGCATTGCCCACATAGCAAACCATCACCTCAGTACCAGTGGGTGTTGGACATTATCCAATATGGTTATTGTCTGGAGCTCACTTCAATTTCTCCCACCATTCCAGCTCGCAAACAGACTCTCACCAGAACATCATAGTCTGCTGAAGGGGGAGGCCAAATCCCTCCTCCTTAAAGGTGCTATAGAACCCATCCCTTCCCATCAGTAGGGTACAGGAGATTACTCCGTGTACTTCCTAATACATAAGAAAGTCTGGTCCCTCAGCCCCATTCTAGACATGAGGCCTCTAAACGAATACATCCTGTCAGTGCATTTTCACATGGTAACCCTTCAGGATGTCATTACGCTTCTCCAGCAAGTAGACTTTTTGGTCTCGCTTGGCCTAAAGGATGCCTATTTGCACACACCAATACATCCGCCGACTCTCTAGTATCTCAGATTTGTGGTCATCAGTAAACATTACCAATGCAAAGTGCTCCCCTTTGGGGTCACTACTGCACCTCATGTGTTCAACAAATGCCTTACAGTGGTGCTGTACCCCTGCGCAGGCAAGGCATCCATGGATGATTGGCTTATCAAAAGTGCCACCCGCCAGCTGTGTAGCGAACACACACAGGTCACAATAGATCTCACAATAGATCAGCATCATCGCTTAGGGTTTACCGTCAGCACCACAAAATCCCATCTCCAACCCCCTGCAATTCTAGCCCCACCTAAGGGCTATTCTCAACTCAGAGGTAGGCATATCCTATCCAAATCCTGCCAGGATCCAGTCTTTTTAGGCACTGCTTCCTTTGTTCTAGCCAAATCAACAACTCACAGTCAGAAAAGTCATGCACATCATTGGCATGATGGCCTCCTGCATTGCCATAGTACTTCATGCCAGGCTTCACATGTGTTGGTTGCAACAATGTTCAGCACAACTGTGGTCTCAGGCAGAGGGTCATTGGGACAATATAGTGTTGATCGGCTGCCGCACTCATTTCTGTCTACAGTGGTGGAACACCAACCACCTTTTGCCGGGTGCAGCCTTTGCTTGACCTGGCTACTCAGAGGATTGTTAAAACGGAAGCACACTCACAGAATCTGACTGTAAATGGTCAGTGAGAGTCCAAGTACCATGGCCTCCACATCAACTACCTGTAATTTCTAGCCGTTCATATAGCGTTGAAGGCTTTCCTACCGCACCTGATAGGCAAGGTTGTTGTTGGCGGAATGGACAATATGACAGCCAGGTATTACCTTCAGAAACAAGGGGGGACCCGCTCACCACAGCTGTCTTGACTATCCCAGAGCATTTCTCTCTGCCACAAAATGTATTTAACAGAATACCTTCCGGAAATGGACAACCATTTTGCTTACCTCCTCAGCAGGATGTAACAACAAGTCCACAAGTGGGAACTCCACCTGCAAGTCCTCCTCTGTTACTTTCACAGATAGGGGTGTTCACAGATAGACCTGTTCACAACAGCGGAAAATACAAAATGCACAAACTTTGCTTCGAGGTTTCCACACCCAAAGTTCAGTTATGGATGAACTGGTCATGGAAATTTGCCTACGCTTTTCCTCTTCTCACTCACGCTCATCCTGGTGGCACCCACGTGGGCTCGCCAGCCCTGGTTCAAGACTCTGCTCGAGTGCTCACTGATTTTATATTGAAAGCTCCAGTGCAAGACATTGTCTGTTACTTAGTTCACTTTCAGGTTTCTAGGCTAGCCTTTACCTCCATACTTTTACATCTAGCCACTGTGGGTGCATACCTTAGAATAGACATCACATCTCTCTCTTCAGGATAATGGTCATGAAAGCTTTCATGATGTGTCTCAAAAGGGCCATTCCTCCCCAGATTCCACTGGCACTCTCACAGAGTCACAACATTGTACTCACATGACTCATGGGTCCTCCATTTGAGCCCCTCTACACCTGACCCCTTCAGTTCCTCTCTTGAAAGGTGGCATTTCTAGTTGCTGTCACCTCACTCAGGTGTGTCAGTGAGCTTCAGGCATTAACCCTGGAAGAACTTATCTTCAAAGTACATAGTGATAGGGTTGCCCTCCGCACAAACTCCAAATTCCTACCTAAGGTAGTCTCTCATTTCCACCTTAATCAATCCATTGACCTTCCTGTTTTTCCCCACAGTCTGATTCAGTTGCAAAACGGACTCTCCATACTTTGGATGTAAAATAAGCCCTTATGTATTACGTTGATAGAACCAGACCATTTAGAAAGATGCAACAACCGTTGGTTGCTTTCTCCAATCCCCACTAAGGGAAGGATCTATCCAGTTCAGGCATTGCCAGATGGATAGTTAAATGCACCCAGACATGTTATGCGGAGTAGAATCTGAAAGAGACACGTTAGTGATAGATTCCTTACCTTAGAATATCCCCAGGCGTCAGACTGGATCCGGAAACTTTTGCGTAGCAATACCCCTGCGCGCTGGTAGGCGTCGTCTGCGGCTCCGCGTCCGTCGTCGGCGTCGTGAGCGCCGGGATGACGTCGTCGGAGTACTTAGACGGCGCTCATGCGCGCTGACGTCAGTTCTTCTTTTTTCCGCGCCAGCTAGCGCAGATCCGGAAGAAGCTCTACCCCCAGTCACTTTTTGACTGAAAAGTTTTTGATCCTTTTTGATCTCTTTTAGTCGACTGTCTCGACTATCGGTGCCAGGGATGCCCGGGTTCAAGCCTTGTACGAAGTGCGGCCGACTCATGTCGGTCACGGACCCCCATCGCCGGTGCCTGAAGTGCTTAGGCCTCGACCACGACGATCGAACCTGCGTCGACTGCCGGGCCCTGACGTCGAAGGCTAGGCGGGAGCGGTCCCGCAAGCGTCTCGAGCTGAGGCACTCGGCCCCGCGCCGCTCCAGGTCCCGGTCCCGGTCCCACGGGAGGTCGAGGGACAGGTCGCGAGGTCGGAGTCATCGACGTTCCGGAAGTGGACACCGATCGTCTGGTTCCAAGTCCTCAGGTAAGAGGCATGAGAGGTCGGAGCGACACCATCGGTCCTCCGACCCGCCCCGACGCTCGCTCGATGCGGCCGGGGACTCGGGCGACACCGCCCACGCGGCTCCGCGGGAGTCGCAAGCGTCGCCGCCTGCCCCACACCTTCGGGTCCCTGGGCACGGCGCGTCGCAGGAGGAGGTCGAGAGGTACCTCATGGCCATGAGGGCCCTCCCTCCTCAGTCGGTTCCCGTGGCGCCTTCGGGCCGATCGGCTCCGTCTGGAGGTCCTTCCGGGTCGGGCGCTTCGGCCCCGACGACGTCGGGTGCTTCGGGCCCGGCGCCGCTGGCGACTTCGGTCCCGGCGCCGCGCGACCTCGCTGGATCCGGCTCCGGATCCGGGACCCCGCCGGTCGACCTTACGACCTCGCCGGCGCCATCCCTTCAGGTGTCGTCCCCGGCGGCCGATGTGGTTGCCGACCCCAATGTTTCCTACGGTCCTACTCAGGAGTCGGAGGGGCGCCGCTGGGCGCCGATTCCGTCGGCCTTTGGAGACTTCTATCTCCACGAGGAGGCCCTGGCTGTTAATCCTGGTCTCCAGGAGCCAGGTGACGAGGAGCAATGGGAGGGGTCCGAGGACCCTCTGGCACGTGATTGCCAGTCGCATCAGGACTGGACATATGAGCTTGGGGAGGCCAGTGGTATTGACACCTCGCCAGACACTGGATTTACGTCGCCCCCGACTGTGGCTTCGGAGGCGGGTTCTGCTTACAGCGTAGTGTTGACGAAGGCAGCTAAGGCCTTAAACCTTCATCTCCCCGTCGCGGCCGTGAGGACTAATCTCCTCACTGAGGTCCTCAAACAGCAGTCCGGCTCCGCGGAGCCCCTCCTGCCGTTCAATGAGGCCTTGTGTGACGTTCTGCTGGGCACTTGGTCCAAGCCCGCCACAGGCCCCCCTGTGGACAGGAACGTGGCCAGACGCTACCGCCCGGCACCGGGCGACCCATGCTTTTTGTCCACCCATCCCACCCCCGAGAGCCTGGTCATCCAGGCCTCTAACTCCCAAACCGCATTCCCGTCGGCCCCGCCCGACAGGGAATCCAAGAGATATGTGCAGTTCGGGAAGAAGGTCTTCTCGTCTGTGAGCCTAGGGCTACGGTCTGTGAACACCAACTGTCTCTTGGGCCGCTACACCCACACTCTGTGGGACACGGTTGCGGAGGTGCTGCCACAATGCCCTGAGGAGGTCAGGGCTAAACTCAGCCAAACCCTTGCGGACGGCCGAGATGCGGCACGCTTCTCTATCCGGTGTGGGCTGGACACCACGGACTCACTGGGCAGGGCGATGGCAACGACGGTGGCGGTTCGACGCCACGCCTGGTTGAGGTCCGCCAACTTCTCGGCCGATGTCCAGGCCACCCTCCTGGACATGCCGTTTGATGGCCGTCGCCTCTTCGGCGACAAGGGCCACGGCCAAGTCCTTGGGCCTTACGGCCCCACGCCAGCAATCGGGTGCCTTTCGCTCCTTTCGTGGCCACGGAAGGGGCGCCCCACCACGGACCGTCAGCCACGCGCCGCAGAATGTTCAGCAACGCGGTGGCGGCCGTGGGAACCGCCGTGGCGGTGGTCGGGGCCAGCGGCGAGGCCAGTCCACACCTCCCTCAGCAGCCCCCGCCTCAAAACCTTCCTAGTCCGAGCTTTCAGGCCCACGTGACGCCTGTGGGAGGCAGGGTTCGCCATCACCTCTCCCACTGGCATACAGTCACTTCGGACAGGTGGGTGCTGCAAATTGTCCGAAGGGGTTTCTCCCTCCCCTTCGATTCTTCCCCTCCATCCATGCCACCTCAATACCACCGTGTGTCGGGGGATCACTTGCAACTTCTGCAAGAGGAGGTTTCGGCCCTCTTGGCCAAGAGGGCCATCGAGCGCGTTCCTGGGCCAGAAGTAGGACGTGGTTGTTACTCCCACTACTTTCTGGTACCCAAGAAGGGCAAAGGGGGCCTACGCCCTATCTTGGATCTGCGGAACGTCAACGGCTTCCTCCGGACGGAGAAGTTCAAGATGCTCACTTTGGCTCAGGTCCTGGCTGCCCTGGACCCGGGAGACTGGATGGTAGCGTTGGACTTGCAGGACGCCTATTTCCACATCCCCGTCCTGCCGGCCCACCGGCGTTACCTACGGTTCATGGTAGGCCAAGAGCACTTTCAGTTTACCGTGCTCCCCTTCGGCCTTGCCAGCGCCCCACGGGTGTTCACGAAGGTGATGGCGGTGGTCGCAGCCCATCTGCGCAGGCAGGGGATATCAGTCTTCCCCTACCTCGACGACTGGTTGTTGAAGGCGGGCTCGCCCCAGTCAGTCGTCAGCCACCTCCAGACTACGGCCGACCTCCTGCACTTGCTGGGGTTCTCCATCAATGTGCCGAAGTCACACCTGTGTCCCTCTCAAAAGCTCCTCTTCATCGGAGCGGTTCTCGACTCGGCGCAGTTTCGGGTTTACCCACCCGAACAGCGGGTTCGGGATATTCAGGCTCTGATTCCTGTCTTCAGGCCGTTATCCCGGGTCTCGGTCAGGTTGACGCTGCGGCTTCTGGGGCTGATGGCCTCCTGCATCCTTCTGGTGCGTCACGCCAGGTGGCGGATGCGGGCTCTGCAGTGGGACCTGAAGTTTCAGTGGGCCCAGCATCAGGGCAACCTGTCCGATCATGTCCTGATCTCAGAGGGCACTGCGAAGCAACTGCAGTGGTGGCTCACGGACCGCGACTGGGTCAGTGGCAGACCCCTCTCCCTACCCCAGCCGGAGCACGTAGTTGTGACGGACGCGTCCCTCCAGGGCTGGGGAGGCCACATGGGAGAGGCGGAGATCAGAGGCCTCTGGTCTCCGGCGGAGTCCCGGCTCCACATCAACCTTCTGGAGCTGCGGGCGATTCGTCTTGCACTGAAGGCATTCCTCCCCTCTGTCAAGGGGAGCGTAGTGCAAGTGTTCACCGACAACACCACCGCCATGTGGTACTGCAACAAACAGGGCGGTGTGGGGTCGTGGACCCTCTGCCAGGAGGCTCTGCGCCTCTGGCAGTGGCTGGAACATCAGGGCGTGACCCTGGTGGTTCAACACCTGGCAGGCTCTCTGAATGCCAGGGCGGACAAACTCAGCCGCCGGTGCATGATGGATCACGAATGGCGTCTGAACTCGGACGTGGCGCAAGGTCTCTTTCGACAGTGGGGAGAGCCTTGGTTAGATCTATTCGCCACAGAAGAGAACGCGCAATGTCAGCAGTTCTGCGCGTTGGAGTTTCCAAGGCGGCACTCGCTCGGAGACGCTTTTCGTCGCGAGTGGAGCTGCGGTCTGTTGTACGCCTTTCCGCCTATACCACTTCTGCCCAGAGTGCTGAAGAAGATCAGGCGCGACCGGGCCCAGGTCGTCCTTGTGGCTCCGGACTGGGCACGAAGATACTGGTATCCCGAGCTACTCAGCATGTCAGTCGATCCCCCGATTCGTCTGCCTCTTCGGGAGGACCTTCTGTCGCAGCAGCAGGGGACGGTCCTGCACCCGAACCTGTCCAGTCTCCACCTACAAGCTTGGAGATTGAGCGGCGGCAGTTGAGGCCATTTGACTTGCCTCCCGAAGTCTGTGATATCATTCTGGCAGCCAGGCGTCCCTCCACAAAGTCGGTATACGCCTGCCGGTGGAACAGGTTTGTGGCATGGTGCACAGCAAAGGCTGTGGATCCTCTCTCTGCACCCCTTTCGGAAGTGCTGCTCTTTCTTCTTTCCCTTGCCCAGCAGGGCTCTGCTCTGGGCACTCTTAAAGGGTACCTTTCTGCTCTATCAGCCTTCTTGAGGCTACCAGATCAACCTTCTTTATTCAAGTCCCCTATTGTGAGTAGATTTCTGAAGGGCATCACACACATGTTCCCTCCTGTTCCCTTCGTGATGCCCCAGTGGGACTTGAATCTGGTTCTCACCTATCTGATGTGTGCTCCCTTTGAGCCACTTCATAACTGCCCTCTTCGTCTCCTTACTCTAAAGACGGCCTTCCTGGTTGCCATCACCTCTGCCAGGAGGGTGAGTGAGCTCCAGGCTCTTTCTTCTTCTCCGCCTTTCCTGTCTGTTCATCCTGATAAGGTGGTGTTACGTACACGCCCTTCCTTTCTGCCCAAGGTTGTCACGGCCTTCCACATCGGGCAGTCCATCACTTTGCCCACCTTCTTTCCGCCTCCGCATCCCTCGAAAGAGGAGGAGAGGCTCCACCGTCTGGATCCAAAACGTGCGCTCTCCTACTACCTAGATCGCACACGCCAATTCCGGGTGGATGACCAACTCTTCGTTGGTTACGTGGGCGCGAAGAAGGGAAAGGCTGTGCACAAGAGGACCATCTCTAGGTGGATCATCTTGTGTATCCAAGCATGTTACTCCATGGCGAGGAAGGAGCCCCCGGCTGGATTGCGGGCTCACTCCACTCGGGCCACGGCAACGACAACTGCCCTGGGCCGCGGTGTCCCCCTGCAGGACATCTGTCAGGCAGCCACGTGGGCCTCGCTGCACACGTTCGCAAGACACTACTGCCTGGACAGTCAAGTCCGGAGGGATGGCTTCTTTGGCCGTTCCGTCCTCCAGGACTTTCTGGTGTGATATTGGTTCGCAGACCCACCACCGGGGTTGGTATTGCTGGGGTATCTATTCTAAGGTAAGGAATCTATCACTAACGTGTCTCTTTCAGATGCACAAGTTACTACTTGTGTAACGATATATCTGTAAGAGACATTAGTTAGTGATAGATTCCTTACCGCCCACCCATCCTCCCCGTTCTGCGAACCGATATCTAGGGTTAAGGTCATCCCCTTTCAGGGCCCTAGTTTCATGGCACCAGTGTTAGTTCTATCATGGCTCTGCGTATCTGGCGCGGAAAAGCTGTGTTATCAGAACTGACGTCAGCGCGCATGAGCGCCGTCTAAGTACTCCGACGACGTCATCCCGGCGCTCACGACGCCGACGACGGACGCGGAGCCGCAGACGACGCCTACCAGCGCGCAGGGGTATTGCTACGCAAAAGTTTCCGGATCCAGTCTGACGCCTGGGGATATTCTAAGGTAAGGAATCTATCACTAACTAATGTCTCTTACAGATATATCGTTACACAAGTAGTAACTTGTGCATCATGCAGGCAACAGCGTTCTGACCATGGATAAATATTCACAGTAGGACATTCCAAATATTAACAATACATGCTTGTAGATGAACTCTTTTCAGCTACAGGCATTACTGCAGAATTATCACTGTGCCCCTGATGAGCCATACATCCTGATGGTAAGTCTGTACCACTCTATCAAAAACACATCATATTACTTTATACCATTAATCTGCTCTGGTCCAATTGGATTTGTTTCCTTTACACGTTTTTGTAGAAATGTTGAGGCTGGAATAATATATCAAATGTTAATGCAAAAAATCTTCACAAATGAAGAAAGCCGGTCTTCACACATCCTTCCCTCTTCTTTTTTTTTTTTTTGCAACTTCCAGCCACTACTTATAGTTTGAGGAACCAATAGTGAAATTGTAGTTAAATATTGGTGTAAAAGCTTTATGATCGTATTTTTTGGGTCCGGAAAAAAGACATTGAAAGAATGTTTGGTAGGACACACCAAGCATGGAATCCCATGACCAACTCAATTCAACAGTTCACATTTGTTGTCCTGGTGTATCGTGAAGAGTGTTGTGCTCTGACAGGTGGCTGTGGATCAAACGTTAATGTTTGTTTTGGTATAAAGTTAGATAGATCTGGTATGTAATGCTATTAAGTATCACATCTGATGTAAGCACCACGTGCAAAAGCACAAGCCATAAACATGCAGCCTAGTTAACGCGGGGCTTGTATGAAGCTTTTTAAATGTCTTAGACACGATGCCCAACCACTGTCTAATTCTTAAAATCAGAGTCAGTTTCTCAGGAAAACTTATCCTCTAAAGCAGTGGTTCTTAACCTTTGACTTCTGTGGACCACACGTAATCATTGCTAGAATTCAGGGAACCCTACTAAATAATTATTGAAATAATCAGACGCAACTCAGTCTTTACTGGAATCATGGGCCTGACCTAAGCACTTTTGATGATTTGAACCGCAAAACAATGCACAAAATTAGGGAAACAAGCATTTATCAAATAAATACATAAATTATGAACTATTTTGTTTAGTCACAAGCAAATATAAAAAAGAAAATCACAATGTAAGGTTTAAAGGGGCGGTTGGTGCTTTTCAAATTTCAATTGAGGCCATGCATAGCCCATACTAAATTATTTTTGATGCACTTGAACTGCTCCTATGAATCAATCTGAGGATACCTACTTAATTTTTAGCCTCGAATATCAAATTCCAAACACATTTACAGAACATATTAACCTTCTCAGTTTTACATTTTTCTAATTGATTTATGTAGACTTTATGAATCTCTTATTATTTAATTATTTAGGCAGTTGTGGATCCCCCGGGTAGGCATCACAAGCCTCTGGGGTCCCCAGACCACAGGTTAAAAACTGCTGCTTTAGTAGAGACGAGTAAAGGGAAACTCCACCCATTCAGTTAGTGTCCAGTCTCAGCAAATGTCCCTGAAAGGAAACATCCATCTAAATAATTGGGAATTGGCCAAACTGCAGATCATGAATATGTATTACAGGTGTGGCTATCTCTAACAATGTGTTCAGTCTCTTCCACAGCCAGCTCTTTTTCTGGTCAGGAAGCTTTGTTACTAATATTATTTATTGTTAACTGGTGTACTGTTTTATAAAAATTGTCATTTTTCCTACTTGCCCTATTATAATCTAATAATGTCCATAGGATAAATCTACCTACAGATTCAGCACCTTAAGACTTGTCTCCCAAAATTTCAGACGGGTTCAGAACATTTTTACTCTAGCAGTAGCACGCCAGTGCTGCTAGTGACACCACATGGCTTCAGCCACGACTCTACTTAATCATATCAGCCTGAAACAAGTTTAGTCATACACGCCAAAGTTGATTCTTCTTTAAGTGCCTCAATAACCTCGTCTGAAGAGCTGTTGACAAACTATCTTCCATCTTCAACAGCGATTCGGATAAATATTGTCTCAAATGTTTCAGCATAAACCCTGCTATAGGCATGGCATGTGAATATCTTTATTGGATACACGTAATCTGCATGTGGAATTTTGAATCTGGTAATAATGAAGGGGCCTGCCCTCATGTCACCTGATGCACCCATGAGCCATCTGGATGCCAATTGTTTTTGTCCCAGGCATGGAGGGAAATGCCAAAGCATAATGCTTCTCCTACAGATAAGTCACTTGAGAGGGGATAATCTTCCAAGAAATTTGAAAAGCCCAAAAGGAGAAATAAATCCTTTTCCTCAAAGAAACAATCCAGTTTCTGGCCCCATGCTGAGTCAGAATGCTGTTCCCAAATGCTGGGCTCTTCCTTAGAGCCAGTTCGAGAGCCACAGAAGATATATCTAGAATTTCTGATTCCATCTGCTGACCTCACACAAGTGAAAGTTTTCTGTTTGGCTGTATTGGACACCTTTTACGCAGCTCTCGCAGGAGTGGACTTACTCCTTCAGACTTGGCAACTCTGGAGACTCAGACACTTTCTGCCTCCACACCTAAACAGGCTCCAGTGCCTAAAAGAAGTTGCGTAGCAGCACCATCTCCTGTTCATTCAGTGGCATCCACAGTGGCCATCTGGACCCTGTTTTGACGCTGTATTCGGAGCCATTATTGGCTCCGTTCTTGAAATCAGCTAAAATTATCCTGTTGGCTCAAGAGAAGGTCAGAACATAACTTGAAAGCCAGTCTCTCGTTAGTGGTCAGAAATTAGCAGAGAAAATAAATGTCTGAGACCACTCAATAACTGATTTATAAATCAATGAAAAGTTAAAGGATTTTTTTGAAAAAACTCAAAATAGGCAATACAGAAAAACGCAAACATTATTTGCTAAGGAAGTCTCACATATACTCTGAAATAAAAATGATTCCAAGTCCCTATAAGCAGCATAAAATAAAAATGAAACCGACAGCATCCCTAGAGGAATAGGAAAGTTATTAAAAATAATTAGATAAAATCTGGTGAGGAAAATGAAAAGTCTGGCTCACCCCGAAAACCAATGGTTTTTACACAAGCTTTGTGCATAAAAATCGGCAAATTTGCAAATTCAGCATGGCATGACTAATGATACACATATTGGACAAATAAGAATCACAACCATCATAGAAATATTTTAGCTCTAACCCAGTTTGAAAGAGTAGTTAGAGAAAATCTTTCATTAGCTTCCACAGCAACTACAGTCCAGAGCTGTACAACACAATGTGAAACATTCTCAACCAAAGATTCATGCACTAGTATGCTAGCAAACCTACATTAGAACTTCCAGTGGAAAGGTCTTTTATAAAGTTACATTATGAACATGATGAAAAACGTCCTTCTCAATCCATGCTCTCAAAAGGAAAGTAACCAATTGTGTCACAGTGTCTTGTGCTCCACAAAAACTGGTGGGAGAAATGACTCGCATAGGGAAATTGATTGGGAGGGGTGATGAGCATGAGCAAGTTAATTCGAACAAAAGTACAGCATTCAATGTAATATTATAGCATCTCTATGAAAACTTGGCATAACTAAACTACTTTAATAAACACTTCTAAATCTAAAAAAAATTAAGTGCAACATTATTAATTCATTGGTTACAACTGTATTAATCAGAAAATCATTACTATCCACAAATTATTTGTTTCACAAAATTTCACATTCAGAAAAAGTTTAACAGTGCCCAAGACTAACATTTTGCAAGAACTCTTTATCTGTTTCAGTCACGGAAGCTTTCCACCCTTTTAAGGAGACAATCTGAATACATATAGAAATCCTTTTCCAGATTGGTCAAAAAGACTTAAAATTGATTCTGAAGTGTGTTTTTCGATTCTGTAGTGGGCATGGCTGTCACATTGTGCAAACTTCCTGGATGCCTTCTAGTGGCTTTTCTGGAGAGGTCTATGTCACTCTGATGGACAGCGGTGTTGCTGTACTAATTCTCTTGGACCTCTTAGCTTCCTTCGACACAGTTGACCATGACACTCTAATCCAAAGGCTCACCGAACCCGGTATAGAGGGGACTGCCCTCGGCTGGCTCACATCCAACCTTCTAAACAGAACAACTGTAATCCATTCTCAACCTTTTCCAACTAAACCGTATTTCAGAAATGCATGGTGTGAGAAGTTAGCCTGGCACATGATGACCACTATTCTAGTGGGCACCTTGCACCAGTCCAATCGACCCTTATGGATGGTGGTTGTAAATTCAACCTTATAGACAAGCTATCCTAGTGGTAGCATGGACCAGCAGTCATAGACTAAGACTTCCGAGAGCATGTAAAGCAAGCTGTTTTACCAATTATAATCCCTTGAATACCAAATGAAAGCACACCACACAAGGTATATATCAAATATATATGTATTTATTTCTAACACAACGCCTCTGCACTCTTTATGAGGTCAGGGGTAAAAGTACATCACAAGTTACTCAATTAGCATACAATAAGTTGCACAAATACAGTTATGCCCTAGGGGCCTCACAAACCATATACTAAGTAAGTGGTATAAGAACCACGTCTGAAACAGTGAGTAGGCCTAGGGCCTGGGAAATCGCTGGGGGCTACACTAAACCAAAAGGTTAGGAAGTAGGAGGCCCACGGGAGACGTGTGAAGTGTGTAAACACAGTCGCGAGTTACGATTGACTTATAATTGGAAACAAAGAAGTTACAAAGTTACTGTTTAAGGGCACTTCCGGATGGACTACGACAAAACCCATTTAGACTAGGACACTTCGAGAGTCAAGACCCACGGGAGCACTGGAGTACTCATGTTACCTCACCCAGGGAAGCCTGGTGCATATGTGACTTTTGGTGTCTGGTTTCGTCGATGTTTTCTATGGAGATCTGCAAAGAAGTGCTGCAGGCGGCCAGAGGAAAAGTGTCCAGGTGGATCCAAGGGTAGATTGAAGATCTGAAGAACCTGAAAGCAGAGGAGACAGAGTCTGGGTCACTAGCCAGTGACCAGGAGGGTACCAGGAAGGACCCAGACGATGTCGCGATGATCTCAGGTGAAGAAGTGAAGCTTGTCTCTGCAGCCACGAGGACCAGGAGGTGTCAACGACGAACAGGAGCTGGATTCGAGCTGTCCCACGAAGGATCTAGTTGAATGCGGTGCCGGTATCCGGATTGGACCCAGCAAGCCTTGGCAACCGCAATCCGCGCAGGAAGTGAAGATGGGCTTCGGTGCAGACCAGCAAGGTCTGAGGAGCTTCTCCTTTGCAGGGAAGCTGGAGAAAAACTGGAGCAACCAGGAAAGAAGTTTGGTTTCATAGGAATGTCTTCAGGGGACTCACTAGCCAACGGGCTAGCAACCGGGAAGACGCATCGAGCTGAAATGCAAGAGCAGGCCCCACGCAGCACTCATGGAGTGTGGAGGGCTGAGCTTCGACGCAAATGGTGCTCGGGTCTGGGGCTTCTCGTACCCCAATGCACAACTGTGAGTTACCTCAGGAGTCGATGCAGTTAGCAAAATGCAGGATGCCCAGGGTGTCCAGTCCCACGTCTCTCTTGTCCGCCACGGGTCTCAGCTTTGCTGTGGATGTAGGTCGGAGTCAGAGAAGTCTGGAAGTCCAGTTCCTGTTTTGCTAAGTTCCCGGGTTCCGGTGGGAGCATTGACAAAGCTGACCGGTAAGTTACTGGTGGTGCCTGTTTGCACAGGGTGGTCACTCCTTGACCACAAGGGAGAGGTCTTCCGTCTTCTAGTCAGGATAGACTGTCGAAGGTCCAAGAGTTCTGTATCAAAGTTTTGTTCCAGGATAATCTAAAGTCGTGGGGACACAGCTCCTATACTTATACTACGCTAAGGGGCTGGATTACCTGCTAGGTCCCTCCTATGGGTGGACCTGGGAAGGGGGTGGTTACACCCCTTTCCCTTTGTCCAGTTTCGCGCCAGAGCGGGGCTGGAGTGCCCCAGCAACTGGTTTGAACCGGGCTATGCATGGAGCACCTTGTGTGCCCCAGGCAGTGTCTCAAAAAGCATCTGCTGATGCAGCCCTCCCTGTCCCAATACACATCAGCCTGTCTGGGGAGGTGCTGGCACCTCCCTGGACAGGAAACCTATTGTCCAGGCCTCCCCTGCCGGAGTTTCATCCAGCAGCAGGAGGTCAAACTGGTGTCTGTGGCAGCAGCATCGATTTTGTGATGCTGAGGCTCTGTTTAACTTTAACCGGGTAAAGCATTAACTACATGTCTTCTCCCTCTAGAATAGTGGAATGCTACCCCCGCCACCAGACCTGGGGGGGGGGGGGGGGGGGGGGGGGGGTTGGAGGTAGTATTCCAACGTGTTTGACACCTTACTCGACATGTTTCAAAAAAGCCAAACCAAAGTTAGCATTAACCGTGAGGATTATATTGTACTTAAGAGTTTATGGTATGGCTATATCATAGAACAGCTATAAGGAGATGGTTCTGAAAGCTGCAGAGGGGCTCAGCTCATGCTAGGGCACCCTCTCACTTAAAAGCAAGCACTCTGCCTCCAGGATTGTCAAGGCCTACCATAGGAGTGACTTATAGGTGCATATGTGTCTATATGTATAGGTAGGTATAGATATACTATATCTAAGTAAGGGGTCATTACACCACCTTACGAGTGATCAGTCTGTGGTGTCAGTTTGGAGGGCCAGCCAGAGGTGGCATAAGACATGCTGCAGTCCCTGGTAGGCCTTGGATGCACCTTTGCCCTGGGTACCTATGGTACACTATACAGGGACTCACAAAGGTGACCCAATACCCAATCTGGTATGTACCTAAAGTACATGGTATCAATTTAGAGAGAGAACAGCCGGGCTGTGGGTCTGATTAGCAGGCCCGCAGCCACACTAAAGTTGAAAAAACAGAAAATCACAGCAAAAAGTGGGGGTGACCATAGGAAGCAGACCCTACTCTCCTACACATGGGTCCCTCGAGGCTCTATCATCTCACCCATGCTTTTCAACATCTACATGAAGTAATTACCGGCAATCATCAATGAATTTCAGCTCACATCTTGATGCTCAATGCGGGCAAAACGGAGATCATGCTTTTTGGAAATGCCCACAAATACTGGACTGAGGAATGGTGGCCACCATCTCTTGGGCTTGTCCCCCTTCCAAGTTCTCGGTCTGTAACCTGGGTGTGACAATCGACGACAAGCTGTCCATGGCCAGCCATGTCAACAAGATAGTGCACACAAGCTTCGAGCTGATGCGCAACCTCAAGAAATTTTTTAAATGGATCCCCCTTTCTTCGCGCATGCTCTAGTCCAAGGCCTTATCATGAGTCGGTTGGAGTACGGTAATGCACTTCTTGCTTCCATTAATAAGAGCCTTCTGGCTAAAGTCCACGTCCTACAGAACACCGCAGCCAGGATGGTCCTTGATCTCCCCCCCGGTCCCCATCCTTGCCCAATCTTAGAACTCTCCACTAGCTCCCCATCAGGAAACGCATCCATTTTAAAGACTGCTGCCTGGTCCATAAAACCATCAATGGACAAGGCCCCAAATACCTTGAGAAGAAACTTGTCAACCACTGTCCGGTCAGAACCCTTTGTGCTGCCAACAAGTCTCTCCTAATCATCCCCAAAGTCCGCACCGTCAGGAATGGTGACAGATCTTTCTCTAAACTTGCCCCAGCTGCCTGGAATGCCCTCCCTCTAAACATCAGGACTGAATCCAATCACATGAGATTCCGAAAACTCCTAAAAACGTGACTTTTCTAAGCTTCTGGCTATCCGGTTAAACCCCTTTCTTTGCATCTGCAAGCGCTCTGAGACCTACGGGTGATATATGCGCTATACAAACACAAATACAAATACATGCTATACCTATGCAGATGATATGCAAATACTCCCTAAACTGGAAAGCCCCAAAGACATTGGAAACTCACAAATAATCAGGTACCTCTGACTCATTGATCAGAGAATCATTTCAAATTGAATGCTTCCAAAACTAAAATAATCATATGTGGCGATCAGAAAAATGATGAGCCAATTTGCGCCTGGCCTGATCATCTGGGAACACCGCCTAAAATAGCTAAGTACGAAAGCTTGCAATTACCATAGACTCCAAGTTATCAGTGAATGCCCAAATGGACAAATTAGCTAGATCAAGCTTCATTACTATGAAATCTCTGTGAAGCATCTTCCCCCACTTGGGATTTCCACACAAGGTCCAAGCCACTATCTCTCTCGTATGGTCTAAAACTGGTTACACAAACAGCCTCTACCACAGATCATCGTTATTAACTGTGAAAAGACTACAATGGATTCGGAATTCTGCTGCCAGACTACTCCTACATGTAAGGCGCAAGTCCACATCTCCCCTACCTTGAGGGCCCTACAGTGGTTACTGAAGATCCACATTCATGCTGCTTTTTCACCCACAAAGCAATACATGGAACAGGATCGCTTTTCATCAGGAATAAAATCACGAAATACATTCAACAAAGTAACTTCCGCTCTAGATTGACACCTTGCCTCAAAATCCCACCATGCAAGAAAACACCATAGATGGCACATTCTACGTTCAAGCAGCCAAACTAAAGAATGTATTACCCCCAAAAATATTACCCACAGTCTTCAGAAGACTAATCTGACCCCAAGCATCCATTGATTGTCTTTGAGAGGGTAACCAAGACCTGAGTAACGGTAATTTTTTGTACCCCTTTTTGCAGCCTGGGACCCAAACGTCCAATCCCCCGAGGACACATAAAATCGCTACTAATAAGGTAAAGACTTCACTAAGGGCGTGCATACGGTTCTTTGTAATAGTCATGGGTAACAGCGCCATGAACTCTATCACGATATAATGCGAGTGTCGTTTCTATAACACAGTGAGAGTGAATAAGAAACAACCGCTATCAAGTTTGCCCGTAACCCTGTGAGATATTATGAACTAATTAAGTATATCTATTTCAACTTAAAGCAAGAACAATTCGGTAAACGTGTGATTAAATACCATCAACGTTTGCTGCCTTTTGTAATATGTTCCCCACTGTTCGCATGATTAGATTCCCCATTGTGATTCGCCGAAGAGTCTCCCCGTAAATGCTAAAACTGTGAATAATAAATATTACGGGCAAATAATGTCCGTACAGACAATTTGTAAATCATTGACCACCAAAACGGTGCCAGGTAGCTAAAACCGTACATGCAGAGGTACACCAAGAATATCGGAAAAAATTGACAAATAGTTGATTTTGTGATTTCTATTTCAGGTAAATTGAGCCTTGAAATAAAACTACGGTGGGTACAATTACAACCCCTGACATACTGCACAAAAGGTGTGAGTATAATTTTAATCCGTTGGTCCTGACGAATGCTCCATAGACCCGGCTGGGCGGCAAGGAGCAGAAACATGTTGACTGTGTGTTTTAAGTGATATGCGAGGATCCAGTTGCTCGATCCAATAGTATACCCATGTGTTATTTTTAATAACAAATCACATCCGTCTATAAATAAAGTAGTTGCTTGGGTGTAGGTTTGTTTTTTAATATTAACCTTCCTTCGTGGTGGTACCTATACATATCTCTAGACACTGCTACGCTACTCCAGAGGTGACCTCAGGCTTGAGGCTGGCATGTAGCACAATAGATCACCCGATGATAAATGCCACAACGTCTATGTGGGGCGGAGAACCAAGATAAACCGCACAACACGAAACATAGCGTTTATGAGGGTTATCTATACAACCTTTTGTAACGTAGTTACAATTGTCCTAGTCTATTTTTGATAAACGTATCTAACCTGGAGAATTGACTAGACACCTATTCCTCCTCCCTATTTTTGATCAAGAATGTTGCTCAATGTATTCACAAGTTTTGACATTACTGTCTTGTTTGCACATTGGACCTTGCTTTTACCAAGGCTTATTTAGAAAAGATTGGACCTTGCTTTTACCAAGGCTTATTTAGAACACTCCTCCCTAGGCCATGTGTTACTTCAACTCATTAGCATAATAACTGAAGCTCTGCTACCTGCTTGTGAGAACCACACCCAGTTCTTCGAACCACACCCAGCTCTTCGAACCACACCCAGCCCTGTCTATAAAAGGCAGCCCCTGAGCCTCACTCAGTGCTTGTGCTCGTCTACCTCCCACTTACCTGAGAACAGAGCCTTCGGCGCTGGCACTCCTGATTTCTCCAGACCTTCATTGACTTCAACAGGCGTGGCTTCTGGCTCTTCCTTCTGATTTCCGGCTACTTCTTGCCTCAGCCCCTCTTCTGTCCACTGCAATCGACCTGCAAAAGAGAAAGAGGTCAAGGTTAGACTGATCAGTATCCCTTTTCAGCAACAAGTAAGTTCAAAACCTTTTATTACCTGAAAGAACTTTATCGTCGATTTCTGGATTCATGTAAAGACAATTTGGAACAAGATATCTCCCACAAACTTTGTGCTTCAAACCCTTTGATAGGAGAATACTTTGTGGAACTTTGTGAAATAAACCTTGTTTTACATGGAACTTTTTTAAGAATCGAACAGAGGAAACCATTGACAGCAAGGCAAACAGTAAATCGAGGACTTGCACACATTACCTGTTGTATTTTGATGTAAAAGTACAGTATTTGTTTTATAGAAAGTCTGGAAATGTGTGAAAAGTGAGTTTGCTATTAAGAATTTAGGCTTTAGTTATATTAAGGTGAATGTTAGACGTTGGTAATTCTGATAATGATATTCGTTTGATTTTACAGAGGTTTTACAGTAATAGAAAGCACATCCCAGAACAGTAACACATTCCAAACCTGAAAGCTTGAGACCAGGATCCGAGAGGTACTTTTAGAAGAGAATTTCTAATAAGATTAAGGTTTAGTCAGGAACACATTTAGGGATAGGTTGCACTTATCTGTTCTTTGTTTATGTTTCATTAGGCACCAGTTTCTACAGAAGTCAGAGAGAGCCACAGATTTTAGCAGCTCTTCTACAGTGGAAACGCAAGAACGGTGTTGTCTCTCTTTTTTTAATTTATCCATTTCCCCCCTTCCTTTGAGCTTCTGGTTCTTAGTGCACTGTTTTAAAACTAGTGTGCTGGAACAAGCAGTTTCAGGGTGGGTTCGGACTGTCTTCATCCTCCATCAGAACTGAACAGAAACTCCGCTTTGACAGGAGGATTGCACCTGAACCTTGAATAGGGCTGTGCTTGCCTTCCACAATGCTGGCTCCACCTCATGGGGAGCAGCTGAGGTCTCTGCCTTGCACACTAAAAGAAGAGAAGGAGTCCTGTCAACAAAGTGCTCCAGGACGGTACTTGCCTTCCACAATGCTGGCTCCACCTCCTGTGGGGTGTCTGATGCACTGTGAAAGGAAAGGAGAAGTCTGGTAAACAAAGTGCTCAGGAACTGGTTTGGACTAGGCACAGGCCCCTCTCCCCTCAGAGAAGAAAGGATTTTGGGGTATAAATATTGGGACCCTGATCCCAAGAAATTAAAACACTTTTGGACTACAAGAAGAAACGGTTACTGAGGAGAGGAACCTGAAGAAACTGAGACTATTCCCAAGCTGAAGTGCTGCTTGGGGGATTGGCCTGCAGTGGTTGCCTTACTGCCAAAGGAAGGAGAAAGGAACTTTGTGTACTTTGCTTTCAACTTGTGAAGGATCTCCAAGGGCTTGGAAAAGATCTTGCCTCCTGCTGAAGTCTCAGGGACAACAGACATCAACCCCCAGCTCCCCAGAGTTATTTTGGAAGTGCCTGCTGCTGTTTTGGGCCTTCTGAGGAACTGCCATTGGAGCTGCTGTCGGCGCATCTTGGATGTCACCCGCTGTAGCTGTCGCATCAAGCAGAAGCTTCACGCATCGTGGAGAAGAGCGCCGCCGCTGGAGCTGTCGCTGTCGCATCGTAAGGGTGTCGCCGCTGCAGTCCACGCATCAAACCGAGGACTTGTCGCATCCCAGAGAAGCGTGGCGCATGTGGAAGATCTTCACGTCTTTATTTCTTTGTATCTGAACTTTGCCGCATTTCCCATCGCTGCGACATTTCTTGTCGTGGAAGCGCAACGCAACTTAAGGTACTTTGACGCAGAGTGTCGCATCTAAAAACTGAACTAAGCTTAATCTACCATATTAAAGTAATCATAGTGTGTATTTTTGTTGTTTATGGTCTTTTGGTAACTCTATATAAAGTCTACTTATTTTTTATATAAAACCTGTGTGGTGTCCATTTGTAGTGTTGTCACTGGGTTACTGTATGTTGTCACAACTGCTTAACTTACAACGCCTCTGAAATAAGCCTTGACTGCTCGGGCCACACAACCTAGAGGGTGAGCAGGGGTTATTTTAGGTGTTTAATCCCCTTTCCCTGACTAGAGGAGAGGGTCCCTGTTTGTCACAAGTACCTACCTGTGCCAACCAGAGACCCCCAAATCTAACAGTGCTGTAGCGATTTAAGGACAGCAGGGCTACGGCCAGGTCCTTGAGCCTTTCCATGGCCCCTCGTCACCCTCAATCCGCCATTCACTTATGGCCATGAAAAGGGCTTCCAGCCGCTTCTGTATCCTTCCAGCCACCGTAGTGCGCAGGCTTCCCATCCTCTCATTGGCCAAGGAGGTGGTTACTACAGACCCCGTGGGTCGGGCAGCCAGAAGTCAGGCCAGTCCACCACTCCCCCAGCAGCTGCAGCCTCATAGTCTGCCCTCTTACCATAATGGGCATCCAGTGGGAGGCATTATTTGCCATCACCTGCCCCAGTGGCAGTGAATAATATTGAATCTGGATTTTGCAGATCGTCCGAAGGGCTGCTCCCTCCCTTTCAAAACTCCTTGTCACTCCATGCCACCTACTTATGACAGACTGATGGAGGACCGTCTATCTTTTCTCTGGCAGGAAGTGACGGCTCTCTTAACCAAGGGAGCCATAGAGAGAGAGAGTGCTGGTGCCAGAAGTAGGTCTTGGTTGCTATTCCCGCAAGATTTTGGTGCAGAAGAAGGACGGAGGTCTTTGTTCTGTCCTCTACCTGTGCTCTCTCAATTTCCTACTCAAGAAGAAGTTCAAAAGGCTCACTCTTGCTCAGGTCATGTCTACCCTTGAACCGGGAGACTGGATGGTAGCGTTGGAATTGGAGGGCGCATATTTCCACATTCCCTTCCTGCCTGCCTGCCCACAGACGATACCTGCGGGTCACAGTGAGTCACAAGCACTTTCATTTTGCTGTGCTCTCTTTTGGCCTTACCAGCGCCCCTTGGGTGTTTACCAAAGTGATGGCAGTGGTTGCAGCTCATCTACAGAGATCAGGGGTACCAGGCTTTGGCTATCTCGATGACTTGCTATTGAAGGCGGACTCACCCCAGGCTGTTGTCTCCCACCTCTAGACTACAGCAGGCCTTCAGCATTTTCTAGGGTTCACTGTCAATGTGCCAAAGTCACACCTGACTCCCTCTCAGGCGCTTATTTTCATTAGAGCTGTTTTGGACACAGTGCAATTTTGTGCCTACACTGCCAAATGGCGAGAACAGGATATTCAGGATATGATACCGAAGTTTCAGCCCCTATCCTCGTTTTATTGGTACGAGGTGTGTGGAGCAGAGATTCTTGGTTGTTCAGTAGAAAATCAGTCTGTGGTTCAGGTAAGCAGGACCTTGATCGTGGAGGGCTTTGTAGGCGTGGGTCAAGAGCTTGAAAAGGCATCTCTTCTAATCGGGAGCCACTGGATGCCCTTCAGGTGCTGGGAGATGTGGATCCTCTTGGGTAGGTTGAAGATTAGTCTGGCAGCTGAATTCTGGAATGTTTGAAGTCTTTTCATTTGTTCAATGGTGGTCAAGAAGAGGAGCAACTTCACTGTCTGGACCCAAAAAGAGCATTGTTGCTCTACCTTGACCACGCACAAGAGTTCCTGGTGGACGGCATGGAGAGGACTGGCCCTTTAAGGATTTCACTCCGGCATACCAGGTGACAGGGTCACGTGGTGCGGAGAGCGGCTACTTCACGGAAGAGGCGGAGAGCTATAGGCGTTCTCGAGGACCGCGGCAAAGTACGAGTGAGGAGGAGACTCCGGTGAAGACGTTCCTGATACCGCCGTGGAGGACAGGGACAGAAAGTGAGGACCTGGAACGATCGACATCGACGGAGGAAGCCGACGGCGCCGGAGGAGCGAGGACCGGAACAGACGGGCAGCCAGACCCTACCTGGCAACACGAGCAAGCCAGCCACGGCCACCGGGGGTCGTGGCTGTACAAGGTGCGGGGGCATTTTCACCCTGCTTGGGGTCACGGGACGGAGGAGGAAAGGGGCGAGGTAACGAGGACTCCAGTACTTAGTGGCATAACGGCGCGTAAGAGGCTTGTTTAGACACCACAGGCTCACTGGTGAAGGTTCGGTGCTACCCCCCCTCCCTTACCCGGCTTCCTGCGTCATACCCCATATTGAGCTCCACCTTATGGTTGTTCTTATTTTTTTTGTTTTCTTTCCCAATATCTGCTCGAGCATAACACTCTTCAAGTACAGAAGAGGACTACAGGAGAAGACTCGAAATAGAGGGTGGCAAACTACAACAACCAGAATCCCTTGCTTTGTGTTTCTTTTTGTTCGACTTGTGTCTCTACATCGGAGTGACTCATTGACTACTTTGTGTTGGTTGTGACTGAAATAAACACTAACGAGTATAACCATCCCCAATAGTCCTAGTCTGCTTCTCCACCGCGTCACACGTGGTGTCAGAAGTGGGATTGTGTCGCCTCATCATGGAGAATCTCATACAACAGTTGATACGTGGTCAGGAGAAGCTTGAATGGGCCGTAGAAAAACAAATGACTTCAGCCCAGGCCGACCGGGACCTAATGAAAGACAGTCTTGCTAACCACACTGAACAAATGTTACAGGTGGCAGATGACCGTAGAGGACTAACAACCGAACTGCAAATACGGGCAGGAACCGGTCCTGCCCGTATTTGGATGTGCTTTCTGTCTCGCTGGTTAGCATATTATACACCCGAGGCTTTGGAAAGGATGTTTCCTGGAGCTGAGAATAAATGCTTCAGATGTATGGCTAGTAGCCAGGGAGGATGGCATCATACTTTTTTTTCTTGCCACCATTTAGAAACTTTCTGGAAGGGTATATTTGCTGATATCGAACAGGCTATTGGGAAAACTCTTTTACCAACAGCAGAGGTAGCTTTGTTCGGTATATGCAAAGATAGGAGTAGGTTTAATAAAGCAGAAGAGGTATTTATATTTATTTCCTGCGCAGTTGCTCGCTCCCTAATTCTTCAAAACTGGAAGTCCTGCGAGATTCCGTTACACTTAAAATGGTTCAACAAAATGAGGAGAACATGTTATTTTGAAAAGGCTTATGCGGGTAGAGTGGGAGCTGTTGGGAGATTTGAGAGGAACTGGAAATATTTTGAGGCTCTAGAAGCATTAAAGGGAGGTTGATTCGTGAAGAGAATTGTGAGGGGATGTTTCCTCATTTACAGCCTTCTTTCTGACTTCCAGGACATTTATATTTACTAGCACCTTTTTCCATATAAGATTGCACTTTGCACTTTTAAAGATAGTACTCTTTTGTACTTTCGGCACTTTTGCATTTGCATTTTATTGCAGCTTTGCACGTTTTTGCTGATGCACTTTATAAATTGCATATTTTGCACTTAATGTTCTGGGGGGGGGGGGGGGGGGGATTTTTAACTCTGTAATAGGCTGACTTTTTTGATCTCGTTGAACCCTCCTTTTATCTCCGCATATTGCTTCCAACTTTTTAACTTTTTTATCTCTTGTTTGTTATCTGAGAAATTTATTGGAAATTTGTGATTTTTGAATTCTAAAATTTGCCATGTTATGTACCTTTGGCTTACCATTTGCTCTATTCAATAAAAAGAATTTAAAAAAAAACCTTACTCTTTCACGGTCCTCCATCGGAAGGGTGAGGACAATGGGAATGCCGATTTTCTATCTCGGCTTCCTTTGTTCCCCGATCGTGAACAATCGGGTGTGGGGGTGTGTGAGGACGTTCAATCACTGGACGATGTTTCGGGACAGTTTCCTCCCTTTCTATCCCCGTCTTCCCTTTTGTGTTTACAGACCGGGCATGGAGAGGACTGGCCCTTTAAGGATTTCACTCCGGCATACCAGGTGACGGGGTCACGTGGTGCGGAGAGCGGCTACTTCACGGAAGAGGCAGAGAGCTATAGGCGTTCTCGAGGACCGGGGCAAAGTACAAGTGCGGAGGAGACTCCGGTGAAGACATTCCTGATACCGCCGTAGAGGACAGGGACAGAAAGCGAGGACCTGGAACGCTCGACATCAACGGAGGAAGCCGACGGCGCCGGAGGAGCGAGGACCGGAACAGACGGGCAGCCAGACCCTAACTGGCAACACGAGCAAGCCAGCCACGGCCACCGTGACTGGGGTGAGTGTGTGACATTGATCCACATTCGGTCCATCACCTGTTGTGTTTGCATATTCCGCCCTAAGTGCGCTGGGGATGCCAGACGTGGGTCCCAGGCACTCCACACCACTGGAGTCAAGCTAGCCGGGCTGATGAGAGGGGTTACCTCGAAACCGGTTCGGTCCTCGGATGCTTGATTCCGTTCTGGGAAGGACATGGCTTTTGTAGTTCGGACTGGACTGTTCCCATGGGGCACAGGGTCAGAGCTGATTTGCATATCGCCATTGTCTAACCCAGGGTGGTGTGGAGTGCAAAGAAACGATGGATTTGGGCCCAGATCTTTGGACTGGGGTGAGTGTGTGACATTGATCCACATTCGGTCCATCACCTGTTGTGTTTGCATATTCCGCCCTAAGTGCGCTGGGGATGCCCAGACGTGGGTCCCAGGCACTCCACACCACTGGAGTCAAGCTAGCCGGGCTGATGAGAGGTGTTACCTCGAAACCGGTCCGGTCCTCGGATGCTTGATTCCGTTCTGGGAAGGACATGGCTTTTGTAGTTCGGACTGGACTGTTCCCATGGGGCACAGGGTCAGAGCTGATTTGCATATCGCCATTCTCTAACCCAGGGTGGTGTGGAGTGCAAAAAAACAATGGATTTGGGCCCAGATCTTTGGACTGGGGTGAGTGTGTGACATTGATCCACATTCGGTCCATCACCTGTTGTGTTTGCACAAGGTACGGGGGCATTTTCACCTTCCTTGGGGTCGCGGGACGGAGGAGGGAAAGGGGCGAGGTAACGAGGACTCCAGTACTTAGTGGCATAACGGCGCATAAGAGGCTAGTTTAGACACCACAGGCTCACTGGTGAAGGTTCGGTGCTACCCCCCCTCACTTACCCGGCTTCCTGCGTCATACCCCATATTGAACTCCACCTTATGGTTGTTCTTGTTTTTTTTGTTTTCTTTCCCAATATCTACTCGAGCATAACACTCTTCAAGTACAGAAGAGGACTACAGGAGAAGACTCGAAATAGAGGGTGGCAAACTACAACAACCAGAATCCCTTGCTTTGTGTTTCTTTTTGTTGGACTTGTGTCTCTACATCAGAGTGACTCATTGACTACTTTGTGTTGGTTGTGACTGAAATAAACCCTAACGTGTATAACCATCCCCATTAGTCCTGGTCTGCTTCTCCACCGCGTCACACGATCTTAGGAAGGCTGGAAAGTACTAGCTCTTTAGAAAAAAAAGGTATTCAGTGTTATAGAAAAGTCCTCATATATTTACAGAGAGACATACACAACGCCGTGGCATTCACACCAGGTGGCTGTCCTCATTTTTTTTATAAAAACAACCGTCTTGGACAGAAATAAAATTCTTAGATGTTACGAGCAATACTGCTAGGGACAGGGCCCTAGTATTCCACACCAGTCGTCAGTGTTCTTCGTGACTCAGTGCTTGTGGTGTGGAAAGTTGTGACAACTAACAGACGTCAGGGTGCTGGGGTGGCGCCAATATTGTCACCACTTCTGGCGCAGATGATGCCACAATGAGCCGAACGATGTCACCTACCAGCACATAGGAGTACTGCTCGAATATTTCCGGATCCAGTCTGATGCCAGGAGATAATTCTACGGTGAGGAACCTGCGGCTAGCTAGAGTCTCTACAGGAAAAGGTGTTACTGAAGGTAAGTAACATGTTCTTCGCTTCACATTCCTTCCTTATCCGCTGTGCGTGAAAACAGTCTAACAATGGATTAGATGACAATGCGCATTATTGCCAAGAGGAGGAGTCGCAGTACCTTGTAACCGAAAGACATCTTCGGAGAAAAATGACTTGCACACATCCGGGCCCAACACTAGATGGCAGGAGCATGCACAGCATGTGAATCTAGAGCAAAACATCCCATAAACAGATGCTTACAGGGTCAGCAACATTTTCTTTTTGCAGCATGTTGAGCTGTAGATTGCATGCTGTGGATACTTCTGCATCTAGTTTTGGGCTTGGAACATTAAAAGTAGATTTTTCTTTAAATTCACCCCTTGCTTTCATGCTCCTTTCAGGTATCCTCTCCCTTTTTCACTGTTAAGACAGGTAGGGCATGCAAAGAATTATAAAGTCTAAAAGCGAGTGGATTAATCAATGCAAACCCTGTAACAGAATTGTGAATGTGTTCTTGTAAAAATGTTAATGAAATATGTTGAAATAAAAACAAATATGCTTTCACTTGTTGGTAACTGGTGACATCTCCCAAGAAATCTACAATGCACGAGGGCAAAGTCTCTACTTCAGATTTTTGTTTTCTGCCATCACGTTGGGGTGTATTTGGAGTCAAATGTTAATGGGGTGCCTCAAGACACAAGGTGAGCAAGAAGCCATAAAATGATGATGCAGCACCAATCTCCCTGACTGGCAACCAGCGGGAAATGGTATCAACAGAAGCGACTGGGGCCAGGTGGTATGAGAAGGACTCTTGTTGGAGTAGATTATGGAAAACACTTTTGAAAACGGCAGTTCCCATGATCAGACAAGTCCACAGAGTCTGTTACCTCAGTCTACAGAGGAACCAATTATGAGAGTGCCTGATACCCAAGCAGTACCTTTTCTTGCTAAAAAAACATGATGCAGATACACTATCATGTCACCACCAAGACTCTCCCAAGTTCCCAAAAGGCATAGTCGTCAAAGACCTTGAAGGATTAGAGCCTCAAGACAATTTGGTAGGCCCATGAGCTAGTCTGGACGTCCTGCATGATATAAGCCTGATAGCCTTCTCCATTAGACTTGACTGCAGAGTCCAAGGTTCTCCACCACCCTTAGCGAAGCCAATACCTAGGACTCAGACCACTTCTCGGATTTCAGACCTCAACACCAAGGACTGGTCGCAACACCACCAATCTCAATAGGACACTGTCCTCACACATGCTGAGAATCAATCTCAAAAGGAGTTTTGACTGCAAACAAAGGAATGTCATTAAAAGTTTGCTTTTCTTTTATAGAGGAACCGGAAAGCTCGACCTCTTCAAGCTGCACCAAGTGTGGTGCCTGACATCTTTCGGCCACACAAACAACCCTCTACTTCAGAGGAGTCACAAGGCAGAGATGGCCAAGGCCAAATCTCAGCACCAAAATAGGCTATAAAGTCCACAGTGTCCTAGGATCCTCGTAGGGATCCAAGTTCCACACATGGGCAGGAAGGGAATGATGTCCCTCACAACAGGACCTGTGGCAACATTCTGTTTACATAGATCCTGCCACAGGACATTTTGTTGCCTTTCCTCCACTACCTCACAACCACTAAACAAAAAATGTAGACTCCTATTTGAAGAAGGCATTGCAGAGAAAATCAAGGTGTTTGCTATCCTAAAAAAGAGGAAAGGCGTGGCCAAGATGGCGGTGTGAGCGGACGTGTCTCTCGGAGCTCCCGCCACCGGCCGCCTTAATAGCGATTCATATAGCACCTCCCTGCCCTGGTTTGGACTCCTGTGTGACCCGGTTGCTGCGCCTGGGTAACAGCTGTCGGCGGGGCTCGGAACGGAGAGCGGCGGCACCTAGGAGCGCCGAGTTCGGGCTGACCCGGTGCGGCCTTGCGAGGCCTGTGGAGTCTGGAGAGGTGAAAGCGAGGCCGAGGTGGGCGGCGCTGTGTGCCCGGCCCTGAAGCATCCCAAGCGGGCCGCGGCTCACCGCAATCCGGTGCTCTGCTGGCGGGTCTGACCCGCGCAATACGGCGCGAGGCCCCCTGAGGTTCCACAGCTTCTGCAGACCTGCCGCCACCGGCCTAGAGGAAGGAGGAGAAGCCGAGGTGACTCGGCTGCGAGGGCGGCTACCGGCGGGCAGGCGCCAGGAGCGCATCATCGGGACCCGCCAGCAGGCGTGAAGAGGTGAGGAGCGGTGGGTTGCTGTAAGACCCCAGCCCCGGATTTGCACAGCCCGGGGCCGCGACGCCAAGGCGGTGTGGAGTGGCCCGCCCGAAGGAGAGAAGAGGAGGCGGCCGGAGAGGGCACACGGCAGGCGGCGAGAGAGGGTTTGCCACCAACCCTGAGAGACGGCAGGGCCACTCGTGGTCGCCAGGGTGTAGCATGCCATTGGCCGCCATCTTGTAAGGCGACAAGCAACAGGCACCATAGGTGTCTTGGCCCTGCCCTGCCATAAGACAGTCACCCACCCACACAACGGAAGGGCTGTTGAGCCTTGCAGTCCAGCAGCAGTTCACCCCTGGGGCCTGAGTTCGGACGGGGGAGTCTGGTGAGCTACACTTGGGCACTCGCGGTGGGGGTTGATCGGCAAGACTTAAGTGGACGACCGGAGCCGGGCTCGGCGACCCCCAGAGTTGAGAAGAGTGGCACCGGCGGGCTCCACGGAAGGGTTCCAGGGCTGACGATTACGACCCCGTCAACACAGACCTGAGCTTTTACGCACGTATAGTCCAGGGCCGCGTGCCACGCCACACTGCTCCTCACCTGTCGCGGGGTTGGGGGCCATGGCCGCGGGGAGAGTGCGCAAAGATAGATCCATCAAGGACCTGCTCACCCCTACCACTGTGGGGAAGAAGACGGAGCCCCAAGTCCCTGGGCAACAGACAGGAACCAACAAAATGGCTGCCAGCTCGCCCAGCGCCGGGTCGCAGAGCACGGAGGAGCCCATCACTAAGACTTTCCTGGAGTCCTTGTTCAGTGGCCTGCGGGAAGACCTCTGACTCCTTAAAACGGAACTGAAGGAGGAGATTCGGGAGCTTCGTCGGGACACAGACGCCATTGGCGAGAGAGTGGCGGACCTGGAGACGAAGAGCGATAGCCGAGATGTTCAGATTGAGGCGCTTCAGCAGGAGATCATACGCATACATGATCAACAGGTCGACCTACAATCCCATGTCGAGGATTTGGAGAACCGCTCTCGGCGACATAACATAAGGATCCGAGGGGTGAAGCACTCCCCTGACACTGAAGACCTCTTCCATTTCACGCAAAGCCTCTTCAACCATATCTTGGGCAGGCCGGCGGACACGGACATACACCTGGACAGAGCGCACCGGGCTGGCCCGGCCAGAACAGCTGCGGCACTGCCGGCAGACATTTTAGTCGGCGTCCAGCACTTCCGCACTAAGGAAGAGATCCTAGGCAAGGCGCGACAGATGGGGTCCATCTCCTTTGGCGGTCACTCACCAACCCTATACCAGGATCTGGCCGCCATCACTCTGGAAAAACGCAGGTCCTTCAAGCCGGTCACCGCCGAGCTGAGAAGCCTCGGCATACCGTACAGCTGGGGACACCTGTTCCGCCTGGTGTACACATAGGAGAATAAAGTGTAGCAGCTGAGGTCACTCACGCATGCCAACTCTTGGGCATTGAGGAGCCCGAGACAGAGGGAGGCTCCCCCGCTGGGGGGGTCCCTGAATCCAGGACCACCGGTCAATGGCGATAGCAAAAGAGGAGGCGCAGGCCGAGACGCCCACCCCCAGGGGGGATTCAGGAGGGTCAGAGAGCGGCGGTCGAGACAGCGGCCCTGGAGTTGGTGGCGACGGACAACAGATGAACTCTGATCTCAATGCCTCGGAGTCCCTGAGCGTGGGCAAGGAGTGAATAGGTGGTCGGCGGCAGGTGGGGGAATCAATGGAGCCGGACACATTTCCCCAACATGTTTTCCATACTGATTGGTCATGTGTGGACAATGGACATATTCTGTTACTACGTTCCAAAGTTTGGGGGAGGGGAGGGGAGGGGAGGAGGAAGGTGATGGGGTTGATCGGGGGATGGGATGGGGAGGGTAGATGGGGTTGAGGGAATCGGTGGGGGTCCATGGTCGGCAGGGGGGGGCAGTTCGGTGTCCTGGAGGGTTGGTTGCGAGTCCAGAGGCTTGACGCGGGGATTCACAGGCAGACAGATCGAGCCCGATATCATGGCAGGGTAGGGGTCATATTCCCATAGAAGGGGTTGAGTGAGGTGCTTGTTCTCACACTGAACGTGAGAGGACTGAACAACCCGGTGAAGTGTAAAGCCGTCCTGCTGTTCCTGGAACAGTCTCAGGCAGACATATGCCTCCTACAAGAAACACACCTGCTGGCCAGGGATTGTCATCGCCTTCAGTCTGGTAAATTCCCCCTTCAGTTCTATTCATCCTGTCCGGATAAGAAGGCCGGTGTGGCAATTCTAGTTGCTCGCAAGTTTAGAGGCAAGGTACTGGGTAAACTTGCGGAAATTAAAGGTCGATTGTTAGTCTATAGGTCTGCAATTGGTGGACTGAACTACACCATTGGCTCCATCTACGGTCCCAATGAGGGGCAGGAGAAATTCCTGCATAAAGCGCTTGCTGAGGCCACTGACACAATAGATCGTCATCTCTTACTTGGAGGAGATCTCAACCTAGTCTTTGACAACTTGCTAGACAGGTCCTGCCAGCGCACTAGCCAGGTGGGGGCGCTTTCACAGGCAGGGGCGCTTCGCCTGAGGTAACTAGGGCTAGTAGATGCTTGGCGCACGCTGCACCTCGGGGAAAGGGATTACACTCACTTTTCGGCTGCACACAAAACATACGCCTCCTAGATTACTTGCTTGTCTCGGTGCCTACGCAGTCTCTTGTCACGAGTGTCGAGATTGGCACAGCGTCTCTCTCCGATCACGCGCCGGTCACCATCACCCTTT
Source organism: Lissotriton vulgaris (assembly GCF_964263255.1). Lineage (NCBI taxonomy): Eukaryota > Metazoa > Chordata > Amphibia > Caudata > Salamandridae > Lissotriton > Lissotriton vulgaris. The sequence continues at coordinate 1,193,196,686 of NC_141685.1, forward strand.
CCGGGCCGGTGACACCACGGGCCAATAGGGTGTGGTGGCTACGAGAATCACTGCTGCACAAGGGGGAAACGGTCGCCACAATCCAAAGGGCGATAAAAGATTATCTGTCTCACAACAGTACCGAGGACACCACATTGGCCACTCAGTGGGCGGCTATAAAGGCGGTTTTACGGGGAGAATTTATCTCTATCTCGGCGGCGGAGAACGCGGACCGCCAAACTAAAAGAGACAAACTCACCCAGAAGACCAGGGAACTGGAGCAGATTCATAGGAGGACCGGGGCTCCTCGAATATGGCGTCAACTGAAAGCTGCTCGTCAGCAACTAGCGGCATTTGATCTAGACAGGGCGGAATACGCAGCATTGAGGCTCAAGCATGTTTATTACACTGGCGGTGACAGATGTGGGCGCCTCCTGGCGCACAAGTTGCGCACAATTACACAGAAACGGGAGGTTCAGGAATTGCGGGGAAGAGACGGCCTACCTGTCACAGGAAATCAGGCAATAGCCGAAGCCTTCAGTGACTACTACGCAGAGCTATACGAGGCCAGTCCGTCCGACCCAGACGCCGAACTGGATTTCTTAGCGTCGATCCCACTGCCAGCTCTGACTCAGGAACAGATTGACAGTCTGGAGAGGGACATCCGGCCGAAGGGGGTTATCTCGGCTATCTCCCGACTTAAGCTGGGCAAGGCTCCGGGCCCGGATGGCTTCCCGGCGAGCTTTTATAAGATTTTCTGCGTACAGCTTGCCCCACTGCTCTCTAGGCTCTTCACTTAATTCGCAGAGGATGGGACGATCCCGGGAGATCTACTTGAGGCCTCCATTGCGGTCATACCCAAGCGGGATAAGGACCACACGGACTGTGGGGCATTTAGGCCCATCTCCCTTCTGAACGTGGACCTCAAACTCTACACGGGGATTCTTGCTTCCAGGTTGGCCCCATACATGGGGGGACTGATCAATCCGGACCAGTCCGGATTCATACCGGAGCGCCAGTCCTCCGACAACACCAAACGAGCCCTCCATCTCTTGGAAAAAGCATCTCGAATGCAGGGGGAATACATGATGTTGGCCATCGATGCCGTGAAGGCATTCGACCGGGTGCACTGGCCCTATTTGGAGAAGGTCTTGGTAAAGGCAGGTATGGGTCCTAAGTTCAGGACCAGAGTATTGAACTGCTATGAATACCCCTCGGCTACGGTCCGGGTGAACGGATGCTCCTCACCGCGTTTCAAGATCGAACGGGGCACCAGGCAGGGGTGCCCACTATCCCCCCTGCTGTTCGCGTTATATATGGAGCCGCTGGCGCAGTTAATTCGCATGGATCCGGAGGTCAAAGGGATCAAGTTCGGAGGGGACGTGCATACTATAAGCCTGTATGCCGATGATGTCCTTTTGTCCCTTGCCGAACCCCGAAGCTCTCTCCCGGCATGCCTCAACGACCTAATTAGGTTTAGTCGAGTGTCAGGCTTTAAAGTCAACATGACGAAGTCGGAAGCGTTAGACCTGTCCTTAGACCCAGGCACTCGTGCAGAGTTGCAAGGCAAGATTCCTCTGCAGTGGGCCAAGGAGGCGGTTCCATACCTCGGGATACGTTTGGCCCCCTCTCTTCAGACTACGGTGGATATTAACTACTCCCAGCTGCGGAGGAAAATCAGACAGGAGCTAGGGCAATGGAAACACTATCCGCTGTCATGGCTCGGACGGGTTGCAGCTGTCAAGATGACGGTTCTCCCCCAAATACTGTACATATTTCGCACCATACCCCTTACTCGACCCAAGGGTTGGATTAAGCTGGCACAGTCAGAGCTCTCCCAATTTATTTGGAATGGGAGGAAGCCCCGCCTGAAGGCGCAGATCGCGATGCTCGCACCGGAGCAGGGCGGAATTGGAATCCCGAACTTGGCGATATACTTCCAGGCGTCACAACTACGCTTCCTGGCGGAATGGCTTCGCTGGGAGTCCGGGAAACACTGGCTGTTTCAGGACCAGGCCCTGCAGGAGATACCGTTTATGCACCGTATACACAGGCCACCCAACCTTTACGTTTCGTTCATCACCCGGGTCCCGATTGAGATCTGGGATCGGGTAGGGGTCTCCCTAGGTCTTACTGCCTTACCGTCGCCACTTACGCTCATCCTTGACAATCCTGACTTCCAACCGGGGATGGATAAGAAGGCCTTCGAACGTTGGAAGCCGGCGGGCTGCCGTGCTCTTTGCCATGTGTACGGGCCGGAGGGAGCCGTCCCTTTCCCGCAGTTCCGTCAAGAGTATGGCCTCCCCGAGTCCGAGAGACTCCGATATTTCCAGGTCAGACACTGGGCTCTTAATCCCGCGATCAGATCTACAGCGGACAGGCGGATGACTGACTTTGAGCGCTGGCTGATTTCTCGCACAACTGACAAGCAGATAATCTCAGACCTTTATAAAACACTCATGCACAAACACAAGTACACATGCAGCGCGAGTAGGGCACGCTGGGACCGGGAGCTGGGAAGAACTCTCTCACACAAGGAATGGGAAGGAATATATTACAGAGCGCGACACTCGGCCTATCACATGGGGCTCACAGACACGCTCACGAAAGTGGCGACCTATTGGTACTACACCCCGGAGCGTCTCTATGAGATGGATAGTAGTAAAGATCCTCTATGCTGGCGGGGTTGTGGCCACTTGGGAACGTTAAAACACATCCTCTGGGACTGCAGGTGCCTGCATGACTACTGGCGGCAGGTCTTGAGCGATGTGGATGCCCACTTTGACACAGAAATCCCGCGCTTTTCCTTGTATGTCATTCTGGGTTGCCCAACGCGTTGACTTATCCGTTGAGGTCTAGGAGGGGCCGCTTGATAGCCATTGCGCTGGGGTCGGCGACGCAGAATATCCTGGCGCACTGGTGGTCGGCGCAAATTCCTACGCGACAGGGCTGGCTCCACTGCCTTTGGACAGTATTGGGCATGGAACGGCTCTCCCTATATAAAGCTGGAGAGGGGGCCAGGTATGCAGAGCTTTGGAGGCCATTTTTGGCCCTCCTGTCGTCTGAATTTGTGGAAGTAACTTGCCCGAGGTATCTGAGACTGCTGCGGCTAACGGAAACTGTACAGGAGAAGGGGAGGGATGGGCCCGTCTGATAGTGGGGTAGATGTAGGAGATTGGACAGAAGAACGGACAATGGACCACCCGGGGGGGGGTGGAGTTGTTGGGGAAGACCGGGGGTGGGGGGGCGGAGGGCCTGGTTTCTATTGGGGTGAGGTTGGTGGGGTTGGGAGCGGGCGGGTTGTTTATATGTATGTCACAGATGGAGATACACCAGCAACTGGCGGACTACGCAGCCTCTGGCAAGGGGGTAAGGCGAGTCAGAGGGATGGACAGTAGGCCGCGAGACATGGTTTCACATCTTCGGTCCTTCGCCATGTCGGAGCCGGTTGCGACGCTCAGTCATGCATGCACGTTGCCCTGTTTTTAAACGCGGCCGGCCCAAACTGGGTTGTAGGCGGCTTGCTGTGTATAATTGCACCCTCGTACCTAAGACCTGTGCCTTATTCCCACTTGATGCATTGCTTTGCCCGTCACTTGTCGGTTTGGCGAGTGACTTTATACGGCTGTATTGTATCCATCCTGTCTTGACATGCTCAATAAAAATATTTAATCCTAAAAAAGAGGAAAGTGGCCAGCACTGAACACCACAACGCCTCAGCAATCTCCACCCTACCATTCACATTCTGATTTAGATAGAGTTGTCTATTCAGACTCACTACTCAACTGTCAAGTTCCATGGAACGATTGAAGGAAGAATATGTATGGTAAGATTATAGAGCAAATGCCTTTAACAATGAACCATTCGAGCCATTTTTGGTGAAGGCCTTTCCACTATGGAACCCTTCAGCATACCAAGCAGTAATAGGGAGGGCTGCACAACCACACAAAGGCCCACTAAATGTAGAGACGCTTGCTAGAACTAAGACAGTCAGTCAGTATTTCCCAGTGCTAAAACTATGCTCAAGTGTATGGCTGAAAACTTGAATTTAGACTACAGGTAATGAGATCACTTCAACAGCGTGTTAACATGCAGTACACAGTGCTCCTGCTCCATTCATTGGGTTGCACCATCAATATCAAAATCGCCCACTTGTTTTCTCAGCAGACCTTTATGGTCTTAAGGGCTACTCCGAAATCAGCGGCAGATAAGGTATATCCCAGCTAAGAATACGTGATAGATTTCAAAGGCTTCTTTCTCTTTACAAGACGCTGCGGCGGTGCTGATAGTTAGATTGATAATGAAACTGTCAAGAATGTTGATGTCTTGCACTAAGTTGTTTCCAAATGCAGAGTTGCAAATGTGGCTGTTGTAGGAATGTCTTCCCAGGTAATGGTCACAAGTAACTACAGACTTGGAGGGTCTAGTGTTTTCAACGCAAACGTAGTGAAACAAAACATTTACTATGCAGATTGGAGAACACATAGACTCATTACTGGCTGCATGGCCCACATGAACAGCCTCACCATTTAAGATTTGTGGTGCCCACAGGAAAGGCTCCAACAGATCAGTGTACTGGGGGTCACGGCAGTTTAGTCAGCTGTATGAACTTGTCAAGCCAAAGCCAAACTTTAAACCAACATGGTATTAATTTGTATAGCATATGATCAACCATGTACTAAATACAGAAACATGGTGCACGCATTCTCCACTGCTGTACATCCTGACAGAAGCAATTTGACACTGAAGGTATCATCATGCTCTCCAAAGGTTCCACCGACGACGAGTGAACTCCCCTCGACGGTGAAGACTTCAGCGTCGAGAGTCAAGGTAACTCCGCTGCCATCAACCAGGCGACGTGCAGCGTCGAGGGAGAGGTCGGCGTTGGAGCATAGAAGATCGAAGTCGAGACCTCCGTCGTCGAAGCCTCACGTCCAGTCTTCGGCGTCGAAGCCTCCGTCGACGCCTAGTCATCAGCATTCGATGTCGAGGCACCCTCCGTCGGCGTCCCATCATCGACGCTCGACGTCGAGGCACCCTCCGTCGGCGTCCCATCATCGACGCTAGACGTCGAGGCACCCTCCGTCGTCGCCAGGCCATCGGCAATCGACGCCGAGGCACCCTCCGTCGCCGTCCCACCATCGACAGTCGACGTCGAGGCATCCTCCGTCGGCGTCTCGCCATCGACGCTCGACGTTGAGGCATTCACAGTCATCGACAGGACATCGGCGTTCGTCATCGAGACATCCATCGCAGTCCAGTCGAGGGCATTCAGCGACCAAGCACCCTCCGTCGGCTTTGAGTCATAGGCTCTCGACGTCGAGAAGACCTCCGTTGACATCCCCTCACAGGCGTTCTACGTCGAGACATGGGACTCCAGTGCAGTCTCTTCAGAGTCATCAGCCAGTGGTGGCACAATACACCGAGACGTCGAGCCGGCCGGCTCAGTCTTCGAGTCATGGGCCTACATCTCAAAGGTCCTCAAGAGCAGCTTTAGCTGCGGAATGTGCCCAGGGCTCTCCAGAGAGCATCAGTCACGCTGCCAAGAGGAAGAGAACTCCAGAGCATCGTGGTTCTCAGTCGCACTGCTACTCCTGTGAGCCTGTCTTCCTCATCAAGGTCATCTTCCGGCCCTGATGTGATCATTTACACGTCGGGCGGCGAAGGATCAAGGCACTCTCCTTCACCTACTCCACATGGGCGAAAGGATGTAATACCTGCACCCTCTCCAGTGAGGGACGCCGCACAGCAGACTCCTACCATCAGACTGTCTCCACGATGGTATGCACTGCTACATCACTGGGCTACAGACAAGGAGACAGGGTCTCGATTGCAGCAGCCTCTCTCTAGGCCTAGAGAACGGTCTCGCTCTCCAGTGAGGTCCAAGGGAAGATCACGCTCCCCGGTTCGCCGTAGGGAAAGATCACGCTCCAGGGTCCGATCCCCAGGCCTAGATCAAGATCTAGGAGCAGGAGGAGAGAACAAAGATCACCTACTACCTCTTCTTCTCCGACACGCTCCCATAGAGGCTACTCGCCCACTCTGACGTATTCCCCGCCATCAAGGGTATCTCCGATCGATGATATCTTCACCTTTCAGGACATACTGGGTAGAGAGGCTCTAAAACTGGGAGTTCCCTTAACAACTCCGCAGGTCAAGACCTCATTGATGTTTGAAACGCTGCATCATAGGTCGCCACCTAAACCCCTTTTGCCTTTAGTGCCTGGTATTATAGATCCGGTGATGGAGTAATTCCTCACTCCAGCAACGGTCAAAGCGGCTCCGGCGAGGATCCTGAAGAAATACAAATCTCCAGAGGAGGACCCTCTGTTTCTAAGAGCTGATCCGACCCCGGACTCAGTAATCATTGCAGCAGCGAAGAAGTCCAGTGCGGTTTCCTCTTCTGCTACTGTACCTCCGGACAAGGACAGCAAGACGCAAGATTTGTGGGGGAGACAAGTCTGTAGTACTTCAGCGTCTTTTCTTAAGGTTTCCAAAGCAGAGGCCCTTTTGGGGCGTTACGATAGGTCCCAGTTGGATTCTCTACAGCGTTTTGTGGACAAGCTCCCTCAAGAAGACCATAAGGACTTTGCGGAGATCTTTCTGGAGGGCAGTAAAGTCTCCAACCAAATTATAAGTGCCGCAGCGGATGGGGCTACCCTGGTGGCGCATGGATATGCCCATGGAATATCGGCGAGGAGATCATCCTGGTTGCGCCGAACGGCTTTAAACCAGAAGCCCAAGCGCGCATTCTGAACTTGCCCTTTTCAGGGACTTCACTGTTTGGAACGAGCACGGACGAAGAGATGCAGCGCATGAAAGCAGAGCTGGACACTCTCAAGGCGGTAGGGCTCGAAAAGAAAAAAGAATTCAAAAAGAAATACCGCTCCTACAACAAGGGCTCTTCAAAACGGGTTCAAACCCCTAACTGGCAGAAGAGTCAAGACCATCTGTGTCAGCAAAAGTCCCAGTATAGAGGAAAGCGTAATTCCAGAGGAGGAGGGAATCAACGCCAGGGCAACAGTACCGGCAAAGCTCAGTCAAAACAACAAGTCTTTACTTCCCCCAGCGCCGTGGACCACTCCAGTGGGGGAAAGCCTTACGGGTCATTTGGAAGAGTGGCAAAACATCACAAACGACAGATGGGCGTTATCTACTCTTCAGAATGGATACTGTCTTCGTTTCAGTCATCAGCCTCGACCTGTTCCCCCGATGGCAACATCGAATCATCAGTTACACCTTCTGCAAAAAGAAGTGGCCACTCTTCTCGGGACGTCCGCCATCGAGAGAGTGCCAGTGTCTCAAAGGGGAAAAGGAGTGTACTCCCGATATTTTCTGGTCAGAAAAAAGGGGCAAAAGGTAGAATTCAGACCCATTCTGGACTTGCGAACTCTCAATCTGTGCGTCAAAAAGGAGAAATTTCGCATGTTAGCGCTTCACCAAATATATCCACATCTCAGAGGGGGAGATTGGATGTGCTCGCTGGACCTCCAAGATGCCTACTTTCATGTTCCAATACACCCCAGTCACAGAAGATTTCTTCGGTTCCGGGTGGGGACCTCCCACTATCAGTTCAAAGTCCTGCTGTTTGGGTTGAAGTCGGCTCCCCGGGTGTTGCAGTGGTAGCAGCTGCTCTACGCCGCAAAGGGGTCTTCGTATACCCATACCTGGACGATTGGCTGTTGAAAGGTCCCTCCCCAGACAGCGTAAGAAGTCAGTTCCAGACTTGCATAGAGCTCTGCCAGCGACTAGGGCTACATGTCAACTTCGGAAAATCAGTCTCTCAACCCACCCAGAAGATTCACTTCCTAGGAGCTCGGCTAGACTCCGAAGTAGGAAAAGTGTTTCCTTCGGAGGAGAGACAGTTTTCGATAACCCAGAAATGGCAGCTGGTACTTTGCAACAAGGCCCAGAAAGTGCGCCGGATTGCCTCCCTGCTAGGGTTGATAGCATCATGCATCTTTCTGGTCCCGAATGCCAGACTTCGAATGCGTCCTCTTCTTCAGGATCTGGAGGACAAGTGGGACCAACAGTCGGCTCGCTGGGACGATCACATCATTCTCTCAGACGCAGCTCGAGCTTCCATTCAATGGTGGACCAAAAGGCAAAATATGCAGGTGGGAGTTCTGTTCCATCAACCTCCCGGACACTTATCACGGATGCTTCCCTTCTTGGTTGGTGAGCACACATGGGTCAACTACAGGTGCAAGGTCTGTGGTCGCACAATGAAAGTACCTACTACATCAACATGCTGGAGCTGAGAGCAGTCCACCTAGCTCTCAAGGCGTTCATTCCCTCGATTCACGAAGCTTCAGTTCTAGTACAGACGGACAACACCACCACAATGTACTATTTGAACAAGCAGGGGGGAACAAGCTCACGAACTCTGTCGCTGAAGGCACAACGGATCTGGCATTGGCTTTTGGCTCGCAAGTTGTCCATCACAGCAGTCCACCTCCCAGGAGAGCAGAATGTGAGGGCGGACGCTCTAAGCTGTCATTTCGACGACAGGGAGGATTGGGTCCTACATGACGCAGTGGTAGAAGAAATTTTAAAATCCTGGGGTCATCACACCATAGACCTGTTCGCGGACGACCAAAACACAAAATGCCAAGACTTTGCCTCCAGGTTCTACCGGCCAGGAATGAGAGGGAATGCTCTTTTGATCGACTGGTCAGGGGGATTTGTGTATGCTTTTCCACCCCTTCTGTTGATCCCGAAGATGGTGAGCAAGTTAACACACTCGTGCACAACGATGATCCTCATCACCCCGACTGGCCGAGGCAATGGTGGTACACGGACCTGCTTCACCTGTCAGTGACTCCTCACAAGAGGCTACCATGCAGGCCGGACCTGTTGTCCAAGATGGACGGGAGGATTCACCATCCCAACCTTCCGTCACTAAGCTTGGCAGCATGGCTCCTGAGGTCATACAGTACGCATCAAGGACTGCCAGAGGACTGCATGTTCATCCTAAAAGAGGCAAGGCGGCCCTCCACAAGATATTCTTATGCATGCAAGTGGAAGCGATTCTATATGTGGTCCTGTTCAATGTCAAGAAGAAGCAGTTCTTCCTTATTTGTTATATCTTGCTTAAAGCAGGTTTAAAGTTTAATTCCATCAAGGTGCACCTAGCTGCTATAACAGCTTATAGGAGGTCACCTTCTCAAACCTCTTTTTTCCAGTTACCATCGGTCAAGGACTTCCTGCAAGGGTCGAAAAAAGTGTACCCTCCAGTGCGTCCTCCTTCTCCGCCCTGGGAGTTGAACCAGGTGCTATCAAAGCTGATGGATCCACCTTTTGAACCCATTCATAAAGCTACTTTACAACTTCTTTCCTGGAAAGCAGCTTTTTTGGTGGCAATCACGTCCGCTTGTAGGGTTAGCGAAATTCAAGCTCTCTGTTCCTCTGACCCCTATACTGTGTTCTATTTGAATAGAGTGGTGCTACGGACGCATCTATCCTTTCTTCCTAAAGTGGTGTCGGATTTTCATGTAAATCAGACCATTTCTCTGCCCACCTTCTTTCCCAATCCCTCTACTCCAGCTGAGAGGGCTCTGCATTCCCTAGACCTGAAAAGAGTTTTCGAATTCTATCTAGATAGGTCTAAGGGTATTCGTCACTCTGATCATCTCTTTGTTAACTATGGATCGATCAGAGCAGGTCGTTCTGCCTCAAAACATTATATTTCTAGATGGATCGTTTCATGTATTGAGCTTGCTTACCAGCTAGCGCAGAAGCCCTGGGGTTTTCTCCCAAAGCGCATTCCACCAGAGGGAGAGCTGCGACTGCGGCTTTCCTCAATAATGTACCCATGTCTGAAATCTGTAAGGCGGCGACCTGGAGGTCCGTCCATACATTTACCAGACATTACTGTCTTGATTCTGACACGAGAGCAGATACCCTGGTAGGCCAGGCCTCCTTGCGGAATCTGTTTAACAGCTAATTTGGGCTGTTATGATTGTTTTTTTTAAGTAGGGTCATGTACTTCTCATTTACCTGCAGGTGGTTGCTATTCTATTCAGTGCTTATGACTATTGATGTGGATCCCCTGGAAGAGAAGCATAAGTTACTTACCTGTAATCCTACTTCTCTTCCAGGGGTATCCTCATCAAAGTCATAAGCACACCAACCGCCTACCCAGGTCATTTAGAGATGTACGTCTCTGACTTGTGGTTTAGCCCTGACTTCAGGGTTATGCAAAGAACAACTGACTTAACTGTCACCCCTGAGGCATGATGGGAAGCCTGAGGTCATGGCTGCCTTAAAGGCATGGTGCCAGTTTTAGCTGAAAAGGCTTTCAGTTTCTGTGTTATTCACTTTTCAATGCAGCGTATGGCTGACAATGTCTTTTATGAGCAATTTTCAAGATTTAGGAGTGCTTTTACTCATTAAAACACAAAGTTCAAGGACTATTTGACCTAATGTGTTTTTTGTTTACTTTCTAATTGCTGTACATATACAAGTGTTTACATTGTCTAGCCTTGGTTTTGGAGCTGCATTGGTGTGAGAAAAATGATATATGTATTTACATATATTTGGAACGAGATATGAGTTTTCTACATATATATTTTCATATTGTTTCCGGGGTCCCGCACATGGGCTGGAATATTCAGTGCTTATGACTTTGATGAGGATACCCCTGGACCTTTTTGGCATCAAGTGCCAACAGCACTGCTGAAATGTTCTTCTTCTCTACTTTCGTAATCAAGTGGACTACTCGTCGTAGATTACCAGGAGTTTGTCTCCCCTTTATAAATCCTGATTGATCAGGGTGTATCAAATCTGTAAGAATGCCTTCCAGTTTGTTAGCTAGAATTTTGGTATAAAGCTTTGCATCTATGTTTAACAAAGTAATCAGCCGGAATGAGGCACGTGATCTAGGGGCCTTCCCATATTTAGGGAGAACAGTAAAGTGCTTCTTCCATTGAGGGGGGACTGCATGTTTTTCTCTTAAAGAGTGAAAGAGGGAGGTGAAATGGGGATTCAGATCCGCACTAAAGATTTGGTAGACTTGGGCTGTTAGCCTGTCTGGGCCTTGGGATTTGTGCTGTTTCAATAAGTCACTAGCCACTCATGTAGGCTTTTCCAGCTCTGCCTGTTGAGCCTCTGAAAACTGGGGAATTGTGACCTCCTTCATTTAGTTTGGTGATAGAGAGGCACGGGCTGTGTCTTTAGAGTAGAGGGATTCAGAGAATCTCTTCGATATCTCGGCCTTACCTCCCTCCGTGTGAATCAGAGTCCCGCATTGAACCTATGTATTCCCAATCATGTTTTGTCCTTAACTGTCTTGCTAGATGTGAGCGTACCTTGTTGCCTTTTGGCAAGTATCTTTTTCATTTCATCTAGGAATATCTGAAAATTATTGTACAACACACTGAGCTTTTTGATGATTCATGCACCTCTTGTAGATTAAACTGTGTAGCTGCCTAGCTGCCTAGACCCTAAAGAACAGTTAACTTGTTCTGATGTAAATGGAACGTTTGCTGTTAAAATATTTTTAAACATTCTGGTTTTAACTTTTAGGATCTGCAAGTACAATTGGTTAACCCGGAGGAAGTTCCAGTTGTGGAAAGTCTGACACAAGAAGTCCTGAAACTTAGAGAGAAGGTGACAATTCTGGAGTCACAAGTCCAAGACGGCTTTGGAAATCGATCTCAGGAGGTAGGGAGACTCGCCGTCTATTAGCAACCTTTATAGGATCTAACTAATTCCTTTCCTGATACATTCCATGCCACTTTCATCTTAAATTAGATTTCTTTAAAAATTGTAGTGCTGATCGATGGGTGGAGAGGTTGTCTCTGACTGTGAAAATTTCTCTTACTTGCAAGCAGTCATTCACTTAAATTGGAGAAATGTCCTACTAGTATATGTGATTGTCCTTTTATGTGTAAAAGTACTTGATGCTTAAACTAACTATCTTTTGTATAATGAGAACAGGATCAAGGCCTATATTAACTTGTTAGTAAGACTGTCATGTGGCCACAAATGTTTTGGTTCTGTGTCTCAGTAAAAGTCGATATCGCTCTTACTTCAGAGGTTGCTTCTGTGGCCTGCTGTCATCAATATCACAAGGCCCAGGAAAGTGCTGCAAATCCCATAAGAAACATAAAATATCAAGGCATGGGTCCTCTTCATCCCACCATTTGAAGTTATGAAATACTGCAGGCACCTTCAGGCCACGAAGTCGGCCTCCGCTTTGGAAACTGACACTTCCCCTAGTCCAGATCAAGTCCAATCCACAACAGATTGTGATGCCAGCAGCTCCAAGACATTTGCTTGGCCATGGACAAAATATTTGGTGTTTCACTAGATAACTCTGGAGCTCCTTCGAGCGCCATGGATCCGATGGGGATACAAGTTGGGTTCCAATCGCTGGATTCGTCCCTTGCACAGACCGCTCCACTCGCCTGTAGTCCTCTTTCACTCCATGACCAGCTGCGACATTGGCTTCAGCTCCGATGACAATGCCATGTCCGACACTTCCTAGGATGCCCAGATTGGCAACCCCAGACAATATCCTGATGTCCCCAGCACCGGCTTGGATCCAGTGGTTTTATCACACACTGAAATTAATCCTTTATCTGGACACCACTCTGACCCAGACTAAGTGTCATATAATGCTGATGATAATGATCAAGGTGATACTTATCCTGATGATGAGGACATTTTTGAAAACCTACAGCCAGTGGGCTAGATACCCTCAAAGAAATTAGCCTGCAATCACCAAACCCTGGTATAGCAACAGATGACTCTACCTCATTCTCAACAGTGTTTAGGAGGGCAGTGAAAGTCGTACACCTCATTCTGCCAACGGCAGAGGTCAAAACTAATCTTCTCACATCAAGTCCTGACCACATACAAACAAATCTGGAACCTTTTCTGCCCTTCAGTGAGGCATTGATTGATGTGCTGATAGGCACCTGGGCAAAGTCAGGATCTTGCCCACCAGATAGTAAGCAAGTGGCAAGGCAGCATAGACCTGCTTCCGCCGAACCAGATACAACATCCCCTCCCCAGAGATTGTAGTAGTACAGGCAGCCGTAAACCCAAATGCCTTACCAACAACTTCCCCTGATGGAAAGTCAGCTAATGAAACCATTCGCAAAACGCATGCTTTCGTCCACCTGCCTTGCTCTAAGATCAGTGAATCCCTTTTGTTTCCTAATGACAAAAAGATCGGTAGTGGTGCTTCCAAAATGGAGAGAACCGCACATACACAAATTATTTTTAGTTAAACAATCGTATTGGATTTGTAATATAGAATGGAATCTTAAATTTAAGACAGAGTGCTACATGGACCACTGTCACTCACTACCAAGAGAGACTACTGCCCATCAGAGATTGACAATTATATAGCTACAAAGAAAGGGGTCAAGGAGAGCACAATCCTTAAGAACAAATACATTTGAATTACTAATTAGTCACAGTATACACGAACGACAGTCAAATTTGTGAGTATTATGTGATGTTCATGTTCAGACCGGATAGAAGAGCAAAAAGTTCATATTTTCATTTCCTTTATTTGAAGATCTATCATAAAAGTAGAGTTAACAAAAAACAGCCGACACGTGTTTCGTCAGTACCATCAATCAGTACTGTGACTTTCTCAAGGCTGTGAAACAGAAACAAGAATATTTTTAACATAAATATTTAAATATCAAATGTATTTAAAACAGCATTACAGGCCTAAAAAAGAAAACATAAAAAAGGTGAAAGGAAAGTCAATTGAAGCAAGAAGATTAAGTAGCTAATTAAATCAAAAAGAAAAAGAGTAAAGAGAGAAGAGATCAAGTCAATAAATAAAGATGAAAACACCCGTGTAGAGTTATGTAAAAACAAACATCAGGGAGCAGAATATCACCTGGATATATAATCCAAGAAGTGCAAAAGAGAACGATCTGTGCACAGAAACTGAAGATGATCAGAATAAAGAGATACACTATAAAGCTACCTAAAGAACTAAATAGATGTGTATACAGTAACCCAGTGAAAATTGCCATCACCAGAAAGAATAAATATGTACACGATACAACTAGCAAACTGACCTATATGAACGGAAAATTATCAAGATTCGTCCAATTCTTTTCTATAAAGTGAGATGCGATATTGGGTTCAAAAGACCTAGTATCAAAAGATAAAATATCATAAAGTTATAAAGAGAATGAGTTGAGGAATAAAATTAAGGACTTCATAATTACATAAGGCATATGGCATTGGATGTACCCATATATTCAAAAATGTCCAGTTGAATATAGATATACACATATCCACAAAAAGATGGGGGAACAAAAAGAGAGAACTCAGGTGACCGAGATGCACTATTGGTGAGGCACCCCTTACTCCTACATAGAGAAAAAATATATAGGAAAACCAAGTTTTCTCACCATTGATATGTATAGTGGAGATGAGCAGTAGAACAGAGATCCAAAGTAATCGAAATCCAAGATAATAATCTGGATAGGCTAGCGATGATGCCTAGACCAGTGTGTCAAGCCACACTATAAAAAAACAACAATAAATAGTTAGACACTGTGAATAAAGGTAGATGTAATTAGATATTGTATTGGTGCTGTGGCGTTTGTTAAGCATTGTAATTAAATGTAAACCCCAAACGCTACTGCACACATAATAGTAGTATCCTAATTGGAGAAACTGCAGCCGGTCATTGATAAATGCCAGACTCCCCTCTCAACATATGGTAGTGATCTGAATCAAACCACCCATATGCTAGATGTTTCAAAGTAAATGTCGGCATCTAATGCAACACAGAGAAGAATAATACAAATGAGACATGCTGATTGTGACGAACGGACTGGATATGTCACGTACTGCTAGTCCCTAATGACTCAAATAATGGTTGCGGACCAGAATGAAAATAAATTAATGCTCGACTAGTAGATTGTATAAGTTGGTTCCATTGAGTATACTGCCTTGTGATTGGTATGTCAAAATATAACTGATAGATGACAAGGGGGTAAGGATTGCGAAAACATTGGTACACAATACTCACCGTTTCCACAACACGTTAGATGATAAACTCAATTTGTAAATATTGTGAACCCAAAATTGTATGATTAGAGCCTGAAATAGAATGGACAACTATAAATGTTAGGAGCCTCAAATGTTTAAAGAAAAAACATCGAACAATGAAACCAAAAAAACAGGTCATAGCGTACCCTGACAAAAAATAAACAGGACAACAGTCCCAGGTAGAGACCTGGTGTCGAGATAGTAGATAAAGGTTGCCACGTCGCGAGATGTCAGCGAACTACAAATAATGTAAGATAACATTATTCAAAACGGGTTTGTTAAAAGCTAGGTATAAACGTTGGAAAAAAGCTAAATACGCTTCGGGCCCCAAAGAGTCTAGAGGCTGAAAGGAAATTTTAAAACATCCATATTAACGCAAATATTTCACAACAAACAAAATTCTACCGATATACTAGTCTTACTGGAGGGGCAGAGATGAGCTTACCTGTGAACGAACATGCAGGTCCGCATAGTAACGAGACCGAAGAAACAGTGCTCCATAAAGAAAACCGGCATTTTAAATGTTCACCGAGCATTCGACAACGTAACCCCTCCCCTCAGCGTCTACAAGTATTGTGTTTAGAAAGCGGACTAATCTGATATGGTCCACGGTCATGAGGAAGCCTGGGGGAATACCCGCCATATTGGAATGGGTATGGCTGAGTGTCGAGTATGGCAAACACAAGGAAAAATGACAAGTTATGAAAGTCCTTATTATATTTAAAAATTAATAGGTGGTTGTATTTATACACACCTAGGATGAAAGTGGGGATAAACAATATATAATATAATATAAAATATTGTAAAAAAACTGATACTCAAGCGACTTAATGTAAAGTCATGGCGACATCTCAATAGAAGACGACCAGTAAGCAGTATGAAGAGTAATGGGCAACGTTACCAGATAGTAGAAATGGAAAAAGAACATGTATAGTAAAGGTATTAGATGAGCTAAAATTTTGTAGACCCACATAGATCAGAATAAAGGAAGAGGGAGTAGTCTATAGTACATCTAACAACAATGTTTAGACAGTTTTTTCTCTCATTCTACACATTATTTGACTAATGTGATGCAGAAGTACAAACAAGACTCCCACAGAGTCCACATGGCAGACAAATAACATAGTGCATAGTGAGTATATTCAAACAAAGAGAGGAGAAATATATAAGATGTACATTCTTCAACAATCGGTAGAACAGATATTGACGTCACGCATTAGCATTTCTAATATCAGAGTGACACATAAAGAACCGTCCACATGTTGTACAGGACATCGGTATTCATTAGCATAAAGAATGGACCATATAGCAGTAAAGGGAGTAAAACAGACAGTGGCATCATAGGATAAAATGGGAAAAATACCAGGGTACAATAATGGATAGCATATTAGTGGAATCTTGTATACATGCTGAAATACATGCTGAAATTGAGGATTATGATAAGTATACACTGTTATTGCAGATAAACATGCATCTCCCTATCTGTATTCAATCCCTGATCCTCCGCTCTTAATTTAATCAGCCATTGTGTTTCAGGTATTCTAAGTGCTAGTATTTTATTGCCGCCCCGAGGATCACTTCTAAGGGCTGCAATCCATCAAATTTGATGTTAATTAAGTCTGTTGATTTGTGGTCAGTGTTATAATGTGTCGCTAAAGGGTAGTTGAGATTGTTGGTGCGAATGGCCCTGATGTGTTCTTGTATACGTTCCTTAAGTGGACGGATGGTACTAGATTTTATTGCACTGGAAGACAATACAGTACATGACAAATTTCGTGTTACAGTTAATGAAATCCTGTATGTGATGGGTCTTATTGGTATTGTAGCAAAATGCAGTAGTTTTATTGCATGCAAACTGGCAGACACTGCACATTGCACACCTGAAAAAACCCTTTGGTTTAGATGGTAACCAGGTGTTGGTGCCCATTTTGATAGTGCTATGTCCTGTGGGACCCAAGAGATTACGTTGAGTCTGACCCCTTATATACGTAATTTGGGGAACCTTTTTGATAAAAGGATCAAGGTCTCGGTCCAATTGTAAAAGATGCCAGTGCTTGCGCAGTATACAATAAAGATCAATACTGTGACAATGATACTTTGTGATTAATGCTACACGTGTGTTGTCTTTCTGATTCCTCCTGTTCTTTTTTGTTTTAAGTAAATTACTACATTTGCAGATCCTAATAGTTGCTTTTTCCAAAATGTCAGAGTTGTAGCCCCTTTGTACAAAACGTTTTGTAAGTTGAGTTATCTTGCTGGTAAAGTCATTTTCAGTGCTACAGTTTCTCCTGATTCGGGTTATTTCCCCAAAGGGAATTGCTCGAATCTGGCTCCTTGGGTGAGCACTAGTCGCGTGTAAAACAGAGTTACACGCTGTTGTTTTGCGGAAGAGTTTGGTTTCCAGAATCCCATCCTTGACGTACAATGTAACATCAAGGAAGTCGATTTGTTGTTTGTCAAAACTATGTGTAAAAGACAAATTGTAGTTATTATGCATGAGATAGTCAACAAATTCAGTTAGTGATTCAGTGTCACCATTCCAAATTAACAGCATGTCATCTATAAAACGTCCCCAATAGATTATATTGTTGGTCAAATGATGGGGACAATCTATCCAGATATGGTGTAATTCAAAGAACCCCATATAGAGGTTAGCAAAAGAGGGCGAATATTTCACCCCCATAGCTACCCCGTGTGTTGTTTAAACCAAATGGATTGATGTTGAAAGTAGTTGTTTTCTAATGTCAACTTAGTGAGTTCTAATAGCATTTTAGTGTGATCATACAGGGAGGCATCCCATTCCCCTGTCAAGTGGTATGCAGGTGTATAATGCGTTGACATCAAGCGTTACCAAGGTGTATTCATCTGACCAGGGAAATTGTTCAAGTTTGTTGAGGAGATCTTTGGTGTCCTCAATAAAAGCAGGTAGTTGTATGACTAGCGGTTTGAGGAATGTGTCGAAATATTCAGAAATATGTTCTGTAAGTCCACCTATCCCCGAAATGATCGGTCTTCCCGGGGGTCTAGTCATGTTTTTATGGACTTTAGGGAGTACATATATATAAGCTGCCCTAGGTGTCGGATTGAATAGATATTTAAGTTCTGAATCTGACAAAAGTCCTGTACTGTGCCAATATCGAAGTGTTCTTTCGATTAATAGAATTGTAGATGGTGTTGGATCATGTGGTATCATTGTATATGACTGTGTGTCAGATAATTGTCTCATAATTTCTTCCAGGTAAAGGCTATTATCCATAAGGACAATATTTCCTTCCTTATCCGCCTCTCTGATGGTTAGGTGGGAGTATCCCTTAAGTTGATCTAGTGCATTTCTTTCACCAGTTGATAAATTGTCCTTAAATCTAGATGGTTTCTTTTGAAGTTTGTCCTCTAATTTGTAAAGATCAGATGTCACTGCTTTATAAAAGCAATCTACCATATTACCCGGAGCTAAAATAGGAGTGAACGTGGACTTCTTTTTAAGACCACTGTTAACTTCTAAGTTGGTAGCAATATTCAGGTCCTCTAGAATGTCATGGATGTTAGGAACTATTTCTAAACTGTCATCCAATGACATTAATAGTCTAGTTGTTTCAATATCCTCAATGGTCTGGCCACATTTGGTAGCAGTATATATAGGTACATGACACTGATTAGATTTGCTTGCTTTTTTTTATTTTTTTATTATTATTTTATTGCAAGGAAATACAGCGATACATGGCTAATACAATAAACAAGTAAGAAAAAAGAAAGACAGATTCTTCATAAAGTACATAAGAACTTATGACAAAGATATGAATATAAATCAAACAGCATAATAACTTAAATCCATTCGGCAATTGGTGCCCAAATTTTCTCTCCCAGAGTTCTTTTTTTAACCCCCTTCAACTTATATATGGCGGATTCAATATTATACATAAACAATAATTTTTCACGCCACATAAAGAAAGACGGCGGAGTTGAGCTAATCCATTCCTTAGTAATGCAAGACCTAGCTGCAGCCATGCAAATAAATAAAAAATATGAAATTGATCTTGACCTGATAACAGTATGTTCAATACCTAGTAACAGCAACTCCGCTGTTATCTTAACCTCACATTTAAGAATAATGGATAAAAAAAAATCCATATGTTGGAACAAAATAGAAAGTTTAGGACAAGAAAAAAACATATGCAGTTCATCAGCTGAAAATAGACCGCATCGACTGCAGTTCGTGCCTGTCGTCGTACTCCACTTAGCAACTTTACTAGGGGTATAATACAAATTATGAATACACATAAAATGTTGTGATTTCATCATCCCTGTTATTAGGCAATCTGAAGCCATTTTGACCGAAAGCTAAATATCAACATCCGGTATATCTAAGATTTTGCCCATTTCAGCTGGCATTGTCCTAAATCGTCACCATATTCCTGAATTAAACTTGTATAAATTGCTCCTATACGGGGCTTTTTTTGCAAAAGTTCTAGCAATGGAGCTCTGGCTGGGGGAATAAAAGGATGATTTTGTAGATAACTTCGTAACTGAAGAAATTTAAAGAAATCATTTCTTCCCACAGCAAATGTATTCATTAAATCCTGAAATAAAAGCATTTGATCATTGCTAAACAAATCTCCCAAATAACATATTCCTTTCTGTTGCCATCTATACATAGTTAGATCACAAAACATTTCTCGTAACAATCCCTTTGATATAAGGGGAGTATAAGAGTTCAGTTTACATAGTTTCAGATGTTTACGAACTTTTTGCCAAACTCCAAAAGCCGCTTTCAATATCTTACATTTTGTTTTCTTATGATAGCTGGGCTCTACAATCCTCAGAAAACTACCCTTAACTTTCTCACCCATAATCATTTCATAGATTGACGGAGTTTGATGTTTCTCCACATCTACTCTATGTCCCAAAATTGAAGGACTTATATATTGCAATACGGCAGAAAAATAATACAAAAGAAAGTAAGGAACATTCCATCCACCACATTCATTACTCAGAATCATTTTCTTTGATGCTTTCCTATGACGTTTATAACCCCATAAAAACCGAAAAGTACTTCTTTCTAAGTTTTTAAAACAAAGCGGTTGAAATTCTAATGGTATTGTACGATACAAATACAGCACTTTTGGTAAGATCATCATTTTTAAAATGTTAAGTCTGCCATGAAGTGATAAATGTAAGTGGTCTAGACGCTGTAATGAAGCATTAATTTGTGTTATTATGGTGTTTTTATTACGTTCAGGTATCTTCTCTATGGGAATGGAGATCCTAATTCCTAAGTATGTAACCTCTGAAGTAGTGGAGATATTTAAAGGTGGTTTATCTCCTGAACAAAGAATTTGAGTTTTCTCCAAATTGAGTTTGTAACCAGAAAAAAAGCCAAATTGCCTAGCAATATCATCAATCGCCGGAAGGGCTGACTGAACATCAGTAGTGGTTATCACTATATCGTCAGCATGAGCTAAAACTCGATAATTAACATTAGCTAAAGCAATAGGTTTGATTTTTTGTTCCAGAAGAAAACGATTAATTAAAGGATCGATAAAAAAAGCAAAAAGTAAAGGGGAACAGGGACATCCTTGTCGGGTGCCTTTGGTAATTAAAAAGGGAGGGGAAATCTTCCCATTAATTCGAATATACGCCTTAGGAGCAATGTACAAAGTTTTTAAAGCTCTTATTATACCAGGGCCTAGTCCCTTCCTAGATAAAGCATCCCACAGGTAGCCCCAAGCAACCCGGTCAAAGGCTTTTTCAGCGTCTAAAAATGCAAGTCCTACATTAGACCGAGTTGCTTGGGACCAATCCAAAAATGAAATCACTCTCCGAATATGATCGGCAGTTTCTCTGGCGGGGATAAAGCTGTGTTGATATATAGAAACTAAAGGAGAAATAATATTGGACAGTCGTAAGGCAAGGATTTTAGAATTTTTTTTACTGTCTGCATTTATAAGAGATATGGGGCGAAAAGATGAGTGTAATAACAGGGGTTTGCCTTTTTTAAGAAACACAGTAATTATAGAATTGTGCCATGATTGAGGAGCATTTCCCTGTTGAGCTCTTAGACATAAGCCCATTAATTCTGTTTTTAAGACAGATCTAAACTGTTTAAAAAACTCTAGGGGGATAGCGTCTAGGCCCGCTGCTTTTCCTGATACTAAAGACATTAGAGAGAGTTCAATTTCCTCCCAGGTAAACGGTAAGTCTAATTTCTCCTTTTCCTCACTAGATAACTTAACATCCAGAACTGAATCAGCAAACTGAGTAATCTGATCTGAACAATCTGGCCTAACTTCCTCAGTATACAATTTAGAGTAGAAATCACTAAATACTTTAAGAATATCTTCTATTTTATTAACTGTCATTACTGTCAGATTATTTATTTTATCAATACTGGCAAATGTCGCTTTTTGTTTAGCCCTCTTGGCCAAATGTTTACCAGCGTTTTCTCCCACTTCATAAATCTCTGTCCTAAAGGCAGAGATTTGTTGAGCAAATTTTGTAGCAAATCCCTGATAAATCTTGACTTTAAGGGTCATTAACTCCTTTATAATGCTTTCAGTAGCTGATCCTTTATTATACGCCTGCATAAGTTGAATCTCTAGCATTCTTAGATTTCTAATTTCTAATACTTCTCGCGTTCTAGCCTCCTTTTGTTTTCTTATTGAGTAGCTCAGCGTTTCTCCCCGAACCCCACATTTAAAAGCATCCCACACTATTTCTGCAGATGCAGTACCTCTATTGTGTGAAAAAAATTCCGGAATCCAATTACTCATATGGTCAATATAGGATAAGTCGTATAGTAATTTACGGTCAAAAGAACATGATCGGGGGGTGAAAGGAATAGTTAATTCAAATTTAAGAGTAATGGGGTTATGATCTGAGATAATTTTTGATAACACCTCATAATCCACTTGAGTAAGCTCATTGTATAAAGATCTAGATATGAAGAAATAATCCAATCTAAAAAATCTCTGATGCGGGGCAGAATAAAAAGTATAGCCAAACATCGCACCCCTTTTCTCATACCCAACATCTAACATTCTATAATCCTGGATAATCCCTTTAAGTGCCCCAAACACCTTCTTCTTCCTACCTTTATATGGAATACTGCCATTGATATCATAGGTTTCATCTAAATGTAAATTAAAGTCTCCACATAATATGATATTAGAAGACCATTGAGCTAACTCCACATTTAGTAGATTAAGAGTAGTGGGATCATCCAGTGCAGATGCATAAATGGAGCAAATCGTGGTAATTAATCCTCCAATTTTAATTTCAGCAATAACCCATCGTCCTAATAAGTCTTCTTTAACTTTTTTAATTTCCTCCAATCCAAATCGCTTTAAAATTGCCACTCCTCTTATAGTAGAGCTTTGACGAGAGCATCCTACGACTTCCAATCCGAGATCTCTTAACCACTTATTATTAGGCCAAGCAATATGAGTCTCCTGTACGCAAACTATATCCAACCGCATGGTTTTGAGCATCTGAGCCATTATACCCCTTTTTCTTTTATCATTTAAACCACACACATTAATAGAACAAATATTCAATTTAGCCATTGTATACTTTTAGTGATTTTTTACAATTAAACCCATAGTAACGGAAATAACAAAATGTTCCAGATTTCGACACCTGCCTTGAATGGATCATGAACTTAAAATGAGAATGTCTTTCAGCTGTATGTCCTTGCACCCCAAAACAAAACATTTTTACCCACCCACAACCCCCCCAACTCACCCCCCCAAACCCACCCTTCCCTCAGAACCCCCCCACCAGAAGCGTAAGGGCTATTGCCCTCATCGATGGAAAGTGAGTATGGGCTGTTGATTCCGCCTGAACCAGCCCGACCTGAAAGGTAACATACCTCTAACACAAAAAGAAAAAGAAAAGAAGCATAAAGATAAAGCACAACTAGAAGACCCAGCCACTCAATCTAAGTGTAATTGTAATCTTTAACCTTTATCCTGCAAGTCATTACTGCAAAGTTTCTAGAAATTGTTGTGCCTTAATCTCTGATACAAAATAAATCGTTCTCCCCTTATACACAACCTTAAGCTTGGCTGGGTTTAAAAGGAAGGCTCAATTTTTTTCAATGTCCGATGTTTTAATCATGTCTGACCCGGATGAGGAGTTACTTAGCGAGGGTCAACTGCCTGTGAAAAACTGGGCCGATGATTGTAATCAAGTCTCAGAAGAAGATTTACTTGGACCAGACTTTTTATTGAATGAAGGAGCTCCAAATACTGTCCGTAGGGTCATAGAGGCCAAAACTGCTGAAAATCTAGGTGCCATAAGTCAACCGCAATGGGAAGGAGCAGGCAAGAATGTAGAAACTGATCCTGAATCCCCAGAGATATTGGAGGGAGATGAGGAGGTTACTCTGAAGTCAATATATCAATTACAGACTTCAATGTATAGAATGATTATGACTCACAGAGAGGAAACCAAGGCAGAGGGACTTCGCACTCAAGGAGCGGTGCGTAAACTTCAGAATGTTGTTCGTCGGTTGGCTAAGTCCAGCACCGACACAAGTCTGAGAGTACTGGAGACTGAGACCCGTATATCCACGGTTGAGGATGAATTGGCTACACAAAAAACCTCAATTAAAGATCTTGATAGTACTAGAAAAGATGTTGATTGGAAATTAACTGACTTGGAAAATCGCGCCCGGCGTAACAATGTACGTATTTTGGGAGTGGCAGAAAAGGCAGAGGGAAAAGATGCTCGACGATTTGTTGTAGAGATGTTCTCAGATGCCTTTCAGGATCTTAGTGGATGGGATTGGGACAAAGAAGTTATAAGAGCTCATCGCTTTCCCTTCAATAAAAAACATGATCAGGAATCAGGAAACAAAAATCCAAGAGCTATTCTTATAAACTTGCAGAATTATTTACTTCGTGAGATTCTATACGACTTGGCAAGACCATCTAAAACTAGAAAGGGTCTGGGGCATGAATTTTTTGTTCGACCAGACTTCTGCTCCGCAACAGTGCAACAACCCTGGAGACTTAAACAGCTAATGACACCTATACAATCTAAGGGGGGACAAGCCTTCCTTTTAAACCCAGATTTGCTTGCAAAGAATTTTTTTAATTTCAAACCAGGAACAAACTTGAACAAGTCTGCATGAATTTGAACAAAGTCTGGTTTGGCCAGTGGTCAAAAACTCAACCCCTTTTTCAAGACCTTAATTTCATTTTCATTCAATATTTGTTGAGATAGGTTGATTATAGATACATCCTCAGTAGCATTGTCAACATTATTTTCAACATTGGGTAAGATGGTAGCTGCACTCACTTTTTCTGGTTCTTTGAGACCGATCTGGTTACTCTTTTGATGTTACATTGTACGTCAAGGATGGGATTCTGGAAACCAAACTCTTCCGCAAAACAACAGCGTGTAACTCTATTTTACACGCGACTAGTGCTCACCCAAGGAGCCAGATTCGAGCAATTACCTTTGGGGAAATGACCCGAATCAGGAGAAACTGTAGCACTGAAAATGACTTTACCAGCGAGCTAACTCAACTTACAAAACATTTTGTACAAAGGAGCTACAACTATGACATTTTAGAAAAAGCAACTACTAAGATTAGGAACTGCAAACATAGTAATTGGCCCTGATGAAGGTGATTTAAATTACGAGTACACCGAAACGTACGTAAGCTTTATACACCTGAGACCCACGGATAAGAAAGAAAAAAGAATAAAAGGAATTAGCAATCTACAAACGTTGTACCATCAAAACAAAGAAATGTGATTATATAGCTGTATAGCTGTATAGATATTGTGAGATTCTCAGTTGTATTACCTATTTATGTTATTGCCATTGTGTTGTTGTCATTAGTATGAGTATGTATGTATTTGTGAGAGTGATGTAGAATGAATGATTGTGAGACTGTTAGTACTTTTTTATTCAATATGTGGGTTCATACGAAGTTTTTCATTATACTTAATGAATTTCTAGCACTGACATATCTAAATTGTACTGTAAAAAATGTCCAAAAAAATGTCATATATATAAAAAATGTTTGCTTACCTGAAGTCAAGAAAGTGAAAATAAATAGAAAAAAGTGATGAATAATATGTCTGTTTGAATACTTTTCTTAAATGTTGCATCCTTAGAAAAATGTAGATTAATTCACCTTTGGAAAATAAATAGGTCAGATTAGAGGTATATTTTTCTTGCAGTTTTTGTCTTTTCTCCCTCCTGTAGACCTAAAATTAAATCTGGGAGATCCCTTGTTAAGCTTAAAAGTTACACCTGACTCCTTCACAGGAGGTCCCCTTTGTCACAGCCAACCTGGATACGTACTTTCCAAGCCATTTCTCCACCCCAAAAGTTCAGGGCATTGGGGCTATGATCCCGATTTTTTTTAACCTGCAGCCTAGGTCTCGGTGAAGTCGGCTCTGAGGCTTTTTGACCTCTTGGTCTCCTGCATCCTGCTGGTCGACCACGCCAGATAGCACTTGCGGGTTCTGCTGTGGGAACATTAATCTCAATGGGTTCAGCAACTAGGCAATCTGACTCCATACAGATGTCGAAGTAACCTGCAACAATAGTGGCTACTCGGACACAAATGAACCATCGGCAGGCACCTCTCAGTTCCTTACCCCGAATTAACAATTGTGATGGATTCATTGTTGCTGGGTTGGGGAAGGCCGCCTGGAAGAGTTGGATATCAGAGGATTCTGATCTCTGGCAGAAGCTCACCCCCACATCAGTTTGCTGGATTTGGAAGCAATACGCTTGGCAGTGACAGTTTTCCTCCCGACCATCAACGGGAAATGGGTACAGCTGCTCACAGACAACACAACTGCCAACAGCAGCAAACAAGGCAATGTGGGATTTTCCATCATGTGCCAGAAGGCTGTACGTCTACGGAAGTGGCTGAACGCTCAGGACTTTTCCCGGATAGTACCACACCTGGCAGCATCTTTGAAGGCAACATCAGGCAATCTCAGCCGCCTTTGGCTGCTAGATTATGAATATCAGTTACACTCGGAGGTGGCACAAAGTGTCTTCTAGCAATGGGTAGAATTCTGGCTCGATGCTATTTGCTACTTTCTAAAACATGCATGGTCAAAACATTTAAATATTGGAGTTCCCAAGGCAGTCCTCATAAGAAGACACCTTTGACCTTCACTGGAGTTTGGTACTCTGCGAGTTGCGAGTGTGATGCCTTGAACTGTTGGCCAGATGGAGATTGACCGACCACAGTTAATGACTTCAATTCCCTCCGGAATTGGTTGCTGTTATTCTGACAGCACTGTATATGCAGGACACTGGGAGAAGTTTTTTTCTTTGTGTTCTTCTGTCATGTTCAACCCTTGCAAGCAAGTTTACCCTACATTCTTCTGTATTCTCTTTTCACTGGGACATCCAGGCATCACTGTGACCACAGTTTAAGGTTATGTTCCTGTCCTTTTGGCTTTTCTATGCTTACTGGATCAACCTTTCTTCAAATCACCAATCGTGATGCTCTTCTTGAATGGATAGACCCACATTTCTGATGCCACAGTGGGGCCTTAATTTGGTTTTCACCTATCTCATGTGCACTCCTTTTGACCTTGTTGCACATTTGTCCTCTATGCCTGTCAAACATCAAAACAGTTTTCCTCATTGCTATAACATTGGCTAGGGAATTGAGTGAACTGCAGACGTCTGTGGTACCACCACACACTTCGATCTTTCCAGACAAATAGGTGCTTCGAACAAAAGCAGCATTTCTGCTCTAGGTAATCATGCCTTTTCCCAAAGGATAATCCATCACCTTACCAGCTTTCTTTGCAACTGCTCTTTCATCCAGGGAGGATGACCGACTATATCGTCTTAACCCAAAAGAGCCCTTTTCTTCTATATTAATCATTCACTGGAATACTGACAGGGTGACCAACTTTTTATAATTTTTTCTGGGGCTACGAAACTAAAAGTGGCGCACCAGAGAATCATCTCACAATGGATTGTACTATGCATGCCCATTCCACCAGAGCAAAGGCCGCTACCATTGCACTAGAGCGTGGTGTGCATGTATTGGACTTCTGCCAGGCTATTTGAACGTCCCTCCAAACACTCACTAAGCATTACTTCCTGGATAGCCAGGTCTAGTGGGATTTTCTGGTCAAAGCCATTCCACAGACCCATCAGCTAGGGAGGTACTGCATTGGTATCTATTCACAAGGTAAGGAGTCTGCAATTAGAAGTCGCTATCATACAAATAAATTACTTACCTTATGCCTTGTCTGGTAGAAACTAAATCTAACTACAGATTCGTCACTATCCTACCCTTTCTATGGAATGGACTCCTACCGCCCATTAATTAGGTCCCATGAATTGAAAACACCTGAAGACTGTCACATGGTAATTTCTATGGGTTCCACATCAAGTTAACATGGACAGAGTTAAAAAAATAAAACTGAGGTCAGCACATAGAGGTAATGCCTTTATATGTAAAGATCCTTCGCGTACCCACAAGATGTCACCTACTGATGCGTGAGGGAATTTCTCGGAATGTTTCCAGATCCAGTCTGACACCTTGTATATTTACAAGGTACAGAATCCGTAGCTGGATAGAGTCTAGTCTCTACCAAAAAAGGTGCAGCTGAAAGTAAGTAACTTATCTTTAAGGTGGAGAAAATGAAGTAACATTGCAAGAGAAATGTACTGCTCATATCAAATTATATAGGTAAGAGGTTAGTGGTGAAAGTGAGTTACAAAAAGAAATGGAGTACTGTTATAAAGATAGTAACAAGGCGGCACACCAGCGTCGTGTTGATCAGGGTATTTATTTAGGTTAAGACGTAGAAAACCCAACCATCGTGAACGGGACCAAACGGGCAACTGCCGACCGTTGGACCGAACACAGGACATGTCACGAAGTTGGGCAGCGCGAGCACAGCGCGCGACATGGACAGTGACGCAGAGCACAGGGTGAATATAACACATCTCTTTTCCTTACACAGAGAATGAAAAGAATGCAACAGAATAAATAAGTCAAAAGCTCATAGTAACCTTTTGCAAAGAAAAGGTGAAACACAAAGAAAAACAAAGCAGCATTGAACACACTACTTACTCTTGAGAATGCAGGACAAGATAAAACAGGCCATTCAACCCCACATCCTCCCTTAAACAGACGAGATTACACATAGTCTTTCAAATAGGCAGGAGCAACCTTACAGCGAAGAGGTCTGCAAACCCTATCAGTAACCACATTCTTAGAAGTTTGAGCTGAAGGAACAGATTTAACCCTTTTCTGGTAAAGTGCTACCCTGTGGAGGTTCCACGTTTGACCATTTTGCAACTTAACATAATTGCCAACTACGGACCTTACCTGGTAGGGTCCCCTAAATTTGTTGAACATCCTCTGATTACCTCCAGGTTTAACTTTTACCAGGTCCCCTTCAGCTATTTTGGTAGAGACAGCTTTTCCCAGGATGTTGCCTCCCACCTTGTTTTTTTCCTCATGCAGCCAAGTAGGAATGAGTTTCGTGCCTGGCACCCTCCCCCTCATGAGCTCAAAAGGTGTTACAGACATGTTGCTATGAGCAGTTGTGCGGTATGCCCACAGCATTTCTTTAATCTCCTTCTGCACAGGGCGGCCTGACGCTAAAGCGAGCTGCATAGTGCCCTTAACAAGCCTGTTTATTCTCTCACAGAGTCCATTCCCTTGTGGGTTGTAGAGCGACGTACGCAAATGCTTTAATCCAAGAAAAACAAAATAATCCTCCATAATGGCAGAGGTAAGCTGCGTGCCATTATCCGTTAACACCATTGAGGGAATACCCTCACGTCGAAATATCTCATCAAGGACCTTGACAGTGGACTCAGCAGTGATGCTTTTCATGAAGGCAACCTCAACCCACCTTGAAGTTGAATCCACCAATACCAAGGCGAATTTCTCAGCATCTGTTAGATCATGAAAGGGACCTATGAAGTCAATGCAGACCTTCTGCCACACACCATCGTCAGAAATAATTTTCCCCATGCCATCTTTACTTGCACAAACCTGTAACCTCTTTTCAGACTCCTTGCACGGCTGGCACTGCTCAACCCAACTCTTCACCTGTGCATCTACCCCCGGCCACCAAAAATCAGCTTTGACACGTTTGCCAGTAAGGGTTTGGCCTAGATGGCCCTCATGCGCCAAGGCAATGATACGGGGTCTAAGGGATACCGGAGGTATATATTTTTCGCCCCGCACAAGGATATGCTCGCCCTGTAAAGAAATCTCATCCTGTAACTGAACATAAGGCCTAAGAGCAGGTGAGACCGTACTTTGCCTTGACACCCCTTCTTTGCACATCTTGATTAAGCCAACCATAACAGGATCTTTCCCCATTTCCTCAATCCATTCCCGCCTAGATATAGAACTGGGTAAATCACTTTCTAAGTCATCTAAAAACGCGACCACATTTTCGGTCACCAACTCCTTAGGCGGCTCTTTAGTGTCAGGTAATCTAGATAGACAGTCCGCAACACTGTTGCACCAACCAGGCAAGTATTCTACATTACAGGTGAACTCTTGTACACTAACAGCAAGTCTCGCTAACCTCCCTGAGCAGTTCCTAATCCCCCCAGGGGCTAAAACCTTCAACAGAGGCTTATGGTCTGTTCTGAGTGTGAACGTGATTCCCCACAAATACACCCTGAAATACCGAGTTGCTCACGCAGCCGCCAATGCTTCACGCTCTATGACCGAGTAATTCCTTTCGGTCTCAGTCAGAGAACGCGACGCAAATGCAACAGTGTTCTGTTTGCCACCCCCTTTTTGTGTTAGGACCGCACCAATCCCAACAGAACTGGCGTCAACAGTGAGGATGGTGTGATATGACTGCACAAAACTTGAAAGAATGTTAGCATCTAATATGTTTTGTTTGATTAATAAAAAGGCATTCCTCTGATCTGCAACCCAAGTGAAACCTTTCCCTTTCCGCATGATAATTCGCAAGGGTTCAACCTTTTCTGCAAAGTTCTTTACGAATTTCACATAGTACTCAACCATGCCCATAAAAGACCTTAGTTTGTCTTTGTCATCAGGTTCAGACACATTACATATTGCGCTTACAAGATCTTTTTTGGGTTGTATACCAAGGCCAGATACGTGGTACCCCAGGTAATCTACTTCCTCAACAGCGAACACACATTTTTCCCTGCGCAATGTTAAACCAGCCCTTGAAAGAGCAGTGAGAACTTTATCCAGAATAACATCATGGTCACCAACATCCAAACCATGAATCAGGATGTCATCCTGGAAAAATACTACCCTATCAATGTCTTTGAGCACATCTGTAATGATCCTTTGGAAAGCACTTGCTGCAGAGCAGAGGCCAAAAGGAAGTCTTTTGAATTGGTATGTACCCTCCGGAGTGATGAACGATGTAAATTGCTTTGAGTCCGGATGAAGCTTTACCTGGTGGTATGCGCTGCGAAGGTCCAATTTTGAAAAGATCTTTCCTCCACCCAAACTCAGGACAATTTCATTTATGTTCGGAAGCGGAAAGTTATCCATTATCACGGCTTTGTTAAGACTCCGCATGTCCACACAGAAGCGCAAGGATTTGTCCGGTTTCTGTGTGATCACCACTGGACTCAACCACTGTGTGGCCTCCACAGGCTCAATTATATCGTCCTCTAATAACTGCTTGATGATCTTTCTGACCTCATCTCTTGCAGATAGAGGTATCTTCCTTGCGGTGTGTTTCACAGGTGCTACACTTTTTTTGGTTTTGATGACATGTTGGTAACCAATGGCCTCCCCCAACTTCTCATTGAAAATGCTTTCATGCTTCTTAAGAATAATTTCTAAGTTCTCCTGAACTATATTGCATCCACTTTTATTAAAAGAGGTTGTGGGTTTCCCCCCCCTATTTGTTTGTTTCCCTTGTATTAAACCTATGCTTTCTGAAGCATCTGCCTGTAAGCTTGCAACTTCCTGACAACTAGTGTGTCCCAGTTGTATTCTTTTAAGCTCCTTCATACACCTATCGCTTTCTTCAGCGACTTTAGCAATAGTAATTGCCTCAGTAAGGGTGGGGTTTTTAGCTGCCCACAACTTTTCCTGTGTTTTTTTGCTAAAACATTGTACGATTAATTGATCCTGAATCATCTCATCCTGTATGTTCCCAAACTGACATTTCACAGAGAGTTCCCTCAGCCTAGAGACAAATTCATCAATTGTTTCATTTTCCCTTTGAGGGGCAGTGTAGAATTTGTGCCTGCGCATTACAACATTTTCCTGCTTAGCGAATCTAGTATAAAGTCTAAACAGAGCATCTTTGTAAACATCATCAATGTCAAGAGGCGGATTTGGCAAGTATTTAAACACTCTTTGTCCCTCTTTCCCCAGGGCACCCAGTAGCAAAGCTTTCTTCCTGATGGCAGAAAACTTTGTACCATTCAAGGCTATGATATAATTCTCAAATGCCTCACACCAGTCATGCCATTCCATTGAGGGTTCACCTGGGGCACTTAGAAAAGGGACAGGTGCTTGAATGGCATTGTTCACATTCATAGTGAATACCCAAGAGTAATACACAAATCACACAAGAGGATAAGTTAAACAGGAAAATTTTAAACACTCAGCAATGTTCGTAATGTCCCAATTTAAAGTGTGTGTGTCACTGACGTTTATGTTGAAGGAAAATGAGTAACACACTGTGACGAGGTTGATTTTAAAGTGAGTGTGTCACTGTAAATTTGCTTTCCTCCAAAGACGGTCGTCTTTAATGACAAACGTGTTTGTGGCTGCGTGACACACAGAGGCGAACTTGCTTAGAAGTGAGTGTGTCACTGTAGGCAGAATTGCGCTGGTATCTTGTTTAAAAACGCTTTCCCTTTGGTGGTGCGTTTCCCTTTTAATTCGTTCCGCCCTCCGAGCGGTGGGGCTCACTGGTACTGCCTTTCTTTTAAATTACGATTTCCCCTTTAAGACTAATGGCACCAAGGGGGCGCTGTCGCCTGCGTTGACGGGCTAAGGAACAACAGTTAACGCTCCGTCACGCTTGGGGCGAAGACAGTTTTAATCACAGTTCCCTTCACGGTGAGCGATTTTCTAACATACCTTCTGTTGAGGCTTACGTTATACTTTAAAACCGCTTTCTCTTGTCCGTGAAAATCTCCTCTGGTCGGGTTTCCTTTCTCGCGTCGTCTTTTCCGGCTAAGTCTGTTTTTCTTCCTCGCGTTACCCTCCGCCTTCAGGAGTCGCCAAAATGTTATAAAGATAGTAACAAGGCGGCACACCAGCGTCGTGTTGATCAGGGTATTTATTTAGGTTAAGACGTAGAAAACCCAACCATCGTGAACGGGACCAAACGGGCAACTGCCGACCGTTGGACCGAACACAGGACATGTCACGAAGTCGGGCAGCGCGAGCACAACGCGCGACATGGACAGTGACGCAGAGCACAGGGTGAATATAACAAGTACGTATGCATCAAAAGAGGAAAAGAAAATAGAAAGTTAGAGTGAAAACCCTCTTATCAACCAAGCATTGGAAAATGTTGATAGATCTAGCTTCCATTTTGAGTACTGAATAAAATATTATAGAAAACCGCTGCAGTGGGAAATGAAAAACAATTGCTTCCTGTATTTTGTACATCTATAAGATAAATAATTTAATATGTGACTATTGTGCACTTTTGAGTTGTAAAATAGCCCTTCCTGCCTTTCATGAGCAAGCACTCCCTAGAATGCAGAATGATACACCTAACAACCAATAGCATGAAGTGAGAGAAATACTGCTGTGGGCGGTCCCAAAGCTCCCCATGTATGTTCTAAGAATTGGTAACAATAAGTCTGGCAGACAGCCGTACTTTCAAGCCAGACCTAAAACTACAAGGGAAAAGAAATGAGTGGGGAGGTAATATGTTCAGGTTTAAGTGTGGAATCCAGAGTATTAAAAACATAAGCCCATTTCCTTGATACACGCCGCACACAAATAATTAAGAAAACTCTGATGCAATCACACTAGTATATCTACTACAATGAAATTAAATTGAATGAAGTTGCTACCTAAACTTTTATCATACTGTTTTTTATTATCAGCTTGTTCTCATGTTGGAGAAGCTTGTTGCTGAGAGATGCACCCTTAATAAAGCTTTGCAGTCTGAGAGACTTCTGTATAGCAAGCTGTTGAATAGCCACTCTCACCCAAAAAGGTAAGGAACCGGGCATACCTGTCTTTGTGAAGCAGACTTAAGCTTATTTTTTGAGCCAGTAACCTTACTGTAGAACACATAGTCTCTTAAAATATCGACTGCAGCAGGTGCCAACTTACAGTAAATATTATGTGACAACTTGATATTGCAGCCACATATTTTTTTATTTGATTCTTTGTAGTTTTTAATTGAATTTTTCTTTTTTTTTACCGTAATGCCATTGTTTTTTCTCTTATGCACTGAGTGCATAATATACTTAAGCTCCTGTTTGGCTATTTATTTTCATTCCCTAGGAAACACATGGAAACACTTAAATTTGATTGACCAGCCCCAGAAACTTCAAAATGACAATTTTTGTAAGATTGCTTTTTCTGGAGGTTCTCATACTTGATATTTTAAAAGTTCTTTGTTCGGAATTAGGGACAATTATGTGGTCTTTATTGACAAGTACATCCCCTGTGAGTTCAAGAACTAGTGGTAGGTCCATATGTAATGTATCCTTCAGTGTTTTAATATATTTGTTTTATTTAGTCTTTAACTCAACTTCCACACCAACAGTATAAGACAGCACATACAATGTTGTGAAAGGCATAACAATCTTGAGAGAGGTAAATAACATATTCAGAACTCTATAAGCAAGTTGTGTGCTGCATAGGGTGACCAGACGTCCCGGATTTCCGTTGATGGTCCAGTTTTTTGTAGAAGTGTCCCCTTGTCCCGACACTTTTCTCCAAATTGAAGAAATTTCCCGGTTTTTGGCTAGTGACTGGGTTATTTAAAGAAATATCCCGGTTTTTAAGGGAGGGTCGGGTGAACCTGCACCTTAATCACAGTGTTGTTCAGGTTTACATTTCGACCGGCCATCTTAGAAACAGGGACAGAAGTTCAATTCTTTAAACTCTCCTGGTGTGCTGCTTCGCCTCATTTAAGCAGCACAACAGGAGTTAATTAATGTGAATTGGGGCTGCAGAGGCTATAGGGCAAGGCCAGGCCCACCATCAGCTGGACCCTGGAGCTCTTCACAGTACATGAGGTAAAGTAATGTGAAAATATATATTTATTTGTAAATAAGAAGCCCTGAGACCTAATAAGACATTTAGTCCCATTTCTATGTCTGTGCCTGCCCCGGTTTTTAATTTTGAAAATCTGGTCACCCTAGTACTACAGCACTGTACAGCTTGAGTTACTACGAGGGACAAAAAGGTGTGGTATTACAGACAGTGTGACAGTAGTACAAATAGGAAGCAGACCAGCACCCTGTGTTTAGGTCTCTCTATCACCACCAACATATTAACCCACTCCTGCACCAATCCGTGGATCGGTGCGGGAGGTAAGTTCTAAAAGGCTGCCATATATCCTTAGGCCGGGAGGGCGGGATAGCATCTCTGTGTACAATTTTTAATTTGCTTGTTACAAAATTTCATTTCTGCAAGTAATTGCATTAATTCAGTGGCTCGTCCCAAGCCCCATCTGTTGGCCACCAGCCGTTTGGCCAACTAGATGCCCAAAGCCACTGGTTACCTGTATGATGCTTCAACAATTTTGACATAGCCCAAAAGGCCTACGCTCGATCTATGGCCATTTCTCCCCCGATCATCTTGTCCATGGGCGAAAAGTCCTCATCCAAATACTTATAAATCGTAAGTCAGTCTCAAGGTAGGTGGAGGAATCCTATGTTTACCCCCACGGCATCGCAGGCATCTGTCATCCTCTCTTACACCATATCTTTATAGCTTATTGGGAGTATAGTAGGCTCGCTGCAGACATTTTGAGATTATAATGCAGAGCTTACTGATAGATGATGCTTGACCAGTTTGCATACTGCCGTAGTTCCATACCTCATCTGAAATTGCATGGCCTAGTTCTTCCGCCCAGCTTTTCCTAGCCCCAAGAGTTGGGGCCACCATCTCTTCCTGGGTCTTGTGGTAGAGTGCTGTGAACTAGATGCCTAGTAGTTTTGGCAGTCTGGATGGCAAACATTGAAGGCTCGTTCTGGAATCCTGCTACTGCATTTTCCCCTAATGTGGTGATATCTAAATACCACCAGATGAGTCCGCGGTCATCTCCCAGGTAGTATGCCAGGGTCAAGAGGCTGCCTTGTCTACACAAGTTCCCCCAGTGTCTCTGACCCCTTTCTTGTAACTGGTATTGCTCTAACTGCTCAAGTGTGACTGGTACTAATGAATGATTTCCTAGTAGTAATAGCATGGAATAAAGGGCACCTCCCCCGGTCTTTCTCTTAATTCTGTCCCATGCTCTAATGGTGCATTTCAATGTAGCGTAGTGTCTATGGTTAGTGGTGAGTGGTGCTCCTATAAAGGACTGTGACAAGAATGACATCATATGATCTGACTTCACTGCCAGGTTAGAAAGGATGGATGTGAGTTGATTCCAGTGGTATGCAAAGATTGCTCGGGCACAGAGATAGTTGAATTCCAGGCCTGGATCTTCAAACCCACCTTTATGGCATGGCAGTCTAAGTGTTTACCATTTTTTTGAGTCTGCTTCCAGGCCCAGTGCAAGCGATGCACCTGCATCTTAAGTTCTCTGAAAAAAAAGGCTGCTTGAAATAGGAGTGGTAAAATCAAAAATTAGTGAACCAGTGTTGGTAGCAATAGCATCTTGATTAGCCCTATATGACCTGCCAGGGAGAGCAGGAGTGATAGCCACCAGGGGATATGTTCAGTGATGGTGGCAAGCGTGGTGCCATAGTTTGCCCATATCACTACCTCCCTGCTCCAGTGTATCTAGATGCCAAAGTATTTAAGCTCATCAGTACACCAACGTAGTGGGAAACCTAGCTTGAGTTTCGGGGTATTTGAAGTTAACGAGAATATCCAAGATTTCTCCCAGTTAATGTGTATACCGAAGTATGTAGCAAATCGTATGAACTCATGCAGAATTATATTAAGAGTTTCATTGGGTTTTCATATGTACAACGTGATGTGAATATGCCTGCTTGAAAATCTGAGCTATTGTTTGGGGGAGAGCTGCTGGAGCCTGTTTACCAGCGGCTTCACTCCCAGCACAAACAAAAGCAGTGAAAGGGGACATCCCTGCCTTGTGTCCTGCACCAGCTCGAAAGACTCCAACAGCTCCCCATTCATGCAGATTCTTGCCATGGACTTATAATACAAGAGCTGTATCCATCCCATAAAAGCGTGGGGCATGCCCTTTCTCATAAGGACAGTCCTATTTTAGGGAATCAAATGCCTTGGTGGCATCAAGAAATATCACAGGCGTCTATAGTCACACTATGGAGGGTCCCGGGACGAACCCCAACTGGTCTGCCCAGACCAAGTGGGATATAAAG
This sequence comes from Lissotriton vulgaris, assembly GCF_964263255.1. NCBI lineage: Eukaryota > Metazoa > Chordata > Amphibia > Caudata > Salamandridae > Lissotriton > Lissotriton vulgaris. Next base: position 1,193,233,166 of record NC_141685.1, read on the forward strand.
AGCGCAATCTGATTTGCTTTCAATTTTGGCAATATTTCAACAATGCAGTTTATTTTAATTTTATTTAGAACGTTTTATATAGCGCAAACTAGACCCAAGAGAGTATCGGAGCGCTTTACATTTAGGATCGTTGCGTTAAGAGTTACATCAGATACAAGAACATAGTAAGATACAGTACACTTAAACAATGATTCACAAATTCGTAGGAGGGAGGGGAGGAAGGAGTAATAGCGGGGAGACTACGAGGAGCTATGCCCAATGTCTGGCTGGGTAGGTGACGGTCAAGGGGGAAACCAGGGCCAATCTCCTCATTAGCTTTCTAGCAGCTCCACCGGGCATCAGCCATGTTGCTCAGGTCTCAGCATTCAGGAAAACCAGATTTTAGTTTATTTGATTTGAGAAGGTTATATAGCGCTGGCTAGACCCTGAGGTATCAGAGCTCTATACAAGAGGAACATTGCGTTACAAATTACATCAGTTACAATAGCGTAGTAAGGTGCAGTCAACAAATAACGAGGATGTGAGAATTTGTAGGAAAGGAGGGGCGGAAGGAGCTATAACAGGGAAATGAGGAAGAACTGTGTCCGATGTCCGGCTGGGTAGGTGACGGTCGAGGGGGAAACCAAGCCCAATCTCCTCATTAGCTTTCTAGCAACTCCACCGGGGATCAGCCATGTTGCTCAGGTCTCAATGTTCGGGAAAAACGGTTTTGAATAGATACATAGGCTACGAGGATAGAGGTAACAGAAGGAGGCGGGGGAGGGAGTAAAAACAAGTCCGAGATGGAGCAGGGGCTACCAGATAGGCCGATGGGGGATGTGATCAATGTCTGGTCGGAGTCCGATGGTAGGGAAAACTGTGGCAGCTATCTTGGGGTAAGGCCAGGGATTCTGACCTTGGAGATAGAAACAGCCGGTACCCATTTTTGTTTTTCGCTCGAGGATTTCCTTAGGAGATTGACATCCCTCATGGTGGGCCGCCGCCGCAGTGTTCCACAGTTCAGTCACAGTACACTCAGTCCGCCTTGCCACTGTTTATCATATAAGAGTGGGAGGCTTCCCACAAACATACAGACAAATTGAGCTCTGCCCCTCTTGGATAAATGCAGGATAATCCGGGCTGTTGTCCCAGCCTCGGCGGAGCTCCCCTTCTACGTGGCCATCTTGCCATGTGTAACATGGCAGCCATCTTAAGGTCAGGCACTGGGTGTGATCTTGTATAGCATATCTCTGCAGGCCGCGCGCCTGCTATGACTTGTGAGGGTCTCTCCTCATTGGCCCCAGAAAAGACCCTGTGTCTGTGTGTCATCAAGCGGTGTCCCCTTTCCTTACAGGCTTTGTATGTGTGGGTGCCATCATGGGGTCAGGCCACTAAGTTCATCCCCCCTGAAGCTCCCGGCCACACTGTCTGCATGAGCGCTTAATTGTTGGGTCGCCCTCCCGAGCCGTTCTCGCTGCCGCGCTTATCTATCCTCCTCACATCCTCTGTCCTGAAGGCGCCGGGTTTATGTGACTCGGGTAGTCCCTGAAGCGACTGCCTCCACTGCCCATGTGCGATCGGCGATTCACGGGGTCATAGATTCCATCGTGCTGCGGTGACTGGGAGTGCATGGATCATTCCGCTCACCGTCCTGGGGCTCGTGGTTGTGCCTCAGTGCCCGTTTGTCTCTCCTGGGAGCCCCGAAGCAACTTCAGGTGATAGGAATCACATAGGGTTGGGGTTTGCCTGGCTTCAGGAGGTTGAGAATCGCTGCTTCATGCATTGTTCGCGGCAGTGTCTCGTTCTGTCAGGCCTCCTCATGATCTGCCAGTAGTTTGTTAGCTAAATGCGGACCATACCACTTCTAGGATTCTGCTGGAATATCGGCCATTCCTGGCTTTTTACAGGTGGGCAGTGATCCTATAACCATCAAGATTTCGTCCAATATAAACGGCTGCTCCAGGGAAAGTCTGTGCCCATCACTAAGCTATCCCACTGCCAACCAGTGGCGGCTCGCATAGGGCATGCTGCGGGGCTGTGGGTCAGGGGAGAGGCAGGGCAGGGTGGGGGGGTAGTAAACTCTGACTTACGACGTAACAGAGAAAAGTATCTTCCGTTCCGTCGTATGTCCGAGTTTACTAACGCCCCACCATCCCGCAGCACGCCGTATGCGAGCAGCCACTGGTGCCAATGCCTTAAGATGTGCTAGGGCTACCTGAGACGCAAAATCAGAAGGTGTGTAAAGTGCCTTATAGTAGTATAAGAATACATTCAGGATTCCCACCAGATCCCGGTATGTTACTCCTTGTGTGCTTTTTATCTCCCTTATTTCATTTGTGGTTTTTAAGGGTTTAATCAGTGCAGCTAATGATGTCCCTGGCCTCTACCTCTTTCTATAGCTTCTGGCCCACGCATATCTATCCTGTTTTTGCACTCATGTTCTGCCACACCTCTGAATTCAGTATTTTTAGTTCTAATTTGTTCTAGGACATTCCCCTGCACCGCATCGGTCAGTGCAATTTCTAGGACATTGAATTCCCTCTCTAATCACTCTAGGTCTCTTCACAGAGAAGAAGGACTCTTCTGTGCTTGGTTATGCAGTCGCCAGGAATAGTGACTGTTAAAGCCTCCCAGACAGTGCCAATCGAGCTTGCCGACCCCTTGTTTCTTTTAAAAGAATTCTACTTTTTCCCCCCTTTAGCTTGTCTGTGAAGACCAGGTCTAAGAGAATCTCGGGGGGGGGGGGGAAGGGGCTGCCAGCTTTCCCCGCAGAGGACGCACAGGGCACCCTATTCTCAGCAACACCCATCATTTGACGTATGTTACTGTAAAAGGCTGAAACATCCCCATGTGATAGCGTATCGCCCACAATAATCTGTAGAAGAGCCCACTTCACTGTAAGGTATTCTGTATTTTATTAATACGTCCACTCTTCTAGCATAGGTTGAATATGAGGAGAACAACGTGCTTGCGACCCACCTTGCAGTAAACAAACCTAATCCTATGTGCAAAGTAATCCTTTGTGCAAAGTGTATCTCCTGCAGGAGCGCAATACGCACTTCATTGGTCTAGATAGGAGAGTACCTTCCTCATTTTGCGGGAGTTATTTAACACACACACATTCCTAGTTAAACAGATCAAAGGGCTAGGAAGTTTCATTCCACTTGTATTTAAACACAAAACAAGCGGCTGAGGACCGTCCATCTGCTTCTGTATATGCATAATCTGTTCACTTGCATTCCCTCATACTCCACTGCAGCATTATGTCACCATGGCGAACCACTGTCAGTGCAACTTGGTCCCTTAAAGCTTCCCTCTCCCAATCTGGTAGCCCAATCCTACCTGGACAAAGCTCCTTCCTTGTGAATAACCCTTCGAAAACTCAAGTAAACAACAAGTGCTCATGATTATTACAATTCTAGATATCATATATAGTGGATAACCCTTTGGGTAGCACCAAGAGCCAGCAAGTGACCCCCAAACTTTGTCAAGGCTGCCAAAGGATGTTGTTCTTCCATCAGGTGCCTGCAACCTTTATTTGTGTTTAAGCCGGGAGGCCAAGCGGTCCCCCACAGATTCTACAGCCTGAAATGAAATGAAATGAAAATGTGTTTTGTAAAGCGCAAATAGCTGCCCAGAGGCGTCCAAGCGCTAAAGCTAACAGTATATAGACAGCTGGGCAAGTGACAGAAGCAGGAAAAAAAACAGAACTATTTATTAAACAAAAAAGTTTTCAGGTGCTTCCTAAAAGCGGTAAGATCTGAATTGGACCTGAGAAACAGGGGTAGACCGTTCGAAAGCCTAGCCGCATTCAGGGAAAAGGAACGACCTCCTGCTCTGGACCGTTTAACCTTTGGCACGACAGCACAGAAAGCATTGGCAGACCGTAGCTGTCTGCTGGCGGGAGGTAAGGGGTGATTAAGGGACGACTAATCGCTGGGCAAGTTTCCCAGAAGGCCTGATGAGCAACTGTAACACAGCGGGGTCAACAAGAAGCAATGTCTGTAATGAATATACGAATAGACAAATGATAAACACTACCTCTCCCTCTCCACAGAACGTTGAAACGGAGGTAGACACGCAATCCACGCACTGGCCCTTTAATTCAGAATGGGTTTCGGAGTGGGAGGAGCCTCGTCAGGACACGGAAACCTCATATGCCGGTCTGGACGAATCAAGGGTGTGCTTGTTCACCCAGGACGACGAAGGAGACGCGGAGGAGGACGGAAGCGGAGCGGAGTCGAGTGGAGACTTGTATGCGGAGCAAGAAGGGAGCGAGAGGAAAGTCGAAGAAACCCCTGCAGTCCGGAGGAAGACCGGGTCCGAGGAGAGTCCACAGAGGGACGGAGCCAAGGACGCTGAAAAGGAGACGCCAGGAGGCCACCGACACCACGAGCCGCCCAGCCATACACCCGGGGGAGGTGTATGGCTTAACCAGGTGCGTGACAAGTTGAGGGGTTGGGTCACTCGTAAGTTTGCAGCGTCGGACTGAACCCGGGATCCCCAACTCCTTGGTGTGTTTTCCCTACCCCGAGCACAACCCCCTTTCACCTCGGCAGCTTAACTACAGTGTGCATCACGCGTGTTGGGTCCCTCACTCCCTCCCCTATGTCAGCAAAGTAGAACGAGTACTGATACTCCGTTTTCTTGCCTTTCTCTTCCCGGTACCCCTCGAGCACCACGGAAGTCGACGGAGACCTCCCGCGACGGACAACCGACCGGGGACGCAAACAAACCTCCCCCGAGTCAGGCAGCAGAAAAGCAGCACGGAGCCGTTCTCCCCGACTTTCACGGACTATCAGGAAGAAAAGCTCTGATACTTTGTATAGTAAAATAAAACCCAGAACAACTCGAATCAGTGTATTGCCTATCCTTCCCCAGCCCGCTACAGCAACACAGAGAGATTTAAAACTAATCCTATCCCTTACAGCGAGCCAGTGCAGTTTTGTTAATCCAGTTCTGACAGAGGTCCTGGGGGGGATTTGAAGCAGGGTCCGAGCCGCACAATTTTGGATCACCTGTAGCTTCCTCAGTGTAAAGTCTGGAGCTCCAAGATAGAGTGCATTTCCAAAATCTAATCTGGAGAGAATCAATCCTTGAACAGTTTGTTTGGTCTCAAATGGTAACAAGGGAAGGATCTTCCTGAGCATTCTAATGAGGCCAAAACAAGTGGCAGATAGCACGACAGCTTGATGGTCAAACGTCAAGGACTTGTCCAACCAGATTCCCAAGCTCTTGATAGCATCCTTGGGGACTGGAGGGGGACCCAGACAAACTGGCCAGATCTGGTCGACCGCAGATGGAGCAGAACGACCCAACAGCATGATCTCTGTCTTGTCCCCATTGAGTTTGAGACAAGACAGAGTCATCCAGCTGCTGACTTCGCTCAGGCAGCCCACCAGATCCACCGTGTCCGCAGGGTCTTCAGCCCGCGTTAAAGAGACCACCAGCTGGATATCGTCCGCATAGGTCACGATCTTAATACCATATGGACGGACGATCCCAGCCAGCGGCCTCATGTAGACATTAAACAGCGTCGGGCTGAGTGAAGAACCCTGCGGAACTCCACAGTTCAAGGGTCTGCTGGTAGAGATAGTGGTTCCCTCAAAGACCTGAAAATTTCTATTGGTTAAGAATGAACCAATCCACTCCAGCGCTCCTCCTTGAATCCCAATGTCCTGGAGGAGCTGCAATAAGATTTTATGGTTTACAGCATCAAAAGCGGCACTTAGATCAAGGAGGATGACTGCCGCCGATCCAAGATGCCTCTTGTTTCCTCCGGGACAGCCAGTAAGGCGGACTCCGTCCCATGCTTGGAGCGGAAGCCGGTTTGCGAGGGATCAAGCAGACTGTTCTTCTCTAAAAGGTTGGTCAAGAGGCTGTTAATATATTTTTCCAGCAGCTTGCTGGCCCAAGGAAGCAGGGAGATTGGACGATAGTTACTGAAGTTGTTAATATCCATATTAGGCTTCTTAACAAGTGCTCTTACCCTAGCCTCTTTCCACGCCGATGGAACTGTGTTGGTGGAGATTGAGGCATTAAGTACCTTTAGTATAACCGGGAGGATGGTATGACTAACAGTCTTTAAGAAGCTTGGAAGGGCGGGATCACTAGGAGTGCCCGATTTAACCTGGGCCATTAATGTGGCTAGTAAGTCCAAGTGCAACAAAGGGAAGTTCTCCAACACAGGTGACACAGTCTTTAAGAAGCTTGGAGGGGCGGGATCACTAGGAGAGCCCGATTTAACCTGGGCCATTAATGTGGCTAGTAAGTCCAAGTGCAACAAAGGGAAGTTCTCCAACACAGGTGACACATTGTCAATCGTGTTGTGTTTGGAGTACACAGGAGTGGCGACTGGGATATCCGAATGAGTAGTTGGAAAAGAGGAATAAATAAGATTGACTTTGTTATAAAAGAAGTCCGCCATCTCATTACAACAAATTTGTAAATTATCACTATTTATAGGGGGCTGGGGGAGGACAGTGAGACTTTTTACAATCCGGTAAATTTCCTTGGAGATAGATCTAGCTTCAGTAATCTTTTGCGTATAATATCGAGATTGAGCTTTCTTGATCTCCAGCTTATAGTCCCGGATGGAATTTCTATATAGAGTTTTATCTAGATCTGTGTAGCCCAGTCGCCATTTTCTCTCTAACCTTTTGCACTTGCGTGTAGTTTGCTTAAGCTCTTCAGTGTACCAAGGGGCCGTGATCCTAGATCTTTTGGTCCGAGTTGTCTTCATTGGGAGAATAGTATCCAACGATCAAATTATTCAATTGTTAAAAGTATCATTGGCTACCATGGGATCTGTACTAATGGGAGGTATTGTAGTTTGTAGTTCATCGGCCCACTTATCTATTGGCAATTTAGACCAATTTTGTGCGTCTCGTAATCCTGTCATAAGGGCAGGAGGTTTATGGATATGCCAGGTTAACGGGACTAGTCGATGGTCAGTCCACGGGAGCACAATGGAGGGTTCTGTCACCAAGTTCGGGCAGTTGCTAAACACAGGGTCCAATAAATGCCCTTTCTCATGTGTAGGTGAGAGGACAAGTTGGGTTAGCTGTAATGCGGACAAGGCCGCGATTAGTTCTTGGGCAGCGTGGTCACCAGTATCTTCAAAATGCATATTTAAATCGCCCAATAGCGTAAAATTGGCAGAGGTAGTGGCAAAATCTGCAACTGCTGAGGGCACGGAGTCTATAAACTGTCTGACCGAGCCAGGAGGGCGGTAGACCAATACTCCGGAAAAATTTATATTTGGTGACAGTTCCAGACTAAACGACATGCTTTCACAGTCCAGGACAGGGGTGGGAGCGCATTGGCAGGTATAGCTATCTTTAAACACTATTGCTAAACCACCGCCTTTCCCAGAAGTGCGATCTGCCCTAGATATTTGATAGCCCTGTGGCAATGCTTGAATGAGATCAGGCTCAGACGACGAGGCTAGCCATGTCTCAGTAAAGAAAACAGCATCCGGATTATGCTCATCAAACAATAAGGATACTTCCAATTGGTGCTTGGGTAAAGACCTGCAATTTACAAGGAACATCCTAAAAGAGTGCCGGGGTTCAATAGTCGTATTGCCCTTAAGATAAAAATGGCAATGTTGACAAATAGAGGGCAAATTCAAAGGGGCGTACAAATGGTCAAATTTTTCTTTTACCGGAGGTCTCATGCTAAGTAGCTCACTGAAATTATATCTTCTAAAATTGCCATTGAAATGGGCAGGGGTCGTGGCCCCTGGCCCCGTCCGGTCGCGGATGGGCGCAGACGGGCTTGCCTTTGGCGCGCCTTAGGCGCGTCGCCGACGCACCCGCTGCGCCCGCCCGCTGTGCGGACGGGATGACAACATCCCTTTATTCTGTTGAGAGGCGGGTGGGAGGCGTCCAACAACTCGAGCGCCAACCCTGAATCCCCCCAATATGGCCTCCTAGAGCCCTGCCTCGCACAGCGTCAGCGCTGACTTTGCTGCGCTGGGGGCGGGATCGAGTGCAGGAGAAGTCACCGGTCTGGTGAGTCTAAAAACTTTAGTATTGTAACGAAGTTTAAAGCAATTTACAAAATGCACACAGTTAAAATAAACAGCCCCCGGCTCACGCCTCAGGGGTCTAGTACACACTAGCAATCACCAGATGGTCGATCTCCAGAACAATGTCTCAGCCGTTTAGCATTCTTAGACAGCCCTCTCCATCAGAAAGAACCAGTCTCATATGTATGTCAGCAAGGAGATCTTGTCTGTAGTCCTTTTGGGGGATGGCGTCGTCAGCACCAGTGTGGGCTGTTCCGCCATGCCACAGCGACCTCATTTGTGTCTTAAGCCAGATTTGCCAACTGGGATGACACCCTGGAACCCCTGGCGAACAAGCCTTCCTTCGATCATCACTCAGGAGTTTGTGCAGAAACTCAGTAAGTTGCAGTGGTGATTGAAATATTTTGTGCTTCTCCTAATGGGAGACCCGCAACCTAATTGGGAATACCATTGCATATTGGTTGTTTAGGTTCTGTAGCTTTTGCTGAACAGCTGGGAACTTTTGTCCTGCTTACTGTACGGCAATCCTAAAGTCTGGGAAGATGGACACCTTGTTCCCTTCAAAAACCAATGTTTGTTTTTCTCTGGCCTTGTGAAGGGCAATACTGTGAATTCTGTAATTAAGGAGGTGTACCAGGATGGGCCCGGCCAGAGTTCTAGTAGGTGGTCTGGCAGCCAATGATAAATTGGCTGTCCACCATCTGCAGTGGGGAGAAGGTCTTGGCTCCAAAGAGGGCAGTTAGCATCTGTTCTACGTACTCTTCCATTCTGCCCATATTCGTGAACTCAGATACCCTCAGAATGTGTAGACTGTTTCTACGTGAGTTTGCCTACAAGTCCTCCTATTTGGCAACTATCTCTTTAAATAAATTTTTCATATTGAGATAGGATTGGTTCTTAGACGTCAGTGTATCCTCCATGTTTGAGGTGCGCCATACAGCTTCCTGAAGTTGTGCATCAGATCTTTCAGTTGTATGTGATATCGCATCCATTCTGGTGCCCAATGAATTCATTTTGGACTTGATTGGCGTCATGCTGCCCTGCAGGATCTGGAGCAAGGTCTTCACATCTGTGCTGTCCTCTTCCTTGGCGTCAGCCGTACCAGACAGTGCTGCAGAAGCAAAGGGATCATCATCAGCTGTCTGCAAACTCCTGCAGGTATCGAAGTGGAGATTAGTTTGTTTCCCATTGTTCTTCCCTATCCTTGGTAAATCAATTAGCTCAACTGTGCACATTGTAAGTGGGCACCCATCAGGGCCCAGCTGAAGACCGAAACGAGGTCCACCACTTAGACCGGTCTCCTCCACCAGGCACTGTGACCGGACCAGCATGAAGCGCCCCGCAGAAGGCCCCCCTGGTGAGCCAGCAGTGTTAGAACAATGGGTCCCACCTCAGCTATCTTCCCGGTAGCAACCAGGTGGGGAGTCACATGCCGACCAGAGCATCGTAGTAGCAGCCAGCTGAGTGGAGTATTAGCAGGTAAGTAAGCCTACAAGTGTGTGGACGTGGGGTGACCGCAGGCCTGAATAACAAGCGAGGAGGCCGGATATAGTGGGCAATGACTGTTTATTTCCACAGGATGCACACAGTATGGTAAGGAGGTATAGAGAAAACAAAGAGGTGGCTCCACTGGGTGACGTTTCGGTCTGGTCCGGATCACGCTAGGGTCTTGGTCCTTCGAGGGGGTTCGGGCCTGGGGTGGTCCTCGGAGGTTATCAGGAGAAAGAAGAAGAAGCAGAGGAGCCATTAGTCCTGCCGGACTTCACTGAGTACGAACCATAACCAACACCAGGGTAAACGTGAGAGGTGTAGAAGCGACCGTGAGGGAGGAAGGTAGGGTCGGGTCTGTGTAAGAAAGGGCGGAATTGGTGGGAGAAAACGTGTCCTGTGAGGGGTTCGTGAGGGGAGACTCTTTGTCTACAGTGCTGTACAGGGTAAATCAGTGCTATACAAATAATCACAGTGATAACGAGAGGCAGGGTGACTCTAAAGGGAATTATATACAATGCACCTAATGTGCTACAGGGGCTGTTCTCGGGTACTCACACGCTCCGCCGCAACTCTCCTGTGAGTTGCGGCCGCTCCCCATCCACCTCCTGCGGACTCCACCAGTCCTCGCTCCACACGTCTTCTTCTTCTGTCGCCTTCTGTGTCACCGCTCCGGTCTGGGTCTCCTGCCACGAGATCGTTGCTCCGACGACAGTCTGTACCCTGCTTCCGGCTTTTCCAGCATCCGGGTCCGGGTTAGAGGAGGGACTTCTGGGGTCGTGGTAGTGTGTTTCCGGTGAGAGGACGTTCCTGATTTGTTCCTGGAAAAGAGGACAGAGGGGTGTGGTTCTGGTCGTTAAGGATGTATCCAAGGACGCTTCGGTGTCGGTTTCCATGAGGGGCGAACGTCCGAAGAGATGCGGCCCAAGCGAGGTAGGGGACGATGCCGCATCACAAAGGGATTTATTAAACTATATATTTACATTAATTGCTGTATTCGATGTTGGCAAACTCTATCCAAATAGCTTGCAATCCAATTTCTTCAAGAACAATTAAAGTTATTTACATATGAACAAATCTTCAAAGAAGGATTTATAACACAGGTATATGTATTCAAAGAATAGATTTACATTGATCCAATATTATGAATTATAAAGGGTACAAAAACATAAAACACGCAATGCAACCAGCAGTTACAATCATTTGATATTATATATCCTTCTTTGTTACAGTTGTGAACACCTTTTCACAGATAATTATTGGGTAATGTGACCAGGCTCAACAGAAAACATTGCCTTCAATACAGTGAGGCAAGAAATAGGTGTAATTGTCGACGTTTCGGTCTAAAGTTGTCTTTATCCGCTAGACCATCTTCAGGACTTTAATATACAGATGAATGACGCTTCAGAAGTGATAGGATTAATGGTTGGTAATCTAATCCAAACAAGTATGAGGTGGCAGAAATGCCTCCACTTATCCAGCAATCCTTGTCTAATGATACTTTGACTGGAGACAAAAAAGTGTTTGTGAGTATGTACTCTGGTCAGAAATACGGCTAAATCTGTGTTCCAATGAAGTCAATTTCAGAAATAATGGCGCTCGCTCAAGAATTGGCGTCCACAGAACAAATGCTACAAACGAAAAATTTTACCTTGTTAGCATCTGTTCATAGCGTGTAGTCCTCTACGTTAACATGTCCATCCTCCTCCCCTGACGTGTGTGGCAATGATTACAGATATCTTTACCTTTCCACTCATTCTCTTTCAGCAGTACACAAAGGCATCATATAGTGTTCACCAAAACAAATTGGCATAATCTGATTCCTAAGTGTTCCGTGTCTCACAGCACGGCTAGAGAGAAGAAAGAAATTGGCATGCAGATGTGGCGGTTATATTGTGGCCCGGATGCCACACTTCTAGGGGAGGGCAGACTCGATGTAGAGTTATACCACACAATAATGCTCATGGGAATTAATGAAAACAATCTCTGGAGCCAGCCTTGCACCTGAGGTAAAGTGAGTAATCTGCGGTTCAATAGAGTATGCACCAAAAAGAGTATTACCACAGGTAATTAACTTGATCTTTATGAAGGGGAGCAGCTGAACCTGGCAGGTGACTTGCTTGGCTGTGCAGTACTGGTTGTTACAGCTTTGCTTGCATCTAACTGCATACCATCCATTTTGAAGCAGATGAGCCTGGAATGCAATTCTCTTTCTTCCAACCCCATTTGTCTTTATTGGCATGCTGTGCATGAAATGTCTGTCTTCTTCCTGTCTCTACTGACTTTCTTTAAGGCAGCAACGTATGATGTGAGTGTCCGTTCCTTGTGGCCCAAAAGGGAGAGGCTCAGGTGGTATGCACTGAAATCAGCAACTGGGCCAAGTTTAGGTGAACTATTCACAGGGGTGCTCAGAGGAGCCTGGCATTGCCCTGCCCACCATGTGGATGCCTTTTCTTTTCTGTCTTTCTAAGCTACTGATGGTAGAAACGAACCAGACGGAATGCTGCCCTCAATGTTCCTTCAAGCTCTTCACAGTGCTGACTGCATTCCCAATGCACTTCACCTTGTCGCTCCTGTACAAGTGTTGTGGGGTTGTCAATAGTTTTTTATTTATTTATTTATGCGTTTTTATATAGCGCAGACTTTACCCGAAGGCGTCAGAGCGCTTCACACAAGGAACAGAACTGTTACATGAGGAGAACATTACACGTGAACAAATTACAAAAGCAGACGTTAAGTTACATGAGGTAATAGTGACAATTGTGAGCAAACAAAATACATGAGGTAGCAAAGGTGCCATGAGGAAAAAGTGACAAGTGTGCAGGTTATAAGAGAAAACAAAGTACAAATAGAGGTATAATACTGCAAAATATGCTAGACACTCAGGCACAAGAATAAATGTAACGTAGGCAATGGTGGCACTTGTGCAAGTATCAAAGGTAAACAAAATGGAAGAGGTAGCATACACTGTGTGTTACAAGGGAAGGTAGTGTGTGCAAGGTACAAAAAGGTACCAAACTCAAGCACAATGATAATACAGCAGTGAATGTTAAACACTCCAACCACAAGAACACACTGGGTAGAGATAAGTATATTCTGTCCCACGGTTTACTATGTATATCCCTATAGCAAGCATTTGTTGGACTAACCTAAGGTGGAGATTAGTAGGCAGGACAGTGCCTCTGACAGACTACTGGAATTGAGGCATCAAACATTTTGTAGACTTTACATAGATTTTCAGAAAACCACTAATTCTGAAAAGGTTGTGTGGTTTGGATACAATTAGTCACATCAGTTTTAAGGTGGCATGTACAAATATCAAATCCCTGCAAGATCGTAGGTTTGGGACAGGATCAGTCAGACTTCAAGCAGACTGTGGTAATGGGTATGCAATACGAGTATCACAGTTCCCATACATCTGTTCTGCATTTAAGCACTATAAATGCTAAAATGCTATACTATACTAAGACTGTCGGCCTTTTTTAGGATTTGGGAAGAAGTTACACATGGACTTATCGGGGTCCAGCGACCCATAATTACATTAGTTTAGGGACGCTAACAAGTAGAATTGAATTTTATTTCTCCGCCAGACTACTTTTCAAATTCTACATATGAAACGTAATGAATTTAGTATGTGCGTTACAACATATTCTGGGGACATTGACTTTAGGGACATTAAGTCTGTATTGACCTACAGTAAATCAGTGACAATGGTTTCATGCTACTTTTATCAGCCTTGAGGAAGTCCAGGAGGACGAACCAAGTGTCGGCTGCTTTCTTTGTGGTCATTGAGGAGTGTTTCTGAAATAAACAAGCATTTGCAGTGCATCGGTGTCGCCTTTGGGGCCTTATATGTATTTAGCTATGCAGCACATCAGCCTGGGTGCTGAAACATCTACTATTGTTTAAAATGGAGGGAAAGTAAGCACCACACTGCGTGACATGCTAGGTACGGGAAAACATGTAGAGAAATATTGCCTTTCAGCGGGGAATGGTATAATCCAAAGCTCTGTTTTTAATATAAAAACAGGGCCTTTGGTGGTCATATCACTGAAAATACAAGACTTGAAATAACTATTATTGTCTATTTGTGCTTTGGGGATATGCCTGTCTGCTTGTGCCAAGCTACCAAGGGGGTGAGCAGGGGTTATCTAAAATGTGTATCCCCCTTACCATAAGTAGAAGCAAGGTCCCTTCTTGGACAAAGGTACCTGACTCGAAAACGAACAGGAAATATTTTCTCCTTCAAATTCATGTACCTCCCAACGGTATTACCTTAACTGTGTTAGTAGATATAGTTCCCATAAGTCCAGTTATTGTGAAGGTAACTTTAGAATGCACTGTTAGAAGTTGCAGAAAGGAAGCAAATGCACAAACACCAAACTGCATGGTGCTCACTTGACAAAGGAGGAACCCTACAACCACGAGCACCTATCCAGTGTACATCATGTTGGGCCAAATCCTCGCTAGCCCACCCTCAAAGAGAGGCCAAACACATAGGTAATTTATTGTTTATTTTTGAAAAGCGTAAAGTGTGGGTGGTGACACAGCATTCAGAGAGTTTTTTTAAATAATCGCCGTACCTAACCCCTCTACATTTGTCCTGCCCATTGCATGTTTGTGGGGAAGTTGTCTGCAATATTGTGGATTCTGTAAGAGCTCTGTCCGGATCCCACCGATATTCTAAGACCACTCAAGGGAGACCGTGACAGACAGGCAGCAACGAGTAAATGCAGTCATGGAAGAACAACAAAACAAGTCCCACCGGACCGACCATGTGAAACAGAAAGCGTTAAAAAAACACAAATATTAAATGGTCAAATCAAGATAAAGCATTCTTGCATATGGGTATGTCTCGTTTGTTTCCCATCTGTGGCCCCTTGTATGCCCTCCCTAAAAATCTGTCCCAGGGACACCACTGGTTCATTAACGTAGAAGTAAGTTAATATGATACTTGCAATGCTTTTCTTAAAAGTATGTTATTGAGTCGAGGTGCAAATATGCAAGTGTTAAGCTCCGGGTCACCCTTAACGAGTTTTACATCTCCTTCTTGCTTCCACTTGGGCTGGTGTTTTGAAACGATTAATGATTTATCCTAGCAGCTTCCTATAACTGGAAAATAACATTTAAGTGGAAAGCTAGCTGCTAAAAAGTGTGCTGGGGAAATGAGGATCAGCTGCCTTGTTAAGTGTTGAGTTCGGAGACCTTGCCAGTGGCTCAGAGATCAAACAGCAAAGAAATGACTGCACAGTAAGAGCGCGGGAACTTCTAATTAGGTAACAAGTAGTGAATTTCTTTTGATTCATCTCATGGCTTGGTAATCAATCTGTTTTGCTTTGACCCGAAAGAAAAAGGCTCTGAAGAAATGTGAAGGAGATTTACAATTATCCTCGTCCTTGCTTCTGTGCAATGAAAGCTTACCTTAGTGACGGGCGTCCGCAGGAGAGTCCATGCGCTCTTCCTCCCCAGCACCTCTAATGGCAGGCTGCATGGCATGGGCGCCACCATTCTGTTGTTCTCAGAGCGGATGTCAAATCGACGTGCACGTGCACTGCAGCCAACCTGCCTTCCGTGAACCTGTCCTACCAGGAAGTAAGTGTGAAGCGTATGAGCTTCACCTTCGGAAGAGTGGTAGCATTCAGTTCATGGTGTTAATGCACTACGAGTGTGTGACATCTAACGCTCTAAGGCAGCAGAGGGCAAACAGGCTCAATAGGGACAGGAGAACAGGGCCAATGTGATGGGCTCTCCTTGGTGCACGGGAGCCCCGCCCATATTGAGGCGCGAGACGCCTGACTTCCAATGTTCGCACACTACTTTAAAACAAGCATTTGCAATGCAATACAACTCGTTTTTACGCGAGACGTATTGCGTTACAAATGTGAGTGCAGCTTTTAAGAAGGCATGAACTGGAGTGGGAGGGGGTGAGGGGGGTGCGAAAAGTCAACTGCGGGAGGGGTCTGGGAGGACACAGGGCAGAAACTAGTGTTGGAGTAAAAGGGCCAATAGCCGGAAGGATACGAATGACAAGATGGACGTCAGGAGTAGGTACTAACAAGCTGAAAAACAATCAGAATGCAGCATTTAGAATGTAAGCCAATCCAAAAGATGGGCGGAGCTTAAACAAAGCTTTCCTGCTGTAGTATAGACTGCATATTTCAACGAGACAGCGCAAGCGCTTCCTAGGCGAGACCTAAAAAGACCTTTTGTACCGTCACCTGTATGAACTTTGTTAGATCTGGGGGTCTCTAGTTGGTAATGGTTATCACCTTTGTCCAATTAGGGATCCTTACTTCTAAGTCAGGATAAGGGGATTACACTCCTTAATAACCCCTGCTCACCCCCTTAGTAGCTTGGTACAAGCAGACAGGCTTATCTCAGAGGCAGTGTGTTAAGCATTTGTGAATATACACAGTAATACAGTGATAACACTACAGATGGACACAACACGGGTTTTATAAAAAATAAGTATTCTTTATATAGACTTAAACACAAGACCACAAATGACAAAAAGTACCTGGATGCGTGAAGCAAAGTAAACAAAAGGCTCGCAAAAGGAGAGATGCGTTGGTTCCGTGATCCGGGGGAGATGATGGGTCGTGCCTCAATGCTTGCGCAGAGTAGGGGATGCATCGTGCTTCTTACCGGTGCGGAGGTGAGGCGTAGATTCTCGTTCTGCGGGCCTGATGCGATGCACAAGATAGCGCCTTGATGCGATGCGTCGATCCAGTTGCGATGCGAGAAGATGGCGCCCTTGATGTGGCGATGCAATGACGATGCGATGACGCCCTGACAGCCTTGCAACGACTCTGTACTTTGGAGCCGCGACAGGCCCTGCGAAGCGCTTCTCCGGTGATGCGACAGCAGACAGCTTCGATGAACACACGCTTCCAGGGAGATGCGACGAAAGCTCGTTTCTCCGGCGATGCAAGATTTCAGCTGCGGCGGCGACACGCTTCTTCTTGATGCGTCGCGCTTCCAGCTCCCAGCTGCATGCAAGTGACTGGAGTCAGAATTCCCAGCAAGGAAATTCAGGAAGGAGCTGGAGGTGGAGTCTTTTGGCCCTGAGACTTCAGCAGGAGACACGCACAGTTCAAGCCCTTGGAGAATATTCTGTAAATAAATGAAAGTCCTTAAAAGTTCCTTCTCCTTTCCCTTGGCAAAGAAGCAACCACTGCAGGCCAACCCAGCAAACAGCACACTGGCAAAGGGGCAGTTCAAACACCTGCAGCTTCCTTGGTTCTTCTCCTTGGCAGAAAGGTTTCTTGTTCCAGAAGTGATCTAAAGTCTGTGGGACGGGGTCCCAATATTTATACCCCAAAATCCTTTGTTCTCTAAAGGCAGAGAGGCCTCTGCCTAGTTTAAACCAGTTCCTGAGCACTGTGTTTACATGACTCTTCTCTTCCTTTCACTGTGCAGGGCAGAAACATCAGACGCCCCACAGCAGGTGGAGCCAGCACAGGGGAGGGAAGAGGCAGCTCTGGAGCACTCTGTTGACAGGATTCCTCCTCTCCTTTCACTGTGCAGGGCAGAGACATCAGACAAGCCTCAGGGGGTGGAGCCAGCATTGTGAGGGAATGCCCAGCCCTATTCAGGTCCCAGGTGCACTCTCCCCCTCCCAGCTGGATGTAAATCTCCCTATTCACCACTGGGCTGTCCAAGACTGTCTCCTGGAATTACCCCAGCCCTGTCACACACAAACCCAGACAAGGAATACACAAGTCAGCAGAGGCAGGCTCAAATGGTTAGGCAAGCAAATACCTGCTTTCTAAAAGTGGTATTTGCAAACACAGAATATTAAAATAAACTTTACTAAAAGATGTACTTTATTATTCTGAGTTCAGGCATATAAACTCGAATTTCTACCATGTTCCCTGAGTCAGTTAGGATTGTAGGAATGTAACAATCTTCACTGCCCATTCTGCCTTATAAGAACAGGTAGCCTTCAATAGTGAAAAATGAAAATGGCTGTAATTCACTATTAGAACATGCTACACACATCAGAGCATGTCCTACCTTATACTTACAATGCACCCTGTCCTTGGGCCTACCATAGGGGTGTCTAATATGAAGCAACGGGAGGGTTTAGGGACTGGCAAGTGGGTACACTTGGCCAAGTCGACATGGTACTCACAGACTAGACGCAGGGCTTGCAACGGCAGGCCTGAGACACACTTTACAAGATGCTTCTGTGTGTGGCACAACCAGTGCTGCAAGCCCACCAGCAGCATTTGACCTACAAGACCTGGGCACACATGGTGCACTGTACTAGGGGCTGACAGTAGCTTAAATAAGCCAATCAAGAAATAACCAATTAGTACATCAATTTAACATAGGGAGCACTTGCACTATGGCACTGATTAGCAGTGGCACAGTGCCCAAAGCATAAATCCAGCAAAAACATATCAAAACAGAGGAGGCAATCCGTCAAAAAATGGATGGGAGACTCACGTTAATGAGGTCAGGTCTAACAAAATTCAAAAGACAACTGTAAAGAAATTGTTGCTGGTTAAAGAGACATTTGTTTGGATAATAGTAAAAGGATTGTGTGTGCTTCAGTGCATTGTATAAGTAACTGTTCTAGACTGCACTGCTGTGTAGCTTAGTAGATTTATACCTATATTAAGCACCACAAAAGCACCACTAAACTGGAAATTTGTCACAGGGTGTTTCTTGAAAAAATGAAGATTGACAAATAGATATGCAGATTCTAGGGCATATCCACCATAAGATTGCATTGCTATACTATACTAGTTTGAATCTGGGGGCATAGTTAGCATGGGACCAACAACTAGGCATATCCTTTACACTTAAGGGGATGATTCTGGTGGCACAGTGAGCACGGGACCAACATCTGGGCCTATCCTTTACACTTACTGGGACAAATGCAAAAATAACAGGTGATGATGGATGGAATGCTGAACAAATCAAACATTCACCCCCAGTCGCAGATCTGGGTTATATCCATACTTTTTTTTCTTGCCGAACCATTCTAATTTGGACCCAGCCATATGCAAATCAGTCTTGACCCTGCTTCCCTTGAGAACAGTCCTGTTCAAACTGCCTTACCAGGTGCTTCCTGGACCAGAAACCAGCATACTAGGGATGATTTCCGGGGTATCAACCCTCATCAGCAAGGCTGGCTTGAATCTGTTAGCATAGCAAGCAGGGAACCCACACCTGGGCATACCCTTCCCAAGTAGTGTGATAAATGCAAAGAGAACAGATAATGGACTGAATGCTTTACAAATCAAACATTCACTCTCAGTCACAGATCTGGGTTAAATCCATCTTTTTTTACTTGCCACGCCATTCCAGTTTGGATCCAGCAATATGCAAATCAGTCTGGACTCTGCTCCCCATGGGAACAGACCAGCCTGAACTGCCAGGCCAGGTAACTGCTTGGACCCGAAACAAGCATCCAGGGACCTGTTTCTTGGTATCACCCCTCATTAGACAGGCTAGCTGGAATCTGATGGCATAGCTAGCACGCCCCCATTTTGGGGATACCCTTCCCACTTAGGGCTACAAATGCAAAAAGAACAGATGGTGGACGGAATGCTGAACAGATAAAATATTCACCCCCAGTCACAGATCTGAGTTAAATCCATAGTTTTTTGCTCGCCTGGCCATTCCAGTTTGGACCCAGCCATATGCAAATCAGTCTTGACACTGCTCCCCATGGTAACAGTCCAGCCTGAACTTCCAGGCCAGGTCCTCCCTGGACTAGAAACAAGCATTCTGGGGCCGGTATCAGGGTATAACCTCATCAGCCTGGCTAGCTGGACTCTACTGGCATAGCGAGCATTGGACCCACGTTTGGGCAAACGCTTCCCATACATTGCTTGCTTGAGAATGGAAAGTTGCATGGAGGCTTGAGAGGAAGCATTGTCAGCACCGGTCATTTTCCAGAGTGGGATCTGCGTGTCACTGAAGATTCGCTTGTTGGAGTCAGCGGGGAACTGAGAGTAAGTGAAACTCTATCTTATGGATGTCGGCTGAGAGAACAATACCAGTGAACCTAAGCTGCATTAACAGAGGCAAAGTTAAGGTTACGGTGGGTCGATTCTCTGGGCTGGGTTTAAGTGCTGGGATCTGCGAATGACTAAGTGCTACTGTTTGAATTTGTGAAGGGGTTGCTCTGAGAGGCTTCGGGATTTCTATTTTACATGAGTGCCTACACATTTTAATCGGCTGACAGTCACTCGCCATGTTCAGCCGGTGAGTCCTTTCACCTGTGATTCTGTTTGCTGTTATTTTAATCCATGGTGTGGGTCCATGCAAGCCATGTACTGTCAGCTCAGCCGTGCACACACAATTCGGCGGTGCCAAGGTAACTCACAACTGTCAGCCCTCCATTTATGTGGCGTATGATGGCAGGCTGTCTTTCCTCTAACAGATTACAGCACAGCACAGAACACAACACCAGGGCTGATTCTGTTCTTTTAACCCCTGCAAGTTCCAGAGCAGAGCCTGGTATTGTGTGCCGTGCTGCACAGTCCGAGGGAAGAGAGCCTACTGTGCAGCAGGGCCAAGGCTAACTGGCGCTGATGTGTATGACAGTGTGGGTGTGTATATGTCTGTATGAGTGTGTTTCTGACTCTCCGAGTGTATACGAGGGCCGATGAGTTATTTGACAAGGACAGAGAGGCCACTGTCTGATAAGTCACCTAAAATTGAATTAGAAGAGTGTAGGGAGAGGATGTGGCGTTATGGAAGACAAAAGAGGTACAGTGTTCCTGGGTGGCAAGTTGGCCACCTGGTGAGTACTCAGAGTGTGGGGGAGGTTGGGAGTACCTCCTTTCGGAACTAGGACCCTCACACACCCAGCAAGCTAGGTGTCATGCTTCATCATATGGGTCTGCTCCTCGTCGATCCCGCGCTGCAATGCTCGACGGGCACCCATAGTGGGGCTCTTTCTCTGAGATCTTTTGTTCCTTGCCGTATAGGTGCCGTGGGTGTGAGGGGCCTGATAGGATGTAGATGTGGTGTGTGGGTTAAAACAGGTAAGGGAATCCTCTACAATTATTTTTATTCTGGAGAGGTCATAACCAGATTAAAAAGAACAAGGAGGGCGACCATTTTGTTTTTATCTGACAAAAATGACACTCTACCCCTTAGTGGTCATCATGTTTGTTGCCTATAAAATGTCTCTAATAGATCAGTTGGCGATTCCTCAGGACCTAGTGACTAAATGAAAAATATCTACAGTGTGTGGTGTGGTTCTACAAACCACTTATTCTCTCGGTAAGACGTTGCCCCGGAGAAAAACAGCCAACATAGAGTACAAACAAAAAGGATCAAAAAAACGAAAGGAGATACTGGTGCATGGTCCTATTAATTCCAGTGGGTGTGTTTCACCGTACACAACCTCTTTGAATCTATACAAGTGATGAAAACAACTTGATTTCATGCATATCACATTCTAAGTGTGCCTTCATTTGTATTTAGAATATAAAACCTCTGTGTAACCAGTTAGAGTAATTGAACATCATGGTGAGTGTGTATCAGCTCACCTCTTTAGGAATCAAGTGCTGCTTCATCAGACCACAGCGGAGTATATGGACACTCAAGGTAGTGTCACTGTTTATTAAAAGGAAAAAACAAACCACAAAATATGCTGGATGTGGGCTTGTAGGCACAACGTTTAGTTGCTACGGCCATGACTCTAGAGCATTAAAAGGGAAAGTGGGCATGGTTCAGGTTAAAGTAAGCCCATAGTTGTGAAATTGGTTTCATTAACAAGGTTATTCAACAGACTCAAAAGTGCCCCAGACCTGCCTGCGTAGCTGTTGGCGCCTTCACTATGCGCTCCGACATTATGACCATCGTGTGGTGTGTTAAGAGCGCCTACAGCGCCCAAGCTATGACTCGGAACATCAGAGTCAGCATACCCTTCCCAAAGACCAGCGGTAACTTGTCAGCAATTCCCAGCACCTCTTACCTCTCTTAAAAGCTTGTGACCAGGCATAGTGTCAATGCGTAATCCATACTTACCTGCTCCCGCTCACAGCAGTCCGGCTCACCTACCCGCTCCGCTGCATCAGGAAGGAAAATACAGGTTGTCAGCTCCTGTCCTAAATTCCCTTTCCTGGTGCAGTGAAGCCTGGTAAATCAACTGCACCTGGTGTGTGGTGTGATGGTGTCGGCATTACATCATCGACAGTGTAACCATGGAGACCATCTTTGAATGTGGTGAAAGTCTATAATTCTGGCTCTTACCTTGATGTGGACGCGCATCAAGGACTTCAAATTTGGCATTGAGTGGCGCGGTTTTATCAACAATGTGAACAAGAATTTATACAGTGCAAAAGTGCTTGTGTCACTGTGCTAAATTCGTGCATAAGTTGCTGGCGACTGCCAATTGGGTGATTCGTATGTCGGCCATCTTAAAGTGTAGTATTGTACTCTATTGTTAGTTATTAGATATATCGTCCTAACATAGCCTAATCTTAATATCTGACTAGCCGGATGTCAATATCATGTGGCAGAGATGGTGAGAGGTGAGACACTAGCGTGGAGTCCTAAGCTGATATACTCATTCATTAAAGTTGCAGACAATGGTTGTAAATATCAGATTAATTAATGATGCTCCAGGGTAGGACGTCATTCAGGCCGTCATTTGCTAAGTCAAGACGGAACACCCACCTTTGTTCAATCCTGAACAAAGCAGTGTGTGTTATTTGTTGGTGGGATTCTAGGATGACGCAGCGTATACTCTCTGGGGGTGTCCGAGTTCCGAGAAGTGGGTGTATAGTTTGGTGGTAGTTTTGTGGCAACAAATATTGCTCTTGTGCTCAGTGATTCTGACCTTAACGTGCCTCATGGTCATGCCAACATACCTCTTGTCAAAAGAGCAGGTCAGCATGTACACACAATGTGGGGTGTTACAGTTAGTGTATTTGATTAGCGTCCACGTAAATGTGTCTGATAGAACCAATTGTTTGGTGTGTCTGGTTTGTGGGCACACGGTACAAGAGCCGCTGGGATAGTCCTCTGTCATGGGTGGGAGATCCCACAGTTGCCTCTGGTTAGGGATGTTCCTCTTCTTGGGTCTAGTGTGCACCAACATATCTTTCAAATTGTTGGTACGTTTAAACGCAAACCTAGGTTTGGGTATTGACAGTGTACCCGTGTTCAGAATTGCCCAGTGTTTGTTCACTGCCTACTTTATTAGATTGGATCTAGGTGTGTACGTGGTCACACAGGTCAAAATGTCAGTGAGTTCTTTCTCATGTACCGCTAGGAGGCTTTCGCGATTATTGTTTGTTGCTCATTTCATGCAAGAGTGAACATGTTTCTTAGGGTATTGTCTCTTCAGCAGATTGTCAGCAGGTATCTCTGCTTCAATTTTGTAGTCCTCTGTAGAACTACAATTTCTTCTAATTCTTAGAAATTGGCTGAAGGGCCGGTTATTTCTCAGTGTAGCAGGATGATAGCTGCTGTACAGTAGCAAGCTGTTTCTGTCGGTAGGCTTTTTGTATAGGGATGTCGGTATTCTACCCTCTTGTAATCTGATGGTGAGATCTAGGAAGGCAATGTTTGTGGCAGATCTAGTATGGGAGCATTTCAAGTGCTGTTTTTTTTTGTGTTAATCCACTCGCAAAATTCAGCGCATCTCTGTATGTCACCCTGCCAAAAGATGAGGATGTCATCTATGTACCTCTTCCAAAGTCTCAGGTTAGCTCTGAAGGGGTTACTCACATGTTGAATGGTCTCTTGTTCAAACGCCGCCATATACAAACATGCCACACTGGGGGCAAAGGTACTCCCCATCGAAGTACCCCGAGACTAGTGGAAGAGTTGGCTGTCAAACTCAAAAAAGTTTTCGGTTAAGGCCAGGGTGGCACATTGCATGATGAACGAAATGGGTGTTGCTGCTGTCCATTCACTCCCCCTTAGTGCAGATTCTATTACTGCCAATGTCTCTCTGTGGGATATTGGTATACAGTTGTTCCACATCCAAGGTGACCAGGAGGTCAATATCGCCTGTGTTTTCTATTTCACCTATAACACAGAGGATATCTGTTGTGTCCCTGATGTATGATGGTGTTTGTTTGACCAAAGGTTATAGGTAATGGTCGCAGAATTTTGAGAGCAGCTCTAACAGTGAGCCGATTCCTGAAACTATATGTCTGCCTGGGACAGGGGTGGTCCCCTTATGTATTTTCGGCAGAGTGTAAAAATAGGGTGTTTTGCGATGTTTGGTAATCAAGAAATCAGCTTCTTTACCACTGCTCCACCCATTACTCTCTGCCTCATAGACCATGGTGGTTATCTCGGTTGTTAATCGAGTTGTGGGTTTTTTTGTTATCGGAGTATAGAATTTACTATTCCGTAGTTGGCGTTGGCACTCGGTGTTGTAATCCGAAGTGTCAGCTTGCTTTATTGTAATGCTTTTGTCCTCAGTCAATGATCTAATCGCTGCATGTTCTTGATTAGAGAGATTATGGAAAGGAACTCTGGTGTCCTTGTTCTTCAGTTCTTGTAAGTCAGCTTTCTCAAAGGTCACTACCTCCACAGGTACCATGCCAATGGTAGGTGTGAAGTTTGAGGGATTGCGAAGGCCTGAATCCTGTTGGCTGGTTCTTCAGTACCATCGAAGTGGGCTTTAAGGCGTATTTTTCTAAACAGGTTCTGGATTTCGCATTGTTCCCGAAAACTGTCCTCTTTGGGGGTGGGGATATAGCCAAGGCTTTTCTCAAGTACTGTTTGTTCCGTAGGTGTCTATGTGACAAATGAACCACTAGACTCTCCTGCCCTGTGTTTTGCTCCTGGTTTCCATCATATTCAGTTCCTGGTCCTGCCACTTGACTTGTTTTTGTCCTCCTCTTTTGCGCCGTCTTCCTTTGCCCTAGCCTCTGCCTAAAAAGGTGGATTGCTGGCAGGGAAGTATTGCGGTTGGCCCTGGGGATACATCGGGAAAGGCCACAAAAGAGGCTGCAGCCCTTGAAAATTCTGTACAGGGTAGTGGGGGTT
The DNA here is from genome assembly GCF_964263255.1 of Lissotriton vulgaris. Classification (NCBI taxonomy): domain Eukaryota; kingdom Metazoa; phylum Chordata; class Amphibia; order Caudata; family Salamandridae; genus Lissotriton; species Lissotriton vulgaris. The sequence goes on from NC_141685.1 coordinate 1,193,257,644, forward strand.
TTGTGGATAATTTTTGTCTTCTAATTCAAACCCTTATAGCTCCCATTGCTGGAGTCACTGCTAGCCAAGTCTCTTATGTCGGATTCACTATTTTCATCAGAAGAGTAGATAGTTTTGCTTTTGGTATAGTCTGCTTTCAGATAGGGGTATATTTGTTCTTTGTTAAATCTGCTTATATCCTTCTGAAGCTTGCTAACCTTCTGCTTCATCAGAAATTCCCTGTGATCAGCAATCTCATGGTTGAGTTCTGTAAATTTGGTTTTAAATACAGTTCCATGTATGGTAGTCTTTATGGTCCCTTCAGCAACCTGTGTTCTAATAAGGAGAGCATCAGCTATCCTCTTTTCTGAATTAATAATGAGGATAAGTAAGTCCCTGGTGCATTTCCATGCTAACAGGGACCATTCCTTTTTTGAAGACAGCGTCATCCAGTAAAAGTCTAGGGAAGTTCTTGACTATTAGGCCGTTTGGTGCAATATTGGCCCTCAAGTACTCCGTCATCGTTTCACCGTGGAGCGTTCTTTTCACCCAGTCTCTTTTCATATTGGTAAGGGAGGTCCAGTCCTCAGATGCTCACTAGAGGATAGATGGTGTATTCCTGAGAATTTCTGCAGTCATTGCACCATCAGAGCTAAGTCTGTGATTGTCATCCATGATGAATGGTATGTCAGAGGATTTAGGGGAAGGTAAAATCGAAGGGGCGGGACCAATGTTCCCTCTAATTTATTTCCTCTGTGTGTGGCAGTGTAGGGTCTCTGTGCACTGCAGCCATGGCTATGTGCGCCAGGAACCAGACCGTGTGTGTGTGTGCAGCTCCAAATATCACTCCAAACTTTTGCTTAGAAATCTGAAAAGATGGTGCATTTCCATACACACAGTGCCACGTTAAAGGTCTTAAGGCAGATTTGCAATTTGGATACACCCGCCATGACATTAATTGATTACGCAGGCAAGTACACTTCAGGTTTACAAAAGCATAAGACTCCAGCGGTGGTGGCATCATTAGATTTGTCTAAAGATTCTTAACAGGAGCACTGTTCATTGGGTGGGTAAATGTCGAGAGCCTACACAAAATTGCATATACACAATAATTTGTGGAAATGAATCTTTTTGCTGTAGCCTGCAGCGTTCATCTTCATTTGGCAATTTCAACTATTGCCAAATATTGCGCCTTGAAAGTTCTAGTGCTGTAATGCGTAAAACCGCAGAAGACACCCATTTGAATTGCCAATATGCCCTAAAGCCAGGGAAACGATGTGACTGGGTTGGCGGTAGAACATAAATTGGTGAAGTTGGCAGTCTGAGGGCAGGGCGGGTGAGTGCCTCGAATCTTCACCACATCTTGCCTTTGTAAAGGTTGGGCATAGCCCGACGTCCATCCCAGTCATGGATCGCATTATTAAAAAACTAAAGAAAGTGACCCTAAATTGTGGTAGCCTGCCTCAAGAGGCCATGTGGACCGTTTCTGGTCCCCTTCCTTAAGGCTCTTGCCTTCAAATTAAATCTAGCATGGCGAAGCAAGACTTCGGTTAGCGGCTTAGACAATAGCGGCAGGTTTTAAGACTATATCTTATCTGCTGTGAGTTTAGCCAGGTGGCGGTAAAGAATGCTGCTGTGATGTCCTCCTGTGCCATTGGGACAGATTGGCATAGCGTTAAAAAAAGTTTCATCTTGATATGTAATGAAAGATGTTGTAGAAAATTCCTAATCTGAACAAGAAGGGAACGGACAGAGTTGCGATTGTGGAACAGCTAACTGCTCTAAATAGATGCTCCTTTCTTCGTTTGAGGAAGGGCTGGAAGACGGAAACAAACACAGAAAGTTTCCATTCCTATTCTGATGAATATTAGGATCAAAACTGTCCCGACAAGTATTGATTCCCCAGTGATTAAAATCCTCTGTACAGGAAACTTAAGCTGTATTTTGGATACTTCGATAGTGCAGAGATGCCTAAAGGTTTGTAGGGCCTGGAAAAGCTGCATATGTTGAAACCGGGTGGTAATGTCAACGCTTTCTTGGATCGCTAGGCATTCAGGGTTCATCGAAAAGTGAAACTTTGTGTTATATTCCGCGGGGTGATTAGCGTTATCTACAAATACTTATTGATAGTTTTTGTGGGAGGTCTTTCACGACGCGTGACCCCTGGTCGAATGCCATTGTCTTGTTAGGCTCGTCGATGTGAACTGGGGAAGAGTTCCTTTGTTCAGGGAGACTAAATACATTGCCATACATATGGTCCGTGGTCCAACATTTTAAAATTTAAAGGTAACTGGTTCCTACTCCTTTTGTTTCCACGCTTGCAACCTTTCCTGGTCGCATTCTCATGCACTAGCAATCAGTGTGACTCTTTCGGCAGATTGACAGTTCATAATCTGGACCAACTATTCTGGTTGAAAGCGGTCTTCCTGCACAGTCTTGTGGAACCTGCAGTTTTGTGATGAGTTTTCCCAATTTTCCCTCGTGTAAAGCACTGCAGTAATCAAAATTAGTGCAAATAGCAATTTGCCCGTGACCATGTAAATAGCTTTCAGATAGGAAGTGGAACGTCTTGCAAAGATATTTTTAGAAGAAACTTCTTGAAAAATCCCTGTCTTCGCTCGAGCATCAAAATCAAGGCAGTGAACAAGAATAGTTCCTAGACCTCCTACAGTTTTGGCACAGTATGATGTGAAATCGGAGCACTAAGTGCTCTGGTGATTCAGTCTGATCTGTAGTAAAGCACACTCTTTCCGCAGTCTGACTATGCATAGCCATCTTGAAACGGTAATCGTGCTCATTTAGTGCAGTGCAGAAAACTGTGGAAGTAACGCTAGATTGTCTTTGCTGTGAGTTAACTGGTTCTCTTCCTTTTTCAATAAGAAAAAATGAGTTTGTTGATGGGAGCCAAAGCACGAAACAAAACTATGGCTACCTCTGTTTACCTGTTTGAACTCTTTAACTTTCACACTGTAGTCCTCTGTCTTGAGCAGAGAGCATGGAATCGTGTGTGTCAGGAAAAGGCAGGCTGAATGTGGTTGGTTGCTGATTTCTATTATGCAGATTTTAAAGCAGTGAGTCACCCAGGATCTACTGAGAATGCTTTATTGCGAAGAATGCATCTGCCTGTGTATCTTTAGATTGTTGTTTTGTGGTGTTATAGAGCCTTATGTTTTTGTTGGAGTTGATGATGCCAAATCTTTCTTACTGTACATAAGAAGGGTTTTTACTTTTTGTGTCGTGTGAGCTGCAATCGTTGGTATTAAGACAATATTTTCAGTATGCATATTGTTGCATATATGCAGTTGCTGGCTGCTATTGATCACCGTTCGTCTTACCCTTACAGGAGAGCTGGAGGAAGGAAACACATCGGGTCACAAGCAGCCTTGCAGTTGTGCATAGTTAAGAAAAGAAACGCAAAGTCTCAAACACGACGTGTGCTTTAGCACACTCTGTTTGTACCACTTTGCATTCCTTTTCTTACAGTGCAAAGCTGCAGGATGATTGTGACCTTTTGAAGTTAGTATTCGTGCTAATTTCAGCTCCCGTGTGCGCTACAATTAACCCGAATACAAATTCAAAGGACCACAATCAGCCCCCGCAGCTGTGCAGTCTACAGCAACGAGGACATTGCAGTTTTTCACGCCCCTCGCATTTTAAAAGCGGCGGCGCGAACGGTGTCGCAGGAGTGTGCGCAAAATAAAGCACACTGCGCGCTTAGGATGACTTGAGTGAGCGCGCACTCACGCGCGCAGCTTATTGGGAACAGTGGGTGGGACTAAATAATAAGTTCCAGAAAATGGGCCAATGAAGGATATTATCCTCCTCCTTCTGGTAACCTGAAGAGTCCCACGGGAGATCCCGTGCAGAACTTAGTAAACAACAAGGGGGACAATGAGGGCTTAATAAAGGTCCACCGTACTTGCCCTGGGTAGAACTAGAAGACAAAAGAGGTACAGTGTTCCTGGGTGGCAAGTTAACCACCTGGTGAGTTCTCAGAGTGGTGGGGAGGTGGGGAATACCTCCTTTCGGAACTAGGACTCTCACAACCCCTGCAAGCTAGGTGTCATGATTCATCATATGTGTCTGCTCCTCGTCGAGCCGGCGCTGCAATGCTCGATGTGGCGTTATGCCCAGAGCTGCCGACTTTGGCATTGGTTCAAACATCTTGTAATTCTGGGCAAAATCACTTTGTCTCTCCCGTTCACCATCAACGTACCTGGGCTACCCCTATTTTACAGTCACCAGTGTATGCCCAAAACACCAAATGATAAGTATTTCAAAAGAACGATATATGTTATAATTGAGCTGACATTGTATGTTTATGCTTTAATGCGTACTAATAGCGTTTTTGTAACACTAGCTGATTTGGCGGACCCCAGCATTGACAAACTGCTCTTAGTAGCTTCATGGCCCAGTTTTTTAGTGGCAGAGCCTTAACAATAATTTAATTCCAACGTCCCTTGCACTGTTAGCTATGATTTCAATAAATGTTGTCTAGCAACATACCACAAAATGCACTGCCTGAAAATGATGGTCAGACAAAAACGAATGTCAAATAGTGCTGGTAGGAAAAGTATAATTGAAATGGGACAATAAATATGATTGTGAAAATGGCATGTAAAGAACCCATGCTTACATTTCCCTGCCTTGTGAATGCAGAGAGCATACCCTTTTCTATTTTGGCATCACTATCTGAAGTAGCTGCATTACTCTGCATAGCGGTTGTAAGCTGGAATGTTTTATAGATTTTTTTTTAAGTCTTTTTCCACAAAGGCCTGTTAGTCACTCACATGCTTTTATAACCCATACCTGAATCAGTCTTGTAATATGTCTCAACTAGTCATTGGCATGTAGAACTTTGATGAATTGGTGTGCAAGCCTAAATGTATTACATAGTTTATTTTATAGTTTTTAGTATAGCGCTGGTAATTAATTTCTCGCTCCTCTGCACCATCACTGCTTGATGTCACAGGCTTACATATACTTCTCCTACTGACTAAGTCAATGCCAAAGGCCATCATTTCTGCTATGGTTTGCCTTATCATACTTAAGATTTTTATGTGCATTTTATACGATGTTGTTCTGGTAGGGGAATCCTGCATCTCTTCCAACTGTCTTTGTGGTATAATCCCTCATACTGCTTTAGTTTTTCCTCAGTGGCACACAACTGTTCCATAGAGGCAGGACATGTTCTCCCAGCGTGGCAGTCTATTACATCTTACAAATGGGTCCTTCAGATCATCTAGTAGGATTATACCCTCCCCTTTATTTCTGACTCACCCCAGCTTCTTTTCACCCTATAACGATTCTCAGAGGAGCACCTATCCATCTTGCTGGTAGAGGTACATGCTCTGCTGGCCAGAGTCACAATCAACATGGTGATGGCTTCAGAAATAGGGACAAGTTGTTACTCCCATACGCCTTGTCCCTAAGAATGATAGATGTCTTTGTCCTATTTACAGCCTTCAACCTTTGAATGCTTTACTACAGAGGGGCACATTCAACATGCTCCCTCTGCCTAAGTAATGTCAGCCTTAGATCTGGGCGATTGAATGGTTGCCTTGGACTTGCAGGATGTATACTTTTATGTGCCTACCATGCAGTCCCGCAGATGTTACGTTTGGTTCAATGTTGGCAGGACCATTTTCAGTTTGCCGTGCTCCCCTTAGATTTTATCAGTGCTCCTCAGGTGTTGATGAATGTGATGGCAGTGGTAACTGCCCATCTTCCTCAGTTCAGGATACCACTTTTCGCATACATCAATGGCTGACAGTTGAAGGCAGACTGTTCACAGTCAGTCATAGATCACCTCCAGATGAAATTGAACCTCCTGACATCGTTGGGGGTCTTGATCAACGAGCTGAAATCCCATTTGAGTCCTTAGCAGAGGCTTCCTTTTATAGGAGCTGTTAGGGACACAGTGCTGTTCAAGGCCTTTCCTCTATCACGACGTTCTAGGATATTCTGGCTATGATCTTGATGTCTCCACCTCAGTCTTGTATCTTGATGAGAGCAGTTCTAAGACATGTTGTGGCCTGCTGGCCATGTGAGTCCTGCTTATCTACTTCACCAGGTGGCATATGTGGGCTCTGCAGTGCAATCTGAAGTTTCAGTTAGACCAGCAACAAGAAAACCTGTTGGATATCATCTAGGCTACAGAGGACACTACAGAATATTTGCAGTGTTGGCTGCTGGGTTGCAGCATGACCAGCAGCAGGCCCCTCTCCATTCCTGACCCAGAGATGACAGTGATGACAGTGGCTTCCCTGCTGGGATTTGAGGTCATTTAGGAGAGCTAGAGATTAGAGTATTTTGTTCTCTGACAGAAGCTAGCTCCACATACATTTGTTGGTGGTGTAGGCCATCTGCCTGACATTGAAGGCCTTGCTGCTTTCCATCAAGGGAAGGCTGGTGCAGGTTCTCATGGATTATATCATCGCCATGTGATAGTGCAACAAGAAGGGCAGAGTGGGTTCCTGGGTCCTATTCCAAGAGGCACTGTATTTCTGGAGTTAGGTGGAGATAGGGCATCTCCCCGATTGTCAACCGCTTAACGGGATCTTTAAATGCCAGGGTGGGCAAGCTCAGCCAGTGACGCCTAGCTGATCAAAAATAGCAGTTACATCTTGTGGTGGCACAGGGCAGTTTCCGACATTGGCTAAATCTTCTAATCACCATCAAGAACACAGTGTCAAAATGTCTGTGTGTTAGAGTTCCCCAGAATGCTCTCACTAGGAGTGGTATTCAGGCTAGAGTGGAGCACGGGACTCCTGTATGCCTTTCCATCACTGCCTCTCCTGCCCAGAGTTCTTAAGATCAGGAACGGCCATGCCCATGTCGGCCTAATGTCCCAATCTGGAGCCAGGAGTATGGTACCTAGTACTTCTTGACATAAGACTAATGATGCTGCCTTTATTATCAGATAATCTAAAGATAAAGGGTCAACGCAGGATCGAGCAGGTTGTCCTCAAGCATATATGAGGAAATGTGCACCTAACAAATAAGAGGCTGTCAGCAAATGAAATAGCATAGTCAGTTAAAAAAGCCTTCTTAAATCAAATATATGTTAGGAACCCTTGAGGTTTATTAAAATGTCAAATCAATACATAAGCGAAAAAAGTATAGTTAGTCATTAATTTTTAAATAGGGAATTAGCTTAGGCTGCTCCCAGCTAGTCTTGTCTCACCAGGCTAGTCGGGAAGTATAGGTTCCCAAGGCTAGTCTGCCAGTCTGCCTCACATTCAAAATAAGCCCTCTTTTATAGAAAATACATGGTAAAAATCATCACCTAGTTAGCATGAGGTGAGCAAAATGTTACATAGGCTCAGTAAATCACAATATGGAATAAAATTTAACAACACTGTACACACCATCCCCTAAATGAATAATAGTTAGTACCCTTCTGAACTAATGTCATTGGATGTGACAGTAGAAGTCTACTATTATTATTGTTAATAAGTCTTATAAAACGCTCGGCTACCCACATGGGGTATCCCGGCGCTTTAGCTGCAGGTCGGGTCTAACCAGGCCCCACTGACTTAAAAACAACCAGGTCTTCAGCTGTTGTCGAAAGATAGTCAATGAGATGCAGCTTCTCAAAGGTTCCTGTAAGGCATTCCACAGCTTTGGACCCTGTTAAGCAAAGTATTAGCCTCCAATGCGTGTCTGATTGACTTTGGGGACAGTGTGCAGGTATAGGTCACTAGAATGTAGGAGCAGAGCTGTTTGATATGGTCTCACTATTTCATGCAGGTATCGAGAGTCGACCCCTGATCTTGCTCTGTGCGCATAGCACAAGGCTTTAAATTGAGTCAGTTTCTCTACCACAAGCCAATAAAGCTCTCAGAGGAGGGTTGAGGCCGAGGCACTTTTCGGAAGTCTGTAAAGCAAACTAGCAGCCAAATACTGAACCATTTGCAAATTTCTAATGGAAGCTTGGCCGCCCCCAGATAAGAGTACATTGCTATAGTACAGTCTGTACAAAATGAGTGCCTGAATAACCGTACTTTGAGCTGGGAATTGGAATAACCAGATGATTTTCCACAGCCATTTCAGGAAGGCGAAGCAGATAGTGGCCACCTTCACCACCTGAGGCCTCATGGATCGCTTTTCGTCCAGAAGAAAACCAAGGTTCCTAACCTTGGAAGCCGGATCCCGGAGAGCACCCAGGGTTTCTGGTCAATTCTGTTTGAATCTAGGTCATAGAAGGTGTCACCTCCTGACCTGTCTTCATCCCCTGTCCCAACCACTCTTTCCTGTTCATCTGACCCAGGGTCTTCCTAAGGTCATTTAACAGTTACACCTCAATGAGGGGTTGAGTGTTGGCATTTCTCCCTGTCTTCAGCTTTCTAGAGACACACATGGCTTTCAATTCCTGGAATGTAAACTCATTGTACCTAGAAGGCAGAGAGCTACTGGTGGCTTCTCCTTAAGAAGACATACTAAGTGTGTTGTGGTGTATGCACCTTCCTAACCTAATGGAAAACTAAACTCTCTTAGGTTGGATAAAGGGTGTGCTAGACCCTTGACTATCCAACCCCAAGTTCAGTAGAACTTACAACTTCAAAGCTGTTAATATATGTACCTAGTACTTTAGTGGTTTTCAGGTAATAAATACAAAATGTATCTGGTAAAACAATTGCAAGCTTGAATCTCAACCGCTGCACACCAGTACGAGAAGTTGGCCTGGTATATGCTGTCCACTAATTAAAGTGGGCACCTTGCACCAGTCCAAACGACCCTTATGATGTATGAGGTCAAAGATAACCTTTAGAAAGCTATCCTAGTGGTAGCTGTGAAGAGCATCCTTCAGGCTTAATCTTGAAGGAATGCAAAGCAGCGTGTTCTACCAGAATATCACCTTTAGTATTAATCAAATGAAAGGAGAACCACACAGTAGTTATATAAATATGTATTTATTTATATAACACTCTCTAGTATTCTCTACCTACACAAGGGTACAGCACAAAGCACACAATACTTTAGCAAAGAAACAGTTTAAGTAGCACAATACACAGTGGGCTCCAGGGCGAGACCAAACCATATACTAAAATAGTGGTATAAGAACCATGACTGGAGTCGAGAAAGTGTCTAGAACACATAGAATAGCTGGGACCCCATGGAACCACCCAAGGTGAGTAGAACGAGACTCCACGGGGATGGGTGCAGTGTGCTAACACAACTGCAGGCTCTGTACAATTCTATGGAGAAGTCGCAGTTACAATTTTAAAGTTTAAGGCCCCTTTACAGTGGACTTCAAAGAAACCCTTTGGAACTTAGGAGGTTGGAGAGTCACCCCACCCGTGGATACCGGAGTACCCGAGTTACCCTTACGAGAGGAGCCGGGTGGATAGATCTGGAGTGGTGTCGGAAACCCCCGTTGTTGTCAATGGAGAGCTTCAAAGAAGAGTTGCTGCCGGGAAGGAAGAAAGTTTCTGTAGGAATCCAAGGGTGGATTTGTGATGGAAGGAACCTGAAAGCAGAGGGAACAGAGTATGGGTCACTTCAGGGTGACCAGGAGCTCGGTAGACAAATGCCCACCGATGTTGGGTTCTTCAGGTGCGAAGACGGGATGCTTGACTCTACAGCCATGCGGTCCAGGAAATGTCGAGGACGCACAGGAGCCAGATGCAAATTGTCCCATGAAGGATGTCGAGAGCTGAGGGGTCAATATCTGGTGGGAGCACCAACAAGCCTTGGCAACAGCAACCAATGCAGGATGGTCAAGCAGGTTACGGTGTGGACCAGCAAGGTCCAGGGGACTCACCTAACATTGGGGTGTCGGGGCACATCTGGAGCAACCAGGAAAGCCCAACAGTATTCAAGATGACCCTCAAGAGGACCCACAGGTCAAATGACCAGGAGTCCCGAGAGGATCTCGAGCAAAATCACTAAGTACCTGCCCACGGAGCACTCGGTGCAAGGAGGCCGGAGTACTTTGGTGGAAATATTGCTCAGGACTACACGGAGTCCAATGCACAAGCTCTAGAATTGCCAACAAGCATATGCACTTGTAAAAGTGCACAGTGCACAGGGGTTCGGGTTATGCTGTCCCCACGAGGGATATTGGCCTCAAACTCGGTGAGAGGGCAGCTCGACCTCAAGAGAGGGGCTCATCACTCATCAGACTCATTACTATCCATGACCCAGCAGGTCAACGCTGTCTCCTCTTCCTGCTTCAACACCCTACGCATGCTTCGCAAGATCTACAGATGGATCCCCACCGGAACCAGAAGGACGTTCACTCAGACCCTCGTCAGCAGCAGGCTGGCCTACAGTAACACCCTCTACGTGGGAACCATGGCCAAACTCCAGAAAAGACGTCAACGCATACAGAACTCCGCACGCCTCATCCTCAACATCCCCCGCCACATCACTGCCCAGCTGAGAGACCTGCACTGGTTCCCCGTCAACAAGAGGATCACCTTCAAGCTCCTTATCCACGCTCACAAAGCACTGCACAACAGCGGACCAACATACCTCAACAAGCGACTCACCTTCTTATTCCCCGAACCGCCAGCTTCGCTCCGCTGACCTCACCCGCGCCACCGTTCCACACATCCACCATTCGACCACCAGCAGCAGATCACTCTCCCACCTCGCCGCCAAGACATGGAACACCCTCCCCATCCACTTGCGGCAGACCCAGGACCTGCTGACCTTCAGGAGACTTCTCAAGACCTAGCTGTTCGAGGAGGAGTAGCACCCCGCGCCTTGAGACCCTCACAGGTGAGTAGTGCGCTCTACAAATGTTTGATTGATTAATTGATAACTACTCCAGACTGGGCACTTCCTTGGAAGTGTTCCCTGCCCCCAGTGGTTCTGCCAGGACATGCCTGACCACCTCTGGGGCAGTTCCTTCACAAGGTGTAGGATCAGTTCCAAGAGGAAGCTGACTCTTACCTATAGTCGGGGGGAGAATACTTTTCTTCATTCCCTGTGCTCTCTGGTGGAGCAGATTGGAATTTGTTCTAGGCTCCACTACTCCAAAGGTTTCCTGGGGTTGGACTGAGGCCTTAGGGGTCCCACCAACTCTCTCAGGGAGGCCTAACATCTGTAAATGAACCTCCAGCTCTGCTTCAGCCCAGGCTGAAGTGTCTAAATCATTACCCAAGAGGCATGTCTACAGACAAGTTTGGGGACACTGCCACGCTCTTTGGGCCAGTGACCCCTTCCCAGCTGAGATTGACTATAGCCATGGGATGATCTGTCCTCACACCATCAGTATTGGTCACCTGGTACTTGAACTCAGGTAAAAGCTGAGCTGGGGGCACTAGAGTTCCTGTCATCATGGTGACACTAGCCCCTGTGTCTCTATAGACTACAGCTTTCTGACCATTGACCAGAGGCTGTTGTCTGTACCCATGGTATTGGGACTGACAGTAAAAGTGGCAACCCCATGCCACCATCACAGACTAAAGTGGCCTGTGTGGGGGACCTGGCTAGGCCAGGGTACCTCTCAGTTCCACAAGAGAACCCAACTATTTTTTTGGGTGCACTACCACCACCCACCTAGGAGGTTTACTAACTGTATTACCGGGAGATGTAGAAGTAGTGTATGGAGGAATATTTTCCTTATTGCTGACCTTGAGGTAAATGGCATCATTTTTCCTGTGGCCTAGCTTCCCACAGTCAAAGCAAAAAGGTTTCTTTTCAGGGGAGGAAGGATTGTGGGACCGACCCCCAGAAGAGGATTTTTGGGGCCCTTCAGAGGACTTATCTTTTTATTTATCCCCACCTTTCCCTTGGGCCTTGGAATTATCTTTCTTCTGGCCACCACCCTGGTTCTTTTGCTTCACCCTGGTTGTGACCCATTTATCTGCCCTCTTTCCAAATTCTTGGGGAGAAGTCAGGTCTGAGTCCACCAGGTACTGGTGCAAAAGCTGGGTTTGACACTTGTTATAGATCTACTCCCTCATAATCAAATTGTACAATCCTAAATAGTCATGCACATTGCTGCCAAGTATCCAGCCTTCCAGAGCCTTCATAGCACTATCCACAATGTCTACCCAGTCATGATTATGCGCCTTCTGGGTGTCTCTGAACTTAATCCTATTCTGTTCAGTGGTTAAGCCAAACCCATCAATGAGAGCACTCTTCAGCACTGAGTAATTGTCAGCATCCTCTTCTCTAACAGTGAAGAGCTTATCTCTACCTTTGTCAGCAAAGGAGAGCCACAAGATAGCTGCCCACTGCTCTTGAGGGACTCTCTGAACTTTACAGGCCCTCTCTAAAGCAGCTATCCATTTATGGATGTCATCCCCAACATGGCAGGGAGGGACAATCTTGCTCAGGTTCATGTTGTCAAAAGAATGTTCCTTAACTATAGGGACACTGTTGCTGCCACCATGGGACTCTAGTCCCAATTTATTTCTAGCCCTCTGGACTTCTAGATATTCCTTGTCTAGGGTCAACTGCTCTTGCCTGAGCCTAAACCTAGCTTTCTCAAGTTCTAGCAGTTGATAATCCCTGTTTAAGGAATGGTCCCTCTTGCTAGATACAGAGGTCCCTACAGACTGTCCTGAGTGTTGTGACTCTGCAGAGGGAGATCTAGATCTCCTTGGTAAACTCTGCACTCTTCCAGGAGGAGCGAAGAGAGGGCCATTTTGTCCTTCCCTACCATCTCCCTGAAGATCTAAGTTGTTCAAGTCATCTTGATCCTCCTGGCCAGGGTTTGAATCTAGGTCATAGAATGTGTCACCTCCAAGCCTGTTTTCATCCCCTGCCCACCCACTCTTTCCTGTTCATCTTACCCAGGTCAACTAACAGTAACACCTCAATGAGGCGTTGAGTGTTATTTATTTATTTATTTATTTATATAACGTAGCACAATACACAGTGGGCTCCAGCGGGAGACCAAGCCATGTACTAAAATAGTGGTAAAAGATCCACAACCGGATTCGAGAACACGGAGAATCGCTGGGACCCCAAGGAATCACGGAAGGTGAGTAGAAAGGGACTCCACGGAAGACGGGTGCAGTGTGCTAACATGACCACGGGCTCCGTACAATTCTATGGGGAAGTCGAGGTTACAATTTTAAAGTTTAAGTACCCTTCTCTGTGGACTTCCAAGAAACCCTTTGGAACTTAGAAGGTTGGAGAGCCACCCCACCCGTGGATACCAGAGTACCCGAGTTACCTATCCCATAGTATAAGTCTGGAGTGGTGTCAGAAACCGCTGTTGTTTTCAATGGAGAGCTTCAAAGAAGAGTTGCTGCCGGGAAGGAAGAAAGTTTCTGTAGGAATCCAAGGGTGGATTTGTGATGGAAGGAACATGAAAGTAGAGGAGACAGAGACTGGGTCACTTCAGGATGACCAGGGGCTCGGTAGACGAATGCCCACCGATGTTGGGTGCTTCATGTGTGAAGACGTAATGCTTGACTCTACAGCCACAAGGTCCAGGAAACATTGAGGGCGACCAGAAGCCAGGTGCGAGCTGTCCCACGAAGGATGTCAAGAGCTGAGTGGTCAGTGTCCAGCGGGAGCACCAACAGCCTTGGCAACAGCAACCCACGCAGCAAGATCAAGCAGGTTACGGTGTGGACCAACAAGGTCCAGAGGACTCGCCAAACACTAGGGAGTCAGGGCATGTCTGGAGCAACCAGGGAAGTCCAACAGAATTCATGATAACCCTTAAGAGGACCCACAGGTCGAATGACCAGGAGAGGCAAGGGGACTTTGAGCAAGATCTCAAAGTACTAGCCCATAGAGCGCTCGGTGTGAGGAGGCTGGAGTTCTTTGGTAAAAATACTGTTCAGGGTCAGGACTACACTGAGTCCAATGCATAAACTCCGGAATCTTCAAGAACCATATGCACTTGTTAAAGTACGTGGTGCACAGGGGTTTAGGTTATGCAGTCCCCACAAGGGATATTGGCCTCAAACTCGGTGAGTGGGCAGCTCAACTTCAAGGAACCTCTGAACCCACCTCCTGTGTTGCTGGAGCCTTCGGAGTCCACAGGAGCTCAGGATCAGCAGACCGGTCGCCTGTGTAACGGTGCCTGCGAATGCAGGGTAGTGACTCCTTCACCCCAAAGGGAGATTATTCAGTTGTCCTTAATGCGCCTGTATGGTGCAAGGGCAGAGACGATTCTATGCTCAGAGAGGGGGACGAAGTCGGGCCCAGGCAAAGTCCAGATTGCCCAGATGGTCAAAGGTCAGTGGTTTCTTGTTGCAGAATCTTGTCTATGTCAAATCTAAAGTCCTACAGCCAGGTAAGCCAGGTAAGCCTTTATGTACCCACGGGAGAAGGTTGAACTGATTCAAGGGATCCTCCTAGGAGAGGGTCAGGACAGAGGGCAGGTTACTCCCATGTCCTTTGTCCAGTTTCGTACCAGAGAAGGAGCCAACGGCTCCCAGAACTGGTTGGAGCTGGACTATACACACGGACACCAAATGTGCCCCAGGTGTACACTTTCAGGCACTTCAGAAGTGCTCCCACCCAGCCCCAATACACTAAATCCTGTCTCGGAGGTGGTCACACCTCCCTGTGACAGGATGCCTATTGTGCTGTTTTCCTCTGCTCGAGCTTGGCTCAGCAGCAGAAGGGCAGAAATGGGTCTCTGGTCGGCAGCATCCATTTTGTGCTGTCGGGTTGAGAAGGCTGTCCCCGTAAAGACCAGTGACCCCACGAAGCTCGCCTCAGAAGAGTGGAATCATACGTCCCACTCCAGTTACTGGTGTGGAGGTATGATTCCAAGATGCTTGATACCAAACACGACATGTTTTGTTTTAGCCGTTTTCGAGATAGCATTTACCATGAGGTCATACTGCACCGGTACTTATATGTCTGGCTAAGTCACAGACAACCCGGGAGAATGGTCTCCAAAGGCTGCAGAGTGGCTCTGCTCATGGAGGGGCACCCTCTCACGTAAAACCCAGCACCCTGCCTTCCGGATTGTTAAGGTTTGCTAAAGGGATGACTTATAAGTTTTAAGTGTAGTGACCTATAGATATAGTGAACCTATATCTAAAGTAAGTGGTGCAAGCACCAACTTATGCTGGCTGCAATGGCAGACCTGTAGTTCCATTTTGCATGGCCTCTCATGGGTGGCAAAATACATGCTTCAGCCCATGGGAGGCCTCTGGCGTACCCATGCCCTAGGTACATGTGTACCATATACTAGGGACTTATAAGGGTTCCCGAGTATCCAATCTAGGGTGTACCAAAGTACATGGCATAACATTTTAAGGAGAAAGCAGATAGACTCGGGTCCTGATTAGCAGGATCCCAGTCAGACTAGTCAAAAAACAGCAAAACACCAGGCAAGAAGTGGGGGTAACTATGCAGTCAGATCCTTCCTTCCTATAGTTTCCTTTGAGTTTGATTGAATTGTTGTTCATTTATGTGACAACCAAACCCAAAGAGGAGTTCAAAGCCTCAGGGTTGTGTTCCTGGGCAGATGACTAAGAAAAGATGATTTGCTTGTCATCTGCGTATGAGAGTAGAGTGAGGCAACAACTTTCCCACAAGTCGGCCAATGGGCCGGCATAGATGTTAAATAGTGCTGAGCTTAAGGCTGATTGTTGGGAAACTCCTGTGGTATGGGCATACCATTTAGAAGAGGCACTGGTTGAAGAAACCTGGAATGGGTGATCCTATAAGAAGGATGCCGTCCAAGATGGGGCTGTTCCTTTGAGACCCAGATAAGCCAACATCTCTAAAAGAGTAGGCTGAGACACAATGTCAGCCCTGATATTTTGAAATATCGATGCTGCTGTCTCACCTTCATCTAGGAGCTGTCTGAGATGTTCTGTGACTCCTAGAAGGGTGGATTTAGTGCGGTGTCCTGCTCTGAAGCCTGATATAGAGGGATGTAAGGAGTTTTGGACTCCACAAAGACGAAGAGTGGTTTATTGTCTCTCCATCATTTTGGATATAATGAAGAACATAGAAATTGGCCAATAATTACACCAGTTGGAGAGGTCCAAATTAAATTTCTGTACAAGAAGCAGGGTCATGGCATGCTTCCATTGCTGTGAAATGTGTCTCTCCTATGGAGAAGAATTAAGGAGTACAACCAGAGGCCACATGATGTCTGCGTCCAAGGTGCAGAGCTTTCCTGAGGGGAACCAGGCCTTATGGATTGCAGCGATAACAGAAGCAGATGCAGGTTCAAGGTGGCCCACAAATTCAATTTCTGGCGAGCTTGTATCGTGACTGAGATGTTCAGGTCCTCGGAGACAGCACACTGATACAAGACTTCCCTCCAGTCTGCCTTTTTTGCGAGTTGGATGTTTCCCACCTTTTTAACAGAACCCCCACCAATTCCTTGCACTTTTCAGCACATTCTGCTGTGTGAAAAAATGAAAACACTTGGCCAACCCCATGACATACAATTCTCTAAAGTGCAATGAAATTGTTTTTAATGCAAAACATTAGTATCACTAAGCAAATATTTATGAATCCAAAAATATCTCCATCAAATCGCTCCTCTGATGTATAATCATCACAATTTACACAAAACCATTTACAATATAGTTTCCATTGCCTTCAGCTTCTTGAGTCTTGATTATTTTTAAATCTTGATATAATCATAGGTCTGTGCCTTAATGTTATACAATTCCAAAGCATCTCTCTTCATTTCATTTGACACCAACACTTTATGTTTACACCCACATCTTACACACTCCTTAAAAAAGAATAAATCTGAAAAGTAAAAGAATGACATAAATGATGCAAAGTAAAATTATTGAAGGATTTAGAATCCTGTGAAGCATACTTCAGTTCCACCCACATCTCCAAACCATACACCAACTTTTGTAATCTTTTCCAATCTCAGCAAACCATGATCCAACCAAACTCTTCAAGGAACGTTTTCTAACTAAAAATGTTAGTAATATTGATCATATAATTATCAGTTAGCTTGTTACTGTCAGATATGAATTTGCAGCCCTGTTGCATTCTGACAGATGGCCGACTTCGTCCTCTTTTACAAGAAGACTGCCTGAAGCAAGGCAATTTTGCATGACCAAACCACACATAGCTATTAGCTCTACTTGGATCCAGGTAAATGCGCCTACTGTGTTAGTAACTAATGATACACCAAGGTCGACAATCTTCTAATCTTCACATTATTTGAAAGCTACAGTAATTAGTAGAATCAATATACAAAACACATCCATCAGAACTTGGCCTAAACCACGTTTCATTGTTCTAAGACCAATGTAATCCCTTTAACTCATTTCATTCACATGAAAAACAAGAGGAAAGACTAAGCAAGCTATCAGCTTTCACACATTTATGTGGGGAGTTAAAATAGGCAGTTTTGCCACAGACATAATAAATTCCTCAAATTATTGGTTCTTCTACTGTCAGTAGTTCATCATCAAGTACATAACTTTGATCACACTCACTACGTCCAGCCATTTCCATTGACTCACCATTTTGAGATTTTTCACGCATTATAAACCTCTCCTTTCTTTATCTTTTAACTCTCAACCTAGGATGTTTTTTCAAATTCCAGAATTTCTTTTCATCCTCTTCTTCTAATTCAATCTCTTAGTTCTTCCTAGTTTCAGCGAGTTCTTACTGTCCTCTCATTATATTATTAATTAATAATAATAATAATAATATTCTCTAACAAATTTCCTTTCCACTTCATTGAATTTACACACAAACTTATTTTAGTCATGTTATGTCCTAGATTCATTTGTATAATTAGCCTATAGTGACTAAAATGTGACCCTGAATCTTCAGTATCAAGAATGCACCAAAAGAAGCATTGTAGTCAATACGAGAAGGGTTGAGGAAACCTTGACCATGAAGAAAACTAACATATATGTTGCTTAGTGAAGAATAAGTCAAAGGAAGCTGTGAATAAGCTACACCCTCTGAAACAGAAGTGGAAAGAAATGGGCTCACACAACAGATATGGATCATCTTAAATTTTTCATATTCAGCCAACAAATTGAAATATATGTTCTTCTTAAAATGACCTTCAGATTTATCTCTGTGTGAAGGCTTGTATGTACTATACTATTATTTGTAGTGGTTATCTTCCCAACTTTAATTTAAGGTGGGGGTATCCAACTGGCAAGATCAATCCTAACAGGAAATCAACAACTTATAATAATAACACAATTATAAAAACAATCACAAAATCGTATCCACTCATTTTAAAATGCAAAATTTGATCAGGCATTATTTTCTTTGAATGTTCACTTCATAGGCTTAGTCCCCGTATTGTAAGAGTTCGGGAAAACCTTACTATCTTCGACTGGATGCCTAAGCTACAAAACAAACTAGCTCCAACTATGAATGCTGTGCAGGCTTTAAAGGGAAAAAAATCAATTCCTAGATTTTTCTGCTCAATAATCCAACGTCAAGTTTATGGAGGTTCTAAAAGAATGAATTTACAACCTGTTCATTCCATGACTTCAAAATCTGGTTCAATATCAGCTAAATAGGACCATTCAAGAATTGCATACTTCTGTATTGGATCTTTCATAGATTCACATGCCTGTATCATTCCCACTAGAGAGCAGTACAGTGGTAAATATAGCCTGCAAAGGATAGAGATCACCAGCTTTACTATTGTATTCAGATCATTTACAAAGATACAAAAATAACCACTCCCCTCAGAGGGAGTGTACTTCAGATTTTTCACCACACATTGTGTGAAGGGGGTCTCCCTGAGCTCACCTCAGTGTAATTTACTGTTCGAGGCATATGGGCTGCAGATGGTACATTATGAATAGATCGCCATCTGGTGTTGGGCTCGGATGATTGCACTTTGTTTTTCTCTTGGAGAGTCTTTTGTATCTTGGTGACTCCTCCCTTAGTTGGTAGTGCGCATGGGCATCGGCTCCATCCTTAGATTGTTTTTTTCCGCCATCGGGTTCGGATGAAGATCGAGACGCTCCAGATCAACTTCAGAAGAAAGTGATTTTTCGGCGCGTATTCCCTTTCCAATTCGACGGTATTGTTATCGAACGCGTTCTTTTCCATTCCGACGCGTTACAAATTAAAAATAGAAGAGAAAAACTTGGATCTACGTCGAAGAACAGAAGACCTTTCTCGACGCAGTCAAGCCCGGAGTCCATGGAAAGGACTCCATTCAAAAAATGTCCATCGTGTGGTGCTAAGTTCCCACACAAGGACCTACACGAGGTGTGCAACCTCTGTCTATCGCCTGAACACGAATCCAGGGACTGCGAAGCCTGCGCAGCATTCTCCTCCAAGCTAACGATTAGAAATCGGCGAGCTCGAAGACACGAGGCTTCCAGAATGCAGGCGGAGGCAATCCCGGAGCTGTTCGGAGACGATCAAATCGAGGAAGAAGAGGACCAGTCGGGGTCGGAAGGGGACCAGTCGGAGGTTGAAGAACTCTTCGAGCAACAAACCGTGAGTGACGACGTCCCCTTACCGAAAAACCGACCCCGTGCGGTAACGACCCCGCCCTCGGGCCCGGTCAAACCGCTGAAAAAAGTTTCCGACGCCCCGCCCTCGGGCCCGGCAACGAAACCGAAACTGAAACCGAAACACTCGGAATCCCACCATGTCGGATCCGAGAAAAGGGCGACATCGACTTCGGCACCGAGGCTACATACAAAGGAGAGCTCGGTATCGAAACATTCCATGTCGAAAAAGAAATATGATTTATCGCCCAAGAGACACTCGATACCCAAAAAGTCGGAATCGAGCAGACATTCGGTGTCGAAAACAGCAAGATCTGAAGATCAAAAACAAAAACAGCTCTCGGAACCAGGACCTTCGGTACCGATTCAAGAGCAACAAACAGATCCCAAACAAAAGATCTTGTTTATTGACCCACAAACTGGGAAAGTGGTCACGAAGAAGAGAAAGAGTGAACAGTCAGAAGATAAACCTCTTCCTTCAAAAAAGAGAACAATGGGGCCGAACATAACTCCTCCTGCTTCTCCTCGTCCTAGAGACACACCCTCTTCTCCTATTCCTCACAATAGGCCACATATTCCTACACCCTCCACACCAAGACCAGCTACACCTCAGTCAGATGTAGACAGTGATATAGGGGAGGGAGAACCTCAAGGGGATGACGAATCTATCCCAGATGAGGAAGATCCATGGGAAAATTACGATGTAGGGTCAGATGAGGACAACGACCCAGAGCTATATCCCTCAAAGCCTTCACCACCTGATGATAACACAGGTTTTGTGCAGCTCATTAATAGGGCAGCAAAATATCACAAACTAGATATGCACACAGAACCTCAGATAGAGGATTTCTTGTTAGAGACTCTACCTAGTGCACAGAGAACATCAGGTACTCTTCCTATGCTGAAGGGTCTTCTCACTCACACAGAGGAAATATTCGAAAACCCAGTGAGAGCCAGGGTGTTAAACCCAAGAATCGATAAAAAATACAAAGCGGCTCCAAAGGACCCAATATTTATTAGAGGGCATGTACCTCTAGATTCGCTAGTGGTCTCAAACGCTCGTAAAAGAGCAAACTCATTATCTACAGGAGAGGCTCCTCCACCAGATAAAGAGTCGAAGTTAATAGATGCATCAGGCAAAAGAGTAGCATCACAGGCAGCGAATAGCTGGCGTATAGCCAATACACAAGCACTACTCGCACGTTATGACAGGGCACATTACGATGAGTTAGAAAAACTTCTCACACATCTTCCAAAAGAACATCAGAAGAAGGCAGACCAATTAATACAGGAAGGTAAAATAATAACCAATACTTCCATTAAGTGTGCATTAGACGCAGCAGACACTGCAGCAAGGTCTATTAACACTAGTGTCATGCTAAGAAGGCACGCATGGCTTAGAATCTCAGGATTCAAACAAGAAGTACAAACAGCCCTACTGAACAAACCATTTGATCAAAAGACATTGTTTGGTTCAAGTACAGACGAGACATTAGAAAAGATGAAGAAAGATACGGAAACGGCTAAGTCAATGGGAGCATTGCAACAGCCAACGCACAGAGGTTCCTTTCGTAGATCCACCTATAGAGGGGGCTCAAAAAACACAGGAACAAATCAGCAATCCACATCTTTCACACCAACATCACCCAGAGGTAATTCAAGAGGTAGTTACAGAGGTAACAACAATAAGGGTAGAGGCCGCGGAAATAATAACAACCGCAACGCCTCAACACCAAAACAGTGACTTCATAGAACTCCCCCCAGACCACATAACACCGGTCGGGGGACGTCTATCACAGTTCCTACCTCTCTGGGAAAACATCACGTCAGACAAGTGGGTGAGACAAATTATCCAACATGGTTATTGCCTAGAACTCACAGCTACCCCACCAAACATCCCTCCCAAACAGCGTCCAATGAGTCAGGATCATCTGACATTGTTAAGAGAAGAAGTGCTAGCACTTCTACAAAAGCATGCAATAGAGAAGGTCCCAAAAGATCAACAAGGAACAGGAGTATACTCTCTATACTTCCTGATCCCCAAAAAGGACGGGTCCCTACGACCAATATTAGACCTCAGACCTCTCAATGCTTACATAAATTCGGAGCATTTCCACATGGTCACGCTCCAACAAGTACTCCCTTTACTGAAGAAAGGGGACTTTCTTTCTACACTGGATCTAAAAGACGCTTACTTTCATATCCCAATTCACAAAGCCCACAGAAAATACCTAAGGTTTGTGTTAGAAGGACAACACTACCAGTTCAAGGTCCTTCCGTTCGGTGTCACAACAGCACCGAGAGTTTTCACAAAATGCCTAGCTGTGGTGGCAGCACACCTAAGAAGACAACAAATACATGTCTTCCCATACTTGGACGATTGGCTAATAAAGGCCAAATCAAAGGAAGAATGTCTTCACAACACACAGAAGACAATTCAATTGCTGCACCACCTAGGGTTTACGGTGAACTACAAAAAATCACACCTGCAACCAAACCAGATCCAGCAATACCTGGGGGCTACAGTAGACACAGAAAAGGCAATAGCATACCCCAACCCAATCAGAGTACAGACAATGGTCGGGTTAATACAAAGATTTCAACCACAACACTCACTACCAGCACGAGTGTTTATGCAACTATTAGGCATGATGTCCTCTTGCATACTGCTAATACCACATGCCAGACTACAAATGCGCCCACTACAAGAGTGTCTAGCGACACAATGGAATCAGGCTCAAGGTCAGATTACAGATCTGGTGTTGGTAAACGACCGGACGTATCGCTCTCTGAAGTGGTGGAACACAGAAAACATTTCCAAGGGACGGTCGTTCCTAGAGCCAATTCCACAAGTAATAATAACAGCGGACGCATCGCTCTCCGGATGGGGAGCGCATATGGACAAATACACAGTACAGGGGAAGTGGAATGCGCAGCAAAAGAAACTGCACATCAACTACCTAGAACTATTAGCAATATTTCTAGCACTAAAAGCTTTCCAAATGCAAATAACAAACAAGGCAGTCCTGATCAGAACAGACAACATGACTGCAATGTATTATATTCAAAAACAGGGGGGGACACACTCTCTCCAACTGTCCAAACTAGCACAGGACATATGGAGATGGGCCATTCCTCAAAAGATCTACCTGTTAGCGGAACACCTACCAGGAATTCAAAATCAAATAGCAGACATCCTAAGCAGACAGTCAGAACAAGTTCACGAATGGGAGCTGCACGACCAAATACTACAGCCATTCTTCCAAAAATGGGGGCAACCAGAGATAGATCTGTTTGCAAATCATCAGAACGCAAAATGCAAGCAATTCGCATCCAGGTACCCACACCAAAGGTCCCAGGGCAATGCACTGTGGATAAATTGGTCCAACAAATTTGCTTACGCGTTCCCTCCTCTACCACTAATTCCATTACTGGTGAGAAAACTGCAGCAACACTCAATGACAATGATACTAGTGGCACCCACGTGGGCAAGACAGCCGTGGTTCACCACGCTGCTACAACTCTCACAAGTACCACATCAAAAGCTAAGGTTATTACCCATGCATCTTACACAGAACCATGGAGAAATAATGCACCCAGATCCCAAACAACTGAACCTAGCGATCTGGCTCCTGAGGTCATAGAGTTTGGGTATTTAGATTTACCACCAGAATGCATGGAAATCATTAAACAGGCAAGACGTCCTACCACCAGAGCATGCTACGCAGCAAAATGGAAGAGGTTTGCTATATACTGTAACAGTAAGCACATCAACCCTCTGGACGCATCCACTAAACAAATCATTTGCTATTTATTACACTTACAGCAATGTAACCTAGCATATACCTCTATCAGGGTTCATCTAGCAGCCATAGCGGCGTACCTACAAAACAGGCAACACCTGTCACTGTTTAAAGTACCAGCAATTAAAGCTTTCATGGAAGGACTCAAAAGAGTCATTCCACCAAGAAGACCACCTTCCCCAGTCTGGAATCTCAACATAGTGCTTACCAGACTAATGGGGCCACCCTTTGAACCTATGCATAGGTGTGAAATACAATTCCTCACATGGAAGGTAGCCTTCCTCATAGCTATCACGTCACTTAGAAGAGTAAGTGAACTGCAGGCTTTTACGATTCAAGAACCATTTATGCAGCTACACCAAAATAAAGTGGTTCTTAGAACAAACCCAAAATTCTTACCAAAGGTTATTTCAGCATTCCACATCAATCAGTCAGTGGAATTACCGGTTTTCTTTCCAAAACCACAAACAGTAGCGGAAAGAGCCCTACATACACTGGATGTTAGGAGGGCCATATTGTACTATATAGAAAGAACACAAACTTTCAGAAAGACAAAACAGCTATTTGTTGCGTTTTCTCCCACACATAAAGGCAATCCCATCTCCAAAGCGGGCATTGCCAGATGGATTGTAAAATGCATTCAAATATGCTACTTAAAGGCAAAGAGAACATTAACTGTTCCTCCTAGAGCTCACTCTACACGTAAACTAGGAGCATCTATGGCATTTCTGGGAAACATTCCACTAGATGACATATGCAAAGCAGCTACCTGGGTTACACCGCACACCTTCACAAAACACTATTGTGTAGATGTGCACACAACACAACAAGCTAGAGTGGGACAAGCAGTATTAAAAACATTGTTTCAGACAGTTGCAACAGACACGGGCGACCACCGCTAGGGAGAGAACTGCTGTATAGTCCATTCATAATGTACCATCTGCAGCCCATATGCCTCGAACGGAATATGCTACTTACCAGTATGCATCTGTTCTTGGCATAGAGGGCTGCAGAGTGGTACATGCCCTCCCAGCCTCCCCGGAAACCTGTGTCTGTTCCAACATTATCTTATTTAGATACACTTACATGGGCACTCTTATCTGTATTCTACTATACTACTCCATCTAACCCTACTATGGCAAAACAATCTAAGGATGGAGCCGATGCCCATGCGCACTACCAACTAAGGGAGGAGTCACCAAGATACAAAAGACTCTCCAAGAGAAAAACAAAGTGCAATCATCCGAGCCCAACACCAGATGGCGATCTATTCATAATGTACCACTCTGCAGCCCTCTATGCCAAGAACAGATGCATACTGGTAAGTAGCATATTCCTTACTGTATTCTTTATTGTTTGATTATTTAAAATCTTACAATGTACAATTACGATAATAAACACTTTTAGTATCTAAGCTCAGTGTAACTTCTGAAAAACCTAGAAATGTATTTTCGAGGCATAGGAGCTGCAGATTACACACTGTATCATAGATCGCCATCTGGTGTTGGGCCCGGATGTTTGCACTTGTTATTGTCCTGAAAAATTCTTTAGAAGTCACGAGATAGGAGACTCCTCCTTTGGATCACATTGCGCATGGGCATCGGCTCCATCCTCAGATTGTTTTTTTCGGCCTTCAGGCTCGGATGTGTATCCTGCGCTCCGGTTTGGAACCAAGTTTCGTTCGACACTCAATCCCTCACCCGTTTCCGACGGTATTGTCTCGAACGCGCTTCCCATCTTGACGCTAGTCTTGAAAATTTTAAAAGTCTTCATTTCCGGGCGTCGACTAAGGCCTTCGGGCCTACCTAGGCCTCGTTTTCTAGCTCATGGAAAGGACGCCATTCAAGAAGTGTCCTCAATGTGGGTCGAAGTTGCCCCACACCGATCTACATGAGGTGTGTAACCTTTGCCTCTCACCAGAGCACGAGGCCAGGGACTGTTCAGCTTGTGCCTCCTTCCGCTCCAAGAGAACAATTCGGGACCGTCGAGCTTGATGAAAAATGGCGGGCAGAGGAAAGCGCCAGCTACTCAGATGCCGACTACTCAGACGTCAAGGACATCACTCCAGCTCAGCGGGTCCTAAGTACACATGTCGGCCCGACCCTTCCTCGACACCCTCCAAAAAGGCTTCGGTCACACCCTCGCCTTCGGGCCTGGGTGCACACCGAGAGACTGCTTCCCATGCCCCGCTTCCGGGCTCGGCAAAGAAGCCTATCAAGCTTTCAGGCGACTCTGGCTCGAGTCAGCCTACTCCCGGTGCCAACACACACCTACCGGCACCGAACAAGAAGCCATCCTCTTCCTCATCCACGCCGACCAATGCTTCGACATCCAAGCACTCTGCGCCGAAGACTGACACCGGCTCATCGACGCAGAAACCGCACTCAGAGGCGAGTAAAAAACTGCCACCTAGGGGCCCGACTCCCTTGCTTCAGAGCAGATAAAGGCCTCGGAACCGAAAAAACACCACGTTCCGCCGGCCAACGAAATTGCAAAAGGTCACGTTTCTAAACTAAAAGACCCTAGAACAGCTACATAGTCAGTGCCGAAAAAGCCTCCGGAACCGAGAACTTCAACACCGAAGGATCTGCTTTTTTACACCAGATCCTACTCAAAAGACTCTTGTAAGGGATCCTAAGACTGGACAATTGGCTCTTAGTTCTAAAAAGAGACCACTGGATGCGCCTGCACCTGCTCCTCCTCCTAAAAAGAGAGATATTGCAACCTCTTCATTAAGAATCCCTTGTCCACCTCCTCCACCTCCTCCTCCACCACATCCCTCTCCTACACCATCCCCTATTCCAGTAGGACGGGATGATGATGATGTGGATACATATTCTGATGATGCAGGGGGAGGTGCAGATGAGCCATCAGGGAAGACTAGTCCCCCTCACTCACCTAACCCATGGGATGATTAGAACATCCCTGATGTCCCTTACGTTCCTCAAGACGATGTATATCCCTACAGGCCTTCCCCACCAGAGGACACTATAGGCTTTAACCTACTTGTCCATAGGGCTGCCCAATACCATGGGGTTGACCTAGACACAGTGGAGGAAGATTTCTTAATGGACACTTTCGACACCACACAAAGGTCCACTTCAATTCT
This sequence comes from Lissotriton vulgaris, assembly GCF_964263255.1. NCBI lineage: Eukaryota > Metazoa > Chordata > Amphibia > Caudata > Salamandridae > Lissotriton > Lissotriton vulgaris. The sequence continues at coordinate 1,193,283,893 of NC_141685.1, forward strand.
GCCAATGCTTAAGGGGTCATTAAGCATGCATCAGAGGTATGTAAAGATCCAGTCAGGGTGTGTGTCCTCAACCCGCGAATTGAGAAAAAATACAAATCTGCCCCTACAGAACCAGCTTATATTAGAGGCCCGAACCGCTAGACTCCCTTGTAGTCTCCCATGCACAGAAAAGGGCCAATTCACAAACATCAGGTGAGGTGCCCCAATTCCCCCCCCCCCACACACACACACACCAGATAAGGAGTCTAAGCTCCTTGACGCCTATGGTAAGTGAACGGCGTCACAGGCAGCAAACATATGCCGCATTGCCAATACTCAAGCGCTGTTAGCAAGGTATGACAGGGCACATTATGATGTGCTGGAATCCATGATGCAGCATCTCCCAGACAAATATAAAAATAGGGCCAGTGCACTCATACAGGAAGGTAAAGCTATCACCAGTGCCTCCATTCGTTGTGCCCTAGATACTGCAGATACTGCTTCAAGGGCGATTAACGCCAGCATCCTTTTGCGTAGGTATTCCTGGCTACGTATTTCAGGTTTCAAACCTGAAGTCCAGAGTTCCATCCTCAATCAACCATTTGATGAGCAACACCTATTTGTCCCTAATGTCGATGTATCCCATGAACAGATGAAAAAGGATACCGACACAGCTAAATATATGGGAGCCTTGCAGTCGCAAGTTCCCAGACGCTCCTTTTGTCGCTCATCCTACAGAGGCAACACAAGAGGCTACTCTTCCGATAGCCCCTCCACTTCTTATAAGACCCCTAGCCAATACACCTTCACTAGGGGCTACCAAAGAGGGGGTTACAGGGGTAACAATAACAAAGACAGGCAAAACTAACAACTCCTGCTCTGCCTCCACCCCTAACCAATGACTTTCCTCCACTTCCCCCTCACCATTCCACTCCAGTGGGAGAGAGACTACAACAGTTCCTTCCTGTCTGGACCAACATCACATCAGACAGGTGGGTGCGACAAATTATTCAATCAGATTACTGTCTCAAGCTAACATCTACTCACCCAACCATACCACCCACACCGCGTCCAATGTCACAAGAACATCTATTACTGCTAAACCAAGAGGTAATATCCCTACTAGAAAAAGGTGCAATAGAACCACTTCCTCTGCACCAACAAAACAAGGGAGTTTACTCCCTCTACTTTCTTATCCCAAAGAAGAACGGCTCTCTAAGGCCTATTCTAGACCTAAGACCCCTAAACATATACATACAGTCAGACCATTTTCACATGGTCACACTCCAACAGGTCATTCCTCTTCTTTCACAAAACAACTTCCTTGCTACCCTAGATCTCTTGGATGGCTACTTCACATTCCCATTGACAACGCTCACAGGAAGTATCTCGATTTTTTTTAAGATGGTCAGCAATATCTATTCAAAGTACTCCCATTCAGAGTCAAGACAGCACCAAGGGTATTCACCAAGTGCCTAGTAGTAGTTGCAGCACACTTAAGAAGACAGCCTATTCACGTCTTCCCATATCTAGACGACTGGCTCATAAAAGCCAGCTCCTACAACCAGTGTGTACAACACATACTCGCCACTATCCAACTGCTTCATGACTTGGGGTTCACAATAAACCACACCAAGTCCCATCTGCAACCGTCCCACATACAACAATACCTCAGTGCCACAATAAACACCTCAAGAGCGCTAGCTTATCCCTCTCCTGTCAGAATAGCAAACATGCAAGCTCTACTCACAAAATTTCAACCAGAACACTCTCTTCCAGCTCGAGTGTTCATGCAGCTCATAGGGATGATGTCCTCTGCATATTGATAGTGCCTCATGCAAGATTACAGATGCGTCCCCTTCAAGAGTGCTTAGCATGCCAATGGAACCAGGCTCAAGGTCAGTTGACAGATCTAGTGTTGGTGGACGGTCGTACTCATTGCTCTCTGCTGTGTTGGAACAGCAAAAACTTTCCAAAGGGCGACCGTTCCTCGAACCAGTTCCTCAGATAGTCTTGATAGGGGACGCATCGCTCTCCGGCTGGGGAGCACACCTACTGTAACACACCATGCAGGGCAGGTGGACACCACAACAAAAGTTACTCCATATCAACCACCTGGAGTTACTAGCCATATTCCTAGCCTTAAAAGCATTCCAAAAGCAAATATCAAACAAGACTGTATTAGTCTGTACGGACAACATGACAGCCATGTATTACATACAGAAACGGGGCGGAAACTCCCCCTGCAACTCTCTCTGCTAGCACAGAACATATGGCAGTGGGCTACACCTCAAAACATATTCCTCTTAGCCCAACATGTTCCAGGGGTACAAAACACCATGGCAGATCTGTTGAGCCACCAAACACAACAGATCCACGAGTGGGAACTTCATCCCCAAGTTCTTCAACCGTTCTTTCAGATGTGGGGACAACCTCAGATAGACCTCTTTGCCACACACGAAAACGCCAAATGCCCAAGCTTCGCCGCCAGATATCCACACCCACTGTCCAAAGGCAATGCAATATGGATGAACTGGTCAGGCAGATTTGCGTACGCTTTTCCGCCGCTCCCGTTACTAGTAATGCGCAAACTACAGTAGCATTCTCTAACCATCATTCTAGTTGCTCCAACGTAGGACAGACAACTGTGGTACACCACACTGCTGGAACTTTCTGTAGTACCGCACCAAAAACTGTACCTATCTCCAAGCCTCTTAACCCAGAACCATGGACAGATCAGACACCCGGACCCAGCTCAGTTCAACCTTGCGATCTGGCATCGTGAGGTCCTAGAATTCGGTTACCTTAACCTTCCTCGTGACTGCATGAATGTCATTAAAGAAGCTAGACTCCCAACCACTAGAGCATGCTATGCTGCTGAGTGGAAACGTTTTGTAATATATTGTCACAACAACAACATCAACCCTCTAGATGTGTCTATTCAACACATCATAGGCTTCTTACTACACCTACAGAAATGTAACTTAGCCTACACGTCTATTAGACTGCATCTTGCTGCCATAGCAGCATATTTACAAAATAGACAGCATTTATCACTCTTCAGAGTACCTACTATCAAAGCCTTCATGGAAGGACTTAAAAGAATAATTCTTCCCAGAGCAGCACCTTCACCGGTGTGGAATTTAAACATTGTTCTCACACGGCTAATGGGACCTCCCTTTGAACCTTTACATAAATGTGAACTACAATTCTTTACATGGAAGTTTGCATTCCTAGTAGCTATTACTTCTCTACAGAGAGTTAGTGAACTACAAGCACTAACAATACAAGAACCTTTTCTGTAAATGCATCATAATAAGGTCGTTCTCCGTACTAAACCCAAATTCCTTCCTAAAGTCATTTCTCCCTTCCACCTCAATCAATCTGTGGAACTGCCCGTCTTTTTCTCGCAGCCACAAACAGTCACAGAAAGAGCTCTCCATACCTTAGATGTCAAAAGAGCATTGCTATACTACATTGAAATAACACAACCCTTTTGTAAGACCAAGCACCTTTACGTGTCTTTCTCACCACCACATAAAGGCAACCCTGTATCAAAATCTGGGTTAGCTAGATGGATTGTCAAATGTATACAAATTTGCTATCAGAAAGCTAAAAGTACATTATCCGCTCCTCCTAAAGCCCATTCTACAAGAAAGATAGGGGCTTCAATAGCATGTTTAGGGAACATTCCCCTAGATGACATCTGCAAAGCAGCTACATGGTCTACACCGCACACTTTCACAAAACACTATTGTGTACATGTGCAAACTAAGCAGCAAGCTACTGTGGGCCAGGCTGTACTCAAAACACTATTTCAAACTACTGCAACAGATATGGGTGGTTGTCGCTAAGAGTGGGTACTGCTGTATAATCTATGCTACAGTGTGTAATCTGCAGCTCATATGCCTCGAACGAAAAATGCTACTTACCAGTATGCATCTGTTCTTGGCATGTAGAGCTGCAGAGTTACACACACCCACCCGCCTCCCCGGCTACCTTTATCTGTTCCAGTATTATCTTAATTAGATACAGCTTACATGGACATCCTCCTTTTTCTTGCAAAGCTCCATCATTTCCCTAATCGCGAAAAACAATCTGTGGATGGAGCCGATCCCCATGTGCAATGTGATCCAAAGGAGGAGTTCCCTATCCTGTGACTTCCAAAGAACTTTTCAGGACAAAAACAAGTGCAAACAACCGGGCGCCACACTAGATGGCGATCTATGCTACAGTGTGTAACTCTGCAACTCTACATGCCAAGAACAGATGCATACTCTTAAGTAGCATTTTCCTTTCTTTTGTTGTCCTCAATTGTGTCTGGTCTCGAGACTTTCTTTAACCTTCTTTTCATTCTTCTCAAGGACTTTGGTCATTTATCTTCTTGATGCACATGATGCATGCTTTCACCTTCAAATCCACTGCTGCATCCTCGTCTTCACTTTCTACTTGTTTTCCTTTTTCAAGAGCAGATATACCTTTGGGAATTAACCAAATTTTACTCCTTGATTTTGAGTTTCTTGTTGACCTTGACCTGAACTTGATTCAGTTCATGCCGCTGTTCTTCTTGATGTATTCATCCCCTGCTGGATCCTCACAGCGAAGTAGAGTTTGATGCTGTGATTTGGTGGTTGTTGTCACCACTTCTTCATCTGTATGCTTCATTCTGTTTGTGTGAGGTAGGTGGATCAACTGTGGCAAGCTTGCACACTTTACAACAGTATTAGTCACAAGGATCACCTGATTTGGACCTTTCCACTGTGGCTTCAGGGAGGATTTGCAAACGTGTTTCTTAACAATAACGCAGTCACCAGGCTGAAGTCCATGCCACAATTCTTCAGAGTGTGCCACGTCTCCCAGAGGTTTGCAGTACAGTTGAAGGTATATGGGAAATTCTCATTGCTCTCCCCAATAACACTCGGAGACAGTCCTGTCTTTTTATTTAGAATATTTTTGGGACACATCAGCACTAGTGGAAGGACATTTGACCATGTGAGTGATGTTGAGGCACACACTTTTGCTAGCTATGATTTTGGTGTACCATTAATTTGTTCCAACAAAACTGACGTGATCTTTATCAGATATCAGGGCTGTGTTGTCCTCAAGCAATGTGCCCCTAACAAGTAAGGGGTTATCAACAAATCAATTAGCAAAGTGATTGAAATAAGCCTTATTTTTAAAATAAATATCTTTATTGCATACAAACCAAAAAGAATCCTGGTAACAAATGCAGCAGGCATCATAGTGATTATACATAGGCACACAGTGTTAAAGTTCCATACGACTCCCACTACAATTCACTTGGCAGCAACTCAGTCCAGGTCCCCCTGACCTCAAGCTTTGCGATTGGTATCCGCAACAGGAACACAAAGATCTGTTCAACACACATTCCATTTCCCCCATATTTTGGTTCATTTGTTTGCCATCATAGACCGCTCTCTCCGCCTGCATTCACCAGTTCATATCTCTTTTCCATCCACTTACTTGCAGTGCTGATTCCGCTCCCCACAGTCGTGTTATATTGCGTTTAGCCACCATCAGCCACAGTTTAAACCAGTGGCAGTCCATATGAGTACAATCCGTTTTGCCCCAAATATTCAAAAGGCACCATTTTGCCAACGGTTCCATGTCACTATCACAAACTCTATTATTTTATTTATAAATCTTTTTATTTTTGTTAGCGTAAGGTAAATAATAAAAACATACGGTTATCAAATCAAAACAATAACTGCAGTATTGTAAAATGCAGTCATTGAGGACAGCTCTCATCAACACCAGTAGATCTCAGTGGACTCAGTAAATATTGGTAACTTTCCATGGGACCCGTCTCTATATCCCAGCCCAAAAGCAAATGCAACACAGTGCATTTCAGACTAGTGAAGACTCCTAGGTGCAGCAGTGTCAGCATCATCAGCTGGCGATGGTGTGGGTTCATGTGCTCTATCCCTGAGATCCAGCCCATAGTAACGCCCCCATGGACCCCATATTTTATAGAGTTTTCTGAGACAGCCCCTGCTTGTCTATGTGGTGTATTAAGCAGCCATGTAGAGATCATTACCCATTTTCCATTTCTGTGTCGTGGGACTCTCCTCCGTCCCCCACCGTCTGGCAACAAAACACTTGGCCATTATCAACCGGTAGCGATACTGCCTACATCATCACCAGTTCTTCAATGATAGCTTCCCAGTAGGCTTGTGTGGTGGGGCATGCCCATATCGTGTGGTAGAGCTTACCATTAATGTCCATGCACTTAATACACTATGGTGTCTCGGACCTAACTATATTGTGTAATTTCTCCCTATCAAAGTATATTCTATGCAGGATATTATATTGGACGAGGCACAGTGTATCTTTAATGGCTACCTCCCTGGGGGGCATTAGGACCACCTCTCAGTCAATATCCTCCAGGATTACTATGTCTCTTTCCTATCTCTCCTGCAATCTACCCAAGTTATCTGGCATATTATCGTTTATAGTTTTATACGTGACAGAAACCTAATTTTCTACAAGCTCCACTTGTAGCAATCTCCCCTCTAGCGGTGTGTATTACTGTTATTCTGTGTACAATATACCTTCTATCTGCCATGCGTGGAGCAGCTGTGCATATTTAATAAATTGAGATTTATGTAGTCGATATTCCTGACTGATTGTAGGCCAGGATTTGAGATCACCCATCTCCAAGATGTCTCCTATCGTAGAAATGCCCTAGAGGTCCCAGGTTCCAAACCCCTTTAATTTCCACAATTCCCTAAACTACCCACCCTCCCATAGTGGCTTAGTCTTTGAATCTGGTGTGTCCACCCCATTGCTCTTGTTGCTCTATCCCATGCTTCCAGGGAAATATGTGTCACTGGCAATAATTGCGAGGTTCTCCTGCCATCATATAGGTAAATCAATTGTGTGTGAGGCGCCATTAATTCTCTTTCCAGCCTTTAGGTAGGGTAATGTCATACCCGGTTTAGCCATTCATTTATGGGAATTAGGTGTGCAGCCCAATAGTTGGCCTCTATAACCAGTATTTGGCAGTGCAATACCACAGTTGTAAGGGTTGCGCTGTAGCGTTTTTAATGCTATTCTGGGGTAACCTCCCTGCCACAGTAGGGACCGAATATTGCCCTTCAGTTCAGTGAACACCATCCGTGGGAGCAGGTGGTACGTGTTTTGGAGGGCGTAAAATAATTGTGATGGGTAACCATTAATAAAAATGCAGCTCTCCCTAGCAGAGAGGGTGGGGAGGTCCCTCCACCTCTCCACATCTTTTTTACATTTTTGAAAGACTTTCCCGAGGTTACGCAGTCTACACAACTTCCTATGTGGGGTGATAAAGATATCAAGGTATTGAAAGCTGTCTAGAAGCACTCTCAAGTCACTGGGTAAATGAAATCGTGTTGGGGTCTTGCCAGGGCAGTAGAACATGGATTTGTTCCAGTTTATCCTGTACCCAGCGTGTCTCCTAAACTCTATGGTGTTAAATAGTACAGGAATAGTTGTACCGGGGTTTGTGACATAGAGAAGAATATCATTGCATAGAGGGAAATCTTTTCCTCCTCCACTTGAGCGGGGGCTATCCTGAAACACTGAATTTCCTTATGACATCGGATACCACAGACCAACGACTCTAGAGTGAGCACAAAGAGAAGCGGAGAGAGGGGGCATCCCTGCTTCGTTCCTCGACCGATGGGGAAGGCCGCTGGAAAGAAACACATTCACTCTAAATGTGGTGGTGGGCATATTGTGTATTATTCCTTCCCTGTTTTGGGAGCTAGGACCTATACCGAAGTTGGCCAGGGTGCATTCTAGAAATGGTCAGGGCACTGCATTAAACGCTTTTTCCGCGTCTAATGATAGAATACATGTGGTGACTCGCTGTCCCTCACCCTCATCAGCCAGTTATGTGTCCTGCGAAGGTTTAATCTGGTGGCACGTCCCGGCATAAAGCTTGATTGGTCATTGTGAATAAGGGATGTAATATGTCTTAGGAGGCAGGTCGCTAGAACTGTTGCCAATATCTTTAATTCGATGTTTAGTAGGGAAATGGTCCAGTATTAGTCATACCTATAGTTCGGTTTACCTTCTTTATGTATTACTACAATCGCTGCCGACTGCAGGTTGAGTAGTAAGATACCTTCTTTTGTGTGCATCTTGGAAAAGACGCAGCAGGTGGGGACCCAACAGATCTATGCACCTTTTTATACAACTCTGCTGGTATTCCTTTGGGGCCAGGGTCTTCCCCATGTCGTAGCTTAGTCACTACCTCTTGTTTTTCTGTTAGGATCAGGTCAGCCTCTAGCTTTTGCTCCCCCTCGGCTCCCAGCACCGAGGTCTGAACTGCCGCTAGGTATCACTCTATCTTATCATTATTGCTGAGTGGGCGGGGCGTATAGAATTCTGTGTAGTAATCTGCAAATGGCTTGGCGATGCGAGCGTCTGTGTTGTGTGTTAAACCGTGTCCATCTACAATGTCCCTCATCTATCTGGCCTGCAGTTCCTTCTTACTGAGCCAGACCAGTAGTTTCCTAACATTGTCCCCAACCTCAAAAAGGTGATGTAACAATGCCAGTCTGATTCCAGGGAGGACCGGTCTTGGCAGTTCGGGCTGGACTGTTCCCATGAGGCACAGTGTCAAGACTGATTTGCCTATGGCCAAGTCTAAACTGGGATGGCACGGTGAGCAAAAAAATGATGGATTTAACCCAGATCGCTTGGCTGGGGTTGAATGTTTTGATTTGTTCTGCATTCCGTCCACCAATTGCGTGTCTTTTGCTTTCTCGCCCTAAGTGCGCTAGGTATGCCCAGATATGGGTCCTGGACCCACTGTGCCACTGGAATCATGCTATCCTGGCTGAAGAGGGGTAAAACCCCGAAACCGATCCTAGGATGCTTGTTTCCGGTCCAGGGAGGACCTGGCTTGGCAGTTCGGGCTGGACTGTTCCCATGAGGCACAGGGCCAAGACTGATTTGCATATGGCCAGGTCTAAACTGGGGTGGCATTGTGAGCAAAAGAATGATGGATTTAACCCATATCTCTGGACTGAGACTGAATGTTTTGATTTGTTCTGCATTCCGTCTATCAATTGTGTGTCTTTTGCAGTCTCTGATTCCTGGCATTATCCATAGCTATTGCTCTGTATTCCTGTCTCAGGGTGTCAAGCTGCCTGGCTAGTGTAGCGTTCTTATCATGTATTCTCGGTCTTTCAAGGCATAGCATCAGTCGGTCTATTTCTTCCAGTGATTTGATCCTTTCTTTCTTTTCCCACACAATTAGGTTTTGAGCCTTATCTCACAGTACAGCTTTATAGGCTTCACAAACCGTCACTCCGGAAGGGACAGAGTTTTCATTTTGAAGAAAATATATGTTTGAGGCATATGAGCTGCAGAATACATACTTGTGCATATATCGCCATCTGGTGTTGGGCTCGGATGTTTGCAGTTTATTGTTGTCTTGGAAGAAGTCTTTGTGGACAGCCGTACTATGAGCAGAGAGTGGTCAGATAGACACCCTTACCAAATATTCATATTGCCCCACCCCGCTTATTTAGTCCCTGGGAACAAAGAAGTAGTCTAACCTGGGGTGTGCACTGTGTGCTCTGGAATAGTAGAAGTATTGCCTATCTTGGGGTCGCAGTCATCACACGTCAGCAAGCCTGAGGGTATTAGCAGTTGGGGATGAAGAGGTGGGAATCAATTAGCCCCTATTTCCTCCAGAGCAGTCAATTGATTGATTGATGACATTATTGAAATCATCTTCTATCAAGTGAAGAGTTGGCGGTGTTTCGAGCCAAATGTCTACAATCTTACTTAATGTGGGCGCTTGGAGTCTGGACGGTGCATATGTGCATACCAAGGTTTTGTCTCTCCTTCCCCATTTTCGTGTGAGTCCCATATATCGTCCCATGGGATCTAGCATTGGCGTATCGTTCGAATGGGGAGAGTTTCTTTGATTAATATGGTCACACCCAGTGACACAGTGGAGTAGCCTGCAGTGTGCCAATACTGTACAATGCTCCAGTCAAGAAACATGCACTGTGTGCCCTGCAGCTATGTCTCCTACAGCATCACTATATCTTGGTGCAACCTCTTAATACATTGCATAGCTAAACTCCTTTTTATTTTGTCACCCATACCATTGACATTCCACAACAGCACCGTAAAGTTTGTAGTCTCAGCTAAAGTAGACTCGGCCATGGGAAATGATCTTTCCCCGTACCACCTATGTGGCACATGTTCTCAATACCTTTGTGTACCCAGTGGGGATCCTGTCCTCTAGTGACCAATGTGACTGATAACTACGGAAACTCAACCAGAACCCCCTGCCTCTCGCAACCCCATCCCAGCCCCAAACCCCCTCATCCAGGAGAAACAACTATGTGCCGTGGAAGAGGGAGAGGTCTGTTGTACACCCCCCATGAAATAACACAGTGCTCAACCTGAAGCACCTAAAATATGTAAGCCAATCCACAATTTTCCTTTAGAGGATTCTCAAACCTAAGCTGGGAGTGTTTTGAGCATGAGTTAGGCACGTGAAGCTCCATCTGCCGGTATTCAAGTGCCAGTTCCTGAGTCGATCGGGTGGTATGTTCAATATGGATTGTGATCCAGCATCCCTGTCTTGCTTCAAGGCAGAGATTGCAGCAGCCAATGGGTGCGGGTTTTCTGTCCCAGAGGACATCCCTGTGTCCTCCGAATTCTTCATCATGAAGGTGTCTCTTGTCTTGAGTCACTTTTCTCAGGGTATAGGACATTCCCCCACCCACGCGCCCCGTCCTGCATTTGGTCCTGTGCTTTCTGCGCACCTAGACCCGGGGTCTTGCCTCTGTGTGTTGCGCCTGCTATCTCACCAGTGTGGGTTCTTTTTGGGGTGGACGACCGGCCTCTCTATCCAGGCCCAAGCTTCCTTGGGGTTTGAAAGAAGTGCGACTTTCCCAGATAATGACTTTGTTTTGCAGGAAAATGGAGCATATATTGAATGTGAAGGTCTCTGAGCTTTGCCTTGATGGAATCGAAGGGCTGTTGCTGACGTTGTACCTCGCAGCTGTAGTCTGTAAATACCATGATTTTTAAACTTTCGGGCCTGACCTCGCCTTTGAGACACATTTCTTGTAGAATCCTATCTCTGTCTAGAAAGTTAAGAAACTTTGCTAGGATCGGTTTGAGTGGGGTCGTGCACTGTACGCTGGCTCCATGACAAAGCAAGCGGAGAACTGTTCAGGCGAGATAACTTCCTTAAGCCAGGTTGCCAAAAAAGCGGGCACATTAGTCCCCTCTGTTCTCTCTGGAAAGCACACAGAGCCGAGACTATATATCCAGGCCCTATTCTCAGCATCCTCCAGGCGCTACAGTATATCTGAATTTGTGTTGCAGAGGTCAGTCATTCTGACTGTTCTTCACCTTGTCTTCCACCTCCGAGACTCGAGTCTTGTCCTCTGTCACCCTTTTCAACACCTTGTGTAGAGCCTGACGCCGGAGTGCAACTTCAGTGAACCACTCCCCTATTTTTCCTTCCAGTGCCTCTCTCGAGGATTGTATTGCTTGGAGTATCACAGCCGTGTCTGGCAGAGGTTGCATGGCCTCTCTGACCTCTGACTGGAGGGGCCAGAACCTTTTGTATTGGTTCATCTTTCCCTGTCGGGGGTGTTTGGTGTCCCTGTCTTTTGCCATCGTTGTGGTCAGCCGGTAATCTCGGCCGTAATTGGTAATGAGTTTGTGTTGGGCTACTTCCTCCGGTAGCCAAGAAACAGGTGAAGGGGGCCCAACTGGTCACGGCGGCAGGACAAGAGTGCTGGTATCTGCTGTCACCGTAGGGAAAGCGCTGAGGGGATCACAGTAGAACCAGTCCAGTCTCTGTGCCGGGCCCTGGCCTGAACTCACCTGGTCCCATACCCTGGTAGGCCTCCTCAGCCTCTTGAGGCACCCACAGTATCAGGCAGTCACTTACACCCCTGTTGCTGCTGGTTCAGGCCATCTCCAGGAATCAGTCAAATGTCCTCCTTCCTGTCCAACAGTATGTTCGGGTCACTCCCTCCTGCACTCTCCCGCAGTAACCCAGTGTCCCAGCTGTCTAGGTAGTGATGGCCACCCACTTTGTGGCCCGGCTGCCGCACCTAGTTCCTGCCACGTGGCCCATCTCACCACTCCGCAGCCTGCAGGCCCAGAGGCTCCCACCTCAGGGCATCAAGGAAGGCAGTACAAGAATGGGGGGGGGGTCCTTATAGTCGCCCCCTCAGGACACAGTCTTCCCCTCTGTAGTCCGGGGGCCCAGCAGGCCTGGCTCTCCTTCTTCTCCATGGTCTCAGCCAGTATCCTGGGCCACCAGCCCTGAGTCAATCGGGCACCAAGCCTCCTCCAGGCCGATCAGACAGGCCGCAGGCACTGGTCCTCTGGGCCTTCCAGTGTCGCAGGTATACTTCAAACGGGGCCCTCCGTGGTCAACTCCAGCACCTTGCAGCTCCTCCGCCCGGCCTTAATCTGTATCGGGCTGCCCCTCTCACCTCATTGGTCGGGGACTCCTGTCGACGGGAAGAAGGAAGGGGGGAAGATGTGTTGTGCCAAGGGTCCTCAAGGCCCCGTTTTCTTCAGTGGGCCACACGGGGAGCGATCTAGGTCTCGCCCACACCACCCTCTCTCCAGAGTGGCTCTGCAGGCGGAGCTTCAGGGAGATTCATGCCAGACAGGCCGCCATCTTGCCCTGTGCCCGGGGATTCAGCTCTTCACCAGTCTGTAACATTTCAGCAGGTCCGGCATTACAGGATCAAACATTTCTGAGGCCAGCAGCATATGGCCAGTTTGCTGTTTCAATTGGGAGGCGGCAGTGTTCGTTCAGGACGGGAGGATTTCTATCGGATTAGGTACTCCGGCAGGAGCTCTCAGTAGATGCAACTGACATGGCCATACTTCAGGCCACGCCCCCTCTCACAAACATTATTGAGGCAATCAACCAGCGTAATCCAAATCCTCTGGCAATCAAAAACCTCTAGCAATCACAGAGGAACCAAAATGGCTGCCAAATACCCTTTTGTAGTGGCCACTGCAAGACCTTGCTGGGCCAAAGACAAAAAAACAATAGAACATCCAACAGTTTGGCTTGTAAGGGTCTGTGTTGCAAACTCCTTTTTTAGGGCTAAATTAGCCAACCCCAGGAAACCTAGTTCTAGAAAGTGCATTGAAGTAGTTTTTAATGCAAAAACATGTTTGGCATTAAGCAAGTATTATTTATTAATCTAAAAACTACACCTCCAGGCATCTGTCCTCTAACCAGGCCACTACTTCGAGAGGATGGTCTGTCTCAGCAGCAGGGTAGGGTTCTGAGTCGAAACCTGCAGTCTACACCTCCATGCATGGCGAATGAGCATCAGCAGCTTACTGTGTTTGATCTACCACCTGAGGTTGAGGATGTCATCCTTATGGCCAGACATCCCACTACAATTTCAGTTTACGCCCGTCAGTGGAACAGATTTGTGGCCTGGAGTTCGCAACACAGACCCCTACAAGCCAAACTTGAATGTTCTATTGTTTTTTTGGTCTTTGGCCCAGAAAGGTCTTGAAGTGGCCTCTACTAAAGGTTATTTGACAGCCACTGTGGTTTCTTTGTGATTGCCAGACAAGCTATCCTTGTTTAAGACACGTGTTATGAGATGTATGAAATGTTTGCCACACGTTTCCTTTCAAACCCTTTGTGATGTCACAGTAGGATCCTGATTTGGTCCGGATGTTCCTCATGCGCACTACCTTCAACTCAATGTACAGCTCCTCATCGCATCTTTTCATCTTCTGACTCTCAAAACTATCTTCCTCATTGAACTAGAGAACTCCAGGGTCTCGGTGCAGCCACCCTATTCCACCGTATTCCCATACAAACTAGTGTTGAAGACCAGGGCAGCCTTCTTGCTGAAAGTTGTGACACCTTTTCACTATGGGCACTCAATCACCCTCCCATCGTTCTTTGCCCTACCTCATACATTAAAAGAGAATTAGTAGATAGACTCCATCAACTCGACCCCAAAACAGCCTTGAGCTTTTACATCATTCTCACCAAAGACCATCATTGGAAGATAGCTTTATATGGGTTCCCTAGGGCTAATAAAGGAAAAGCGGTGCAGATAAATCCTCTGTTGAAGGGGGATAGTCCTCTGCATTAAGATCTATTCCATATTGGCCAAAAGTTTCCCTCCAAAAGGACTGAGGGCCCAACTTACCAGGGCAAAGGCTGCTACCTCTGTGTTGCATGTGTGGTGCCTGTTCTTGGCATATGTCAGGCAACAATGTCCACATCAGTTCAATATTCACAACACACTGCTGCCTTGATTTGTTTTTTTGTTTTTGTAATATCTTTATTGCGTTTTTCAAATTTACAGGGGTCATTCAGAACCCCAAACATACATATATGAACATGTATTACTAGATAAACACATATTGTGAGTTCACAATGTGCGTACAATTGCAAAGCACATTAAAAATGCTATTCATACATCATAGTAAGATGAACATTTGTACACAATGTCCATTATATTCCTTGTCACTTCTTAATTCCTGAGTAATGGCGCCATTGCTACTCATTCGCTCAGAGCATACGTGTACCCAGTTACAATATGTAATGCTTAGTTGTGCGTCCTATCGAGGCGGCTCACGAGAAGTCACCACCATATACAACCATGGGGTCAGTGGGGGATGCAAATAGGATATATGTGTTTCTGATCAATCAATATATTAACAAACTAAAAGCTTCAACAACTTAATTACAGTTGGGTCGGGGTGTTTGTGACATGTGCGTGTTTAATCTGGTATCTCGCTGGGGTGGCTTGCTAGCTCGGTTCCGCCTACTAACGGGGTTAGGTCTCGTCTGGAATTTGGGGTGTAGTGCAGTTTTCCAACTGCCCACTACTGGGGAGGGCGGGGTGGGGGGGGCAGTGTGTTTCCATCTCTTACTTATCAGTCTCTTTGCCACGTTCAATCCTAGGTCTCTGAATCTAGAGGTGACTGTTCTTCTTGGATCTGATATAAAGGCCTAAAATACAAACTTCCCACATATATGTCAGTGGCGCGTCATTGCAGTTTGTAAGTGTTGACTGCATGCCAATAGGCATTAAGGAAAGTGCAGGGCCATAGCATATGTAAGAGATCTGCGTTTGTCAATTGACATCGTGGACATGCTGAGGTGGTAATGTTAAAGTATCAGTTTATTTGATCAGATGTATGTTTGTATAAGCTTGAATTTAGAGCTTCTTGGAATGTGCATGGAGCTGGCCAGAATTGCGTCCCATTCTTTCTCTGTCCATGGTTGCCCTCTGTCTATTTCCCACCGTTCACAAAGGTCGACATGGGTTTTAGTGGGTGAATGAGTAGCGCCTCTACTAGCCAATGTACTATGTGTGGTCCTTCTCCCATGATGTGTAGGTATTACAGCAGAAGGTGCGTTTCTGTTTCGACTGCAGGGTCCCCCCATGCCGCCGTCGGGGACCTTGTTTTGGAATTATGCAGGAGAAACTGTCCTGCCTGTAAATCATATTCCGTCGTCAGTGTCTCGAAAGATAGCAGGGAACTGTCGGCGTAGGGGTCACCCAGTGTATCTAAGCCTACCTCATGCCAGTGCACCCCATCTGAGGTGCCTGTCCTCCCTCTAGGTGTCCCCACAAGTGGTAGGGATGGGGCATAAGGGATTTGTAATTTGTAATTTGTATGGGTATTTATAGAGCGCAGCGGTCGCCCCTGGTAAGGTGTAAGCTTCTCTTATAGCATTTGTGTGCCAGTTCCAGATGTATCTGGGATGTGGCGTGGGAGTCGGGTAATAAGGTGAAATAAATGGTAGATCTGAGATTGAGACCATGGCTACTCCATGGTTGCTGTGTCTTCTAATCCCATGCCACTTAGCCATCTTGTCGCCCACTGTAACTGTGTCGCCAGACAGTTCAGCTCCATGTTAGGGACCGACAGCCCTCTTTTACTGGTGGGGGCATATCATTTCCACAATGCAACACAGGGTCTACCCTTATTCCAAATTAGGTCTTGGAACAGTTGTCCAAGTTCGCGAAATATTTTGGCCTGGACACAGATCAGGAGTTTCGAGAAATAATATAGCAGTTTTGGTAATATATTCATTTTTGTCAGTGTTGTTTGGCCCAGGACACTTAATTGAAGTGTCTTCCAAAATTGCGTTTGAGCTCTGGCAGCAGAAATGGCCCTGATTAGATTTCCTTCTAGTATATCTGTGGAGGTCCGATATATAAAAATACCAAGGAAGCGGAATGTAGTTGGATACCATGTGAGGATGGGATCGTTTATTAGCACGTTTATTTCTGCTGTATTTTCACTAAAGGGGTAGTCTCCCAACTTCGCCCAGTTCACCTGAAGTCCTGACACTTTTTTAAAGTCTCTGAGTGTGTCTGCTATTGCAGTAGGCATGTCATGCAGGTCTCGTATATACAACAGCAGGTCATCGGCATATAAAGAAACTGCGTGCACTCCCAGTCAAAAGCCCCATTCTTCCCTGCCCCTGCGGAGTAACATCGCTAGTGGTTCCATGGCGAGGGAGAAAAGTAGTGGGGACAGAAGGCATCCTTGTTGTGTACCTCTTTGTACCTGAATGATATCTGATATGAGCCGTTCTGTCAGGACTCTGACAGTGGGACTTTGATAAAGTAATTGGATCATTCGTACGTATTGATCTCATAATTCATAACTTCGTAATACCTCAGATAGGTAGGGCCATTCCAGGGAGTCGAAAGCTTTTTCCAAGTCTAGTACGGGGCAGCCAGATCGTGGCCATCTGTCTAGTGCATATTGCTGCACTCTGAAGAGTCTGCATATGTTGAGCTTTGTTTTTCTAGTGGGGACAAAACCATTCTGGTCTGGGTGAACCATGGTTTTTACCAGAGGGGCTAGGTGCGCTGCTACAATGGAAGCAAATATTTTGTAATCTGTGTTTAAGAGGGCTAGTGGGTGGTAGGAGCCTAAAGATTCCGGGTCCCTACCAGGGTTGGAGCGAGAAATCAGCAGTGCTTTGTTCTGTGTGTCAGAAACGGTAGAGTCGTCTATAGCGGCCTCATATACCTTTAGTAACTGTGGCGCTAGTATCTGCACATAGGCCTTGCAAAATTCTGTCGGTAGGCCGTCTGACCCCGGTGTCTTACCATTTCACAGCGAAGATATACTCGCTCTGACTTCCTCTAAGAAAATAGGGTCATTCAGTTACAATCTCTGTTCTTGGGTAGGGTGTGGCAGGTTAAAACCTGCTGGTAGCTGCGTATATCTGCTGAGGTGGCCAACGTGTGTGATTCATATAGTGTAGTATAATGTGCAGTAAATTCACGGTGTACGTCTTGTTGTGAATATACCGTGGTGCCTCGTGCGGTGCATAGTGATGCCACCGGTGATGTTGTTTCGTGTTGGGGTATCAGCCAGGTTAGTAGTCTGCCAACTTTAACCCCCATGTGGTGTGTCGGTGCTGAGTGTGCCGAATAATTAAGGCATCAAAGTCATTCTAATAATCGTGCGTGCTCCTCCCTATTTCGTGTTAGCTGTCTATTGGAGCCCTCAACCGCTTCTCGCTCATTAGATGCCAGCTTCCTCTCTATGATGGTACGGTCTTTCTCCAGCTGAAAACGCATTCCAGCTTGTGTACCCAGGCAGTGTCCCCTGGTGACTACCTTGAAGGCGTCCCACTCAATCAGTGGTGATGAGGCAGTGCCTGCGTTGTCTTCAAAATATTGTGTTCGAGGCATATGAGCTGCAGAATTCATACTTGTGCATAGATCGCCATCTGGTGTTGGGCTCGGATGCTTGCATCTTGTTGTTGTCTTGGAAGAAGTCTTTGTAGTCACGAGATAGGTGACTCCTCCCTTGGACGATAGTGCGCATGGACATCAACTCCATCTTTAGATTGTTTCTTCCCGCCATCGGGTTCAGATGTGACTTGCTGCGCTCCCATTCTGTGTCGTTATCGAACCCACTTTCGATGCGCAATCACAGCGAACCAAAGGTATTGTCTCGATCGTGTTTCTTTCGACGCGCACCCTCGACGACAGCTTTGAAAAACTTTGACGCTTGCGAACTTAGACGCGGGTCGTTGGGCCTACCAGCGCCGGTACGGACGGATGTTGATGGAATGGACTCCCTTTAACAAATGTCCTCAGTGTGGTGCTAAATTTCCACACTTAGACCTCCATCCTGTCTGTAACCTGTGTCTCTCTCCAGAACACCGAGAGGAAGACTGTGAGGCTTGTTTATCCTTCAAGTCCAAGAAAACCATCCGGAATCGTCGAGCTCGACGCCACAAGATGCAGCGAGGCACAGGCTCCATTCTGGACATCTTCCATGAAGGCCCCGGAACCAGAACAGGAAGAACAGGTCTCAGACTCCGAAGTAGACGTCTCCGATGCCAAAGATGACATCACCCCGGCTCAAAGGGACGTGAGTACTGAGACCCCTTACCTACCCAAGCTCATAACTAAGGCTTAGGTGACATCTTCGGGCTCAGGTCCACACCATACAAAAACTTTTAGCACCCCGGCCTCTGGCCAGGCGCCGAAGGACAAGCAAAAGCCTTCTGGCTCCAGCCTACCCCCGGTCCAGAAAAGTCGTCTTCGTCACCGAAACAGCCAGAGAAGACCTGGGCACCGAGACAGTCACAAAAGCTCTCGGCACCGAAACAGCCAGAAAATACCTCGGCACCGAAGCAGCCAGAAAAGCTCTCGGCACCGAAGCACACAGAAAAACTCCCAGCACCGAAGCAGCCGGAGAAAATCTCGGCACCGAAACAGCCAGATAAGCCCTCCGTACCAAAACAGCCTGATAATACTTCGGAGCCGAAATCACCAAAGGACAAGTTTCCCATAATTAAGCCTCCTAAACAACCACCTTCGGAGCCTAAACAACCCCCACCGAAGGTCTCGGAACCAGGGAAATCTTCCATACCAGACAAGCCAAACTTCACCACCACCTTCACCCGCTCCACCAATTAACCCTAATTTGTTCATCTCACCACCACATTCTCCACAACCACTGGATAGTGATGAGGCACAAGAGGAAGGGCAAGAAGATGTGTGCCATTAGACACTGATCCTGATGATCCACTACAGGAATCAGACCCATGGCATGACTATAATGCGGATCCTGATATAAATAATGATCCGGACTTCTATCCCTCAAAACCATCTCCACCAGATGACAATGTGAGTTTTGCCCAGTTAATCAATAGGGCTGCAACATACCATAAAGTCAAACTACACTCAGACCCTGTAAAAGATGACTTTCTTTTGGAAACTTTTGACCAGCCACAAAAATCTGCTCACATCTTGCCAATGCTTAAAGGACTTCTTAAACACGCCCCTGAGGTGTTAAAGACCCAGTTAGCGCTAGGGTTCTTAACCCCAGAATAGATAAAAAATACAAAGCAGCTCCCACTGACCCCATATACATCAAAGGTCAGCTTCCTTTAGCTTCCTTAGTGGTAGCCAATGCACGTAAAAGAGCAAACTCTCAGGGGTCAGGTGACACACCACCTCCTGATAAAGAATCTAAATTACTTGACACATCAGGCAAACGTATGGCGTAGCAAATTCATAGAAAATAGCTAACACGCAAACCCTTCTAGCAAGACGACAGGGCTCACTATGATGAGCTACCCTCATTCAACACCTACCACAAGAATGTAAGGACAAAGCCAATGACCTTATACAATAGGCAAACTTATTACAAATACATCCATTAAATGCACGCTCGACATCGGCAGACACCGCGTCCCGCACGCTAAATACCAGTGTCTTGCTACGCCGACTTGCCTGGCTTCAGGGTATCTGGATTTAAACAAGAGGTACAAAATACCATCCTTAATCAACCTTTTGACCAGGAGCACCTCTTTGGCCCTGCAGTGGATACATCTTTAGAAAAGATAAAGAAAGACACAGAGCCTGCCAAGTCTGTGGGAGCTTTATAGTTACTTTCAAACAGAGGCTCCTTTCTGAGTTCCTTCTATAGGGCAGGTTCCAAGACAAATACAACAGAACACCCTTCCTCATCATACAAAAGTCCCAACCAGGGCTCCTTTACTAAAGGATACAATAGAGGAGGTTATAGAGGGAACAACAACAAGGGCAGAGGCAGGGGTAACAATACCCGCAGCTCCCCTAATACAGAACAGTGACTTCCCCCCGCTTCCCCCTTATCATTCCACTCCTGTTGGGGGACGCCTCTCACGGTTCCTACCTGTCTGGGATTCGATCACAACAGACAAGTGGGTAAGACAAATCAACCAGTATGGTTACTGCCTGGAACTTACTGCAACTCCACCCAACATACCGTCCAAACAACATCCAATGTCCACAGAACATCTCACGCTTCTCAAGCAAGAGGTTATCTCACTGCTGCAAAAGCATGCCATAGAACCAGTCCCTTACAGCATCAAGGAACAGGAATTTACTCCCTGTATTTCCTAATTCCCAAAAAGGACGGTACTCTAAGACTAATACTGGACCTCAGACCTCTCAATTTCTACATACAGTCAGATCATTTTCACATGATCACTCTTCAACAAGTCCTTCCATTGCTTCAACAAAACAACTTCCTTGCCACATTAGATCTCAAGGACGCCTACGTCCATATTCCCATTCACCCTGAGCACAGGAAATATTTAAGGTTCACAGTGGACGGCCAACACTATCAGTTCAAAATCCTCCCATTCGGAGTCACTACAGGACCCAGGGTATTCATAAAGCGTCTTGCAGTACTGGCAGCACACTTGCGAAGGCAGCACATCCATGTATTTCCATACCTGGACAACTGGTTGATAAAAGCCAACTCATACCACCAGTGTATTCAACACACTTATCAAACAATCCAGCTGCTACACAACTTGGGGTTTATAGTAAACTATACCAAGTCACATCTACAGCCCTCCTACCTACATCAGTACCTAGGAGCCACAATAGACACTTCCAAAGCTCTAGCATACCCCAATCCAGCCATGATAGCCAGTATGCAAATCCTTATCACAAATTGCAACCACAACATTCTCTTCCAGCCTGAGTGTTTATGCAGCTGATAGGAATGATGGCCTCTTGTATTTTCATAGCACCTCATGCAAGACTTCAAATGTGACCCTTATAAGAATGCTTAGCACATCAGTGGAAGCAGGCTCAAGGTCAACTTACAGATCTGGTGTTGGTGGACAGCCGCACTCATCGCTCTCTGCAGTGGGGGAACACACAAAACCTTTCCAGAGGGCGACCGTTCCTAGAGCCAGTTCCACAAATAGTGCTACCAGCGGACGCATCACTCACCAGTTGGGGAGCCC
Organism: Lissotriton vulgaris; assembly: GCF_964263255.1. NCBI lineage: Eukaryota > Metazoa > Chordata > Amphibia > Caudata > Salamandridae > Lissotriton > Lissotriton vulgaris. The sequence continues at coordinate 1,193,305,155 of NC_141685.1, forward strand.
ATCTCCTAAACCACACAATTCAGGGGAAGTGGACCACCCAACAAAAAATGCTCCACGTCAATCATCTAGAATTACTAGCAGCATTTCTAGCGTCATTCCAAGCACATCTCCTTCACAAAACTGTCCTAGTCCGCACCGACAATATGACAGCAATGTATTACATATAAAAACAAGGAGGGACAAATTCTTTGCAGCTGTCTCAACTGGCACAAAGCCTATGGAGATGAGCCATTCCACAAAATATATATCTTCTTGCAGAACATCTTCCAAGAGTGAACAATCAGATTGCAGATTTGTTGAGTCGTCATACTCCGCAGATACATGAGTGGGAACTTCATCCGCAAGTTCTTCAACCCTTTTTCCACATGTGGGGCCACCCAGACATAGATCTGTTCACCACACATGCAAACGCAAAATGCCTAACCTTTGCCGCCAGGTTCCCACACCCATTTTCCAAGGGCAATGCGATATGGATGAACTGGTCAGGCAGATTTGCGTACGCTTTTCCGCCACTCATCCCGCTAGTAGTACGCGAGCTCAAACAGCAGTCTCTCAAAATCATCCTAGTTGCTCCCATATGGGCACGGCAACCATGGTTCACAACACTTCTAGAACTCTCAGTAGTTCCACACCAAAACCTACAACTTTCCCCAAAGCTGCTAACGCAGGACCTTGCAGACATAAGACACCCAGATCCAGCACAACTGGATCTAGCGATCTGGCTCCTGAAATCCTAGAGTCCGGTTACCTCAACCTCCCAGCCAGATGCCCCACTACTAGAGCTTGCTATGCAGCTAAATTGAAAAGATTTGTCATTTACTGCAACAACAATAAAATTGACCCGCTAGATGGTTCAATTCAAAACATCATTTGCTATTTGCTGCATCTACAAAGATGAAACCTGGCATACTCATCTATAAGACTAAATCTTGCCGCCATTGCCGCCTACCTACAAAATAGACAACATTTGTCATTATTTAGAGTACCCACTATCTAAGCCTTTATGGAAGGCCTTAAAAAGATAATTCCACCCACACTGCCACCCTCTCCTGTGTGGAATCTAAACATTGTTCCTACTAGACTCATGGGTCCGTCATTTGAGCCTTTACACAATAGCGAATTACAGTTACTTACATGGAAAGTAGCTTTCCTTATCGCAATAAACTCTCTCAGGAGAGTAAGTGAAATCCAGTTTTTAACCATACAAGAACCATTCTTACACATGCATCCTAACAAAGTGGTGCTCAGAACAAATCCAAAATTTCTTCCCAAAGTAATTTCTACTTTCCATCTTAATCAATCAGTAGAATTACCAGTATTTTTCCAAAAGCCTGATTCCGTAGCAGAGAGAGCTCTTCACACGCTTGACGTCAAAAGAGCTCTGCTTTATTATATTGACAGGACTAAAACCTTTAGAAAAACAAAACAATTGTTTGTGGCTTTCTCTCCACCTCACAAAGGCAATCCCATCTCCAAAGCTGGAATTGCCAGGTGGATAGTCAAATGCATTCAAATATACTATCACAAACCAAAAATGCTCATTAACAATTCCCCCTAGAGCACATTCAACAAGCAAACTAGGGGCTTCCATGGCATTCTTAGGGAACATTCTCCTAGAAGATATGTAAGGCAGCCACATGGGCTACTACACACACCTTCACAAAGCACTATTGTGTAGATGTGCATGCAAAGCAACAAGCTTCTGTAGGCCAGGCTGTTCTTAAAACACTTTTTCAAACCACTGCAATCTATAAAGGTGACAACCGCGAGGGAAGGAACTGCTGTACAGTCTATGCACAAGTATGAATTCTGCAGCTCATATGCCTCGAACGGAAAATGCTACTTACCAGTATGCATCTGTTCTTGGCATGTAGAGCTGTAGAGATTCATACACCCACACACCTCCCCGGAACCTTTTTCTGTTCCAGTGTTATCTTACTTAGATATATTCACACGGACATCTTTTCTGTTTCTTACAAACTCCATCATTTCCCATCATGGTGAAAAACAATCTAAAGATGGAGTCGATGTCAATGCACACTATCGTCCACGGGAGGAGTCACCTATCTTGTGACTACAAAGACTTCTTCCAAGACAACAACAAGGTGCAAGCATCCGAGCCCAACACCAGATTGCGATCTATGCTCAAGTATGAATCTCTACAGCTCTACATGCCCAGAACAGTTGCATACTGGTAAGTAGCATTTTCCTCTATGGTCGTTGCCAGTAGGTCTCGGATTGGCGCGTCTAACAGAGTGTTGGGTTGTAAGCGCCAGTTAGGGATCGGTGGTTACCACTTGCCCATTCTAGATCTAGCACATGTAGATTGTGATCGGAGTGCATCCGCCCCAGGTAGTGCCATGCGGAGACCTTCATTAGCAAGTTGTTTGAGATCATAACGTGAACTAAGCATACATGGAGCCTGTGTGCTCCTGAGTAAAAAGAGTACACTCCGTCATGTGGGTGTCTGTCTCCATGCGTCTGTCAGATGCCATTGTGTTGCCCATTTTTTCAATGCCTTCATTGCAGCATGGGTGGATGTGCCAGTAAGGCGGGGCTGTCCAGTGAAACATCTAGGACACTATTGTAGTCACCCCTTAATATCATGGGGGCCTCATTCCAGGCAGCCAGCTTATGCGTCATTGTTTCTAGAAAGTTGGCCTGGACGGAATTTGGCATGTATAGAGATGCGATGACCCATGGCCTGCCGTCCAATGTGCCTTTCACTTTAACATATCGACCCACTGCATCTATTAATGAATCTGTGATTCGAAAGGGAGTCCCTGGCCGAGTAACCTGTTGCGTATAATTGCCCTCTCCATCTCCTCTGTAATTGTGTCACCTCTGACTTAGGCAAATGAGTCTCCTGGAGAAGGGCTATTTGAATTTGATGCTTTTAAGATATGAGTAGATAAGATACCTGTGCAATGGACTATGAATACCCCTCACAATTCAGGTACCTATTTTGATTGGCGCCATAATATTAAGTTAATGCTGGTGTGGAAGGCCGTGACAAGTCAATGGCCGTGTAGGTCAGAGCACAGTAGGTAGGCACAGCTTCCGCTGTTGTGTCCCCAGCGAACTATTACCTCAAATGTCGCATCCTAGCATGCAAGGCAGAGCTTTCCAAAGTGTGTGTTGCAACACTATACTGTGTTGCCTCCCATCTGTGGTGTGTCGCGCGACGATGACGTCAGCGGCCAGATTATGGTGAATGCTCTTGCATTCAGTGATGCAGTACGGCGTAGGCAGAACGGAGGCGGAGGAACGAGAAGCGTGCAGTGACCACGGAGCTGCCTCTGTTCCCCAGGTAAATTTTCAAACTTTAAAACTCTGTTTTGGCCCCAGGCGATCGTTCTTGTTTAGTTCCAATATTATCTGCATTCTGGGAGTTTGAGTTGTATGACGCTGGGGTGGTGTCTGCTGCTGTTAACATGCTCTATAGCGACTCCCTCCACCCTGGGCCCAGCAGGCACCTGTCTCGCCTGCCAAGCGCCAGCCTCAGCCGACCGGGGGCACTGGCTACTGCAAACAGGATTCTTGCTCCTGGTCGGACATCTGGCAATGGCAGCTTCCGAGCAGTTTCCGAAGGAGTCTCTGCTTTGCACACTGGTTCATGGCGCTGCATCTTATTACTTAGAAAACTCAGGCATTAGCAGAGAGGCGGGACTCTGTCCAGCCTCAGGTCCATAGGCTTTTTATCTTATGGCCTCCGCATTTATTCACGAAATGTTACATATAATTGTATTTCTGTCTATTTTGTTGAATTTATTTCTCAGTAGTTGCACTTAATAATTATATCACAACCAACGGCTTCTTGTAACGCACAAACAGCAGAGTCAATGCTTTTCCATGGGCAGCTCTCGCAAGAAGTTCCTGAGAAAAGTGTAACAACGAAAGGGTGCCACAGAGATATGGGGGGGTGAGAGATAGAGGGAGAGATAGAGAGATAGGGAGGGAGAGAGCGAGGGAGAGAGCGAGCGAGAGAGAGGGGAGAGACAGAGAGAGAGAAGGAGTTAGAGATACTGAAGGATGGAGAGAGGGGGCGAGAGAAACACAAAGAGAGAGAAAGGGACTGAAGGATGGAGAGAGAGAGGAGGGATAGAGAGGGGGAGAGAGGGAGAGAGATTGAAGGATGGAGACAGAGAGATAGGAAGAGAGAGAGAGAGCAAGAGAGAAGGAGAGAGAGAGATACTGAAGGATGGAGAGAGAGGGCGAGAGCGATACTGAGGGAGAGAGCCAGGGAGAGAAAGAAAGCGAGAGAGAAAGACTGAAGGATGGAGAGAAACACAGAGAGAGAAAGAGAGAGAGGAGGGATAGAGAGCGGAGAGAGGAAGAGAGACTGAAGATGGAGAGAGAGAGAGAGAGAGACAGAAAGATGGAGAGAGAGGAGAAAGGGAGAGAGAGAGAGAGATGGATAGTAAGGCACAGTGAAGTAAGGAGGATGTGCCTTTTGGCCTGCTGCGCTAAGGAAAGCGTCCTACCTGAGTTCAATGCGCAGAGACCGGCTGATAAGTTGCATGATTGTTTTACCACTCACATTTCCCCCTTCCTGAATGGATTTTTGTATAACTCATATTCAGCAAGGCAGCAGGCGGGCTTTGTGCATGGTTGATAGGGTTGCCAGTGCGTGCACCCGCCCTTTTTGTGCTGTAAATCACTGGGGCATGTGTCAATGTGTGCATGGTTATATTCTTGTTTCAGGCACAAACATAATCTTGCTTACACCCAGTTTTGCCAGTCACTGTCTTTGTTAGAACATATTCACAATTGCTATATTAACCTTCCTGCTTTCTCAAATTTGCTTGAAAATGTACCATTTTCCCACTATTTTTTCAAAATTTTCTCGGGGAAGTACCTCCCCGAACCTCCTTAGGTGGTTTGGGCACGCTCGCTGCGCTTGCTCGTATCACTGTGTCACAAGATGGAGATTGTCTAAAAGGTGTGTCACCAACATGGAAAGTTTGGAAAGCTGTGATGTAAGAGATGGCATAACACACATAAACTGAGTTCAAGAATACCAAAAGGGCGAGTTTGCAACAGGCAATCGTCCAAACAAAGGGTAGAAGTAACATTTAAACATGTCTAGGGGGGGTTACTGTACGCAGCAAGCTGTGGGTATCAGGCAAGAATGATAGTGCCTCCGCGGCTCCCCATCTTCCAACCAGATTTACGCGGGCCAGGGCCTTGTCATAAAAGTCTCATATACTGTACCCTGGAAGGGGGGGAGGACCCCACATGTTAACACACTGATTTGTTGTACCTATGGCTCCTGCCACCCACGTCCATACCTCCAATTGCATATCAGTATATCTATACATGTGGTTAAGCAATGTCATAGAATGGCATGAATGTAAGCATATTGTACTTGCATGTATGGTGTCACGTTTCTTTTATGCCAGTTAGGAAGTTCAAGAGATGGGTTTAAGCAATGTCATGAGAGATATGGGGGGTTGACCTGAGGCAGTTCACACGAGTCCTGTGAAGTCGGAAATTCGTCTGAGAGTTCCTCGTCACTGGCCTGTACCTGTAGACTGGAAGTCGAGGCAGTTACTTCCTGCGCCCCGCTGATGAGCTCAGCTGCCTGAGGCCCTTCCGTTGATCATGTAGTATCTGCGCTGGGTCCTGTCCAAGAGTCTGAGAGGCTTGAAGCTTCTTACGCTTCATCTTTCTTCGTCGACGGCTGGAGGAGGTGTTGGCAGCGGTTTCTTTCATGACAGTTGCTAGGGCATTGATTCCCCTGAGTCATACGTGTCAAGCCATTCTTCTGCCTCCTCCGAGGTATTAAAAAAGTGAACCTTGCCGTCTGCAACTACTCTTATTCGTGCTGGAAACATCAGGGAGTATTTTAGGTTATGTTGTCTGAGCCGTCTCTTCACTGCCATGTATGGGTAACATTGTTTCTGCCCTAGTAACGTAAATTCTGGGAAAAACTTTGTGGTTGTCGACTTGCACCTGAAGTATGGCGTCTGTCCCTATAGTTCAAGACAAATTAAGAGCTGCCTTGGGTTGGAGCCTGGGGGCGGGGTCTGGATGGCACCCTGTGTGCCCTTTCAACGACAAAGGGCAATGTATGGTCCAGGATTCTGTGTAAGTCACGGTGTCTCTGCCTTCCGTCCCCTCCGGAAGACCTACCACTCGAATTTTGTTTCGCCGTGATCAACCTTTTGGCATCTTCAGCCCTGTCTTCTAAAAACTCCATTCATTGACAAGGTCTTGAATATGCTTTTCCCCGTTTCTATCTGTGGAGAGATTTCCGTAATGGTGGTCTCCATAGTAGATGTTCTGTCTGCGAGTTTACGATCTGCACAGAGTAAATTAAGATAGATGGCCTCCTTACCTATTTTGCTCTCCAGGGAGGTGCGGGTTTGGCCTAGTGTCTCTACTGCCACCAGTACGGCATCTAGTTTGCTGGACATAGCGTCAGTCGCTCCCTCTTCTGCCATCTTGTTCGTTTGGGCTCGGGTCAGTGGGGGTGAGACGGGTGTGCCGCCAGCTCCGTTCTTGTAAAACCAACGTGCGACATAGATCTTAGGGTGTCTGAGAGTGAGGCCCAGTGGCGGGTGGGATAGTGAGTTAGCGTCCGCAGATGGCCGGCAGAGTGTGCTGCCACGCGAACCAGGTGCACAGGGTGTGTTGGTGGAGGCCAGCTTTTCAGTGACTCCCAGGCCTTTCTGTTGTGACCAGTTGCAGTTTACTATTTGTGGGGAGTCCAGGGCCTCAGGGTAATAGTCCAGGAGCCTTGCCAGTCATCAACTAGGAGTTTCTATGTGGCACTATGTTGTTTTCCCTTTGGAGGTGTGGACCGGTTTGCGCCCCTGATGCTGGCTCCTGTATGCGCAAAATCCCCTGAAGGTGGCATTAGTTTGTGAAAGGGAGATTTATACACCCTGCTTCCACTGCGCTGGTCAGCGGTGCCTCTCACCGCGCCTCCGTTCTCATATTGGGCGTTGCAGTGCAGCTTGGCCAGTTATGATCAGCACTGTCCCCACGCCCAGTACAGCCACTCATGCAATGGGATGCGTAGTTGTGAATGCAGCCGAGCCACAAGGGCCTCGTGATCCATGTATTGCACAGTGCAGGAGCGTTAGATTGCAATGCGTCAGTAAGAAGTGCCGCTCCTTGCGGGCCCTCACTTGCTATATTTTGAAGATTATTGCAGCAGTAGGGTTGTTCGATTCCTACTGTGGATAGCCTTTCTGGACGTTGGTAGGCTGAGTCCGGCACCAGTAGGAGATTAAGGCATCTCCTCAGCGACATGCGCCATTGCTCTGGGCCTGGTGGGCGGGGCCTTCCACGGTCTAACATGATGGGCTTCCCCGAAATGGCGACGGTCTGTTCGGCATCTCAGGAGTCTAGCGGGTTTGGACGCGGGTCTCTTTGTCCGACGTCCGACGTCACTGCAATCTTCACCGTAGCATTCAGGTCAGCCACAGGTTTGACCAGAGATGTGTCCGGCCCCAGAGGATGCGTGCAATCGGAGATATGCAGCAGAAAAGGGGAGCTCTACACGAACGCATCCATCTCCATTGCTTGCCTAGCCACGCCCCCCACACTGCTGCCTTAATAATGACCCAATCGGTCCTGCAGGTCTTTTGGTTCGAGCCTTTGGGAGGTACTGCTTTGGTATCTGCTCTACAGGTGAGGAATCTACAGTTGAAAGTATCCATCAGAAGAACAAGTTAATTACCTTTGGTAATCTTCTTTCTGGTGGATACTCTGTCTAACCGAACAGTCCTCACTACACTACCACCTCCCTGTTCTGTGGAGTGGTCTCTTTTTACCATCTAAAATGGTCCCAGAATGGAGATCGACACACTGGTGGCTCCAATTGAAAAGTCCTCCGTGGCCAAGGGAGCAGTAAGCTTGCAGCAAGAAACGGATGTTGTCCCATTAATGGTGCTTATCTATGCCACTTCCAGGGTGGAACTGGGTCAGTGTGTAGCCCTGCGATGTCCCATAGCGGCTCAAGAGCACTGCTATGAAAACTTCCAGATCCAGTGCATGCATGAATAAAATGCAGTTGCTTGTGTTATGTTGTAAAGCAACCCATAGCCACTAATAGGTGCCACAAACATGGGGTATCAAATGGGAAGGGTGAAGTAGTATTCATGCCAGGCGCTGCAAATGATTGCTTCACACCCAGAAAGGAGCAACATTGAAAGCAAATTTATTGATTAGCAAATCCAAAGCACCATACTTTTAAGTGACTTAATACTGCTTTCTTAAGTACTCCTGTTTTACCTTAGCATAAGTCAGGAATTAAAGCTGGACAAATTAGGAAAGAATTGCAGATTATTTTTAATCGGCGTTTTCTATTTGGAGAAAATGAGAGAGAATATTTTTCCCATTAAAATAGATTCACTTTCATAAATACATTGGAGAATTGACACATATTTTAGTTTGCCTATTCTGAGTTTCATTGAAAGACTCGCTAAAATTTTCTTTGTTTACTGTGGGGAAGAAAGTACATTTTTATGAGCTGTGTATGCTATACATAATTGATATGCGCAGCTTACAACTGTAGGAAACGTACATGAAGGCACGAAATTGATAAATTACACATACATGTAGCATACGTGGATATAATAAGTTGCTCAGTTCTCAGTGCCCCTTTTTGAGCTGTCAAGTAAACTAATCTTTGGTGTTAATGCGTTTTGCCTACAGTGGAACTTAGATTGACTCTTCACCCCAAATATATGCAGGACGTTAGTTTATTCTCTCTTACTGCTTCAATTTAAATATCTCTCATTGCATGTTTCTGTTTTTATGGAGGGGTTCTTCTATATAGTTTCTTATACATTTTTGCAAAAAAACATTATATCAATACAATAGGGGGATAGATGCCTTTTTATGTATACGTTCTTGTGTATGTTTGATGTGAAAGCTCTGTTTGTAAAAAAGGGACATAGCACACTGTCCTATCTTAGTTATAAAAAAAGCGTGATTTTTATAGTTCAACCATCTTAACTTTTATCCCTTTAAACAGTGTATAATTTTGATAGCATGGTAACCTATGAGGTATGTCGAGCAACATCTTAACTGTACCATGGCATGATCATGTTTACATTAAAATCCAACAAAGCGTGAACAGGTAAATGTAGCTTAGAAATGTGAGCTAAGTATTGCTTAAAATAATGTTTATATAAAAGAAGTTCCCATTTCAGTTATTAATTATATTTTCCTTACTATGCATACCAAGATAGTAATATTTACTGCAATAATCCATAAACCAGTTGACAAATTAATTAAATGGTTAAATCCTATTTTCGAGGCATATGAGCTGTAGATCGTATGCTATAGCATAGATCGCCATATGGTGTTGGGCTCGGATGTTTGCAGTTTGTTTTTGTCGAAGAAGTCTTTGTTCGTCACAAGATAGGTGACTCCTCCTTATGGGTACAATGCGCATGTGCATCAACTCCATTCCCAGATTGTTTTTTTCTGCCATCAGGTTCGGATGTGACTTGCTGTGCTCCGGATCGGTGTCGTTATCGAAACCCCCTTTGACGAGCAATCACCTATGCCTCGACAGTATTGTCTTGATCGCGTTTCCCCTCCTCGACGCGTATCTTCTACAATATAACAAACTTCAATAAACTGTGACGCGGGCCATTGGGCCTACCCGCGTCGATCCCGATGGAAGTCGATGGAACGGACTTCCTTCAAGAAATGTCCCCAGTGTGGTGCTAAATTCCCACACTCTGACCTACACCCAGTGTGTAATCTCGGTCTCTCTCCGGAGCATGTAGAGGATACCTCTGAGGCTTGTTAGTCTTTCAAGTCTAAGAAGACCATTCATGATCGTCGGGCTGAAGCCACAAAATGTCCAGAAGACAAGGCTCCATTCCGGACATCTTCCTTCCAGAGCCCGACACCCCTTCCGGAACAGGCCCAGGATAACCCGTTCTCAGTCTCCACAGATTACTCTGCCGCCGAAGTCACCTCAGCTCAGCGGAGCATGAGTACTAAGACCTCTGCCCCACCCAAGCCCATACCATGGTCTCCGGTAACACCTTCGACCCAAGGCCCAGGTCCACACCGGTCGAACATTTCAGTATGCCCTACCCTCGAGCTCGGCTATGAAAACCAAAGGCAAGCCTTCCGGCTCGGGCTCGACCCAACTACACTCCGGTACCGAAAAAACACTTTGAGCACCGAAGTCCAAGGCTGCGGAAACCCCCCCGGTACTGAAACAGCTGAAGGACAAACCCTCTGAGCCAAAGCAAAAAGGAAAAACATTGACACCGAAGACGTTGGAGCCGAAACAATCAAAGGAAAAACCTTAGACACCTAAACGCTTGAAGCAAAACACTCCGGAGCCAAAACAATCGACACTGAAGTCTTCGGAAAAGGGTTCTAAACCGGACACTATCCCTATGCCTAAACAACCTAAGACTCCTCATAGGGATAAATCTTTGGCACCAAAAAAGAACACCGGCTCCGAAGAACTTTTTGTCCCGTATCCAAACCAGAAAACAATTAATATCCATCCAAATACTGGTCATATTCTCTCCAAACAACCTACAAAAAGGAAACCGGACAACTTGCAAAATTCACCTTTTCCGGCTAAAAGAATGGACATGGGCACTAATACCTCTCCACCTCCTACACCTCCTCCCCCACCTATTGATCACAATTTACTTATCTCTCCAGTACACTCTCCAAAACACACTTTTCACCTCTCACAACCAGAGAATAGTGATAATGGAGATGGGGACGGACAAGGGGATGATAACATAATTCCACAACAAGACAATAATGACAATAATGCTGCCCCCACAGGACCCAGATCCACAGATGGACTATAACACAGATCCTGACTTAACAGACCCAGATCTTTATCCCTCTAAGCCATCCCCACTAGACGATAATGTAGGTTTTGCCCAAATAATCAATAGGGCCGCCACATATCACGGAGTAAATCTACATTCTGACCCTGTAGAGGAGGATTTTCTATTAGAGACTTTAGCTCAGCCACAAAAAAACATCACATGTCCTACCAATGTTAAAAGGGCTCACTAGACACTCACCAGAAGTGTTTAAGGACTGTGTTCGAACTATCCCAAGGATAGACTAAAAATACAAAGCTGCTCCCAGTGACTCCATATTCATTAAAGGTCAACTTCATTTAGATTTCCTCGTAGTGGCTAATGCACGTAAAAAGGCCAACTCTCAAGGTTCTCGTGACGCCCCGCCCCCAGATGAAGAATCAAAATTATTAGACGCATCAGGCAAACGTATGGCATCTCAAGCTGCTAACTATTGGAAGATAGCCAATACCCAAGCTCTCTTTGCAAGGTACGAAAGGGCTCACTATGATGAGCTAGAGAAACTTATTCAACACACAAGCAGAGCAATACAAAGACAAGGTCAATGACCTCATACAGGAAGGCAAATTAATCACAAACACATCAACCAAATGTGCTCTAGACGCTGCATACACCGCGTCCCGCGCAGTCTATACTAGCGTATTGTTACGCAGGCATGCTTGGCTCATGATATCGGGATTTAAACAGTAGGTGCAAACCAGTATCCTTAATCAGCCCTTCGACCAAGAGCACCTCTTTGGCTAATCAGTGGATACATCTTTAGAAAAGATGAAAAAGGACACTGAAACTGCTAAATCCATGGGAGCCTTACAGTTATCTTCATCTAGAGGCTCCTTTCGACGCTCCTTTTATAGGGCTGGTTTAAAAACTAACACACCAGAGCACCCATCCTCATCTTACAAAAGACCCTATCAGGGTTCCTTTTCCAGAGGATACTTTAGGGGAGGTTACAGGGGTAACAACAACAAGGGCAGAGGCTAGGGAAATAACACCCGCAGCTCCCCTACCACCAAGCAGTGACTTTCCTGCGCTTCCCCCGACCACTCCACACCTGTCGGGGGACGCCTTTCACAGTTTCTACCTGTCTGGAATTCCATCAGCACAGACAGGTGGGTGAGACATATTATCCAGTAAGGTTACTGCCAGGAAGTCACGTCCACTCTCCCCACACATTCCTCCCAAACACCGTCCAATGTCCACAGAACATTTGACTCTCCTCAAACAGGAAATTCTCTCTCTACTACACAAAAATGCTATAGACCCAGTCCCCGTACCCCAACAGGGCACAGGGATTTATTCACTGTACTTTCTCATTCAATAAAAAGATGGCTCTCTCAGGCCAATATTAGACCTCAGACCCTTAAACCTCTACATCCAATCAGACCACTTCCACATGGTCACTCTCCAACAAGTGCTCCCACTACTTCAAGAAGGAGACTTCCTCTCCAGTCTGGAGCTAAAGGATGTCTTCATATTCCTATTCACCCCTCTCACAGAAAGTATCTCGAGTTCACAATGGACGGACAACATTATCAGTTCAAGGTCCTTCCATTCAGAGTAACCACAGCACCCAGAGTCTTCACCAAATGCCTCGCAGTGGTAGCAGCTCATTTAAGAAGGCAACACATTAATGTACTCCCTTATCTGGACGACTGGCTCATAAAGGCCAAATCCCACAACAATTGTGTGCAGCACACACACAAAATTATCCTGCTACTTCACGACTTAGGTTTCACACTAAACCTCGAAAGTCTCACCTTCAACCATCCAACATACAACAGTATCTAGGAGCTACTGTGGCCACCTCAAGAGCTCTAGCATACCCCAATCCAGGCAGGATTCACTCCATGCAGGCTTTAATATTACAATTTTGACCTCAACACTCGCTGCCAGCTTGAGTGTTTATGCAGTTGATTGGGATGATGGCCTCTTGCATCCTCATCATCCCTTATGCAAGACTCCAGATACGTCCCTTGCAGGAATTCTAAGCACATCAGTGGAACCCGGCTCAAGGTCAGCTGACAGATCTGGTGTTGGTGGACAGCCGCACACATCGGTCTCTGCAGTGGTGGAATGAACAAAACCTTTCCAGACAGCCGCCGTTCCTCGACCCGGTTCGACAGATAGTACTAACAGACACATCGCTCACCAGCTGGGGAGCTCATCTACAAAGTCAAACTGTTCAGGGGTTATGGACCCATCAACAGAAACAACTCCACATAAATCACCTGGAGTTACTAGCAATCTTTTTAGCACGAAAGTCTTTCCAACTTTTGCTACTAGGCAAAGCTGTCCTAATACGTACAAACAACATGACAGCAATGTATTACATTCAAAAGCAAGGGGGACAGACACTCTCCAACGTTGGCGCCTAGCACTAACTATATGGAGATGGGCTATTCCTCAAAAGAGATGCCTGCTTGCGGAACATCTCCCAGGAGTACACAACCAGATCGCGGATCTGCTCAGTCGACAAACACAACAAAGTCACAAATGGGAACTTCATCCTCAAGTTCTTCCATTCTTTCAAATGTGGGGGCATCCAGACATAGATCTGTTCGCCACACATCAAAATGCAAAATGCCCAAACTTCGCCTCCAGGTATCCACAACCATTGTCCAAAGGCAATGCGCTATGGATGAACTGGTCAAACAATTTTGCTTACACTTTTCCGCCTCTCCCGCTCATTCCGTTAGTGGTTCGGAAACTCAAACAGCATTCCTACGCAATGATCCTAGTTGCTCCAACATGGGCCCGACAACCATGGTTCACAACCCTCTTGGAACGATCAGTAGTTCCACATCAAAAGCTCACCTCTCACCCAAACCTCTTACACAGAACCATGGAGAAATGAGACATCCAGATCCCAATCAACAAAATCTTGCGATCTAGCATCTGAGGTCCTAGATTTTGGCTACCTCAATCTCCCACCAGATTGTATGAACGTCATCAAAGAGGCTAGGTGTCCTACCACAAGAGCATGCTACGCAGCAAAGAGGAAGCGATTCGCTGTTTATTGTACAAATAACAAAATCAACCCACTATACGCTTCCATTCAAAACATTATTTGTTGTCTCTTGCATCTACAGCAGTGTAGTTTGGCATATACATCTATACAACTACATCTAGCTGCAATAGCCGCTTACCTCCAAAACAGACACTTGTCTCTATTTCGAGTTTCTGCTATCAAAGCGTTAATGGAAGGACTTAAATGAATAACTCCACCTAGAGTTCTAACCTCCCCAGTCTGGAACCTCAATGTTGTCCTTACCAGGCTCACGGACCCCCTAGTGAATTACAGTTCCTCACTTGGAAAGTAGCCTTCCTGGTAGCTATCACATCCCCCAGGAGAGTCAGTGAACTCCAGACATTAACCATACAAGACCCATTTTTACAAATGCGTCATAGTAAAGTGGTTCTTAGGCCTAACCCAAAATTTCTACCCACTGTAGTTTCTGCCTTCCACCTTAATCAGTCTGTTGAACTCCCAGTTTTCTTCACTCAACCAGACTCAGTGGCAGAACGTACTCTTCACACACTAGACGTCAAAAGAGTGTTATTATACTACATAGAAAGAACTAAACCTTTTAGAAAGACTAAACAACTCTTTGTATCTTTCTCCCCACCTCACAAGGGCAATCCCATCTCAAAAACAGGAATTGCAAGATTGATTGTTAAGTGCATCCAAATATGCGATCTCAAAGCTAAGCGCACGCTAACCATTCCCCCTAGAGCACATTCCACACATGCAAAAATAGGGGCTTCTTTGGCATTCTTAAGGAACATTCCCCTAGATGACATTTGCTAAGCAGCAACGTGGTCTACACCTCACACTTTCACTAAACACTATTGTGTAGATGTGCAAGCTGAGCAACAAGCTAGTGAGTGTGGGCCAGGCTGTATTGAGAACACTTTTTCAGACCACTGCAACTGATGCAGGTTGCCAACGCTATGGAGGAAAACTGCTATATCTATTTTAAAGTATACAATCTACAGCTCATATGCCTCGAAGGGAAAATCCATTAATATATTATTAAAAATGCAATGCACTTTTATTTTCATTGAAAATTCCAGGTGAAAGTTAATTTTCAACTGAAATCTGAATTTCTACATTATGCCATTCCTAAAACATGTTAACAAGTTCATGGTATAATCAGCTATGATTTTATGTGGGGAAATACTTTCAAAGTAATGCATACTGGTAAGTAGCATCTGTTCTTGGCATGTAGAGCTGTAGAGTTGTATACGCCCACCCACCTCCCCGTATACGCCCACCCACCGCCCCGGATACCTTTATCCATTGCAGTATTATCTTACTTAGATACATTACACATGGACATGCACACTGTCACCATAAGGAGTCACCTATCTCGTGATAACAAAGACTTCTTCGACAAAAACAAACTGCGAACATCAGAGCCCAACACCAGATGGCGATCTATGCTAAAGTATACAACTCTACAGCTCTACATGCCAAGAACAGGTGCATACTGGTAAGTAGCATTTTCCTTACTGTTTCCTCATTAATTGTACCATTTTGACGTTACTTATTTGCAAAATAATGCAAAATCAGTTAGTATAGTGTAATAAGGCTGGTATAACTAACTATTCCTTGAAAAGGGACCATTCTAGACCAAATATATTTCAAACTCAAGGGCGTTTAAAATGAGGTCTTAACTGTCTTAGATGGTAAGAAAAAGCATTCTGCCTGAATATTAAAAGCCGTCGCTTACGAGAGCATTGCTAATGACCACATGCATTGTTTTTAGAACTTGAAGTTAAATAGGAATCTAAATTAGTGAATTAATTAAAGATCCTTTATCTCTGGCAGCAAGAGAATACCGTAGAAGTCATTAATTCTGATAACTTTGAGAATCCTATTATAAACCAAGGAATAATTGTTTTCGATGATACATTTATATTTATTGTGAGAAATAACTAGTGTAGTCGTTCTATGAATACTGTTATAATTGTTTTTTTATAAAGAACCATATCTTTCTCCTCTTTTTTTGGAAACTTGGATTTTTTAGTTGATAATTTTAAATGTTTCCTTTTTGTGATTGGTGTAACTAGCTGTGAAGAGAGGAAGACCCTGCAGACAGAGCTGGAAGCCGTTCGGGTTCTACGTGGACGCCTGGAGGAGGCCTTGGAACAATCCCTGCAACAGCTAAGCAATCCGGAGGCTGAGAGCAGGGCACCAATCGATGTTGGAGGTGGGGATGGGTCGAGTTTGCAAGCTTTGCACAAGCATGCCATCTGAGCTTTGGAGGGTTCGGGTGTGCAAGATGCCTAAAGTGATGCTAGTGGAGAGGACTCCGAGGTGTCTTTTAACCCCTGGAAGCGGTGCCACTAACTTTATTTCAGTCCCGCTTTTTTTTAGAGGTGTATTTTGTCACTTACTAACAAAATAACTGGCGCAGTTAGAACTGGCTTAAGACATCAGTGTAACCCATTTTTGTCGATTTTTGTAGTGTCTTTTACCCTTGAGTTCACAATTATTAAATGTATTTGCATGTTCTAGTCATCCAACTTTAATTTATGTCTTTGCCATTTCCCCACAGTATGTATAAGACAAATAAAGTTGTGCCTACTGTGTTTCATATATCATTTTCAGTTTTCTTGTACCCTGTCAGAGATGCATGAAATAAATGTATTTTTATTTTTTCTAAACCAGCACATGGACAGTAAAATATGGAGTATCACATTTGAACTAGGTTCCATGTGCAGGCCGTTCTACAAAGTATCAACCTCTTTATTTCCAACAGGCCTCCTAAACACTTTGTGCCGTCAAAAAAATCTCTGTTAACATGTTTTAGGAATGGCATAACGTAAAAATTCAGATTTCAGTTGGAAATTAACTTTCACCTGGAATTTTCAATGAAAATAAAGAGTGCATTGCATTTTTAGTATATATTAATATTGAGAACCATATCCACAAAAGTGATTCTCTCCAAACCAAAAGGGACTGTTTTCTTATTGGTTACATCATCATCCCACCTCTGTATCCTGAATTATTTTCTAATCAATGACTTCCCTTCTCCTAGAAGCAGCCTTATGTCCTCTTATAACTACTCATGGGAGCCCACATTCCCTGTATAAAAGCCCATCTATAATATCCTCATTACAGGCAACTTGTGACGCCTCTAGTCGCTTGTAAGGAATGACATAGCTGCTCGATTGTAATTATTACATTTGAGTTCTGAGGTCACAGTGCCTGCTGCGAGAGCCAGCAGCCAAGCTGAAAGGCATGGTAAGGAGCATAAATACACTTGCAGTATAAACCGCAAAAATAAAACCTGGCTTTTCTTACTCTGCTCTGTTTTTCTAGATGAACATTGATCAACAGAAATTAGAAATTTATGGCAGCATGTTTATTTTTTGCACGCTTGAATCTCTGCATGTGTATTTTTTTACGTGTTCTGACTGAGTTACTGGCGTTTGTTTTTTATCTGACATCTTATTGAACAGGTTCCAATTTCTTCGTGCAACAAATATCTAACTGCTCTTTGGCAAGTTAGTTTTGAAGTACAGGTTCTTTTATTCACCATGCTTGGAAACATCCTAGCTCTTTCAAATGAAAAAGACGCACACCAAAGTTTTAGAATGTTTGTGGGAAGGTGATGTGGTGACTATGTATTATTATAATCAAATTAAAGTACCCCCTGCCATTCATTTACAAGGATATTGCAAGTCACCTTCTAGTTCCATGGCCTTATTTATAAAGGGAACCCTGCTTTCCACCTTGATTCTCCATATGGCCACGGAACTCCTGAGTGACCTGCATTATCCTTTTAACGTTTGTCAGGGGATATAGTATCCCCTTACTGCTCATCTAGGGTTGTGCTGTTGTAATATGAGTGCATACATACATACGTTTGTGATGAAAGCATTAAATCGACTGCAAGAAAACATTCAGTGAATCTGTGCAGCAGTGTGTTTGGTTATTTGACTTTTTGGGGGTTATTTGTACTACTCACTTTTATTTGGAAACAATTAGAAAAAAAGGTTTCTCACAGATGTTGTTTCGAAAATTGGGTGAACATACATGGCCAATTATATGCTTTAAATCTGGGTCACTGCAGTGTATTCCAACTATAACTCCATGTAGGTTTATATTTCAAGTAGACCATTCCTGTAGCGACATTACAATTACATTTAAATAAAGGGTTCCCTGCAGCCAAAGGCAGAAATTTATATGAGTATGTATCCAAACGCATTTTGTTCAGAGTGAGTTTTTCAGCTGTCAGATCGCCTTCTGGGACAATATTTATGAAAGCGGAACTGCTTCTTTTATTTACCTCCATGTATGGTAAGGCACAGACACAACTTTATGTAGAATGATGTGTTGGCAAACGTGTAAAGTGGAGTGTGTAACGTGCATACCATGGACGTTTGTGCATCTCTTTTTATTAGGTTTGTTGAGGTGTATTTCTTTGTACATCCAGAACAGGTTCCTTGGTGCTGCAACACATGTCAGAAAAGTCCACAACAGGAACAGTCACAATGAGAAAGCATAGCCAGGTTTGCCAGAGGTGATTAACATTTAGGTGGACCTGTGGAGGCAGTTAATTCCACAGAGAGACAGTTAATAGAGAATGGAAGACAATCTTTGTGGTGCCTTCTAAACAAAGGAGCAGTCATCTGTGTTCCCCGAACAAGAACGTGAAAGTTTGTCCTGTATGAACCCCAAAAAGTACCTCTTTTTATTTCAGCGGGTGATTTATTCCATGCTTTGACAAAAAGGGAGATATGTTCTGAGAGGTAATTTTCTTTGTGACTTTGTATGGCTTTCTGAAAACTAGCAAAATACACAAGATGATGGACGGAATGTTGCACAATGGCAAAACATTCACCCCCAGTCATAGATCTGGGTTTAATCCATCGTTATTTTGCTCACCAAGCCACCCCAGTTCAGACATGGCCATATGCAAATCAGTCTTGACCCTGTGCCTCATGGGAACAGTCCAGCCTGAACTGCTAAGCCATGTCTTCCCTGGACCGGAATCAAGCATCCTAGGACCGGTTTCTGCAGTCGGGATTATGATGTTGGTTTCCGACAGCCAATCCATGTCGGCCTTTCCAATATGGATTGGTTGTCAGAAACCAACTTAGGGGCCCGCAGCAGGGTCGCCTTTGGGCCTGGGGGGCATCTCAACATCCTTGCACCGTGTGGCAGGCACCGCACAGCAGGCCCACAGCACGGAGCCTGCCACACGGTGCAGGGATGTGTACAAACTGCAATTTTTCAATGGGAGCTTATGCTGTGGGCGGTTTCATCCTGCCACACAAGCTCCCATTGAAAATTGGAAGTTTGTGACTGCACCATGTGCCGTCTCATCCTGATCGGGTTGTCGGAACTGCCAAGGTCAGGCGGTTCCTTCCCCAAAGGCAACTCCGACCGACTTCGTTATTAGGCCCCAAGTGTTACTTCGTCTGGTCAATAGTTCATGCAAAACTTTGCATTACTTTTGGAACTGTGGGAACTTCAGTCCACAAAGATGCAAAACATGAGCAAATTATACCATTGATTTCACCAAAATAGTTATTTCAAAAAGATAGTAAACCCTGAATGCATTTACCCAGAGGCATTAAGTCAGGGTACACCTTGTTCATAGCACATGTGAGTGCAGATATACCTATATCTAGAGTTGGGTAAGATGTTTGCAAGCTGTATTTCTTCGAAGGAGTTTTGCTCACAAGGTATCTCATGGCTCAACCCCTAGACCACAATGCACCAGAACAAAGACTTCATTTTTGATTGTGTTTTTTGCTGCCTGTTCAGATGTTCTAGTGCCAGCCCCAGGACCTTTGACATGACCTTTGGTGCCAGCGACTGCATTTGGACTTTGGTTAAAGCGGTGTTGACAGATTATTGAGGAAAACCAGGTCATACTAGCAATGGACTTGAAAAGGACGACAAACAGGTGGTAGATGGCGAAAATGGAGTAGACTACATGAAATGATAAAGCAGTTGAGAGAAGGGAAGGCCTCTGGTCCCAACATGTTTCTGCCCACATTTTTTATATGCCTGGGAGTAAAGTGGTGGAATCTCTTAAGGATATTTTCTATGAGGCCAAAAGGAGGGATTTTTGCTGAAGAATCTCAGGATGCCCAGTATTGTAATGATTTATAAAGATTGGAAGCTGATGGAGCAGTGTGCCTCATACATGGCCATACCTTTGCTTAACCTAGAAGCGAAGATCCTAACGAAGGTGCTGGTGAATACTTAATCCAGGTCATAGACTAGCTAATAGCTGGGAAGGGTACAACGCAAGGCTCTCTCCCCTGCTGTTGACGGAGCCTCTGGAAAACTGGGTGAGAGGAGATGCCCAGATCTGTGATAAGGTGGGCCCGGGTATGGGAGAAAGTGATTTCCTGCTAGGCCGATGACCTCCTCCTCTAGCTTGGAGGCTCGATTCACTCCATACTTAGAACTTAAGAGATCTTATATATTTGAAAGGTATTTAGAGGTGCACATCAACTGGCACAAGTCTGTGGCTTTCCCGATCACCCACTGGCAGCCCCCCTCAGTGGGTTGGGAATGTCTTCTACGATGGACACAGTAGATATTTATTTTCCTGAGAATATATGTAACGGTTGACCAGGCGGCAGTCCAGGGGTGGAATTTGGGGAAGGGTCTCGAGTAATACAATACTGATGTAAGAGATTGGCAGAAACTCCATATCTCCCAGCTAGGTAGAGCGGCCCTCTATAAAATGATCACTTTTCTGTATATGATGCAGAACACACTGTACGAGGTGCTTGAGTACTTCTTTCAGGCAGTGGATGTAATGAAAAGATTATTATGGGATGGAGCGCCTCAAGAGTAGCTTTGTCGACACTTACCTGGAACCCATACGAGGGATCCATAGCTCTCCCAAACTTACAATTTTACTACTGGGAAGAGTAATTATTGCGATTGGTGAATGAATGGGCCTTTGAGTCTCAACAAAAGCCAGCTTTTGTTAATGGTACAGGTTGCGGGAAGTGGCAGATTAGATTCAGCTGTAATACAGATTGTCAGCCTGCAACACCAGTACGCAGTGTCACAGATTTATACAACATTATTGAGCAACAGCCAATCCTCTCTTGTTGAAAGAGAAATGGGAGAAAGATCTAGAAATCCTGGAGGATGAAGACTGTGGGAAGGCGTGCCGACACCCAAGGGAGGTAACAATTAGGGTGGTTTTCTTATTGATGCAGCTTAAAATACTCAATCAGTCAATCAGGCATATTTGTACTAGGACTAGACTACTACATGGGAAATATAGATACTGATGCATCCTTGAAAGGCTGCGAGCAAACGGACACATTGTTTCATATCCTGTGGGGATGCCCGCTGCTGCAGCCTTTCTGGAGTCAAGTGGGCTGCTAAATTTCGATGATAGCTTGAGAGAATCTGACACTGGGACCATCGCTAGCGATTCCACATTTGTGGAGAGCAGACCCTACCCAAATACACATTACTAATGTGCAGTGTTTGATTGGTTCAGATGCTCTGTCCATTACTCCCCCTTTTGAAAGTCTGTCTATAAGACAAGAGGCTGTCTCATGGGCCACATGGAGAAAACTCCAGGGTATGGACTGAGTCTGCCGAAGACTGAGAGAGGGCAGGAGTAGTTGTCCGCTATGCAAGGCTCTAGCCATGAAGACGGCTCTCTGGAGAAGGGGCAGTGGGGAGAGATTTATGGAGTATACTATTATGGCAGGTATAGGGAGTTTTCTGTGCTTGTCTATATTGAAAATGTTGAGACTAAGACTGTGTGAACTATGCTAGAGATATGTTGGACTGTTCATTTACACCATTACTATTTGCATGGCTCACTGAAAAAAACGTAATAAAAAGAGTTATTAAAAAAAAGTTGCTACCACTACGTTGGCACGTGGAGTGCCTGTCCTTGACACCTGCTTTTTGTAGGCATCAGTGCATACATACAAGAGGCACTACTGCCTTGACAGTCTGGTCCGAAGATAGGGGCATAATGCTCACTCAGTCCTGTAGGACATTTTGGTCTGAGGCCACTCCACAGATCCTCCACTTAGGAAGGGCCTGCTTTTTGTATCTATTATAAGGTAAACAATCAGCGGTCAGATGTATCCCTCAAAAGGACAAGTTACTTACCATCGATAACACTCTTTCTGGTGGATACTTTATCTAGCCACTGATTTTTCACTGCCCTTCCGCATCCCAGTTCTTTGGTGTGGTCTCTTTGTACATATAAAAATATTCAAAATTAGTAATAAGCACACTTTTACCAACATTTATTCACACTTTGCATCTCAGGGCGTGGAAAGGGGAAAGACACGTGTAGCTGTGGTGCTTATAAAAGGCTTTGTTCCATGACTTCCGGGGAAGAGTGAAGTTAGCATAGAACAGAAACATTTCCGAATCCATTATGGCAGCCTCTAATGTGAGGCGCTTAGAGTATCCACCTGAAAGAGAGTTACCACAGTTAAGTAACTTGTTCATTTTGTAGAGATGTGTCCTGCTTATTTATTTAACAATACCATTAAGTGCTACTGGTCTGTGCACTGTGTTTTACTCTGTGGTGCTAGAAATGAATTCCAGAAGCCAGCTTGTAAGACTTAAGTGAACAAAGTTGGTTCAGCCTATCACACTATTGCAAAATGAGATAGCTAGAGAACATTTAGTAACTGAGGTATGTGGTAGGAGTTTGCTTAGACACCATTCTATATATTTCACAAGCCCCTGGGTAATAACTTAGCGCCTGTGAAAGATTGGGGAAGCATAGGAGACTTGACTTCCACAAAACAATTTTGAGTGTGTTCCTGCAGGTCAGTCAAGAACTTTAAAGCAAATAAAGTACAATCGGCCATGTTACACTAATTTAGCATTGGTGAAAAAGCAGGACAAATATCTATTTTTCTACGTATGTTAAGTAGCAAACGCTTTTAGCCCCAGACTGTATCACAGAAAGGTGCTTGCATCAGCAGACCACATGGCTTGTGGAACCATCGACCCCCGCAGCCATTCTCTTTTGACTGCTTCCTCGTTCCCTCAGGCTCTTCTGCCGGTGGAGGTTACATTGTCCCTGTTCCAGGAGCTGTGGTTCAAGGTGAATTTGGCCAAGTCTCATCTGGATCCGGTTCAGAGACTTCAGTTCATCGGGGGTCTGTTCGACATCTGTCTGCGGGCGGTGTTTCTCCCTCCTGTTCGGATCCTTTCCCTACAGACTCTGTTGCGGGATCTGTTGAGTCGTCCCTCTGCCCCAGCTCGTGTTTGGTTGCGGGTCCAGAGGTTGATGGCTGCGACCACTGCTGTGGTTCCTTGGGCTCGCCTCTATCTCAAGCCCTTAGTGACTCATCTGTTTGCTCGGTGGGACCCCTCCCGGGCAGATTACCAGACTCTGGTTCCTCTCTCTCCTGCTCTGATTCGGGACTTGGACTGGTGGGTTTGCACTACCAATCTGGAGAAGGGGGTGCGGTTTTGTTTTCCTCCTCCCCTTTTGTTGACGTTGGATGCCAGTCTCTGGGGGGCCACTTTGGGGCCCCTGGAAGCCAAGGGTCGGTGGTCTCAGGGAGACAGCGCCCGTTCCTCGAACTGGCGGGTGTTGGCAGCTATCTGGGAGGCGGTGCAGTTCTTTCAGGTTCCTCTCCTCGGGGCGAATCTGTTGGTTCGTACCGACAACCAGGTGGCTCGTTGTTACTTGAACCGTCGGGGGTGACTAGGTGCGCATCTCTGAACATGTTGGCCTCCATGATTTGTGCTTGGGCGGAATCTCATCTGTTGACCTTGAGGGCGGTGTACATTCCGGGACGGTTGAATTTTCATGCGGATGCTTTGAGCCGCGACCTTCCATCTTCTGTTCTGTACCATCTCTCTCTCTTCCTCTGTTCCTGTCCCTTTGCCTTCGGTTCGGGACTCCTTGGATCGATCTTTTTGCATCCCCCCACAACTCCCTCCTACCCCGGTTTTGTTCGGAGGTGCTGTGTCCTCAGGCTTGGGCAGTTGATGCTCTTTCGATTCCCTGGCCTTCGGGCCTTCTGTATGCATTCCCTCCCATTCCGTTCCTCCCAAGGGTTATGCAGAAGATTCGGGGGAGAAAGTTTCAGTCCTGTTGATTGCTCCTTTCTGGCCTCGCCGCATTTCGTTTCCTCTCCTGTTGCGGCTGGCGGAGGGTCGGTTTGTCCGGCTTCCTTTGTGTCCGTCTCCTTTTCAGTTTCCACTCCTGTCTCTGCCTTGTCTTCGTCGTTTGCAGCTGATGGCTTAGCTCTTGAGCGGTTGACGTTGGAGTCTTTGGGTTGTTCTTCGGTGGTAGCTCGTGACATCCAGTTGTCTCACCTCCCTTCGACCCTTAAGTGCTATGGTTGTCATTGGGGTTCTTTTGCTTCTTGGTGTTCTTCTCATGGGGTGGATCCTGTACTGGGGGTTCCTACTTCTGTGTTGGAGTTTCTCCGAGATGGTTTTTTGAAAGGCCTTTCCCCTTCCACGTTGTCTGCTCAGTGGGCAGCGGTTCGTGCTTGTCGTGGTCCTGGGCCCTCCTTGGAGGGTGTTGCACCTTTGGTTAGTCTGCTTCTTCGGAGCTTTCGGCTTCGTCGGCCGGTTTCTCCTGTTCTCATTCCTTCTTGGGATTTGCCTACTGTTTTGCGTGGTCTGCAGTTGCCCCCTTTTCAGCCTTTGATGAAGGCGGATTTGTTGTGGCTGTCCGCTAAGGTGGCTTTCCTGTTGGCCATTACCTCCGCTCGCAGATTGGGTGAGTTGGGTGCCTTGCTCATTTCGTATCCCTATTTGCAGTTCCTCCCGGATCGGGTCTTTTTGCGGCTTGATCAGGCTTTCCTGCCTAAGGTTTCTTCGAGTTTTCATTTGCAGCAGGTGGTGATTCTTCCTGATTTGCCTGCTGAGGGGGATTCCCTTGTTCCCCCTTCTTTGGATGTTCGCAGGGCTCTCCAAATTTACCTCCAATGTTCCCTGGGGTTCCAGAGTGCTCCTGCCCTGTTTGTCTCCTGTGGGGGTGTGGCTAAAGGAAAGAAGGTTTCCACTTCCACGATCAGTTGGTGGGTCCGTTTGGGGGTCCATCAATCTTACAAGTCTTTGGATTTGCCTCCTACGCCTCATGTACATGGTCGGTCGACTCGTTCTGTGTCTGCTTCCTGGGCTGAGGCGGCAGGGGTCTCTATCCAGGAGATTTGTAGGGCGGCCACCTGGCAGTCTCATCACACATTTGTGCGACATTACCGGTTTGATGTTTTACATCCCTCTGCTGACAGTTTTTCTGTTGGCGTCTTGAACACTGTTGTTCATTGATCTTTTATTGATTAAAGTTTTGTACTCTGCATGGATACCTGGTGTCCTGCGTATTTTCTTTATTTGTTCTCTGCGTGTGAGTTCCTCACGTAGTAAGGACTGGGGCGGGGAGGACCCATGAGGGGGTAATGTCTTATTACTTACCAGTAATCTTCATTACCCCTATTAGGGTCCTCCCCGTCCCAGTCCTCTTCCCTCCCTTCCGGTGTGTTTGTGTAGGAGTCTTGTTGATAATAGGCATGGCGGTAGGTGGGCGGGGCTTATGTAGTATTGAAATACTGGCGTTGTGATTGGCTGGGTGGAGGCAGGACTGCCTCACGTAGTAAGGACTGGGACGGGGAGGACCCTAATCGGGGTAATGAAAATTACCGGTAAGTAATAAGACATTACACGTGTATTGGGAATATGTATTTTCTCTGTTTCTTTATATGTAAACATAGAAATTGTGTAAAATCAGTTTTTGAATCTAATACTGTTTCTCTATCCTTATTACACAAACAGTCACAATTGTGCAAATGGATTTCCTTTTTCTTTTTGGCCTCATTGAAAGGTTTCCGTTGTAGTAACCCATTGGGCGTAGATTTCCTGCTCCACTTTGCATCATGTTGCATTGGTGCACAATAAGAGTGTCTTTGAAGTTGCTAATTTGACCTGAAGTTGTTATGTTTTAGTATCTACTTTATGGAATAGTCGTACTTCAGTATTCAAATCATTATTTCCCTGGCGAAATGCAACTGTTCTCACAGATTTAACATAGAAAAACGTGTACTTTGTAAGCATGTATTTTACTGTACATAGACCTATACTGTGGCTTGAAAATTACTATTTGCATGCAAAGTGCAACTATCTTATGAATTGGACACTAAAGCAATGAAATCTATTGTTAAATTAGCAACTTCAAAAACGTTTTTGATGCTGAGTGCTTGTTAGCACTTTTGTGTGCCTCGTTATAATTTATTATAAAAAGGAGAGGAGTCAACACTGCAATTATCAATGAACGCAAATATGTCTACATATAACAAACCCCTAGATGCTCAGTTGAGAAAAATGATAGAACATTAGTGGAGGGCTTTGATCAGTGCAAAATAAGAAAGGTGGAACATGCGAATGCTGCAAATGCATGAAGTCACATGCAACCTACCTAAAGGCTATTGATGCTCCATGAGCAGCCAATATTTCTGTTTCCATTTACCACCTGCTTCAAGTGGGTGGTAAATTAAAGCACTAAAGAGGCCATTATTTGGTTTGGAATATAGATAAGCATGCAGTGGTTGACCCGGTAAAAATGGGTTTGCATGAGATTTCTCCATTTTGTATGAAATAACGAAATTGCTAGATTTTGGTGGGACATTTTAATGCTAGCCATTCGGTAACGGAGCGGACACATTGTAATCAAATGCATTTTTGGATTTAATAAACGGTTGACAGATATGCTATATGCACTAACGTAGCAGTGGGCTGACCCAGGCCAACATTTTAGGGAGTGTGATTGTGAGGTCACCCTGATGGAACTAAAGTTAGATTTTTCATCATCATAATCTGTATTTCGGTACATTTAGTACCATAAAAGATACATAAAATATACAAATACAATTACATTTAAAACACAATTCATTTAAACATAGTTAACATGATGGGGAGTGACAACAAGGTAAAGTGCGTTCCAATGAGATCCCGGATAACGGTTTTGAGGGCGGGTATCATTACATTTAAAACATCAATAAATAATTAAAAATGTAAAAAGGCATGTATATAAAATGTACATATATACGCAGCTAACCGGCACTAACAGTAATAGAAAGTGCTATCAAAGATGTTCTACCCATTCATTGGAACAGTATGGCATAAAGTAATTTCCAAGTTTTTTAAACAAAGAGGTTCTCCATTCATTGTAACAGTATGGCATAAAGTAATTTCCAAGTTTTTTAAACAAGGAGGTTCTACTATAATTTTAGACCTATTTTGATTCTTATAAAGTTTGTGGCTAACAAAAATCTACTAATGCCAAATAACCTGGCTGGTATCAGTTTTTAAAATTCTTCCTCCTCTTTATATGATCTTATACCTATATTTAGGCAAGAGGTCTGATCCATCTTTTTCTAGCTACTGCGTAGGTCGGGCTAAAAAACAAAATATGTAGATCATCTTCCTTTACCTGACTCGGGCATAGGGTGCATTGATCATTGCTATAAAGTTAGATTATTTAAGGTGCAGATAACAGTAGCATTAGATAGGCAGCGCAAACTATGAAAACTGGTTTTGTCTGTGAATATTAGTGGCAAATAAAGGGCACTTTGTGAGTTGCTGGGAATCTCTGATGTGGTCCAATAACAACTCTTACCAGGCCAATCTTGATAATACGTATCATGGTCAACCTGTAGGTTAGGGCAGTTTCCCAAAGGGACTCCAACTTCTCAGGAAATCACAGGGCGTGTGTGCAGCCTAGAAGAAGTAATGACCAGGCTAGTCCGATTCTGTAAATCCCTTCTTATTGGATCTTCAGGTTCCACCTCATAATAGAGCATATTTTCCTACCCCTAAAATTACCATATCACTGGCAATACCAAGTCAAGGGGTCATCAGAATTTTCCAGTATTGTATCTTTTATAGATACACATGCTTGAATCTTCCCCGTCGTCACTGTGGGAGTCCCACGGTAACAGAAGTAATAGCAGTAATAAAACATCACCACAGACCTCCAAAGAACAGATTAAACTCACTTAAGAAACCCTTCAACCTAATTTTTGAACATCCATATTTCAGCCAATCACAGTAGAGACCTCAGAGTTCCCTTCCCCTACAGAGCCACCATACCTCAGATTTTGAGCACAAGTGTATAGGCATATAAAACGCTGAGATAACCGGTGAGCCTAATTGGGGAGGAGGAAGGGTGGCATGTGAATCTATAAAAAATATCAATACTGGAGAACCACAATGTACAGGTAAGTAACTTGTTTTTCTACAGTATTGTATCCTTTAAAGATTCACATGCTTGAACCCGACTAGTAAGCAGTATAAGCACCATAAGAGAAAAAACCAAGAAGAGAAGAAAGAATATGCATACAAATTTACAACCATAATGAAAAGAACAAAGAAGGCTAAAAGCCGCCTCCCTTAGACAAAGAGACGTCGGAGCGCAGCTTGTCCAACAGCAATATCTGCCTTCTTCCAACCATCATGGCAGTAATGCTTAGTGAATGTATGAGTGTTCTCCCACGTTGCTGCCCTGCATATGTCAGGAAGTGATGCTCCTGCAAACAGGGCCGAGGAAGTTACCACTTTTACAGTTGAATAGGCTTGCGTTTTTTCAGGAAACGGGCGACCAGCCTTGTCATGACAGAAGATAGTCCTTGAGGTGACCCAACAAGCCGAGAAAGAGATCAGTAGCTGCGAGAATTTACGGAAGATCTTCGTTCTTTGAAGATAACATTTTAAACAATCTTTAATGTCAAGTGAATGCAATGCTCTTTCCGCTGCTGAGGATGGATTAGGAAAGAACGTTGATAAGACAATCGGCTCATTGAGGTGCTAACTTGAAGGCACCTTAGGTATAGAAGAAGGGTTAGTGCGTAGCATGACCCAGTCCGTCGAAAATTGAAGATTCAGTTATTTTAAAGTGAAAGCTTGGTTTTCACTTATACATCTGGCTGACGTATTGGCCTGGAGAAAAGCTACTTTCCAAGACAGGAACTTCAGTTCACATTTGTGTACTGGTTCAAAGGAAGGGTGAATTAGCTGTGACAGGACAGAATTTCTTTGCCACAAAACTGGAGGAGGTTTAACAGGCAGGAAGGCTTTAAAAAGTCCCTTCATAAATTCCTTGATGAGACAATTAGGCCAGAGGGAAGTTTGATCTGAGTATCTTCTATAACTAGAAATTGAAGCCAGGTGAACTCATATAGAGGCGTGAGAAAGTCCTGATTTAGCTAAGTGCAAAAGATAAGGCAGAACCTGCTCTGTGGATAATGAGAACTAATGCAATGCTTGTGAGATACACCAAGCCACATAATCTCTTCCATTTAGCTGTGTAACATTTCAATGTGGAAGAAGCACGAGACTTCTGTAGTATTGTAGAACACTCTTCAAAGTGCTATAATAAAACATCACTAACTAGACAGGGGACCCTCACAACTATTAAAGAAAGAAGCTATTTACTAAATGAAAGGCATTTTGAACCTTGAAAGAAAATTGAATTCTACGCAGGGGCGTCTCGCAGGGTACTAGTGGAAATGCAGAGTGCTTATTAGACACAGCAAACACTAAAATAGTATATAAGCACGTGTATTTTTTCAGACAAGAGATCACTGACAGTCAGGAAT
The DNA here is from genome assembly GCF_964263255.1 of Lissotriton vulgaris. Classification (NCBI taxonomy): domain Eukaryota; kingdom Metazoa; phylum Chordata; class Amphibia; order Caudata; family Salamandridae; genus Lissotriton; species Lissotriton vulgaris. The sequence continues at coordinate 1,193,334,572 of NC_141685.1, forward strand.
TGTGGAGTATTTACCACAGCGCCTCACTACACTGGCATTTGAGACTGTAAACTTCAGCACCGGAGCTGCTAGCCAAAATAAAATGAAAAATAACTCCCTTGACAAATCTCTGCTCCAATTCTTACACCTTCTCCAAACAGAAAACCTTTAAAACCTCATTGTACTTCAACAAATAAGCTTCTGAGCTGCCCTAGTGACTGAGGTCTACTGCCATACAATTTTATTCAAAACTATTTATCAAAGTGATCCTAGTAGCTAATCACCCACTGCCCAGGCCTTACACCAGAATATAAGTCAAAGCTTTAATCCCCCATCGGACATTCACCTAATACATTTCTAAATGTCCCCTTTCTCTGTTCTGTGGGCCCTCACCTCCATTGCAGTCTACATGTTCTCATGCAGACTACATGTTCAGCACATCAAAATCCATAACATTTTCACACCATCACTCATGCATGCCCCCAACCTCCACAATAGATGTAGACATTTGTCTCTTTTCATACCCTTTACAACATACTCTTCTATAAACCATTCAATCTTACCCACCAACCCATTAGTGCTTTCCTCAAACCTGGGAGTGTCTTTAATGATTCTACTTAACATATTCTCTCCTAACCTACCTAAAGGCCAACTGGCAAAATCCCCTCCAATGTTCTCTCTTTCCTCTATCTTCTGCGATCTTTCCTACCTTGATCAAATCCCTGTTAACCCTCTTTGACCAACTATACAAGCCCTTGTCCACAATTTTTGTTTTTTGCGGAGTTATATATAGCACAAACTGTAACCGAAGGTATCAGAGCGCTTTACACAAGCACCAGTTGCATTACTTGCGGATACGTTTCGTTTTTTTGTTTGTTAGGCATGAGAGGATTAAGTGATTTTCCCAGAATCACAAGATGTAGCGCGACCTTGCAGAGACTAGAATCCGGTTGCCCAGATTTGAGGTCGACCGCCTTAGCCTTTAGACCACATCCTCTCCCAGGCTCTACTTCCACACCTGCCTGAGAAATCAGTGGAACAAGAACACTCCCTTGGCCAGAAGCAGATACTCACTGAACCCTCATATGACCTCACAAGGATTATAAAAGCCTACCCTCTTTATCTTTGGTGCTTCTCTATCAAGAGACACCACCTACATTATGCCCTCTGCAGCCTTGCCGCCCATACAGTCAACCAGAGCAACTGCCTGAGCGAACAACTATGACTGCCCCTTTACTCCATCACTGGCCTGACCGATCTAAGCAATCCTCAGAGCCACCTCTGATACAAACAACTGCACATCTCAGTTCTAACAATTGCCACTACCGCAAATTGTGCACTCAACACTGCATTTACCTGAGTGGAGAACTGGCCCCTGGCAATGTGAGTCTACAGACGCCAGTCAACCTCAAAACATCTTCAGCCTCATTGGTTAAAGAATTCCTGAAACAACCCAGTTCACCCTCAAATGCCCTGTATGTATTGCTTCTTGGTTGTTTGTAAACATGTATATTTTCAATTTTTAAAAATGCACGTCTTTCTAACTATCTTTAGTGTCACTGCCTACAAGAATTCCTGAAACTACCCAATTCACCATGTATTGCACTAATTTCGGATCACTGCTGGAACCATCCTTCCACTGGTTTGATCAAAACAGGGGCTGTAAGGAAGAACAGAATCCTCATATATACATTCTAATCTCTGATTCCAAACTGGAACTTCCCTTTGTCAGAAAAGTGAAAAGGAGAAAATACTTTGCCTCTTTTTATAGAATGCTGTTCCTAAGGTTGCCAACCCGTAGTCAGAATTCACCCGATCAAGGAAAGTGGAGGAGGAATAGTGTAGTAAATGAGAATACAATGTCCAAGTGAAGTTAGCAGAGTTCTTTAACCCCTTCCATGCTCATGACGAGCTCAGCTCGTCATGAGGCACAGTTGAGCTGTGCTGATGACGAGCTGAGCTCGTCATGAACAATGGGAAATGAGAGGATCCAGCACAGGGGAAAAATAACCACAGCAGCGATGTGGTTAATAAGATAGAGAGGAGTAATAAGAGCGGACTCTTCACCACGGAGGCAACCAGTAACTGCAGTGGAACAGAACTCTTAAATCACAAGCAAACTTAGAACAAAAGGAAGAAGTACATTCTGAATGAAGTAATTACATTCTGCAAACACTAGAGCACATATTTATGTAATGCACATCTTCCCTTCTATTGTTAACACCAAATTAAAAATTATATAGTTTAATGAACAAAGAGAAGAAAAAAAACATAATGAGCTTACTAGCAAATGAAATCTTGTAGATAAGTTGGTGGTCTGCAATGTCTTGGAGTATGATCACTGAGTAAACCACCAGTAGGTAGATTAGATGTTTGTAAGGAATGATTATCAGAACTGGGAGCATCTCCACTTCCCACATTGCGTGGTTCACCTGTTGGAACTAAAGGAACAGTCTCAACAGGTGTATGCGCTAAAAGATAGCCACTAATTACTGAGAGTAGAAGATGCCCCATTCTTGACAGAAGTCACAACACCTTTTTTTATATAGTGCCACTCTCCTGAAATTCCAACATTCGCTATTATTGAGAATTACACAATGATCATGAATTTTCTTGACAGTAAAAGATCCTTTAAACTTAGACAAACCTGTTTGCACTCTACCACTCTTAATTTTAACAAGATCACCTACCATAAAGGGAGATGACAACTTTGTAGAAGAAGACAAGATTGGGCTTTTGGTTTGCCAGGTAACAACTTGCCTCATCCAAGCTGGTACTAATTTCAAACCTGGAGCTCGTCCTCTCATAAGTTGGAAAGGCGAAAGCTGACCATCAACCAAGGGAGTAGTGCGATATTCCCATAACATCTCATTAACCATTTTCCGCACAATGGATCCATTGGCAGAGGCCATTTGTATAATCTCTTTTACCAGTTTGTTAGCTCTCCCACATATTCCATTTCCTTGATGATTGTACAAAGAAGTGCGAGGGTGAGAAACACCGCAACTCTTTAGAAATGTTTGCATCTCTTTAGAGGTAAGTTGTGTGCCGTTATCTGTAATAATGACTGAAGGAATACCTTCATCTTTAAAGAGATTGCCTAAGAACTTAACAGTACTTTCAGTGGTGACATTGTTGGTGAACTCTACAACCAACCTTTTAGAATAGATATCAACTACAACAATCGCAAATCTGTCCTTTTCATTTAATTCCCCCATAGAACTGATAAAATCCAGACAGATCGTGTGCCAGGATGAACCTGGGTTTGTTATGTGTGCCTCTTTTGACTTGGGTCCCACTTTGAGTCTTTTCTCGCCTTCCCTTCAAATGAAGCAATTCTCCACCCACTCCACAACTTGAGAATCCATTCCTGGCCTCCAGAAATGGTTCTTGAGCCGACGCTGTGGAAGAGTTTGACCCAAGTGCCCCACATGTGCTAAGGCTAAAAGTTTACATTGGATACCAAATAGAGGTATACATTTTTCATCTTTAACCAAAATGAAATTGTTAATAATAGCAAGGTCATCAAGAACTTTGACAAAAGGTCTGACTGACAAAGAGACATAACTTTCTCTCCTAGAACCAAGCCTAAGAAGTTTGATCACTTCTTGAAGAGTTTCATCAGCATCCATTTCACGTTCCCAGTCACTAGCTTCAAAGGCACCCTCACCGACAAACACAGCATCCTCTATAGAAGCAACAGCGATGTCAACAGCACCATCAGAAACAAGTGAATCAGGAATGGTACGCCAATCTAAGGACATCCTTGATAGACAGTCGGCCTGTACATTCCTCCACCCCTGGATATATTCAATGGAATATTGAAACTCTTGGAGTTTAATAGCAAGCTTGACAAGCCTAGCTGATCCTTTCCCAGTACCCACAGGAGAGATAATTTTAAGAAGTGGTTTATGGTCTGATCTTAAAATTCATTTCATGCCCCAGAGATAAGTTCTGAAATACTGCACTGCCCAAGAAGCAGCCTGTGCTTTTCTTTCAATAACCAAATCGTTTTTTTCAGCATCAGTTAGAGTCTGTGACGCAAAAGCCACAGTATGTTCAAACCTATCTTTGATTTGCGAAAGCATAGCTCCAAGGCCAGTAGAACTAGCATCCACCGTAAGAACAGATTTATTGTGTACATCAAAAGGAGATGAAACGTTTGCATTATAAATTTCTTTTTTGATATTCTCAAAACATTCCTGATGTTGAACACTCCATGAAAAACTGACCCCACGTTTAAATAAAGATCTCATACATGATGTTTTATCTGAATTTCATTTAACAAATTTCGAGTAATACTCAATGAGACCCATAAAAGAACGTAATTGGTCTTTGTCTTTAGGTTGAGGTGCTGAATGAATAGCTTGACACAAATCCCTTTTTGGTTTCACCCCTGAAGAACTAATAGTGTAACCTTACATTTTTCTCTACGTAGAGAGAGACCAGCTGAAGATAGTCTTGTCTAAAACAATTTTCAATGTGGTGTTATATTGTTCAACTGACTGTCCATAAACCAAAACATTGTCTTGAAAGTAGACAGTATTACCCACACCCTCAAAAATATTGGACACCATTCTCTGGAAAACACTGGCCGCAGAATTTAGGCCAAAAGGAAGGCGTGTGATTTGAAATGTGCCTTATGGTGTAATGAAAGCCGTCAATTGTTTTGAATCCTTGTGTAAGTTGATTTGGTGATAGGCACTCCTAAGATCTAATTTAGAGAATACCTTAGAACCTTAAGTGGTAACTAGTTCTGAAATGTTGTGCAATGGAAACGTGTCTGCAACCACATACTGATTTAAAGACCTTAAGTCCACACAGAAGCGGAGTTTTCCGTGAGACTTCTTTGTGACAACAATGGGAGAAACCCATGGTGAAGCCTCTACAGGTTCTATGACTCCAGATGCTAACATGTCCTGAATGAGCCCCTTAACTTCTTCTTTGACAACAATAGGAACCCACCTAACTATGTGTTATACTAGACTAGAACCATTTTTCAAAATGATTTGGTGAGAATAGCCTTTGAGTTGACCTAGCCCTTCTCTAAATACACTTTTGTCATCAGAGAGAATAGTACTTAGATCTCCATCCTCAAGGATCATGACCTTAGGGTTAGAACGGGGATTGACAATAACGCTTAGATCATATTGGTCAACCCATCCAAGGATGGCAGGTCCAGATACGGACACATAAACTTTGCCTTGTATACGTCTGTGAGAGAATATGATATCTGCTATAAAAATGCCTAAAATATCTATAGATTCCCCTTGGTAACCTCCAGGAGAGATGTCTTTTGGAAGAAGTGGTCCGACACCCAACTTCTTTATGAACAAATCATTAGGAATGATTGTGTACCTCAACCCTGTGTCAACCATTAAATAAATGTCTTGACCATTAATCGTGAACAAGGCTTTAGGTCTATTCTTACTTTTGTCTTCCTCTAACTCAGATGAGAAATTTGACTCAACCACCAATATTTTGTTATTCTCATCAACCATGTGTGAAGAATTTTGTACATGAGCCACACTAGACAGTGGTTTACCCTTGCATACTCTGGCATAGTGGCCTATGCGACCGCCCTTAAGACACTCCTGTTTTGCTACAAAACTAAATTTTGAATCAGAGGAGTGCACAGTACTCCCACACCTATTACACATTCTGACATTAAGTCATTTTGAAGTGTTTATGTTTTTTACGGGAAAAGTTTTCCTGGTCATCTTTTTGTTCTTGACCGCTGTACAAATTCACTTTGATCATCATCATTTTGAATTTGATCCATTGACTCTTGGACTAAAACTTCGTTGACATCACTAGTAGATGACTTTTTCTCAAGCTCCTTCATGCACCCTTCTGACTGTTCCACTATTTTGGCTAATTCAATCACAGTTTGCAAGTTTGGGTTTTTAGCTGCCCAGAGACATTCATGAATCTTTTTATCATTACATTGGACTATGAGTTGGTCCCTGATTAATTTGTCAGTCATATTTCCAAATTTACATTGGACAGACATTTCTCTGAGTCTTGAAACAAAATCATCGATAGATTCACCAGTCTTCTGACTCTTGGTATAAAATTTGTATCTATTCATGACCAAGTTTTCTTCTTTAGAATATTTAACTTCTAACCGCGATATTGCTTCCTTATACTCAACTGGAAGCGCTTGGTCATTCGCTTGAAGAGCTTGAGGAAGAAAACAAAAAACTTGTTGACCTTCTTTCCCTAATGAACTCAACAATAACGCTTTTTTTCTTTTGGCTGAATATTCCTAGGCGTCAAGAGCATCAAGGTAATTCTCAAACATTGGGAACCAATCTTCCCAAGATATGCTTGGTTGACCAGGATGAGCGAGGAAGCTTGGAGGCAGTACAACTGAGCAACTCTGTGAGCAATTCTGTGAAGCCATGAGACATTAAAACTAACACAATGAAAACTGAAATTTTCTTTAGCACAAGGGAGTAAATACTATGTAAGAAAACAATGGTTTTTTGTGAAAATAGTGATGATGTTCAACACATTGCATAGGAATTGACACAAGGTATTATGTAAGTAAAGCAGAGTGTGCCCCCAATTTTCACAACAAAAGTAACTGAAACACTGCGGATGAAGGAGCACTGTGGCATGTGTATCGCCGAAGAGAGAGACATTGTTCTTCCAATAATGCAGGTTTTGGATACACGGCAGGCGGGTGTATCACCAAGACAGTGTCCTTCCAATAAAGGAGGTTTTAGATACACAGAAGGCGTGTGTATCGCCGATGTAAACAATATGCCCAGAAATTCCTGAAAGAAGAAAAAGCATGAGACGTGTGTGCTTGGGCGTCTGTGAGTTAACTGGAAGCCGTGAGGTTGTCACAGTAACGATAAACAATACAAAATGTCCGCTACGCCATACGTGATGACATCAGCAGCGTGAGGACGAGGAGGCTGGACTGCTGAGGCAGACGTGTCACCAAAGAATGCGAAGGCTGACTTGGAGGAGCGTCATGAAGACTTCGCCAACTCTGCAGGACATTCTATGATGTCACCACTCAAGCAGGAGCAACCGAGAAGATACAATCTCAGCTGCGCCCAACGGTGATTGGAAGTTAACGGTGAGCTGATGCGTGACAGGCTAAGGATCATTAAAAGCACAGTCCATTCCAACAGGTATCACACAGCTTGCCTACAGAAACAAGATCCACACTGGTAACAGCTACTGCGCGTTACTTTACGCTGCCTTCTGAGACAAGTTGTAGACTGCGGTACTTAGGAGTATGGTTGAATGCACAGTCCGTTCACACGAATTTCATACAGCTTTGCACCAGGAACAAGATTCACGCTGATAATGATTACTGCGCGCTACTATACACTGCCTGCTGAGATTATTTATACACTGCGAGACTTAAGCGTATGTAGCTATAATAACCGCACATGCTTTGCCACTGCCTGCTTCAAATGCACCACGGGGACCACAGTAAAATATAGAGGGTGCAAGGATCTCACCGTTGGCTGAAATGTTCAGTTTCTGAATGTAGAAGTTCCGAGTGCGATGAATTGGGATCTGCAGGACTCCTCTTGTCCGCTCTTGTCTTGACAAGCTGATTGCACGGTGGGTAGAAAATCTTGTCGTCAAATTGTAGTAAATGAGAAAACAATGTCCAAGTGAAGTTAGCAGAGTTCTTTAATAAGATAGAGAGGACTAAAAAGAGAGGACTCTTCACCACGGAGGCAACCAGTAACTGCTGTAGAACAGAACTCTTAAATCACAAGCAAACATAGAACAAAAGGAAGAAGTACATTCTGAATGAAGTAATTACATTCTGCAAACACTAGAGCGCATATTTATGTACTACAAATAGCAATTTTTCTTAGAAATCATACTTTTCCAATATCAGAGACCACATTTTTTAAAATATGTTTTTATTGTCGTCACTGATATACAACAAGAAGCTAGCATCAAAGTCGACAGCTTTACAGTATCCACAATCATCGTTTTCTCCACCTTCATCGCCATAGGTATGCCGTGCCCTGCCCCATACCAAGAAACATACATATGCAATTATTTTCCTCAATTCGTGAATTTGCCGGAGAACTCCCCTGTTACCCCTCCACCCTGTACTGTTGGTCACTTCATCCCTCCAGTGCAGCAGGCCCAGTCGACACGGTACCTTCACTCCCTGCCCCATGTGTGTTTGCCCTGTGTACTCACATCTGCAGTCTGCACTCTCACAGTCTGATCCTGAGTCCTTCTCAGCCTACTGGAATGCCTCCAATAGCACCATCCATATGAATAAATCTTCCCTCACTCTATGTCTACCCTAGCCAGTCTAATGTGCGTCTCCTCCACCAGAGCCCACTCAGCCGTCTCCCTACTCCACAGGGACACCGAGAGGGGGGGGGGGGATCTGTCCCAGCCACCACATATGGCTATGGGTCGCTTGGCAACAACCAGCTCCAACTGCAAGAACTTCCAGCACAGTTCCACCCCTCCCCCCGGCTTCTTAATTATACCCAGGAGAAGCCATCTAAGAGGTCTTCCTTCTCCGCAATACCAGTCACTCTTCCAAGTCTCACCGTCACCATCATCCCGAACCTGTGCACCGTCCGACACAGCCTGGCCTTGTGCAGAAAGAAGGGGCTGTCCGCCGACCTACCTGCATACATTCTGGTCAACTTAATTGCATCAGATACATGTGGTGCACGCAGAGGCACAACTAGAGCCAACTTTTAGAGGGTAGGGGGGCTGATGAAATTTCGGGGGGGGGGGCTGATTCTTCTAGCAGGGGCTCTAAGAAGGGGTGAAACACAACAAATGTATTTATTTAAGAAGTTTAATATAGCGCTGGCTCCACCCAGGGGTATCAGAGCGCTTAACATTAGTATGATGATGTTAAAGGAATACAGAACAGTTGTTTCAAATGCAGCATACATACATGGTGAACTAAAAGATCATATTGAGTACTATAGACTAATTGGTGAGAAAAACAAAAGCAAGGGCATTTTAAAAACAGCATGAAAAAGATGACTTAACAAATTATAATACAGTACACATGGGGTAGGCTCAATTGTCGGAATAAAGCTGGCGGGGTTGAGTGCGTGAGAACGGCTGGATGTGGTATTGGTAGGATGGGAATAGGAGGGAGGCAGGGTTGAGAGGGGCCGGGAAGGGGAAGTATCAGTGAGAGGGGGAGAAGTGGTAAGCGTATTAGGGAGGAGGGAGAGTATTGCATGTACAGTAAGGGAGGGATTATGTCCCCCCAAAATTTGTTTAGCAGGTGTATTTTAAGGTCTTTTTTGAAATTGACATAAGAAGGGTTACCTCGAAGATCTTTAGGGAGGGCATTCCAGATGCCTGGGGCCTTACCAGAGAAGAAGCAGGATTGAGAGGCTTTTTTTTTCCCTCTCAAAAGAGGGGATGAGGAGAAGAGAGTTGGTGCTTCTCAGCGGGTAGGCGCAACCTGCTTTTTTGAGTTTGTTTGAGAGGTAGGATCTTTTGATAGAGGGCTTTGTGCGTAATACATGCAATTTCATAGATGGATCTGCCTTTGATAGGAAGCCATGTAAGGTCCTTGAGGGCGGGTGAGATGTGGTCGAAACTTTTACAGTCGGTTGTTAGCCTGGCCACTAGGTTGTGAACAGATTTGAGGGGGGCAAGGTGAACTGTGGGAGTTCCGGAGAGTAAAGCGTTTCCTTAGTGAATTTTCGAGAGGACTAGAGATTGGACAACAGATTTGAAATCTTCTGCTGGAATGAAAGGTTTGGTTTTTATTTGAGATGTCGGATTGTTAAGAGTACATTAACAAAGCTGCATTAGCAAGTAAATGGTCTTTTAAAGAACTGTTAAGTACTTGAGTGCAGCTGCAATAAGACAGTCCCTAGACCAGCCAGCTCGGGAAGCTGTCTAAGCCCGGGCTGAGACACACGACGGGTGTGGCTCAAGCCCTTTGAGCCCAATTGCCGTTGCGCGCCTGGGTACGCGTAGTTGAAGGGAATACATTTAAACCTGGCGTTGCAGAATACTCGCCTAGTAATCACAATCGCGCCTCCGTCCATTCTTTATCCATCAGGGAGTCCTCTAAGTTGTCCAGCCAGGCCTGCTTATCAGGAAAGCTTCCCCTAGCTCTGTCCCTGTTGAGAAACTCAAACACTGAACGCCAAGCAGTGCCTATCAACAGCAACATTTGCAACGTATCTGACTGCCAGGGAGCAACTGGGAACCCCAACCAAATTTCCCTAGCCGAACTATCGATTTTAGCATACTGTAGAAATTGTTCAGTCATCACTGAGAACTCCATGCAAGCATCCTCAAAAGTAACAAATCGCTCATCCGGATAGAAGTCCCCCACATCTCACAACCTCTTTCTCTCCAGTGAGCTATTGACATAGCCTTACTGATGCATTTAAATGGTACCAGTGGCCAAATACGTAGCTCTCTCGTGAGCGGTGGCCACTTCTGGACCCTGCTAATCTCTATTCCCCAGATTACTGCAGTGTGTCGCACCAAGGAAGAGAAGTGCCCTGGCACTCTCGACGCTGCACCTCAAACAGCACTCCAGGTGCCACCCACACAGACACTCCATGGGTGTAAGCAGAGTATGTAGACTAGTATAACTGACCCCTTCATTTCTTTCTCATTTTACGATCCTCTTTCTCTATTCAGCTCAGGTCTGGTGGCTTAGTGGACTAATGCCTCAACGGTAGGGGCCTTTGTTCAACCTCATGGTCACAGGTTCAAGACCCGGCAGGTCCACTCAGCCTTTCTTCCTTCTGAGGTTGATAAAATGAGTACCATTGAGTAAGGTAACAGTAAACATATGTTATTCAGCGCCAAGATACCCTTGGGTGAAGGGGCACTTAAAATATACACGGTATGAAGTTAAATGTGTTTCCCTGAGACATGCTATACCTATCCCCTGCCTTCACAGATAGGACATTGATCCAGCGGGTTACCAACCTCAGGTACTCAAACACCACATACTTAGCTGGGCCCATAAACACACACACAATCACATAGGCCAGTAAATACCGCTGGGGGACAATTTTTTTAAATGCCTCCTCTATAAGATTAGTTATCTGATTCTCTTAACTAATCTTTCACTGATCAAAAAGTTATTTCCTCAGATCAATGGACCTATTAGTTGGAACTAGTTGATGGTGAAATGACATAGAAAATAAGTTTATCTAGGTAAATTTGTGTGACCCAAAAACAAATCACAGTACAAACTCTGTTTTCTCCAAAGAAGGTGAAAAATCTATCGATTCATTAATCAGTCACCAAGATTAAAATACGTTTTCACAACAACAGTACAAAGAGAGGATAGAGAGAGCAGTACAATGACATGCTACATAGAAATATAATTACCTAGAATAGTGTGGAAACCAACCCCTTGACCAAGGAACTGGAGGGGGCCCCTGAGATAGAATCAGGTGATAAAGACTTCAGGATATGACGCCTGTGTCACAACCCTCTCTGACACTATCTTCTTCCTCGATTCTTCCGCGATCTTCTTCTAATCAATTACCTCCTCGATTTTTCCATGATCATCTTCTAATTATGTGACTACATTTCTAAGTCTGCAAACCAATTCCTCTTCAGCAATCCGCTCTGCTCTCGAACAGCACCCCAGTCTCTCAGCATTCTGGTCTTGCTGCAACTACTGTTCTAACTAAACTACCTCAATTATACTCTTCTAATGAATGTACCTCCCATTAGTGTTTCAACTTCATGAAATTCCTAAATCTGATTGGACAGGAAAGGGGGGGGGGGGGGGGGGTGAGCATCACACCATGCTAAGTCTTAATAATTTGCTTTGGTTCTTTGTTTAATGTTCCCCGCCCCTTGATTGTTATTCCCAAACTTTATTTACCACCCTAATGGCTAGGGCGCTCGACCTCGGACCTGGGGATCTGGGTTCGAGTCTCGGTAACGACGCCAAAACCTCCTGTGATTCTGGGCAAATCACATAATCTCCCCGTGCCTAAAATGAATGTGTGTCCTCATGTAACGTAACTGATATGTAAAGCACTCTGATACCTGATTCGGTTCGGGTCTAGTTCCCGCTATATAAAACTCAGCAAAAAAAAAAAAAAAGTATACATGATATTCATTTCCATTCACAATTCAGGGTGTCAAGCAGTTTCCCAGGACATGTAGCAATGATGGCCTTGGACGGAATTCAAAAACGACATCATGGCTTCTCGGCTTGTTATTACTGCGCCTGCGTGAGGAGTCACGTGTAGTACAGACTTTAGCATTGTTCGGAGGCCCAAATACGAACCAGTAGAGACGCCATAAAAGGAACATATTAATTTCAAAATAAAACGATTTCACTGTATACCACCTATCTCTACTCTAATCCCATTTACTTATAAAAGCTCTCCCAGCATTAGCAATTAGTAAATAGCTCGGTTTAGTTAGGCCATTTTTAGAGCGACTGCGCAGGTGCAGAAATTTCCCTCCAAGCAAAAGAGTGTCATTCTACCTAGATGCAGTTGACGCATGAGCAGTATAGTTTCCCGCATTTAGCAGCCATTTTAAGTTCCACTCCAGTTACTTGTTCGTAAAATACATAGGCAAGCTTCTTCTTGCTAAAATATGGAATGTGGTGCATATTAGTTTTACACAAATACATTATTAATATGGCGTTACAGGTTATAAGAGAGGATTGCATCTGAACAAGTCTCTTTTATACAAGTCCTTGCTCCATCAACATCACTCTGTGCCTCTTCACGTACCCCTAAAGTCCTTTGATATTCCAAATGACTATCTCATAGCTTTGCACCATGTGGTATCAAACATTGTTCCTCAGGGACATTACCTGGCATGACCCCCCGAATCCCACATCTTTACCCCACTCTTGTCTGCTTATAGCATCTCAGTCCAGTGCCAGAATCCAAACTAGAAGCACTTTCCCAACCTGGCATCAGTGAATTGCAATATAACAAAACTGATGTGGCAGACTTCCCTTCCACCCACACCCCTCCCCAAGTTAATGCAGAATAACAAGAAAATATTGTGATTACCAACCACGTTTGGTCAGGACACTTGTCCAGGCCCACCCATCCCTGTCCTCCAGAGCCACAGGCAAGGCCGAAACCTGAGGGCCTTACAAATGTGTATGTACTATCTACTTGAAGAGATGTGCAGGATCAAGGCAACACCCAGCAAGCCTCCAGTTCAGAAAGGACAAGACACCAAGACACCTCTAGGAACCGCACTCCAGTTGCCATAACATTTCACATCTAAATATCTCTGCAAGCTACACTGTTGCTTTTATAAAATTCTTCTGTTGCCAGTACAGCCTGAACGATCTCGTCCAGCAGCAACACCCAAGTCTCCAGCCAGCCCCTCTAGAGCATCCTGGCTTCAGGCACCTCAGACCCCAACACATTACAGGAAACTCTCCATCAATGCATCTGTTCAAGTTTCGTCCTCATTGTCCAGTCGCTGCCTATCCGTTGCACTGTCATCCATGGTCAGCTCCCTCTCCCTGCTGATCTCCATCTCTCTGCCCAGCATGCCATCCTGCTGAACCCATACCCTGGGCATAAGATGATCCCTCAGTGTTTCCAACCTGGAAGAGCCGCTGTCCCATCCATGTCTCATCCTCCGCTGCCTGCTGCCACAGTCTGTCCTGGGCATTTCCTGCTCATGCCCGGGGACCCAGTCCCATAGTTTCAACCAGGCCCACACTTCCTCCCGTTTCTCTAAAGAAAATGGATCAGTATAGTCATAGAAAATGGCAATGTTATGGTACTCATAGCACACCTCATGGGCAGCTCTAAGAATAATGTTGCGATCCCTAAAGTTCAAGATTCTTGCTCTTATTGCCTTCTGGGGTGGCGACAGCCTCGCTATCAAGGCACTGTGTTCCCTTTCAGTTGCAAACATGGGCGAGAAGTCGGTCAAGATTAACTTCATTCTTATCCAGTTCTGCAGGAAACCTTCAGCTGAATTACCCTCTCTGCATTCTGGAAAGCCCAGAAATCTGCGATTGTTCCTACCGGGATGGCCTTCCGTTTCTTCCACCCTATTCTTGAGGGTCGCAGTTGAGCCCACCAAGCAGGATGCGTACTGAGGGCTGTTACTTCAGTGTGCAGATCCGTAATGGAATGTTCAGCAGTCGTGACTCCATCAGCCACCTTACAAAGGTCCGCAGAAAGCAGGCCATGTCTATGGACACTGCATCTATATAACCCTTTAGTACTTTGAATGAGGCCTGAAGGGCAGCCTGAGACAGCTGATCCTCTGCCGCCAGCACCCTTGCCCCCAGTAGGCCTCGTGGCAGGCCCCTGCGGGATGTTGTATTGCAAGATTGTGTTACCCTGGGGGACCTTGGCAGTCTGATCCTTTCCCATATTGTGGGACCCAGAGTGAGGTGTGACGTCCGTTCCAGCCCAGTCACAGGCATTCCACCCGTATACCAGAAAGCCACTCGGTTCTTCAGGCCAGTCAGCGCAGTTTAACCCTCCATCCTCACTCACAGACAACCACCCAGGCAGTGTAGTACAGTATGAAGCAAGAGCAGGCCAAACTCTGTCACTCATGCCCCCAGCTCTTTACCACCACAGGCTGAAGCTGAACAGCTCATCTTCCTGGCAATGCCTGTGGCAGACCGTGGTGCCCCACAGCTGAAGCTAGGAACCCCCCCGTCCCTTGGTATGGGCCAATGGCTGCACCACTGCATCACGCACCCCCAGTCCAGTGACAAGGGCCACTGGCCAATGCTGAGGCATTCTGTGCAACAGGCTGCCGCCCCGCAGGCAATAATGTCCTCATCACCACTGCGTCCTGGCTACTTCACAGCTCCTTCCGGATGGCCTGGCCACAGTTCCACTACAGCAGCTCTCACTGCACCCACCGGAGATTGCACACAGGTCCTCAGGCCCCCTGCCAGCAGTCCAATGAGGCCATCCCAAGTCAAAAAGGAAGATCATCCTGGGCTCATTCTGAGGTAATCTGATGACTTCAGCTGAGGTATTCCTGTAATTATTTGGGGAAGTCAACCGAAGCCATCCTGAAGTATGCCAATAGGACAAAATATTTAAATGAGATGACTTCTAGAGTCATCAGGGAAACTACTCCAGGATTAGTTCTGATTACTTCATTTAAAAGTGTGTAATGATCTCCTACTACTCTAGGATTAGTTCCTGATTACTTTATTTAAAAGTGTGTGATGATCTCCTACTATTCCACGAATACTAAGTGACAACTTTAGGATGAGTATGAATTACTCCTGAATGATTTCAGGACACCTTCAGGATGAGTCTTAATTACACCAGGATAATTTCAGGACAACTTCAGGATGGCTGGGTATTACTTGAGTATTATATTCGGATAACGTAAGAATGAGCCTGAACGACTCTATGATAATTTTATGACAACTTTAGAATGTGCATGGATTACTCTATTATTGTTTTCTATCATCGTCCAAATTAATATGGGATACGTTTGAATGATTTAATGACAACTGTGTGATGAATCTCAATGATTCCATAAAAAGGATTGGATAGTCGCAGATTATTCCCTAATGACTAAATATTAAGTTGGGGGTTGTATCACCTTGAGGGTTCTGTGATGGGAGTATAATCTCTGATTGACACTTTGCCCATCCAGGGTCCATCAGTAAGAATTTAGAAAAACAAACTTGTAAGTAATAAGTGGAGAAGCACCACCTTCTTTTAAAAATGGCAATTGTGTTTGGGTGTAACAAATATTCCTTCTTTGTACAATATAGCTATTTAAAAAATACCCAGTAATCAGACAAACCAATGCTTTTTCTTTGGCATATCAATTTGCGCATCTTCACAGTAAAAGGTGGACAGTGAGAGAAACCTGTGAAAAAAGTAGATGCCATAAAAAGATCATATAATTTTTATTTAAAAGCAGTATTGCATCTTGTGACGTTCACCCATACTAATAGGGTCTTAGGTACAGTTTATTATACCATGTTTTTAACATAGTGACCAGCTAATTGAAATAAAATGGACTTGAATGACATTTTAACATTTAATTTAATTAAGTTAAAACACATACTTTGCCCCACAGGATTCCATGATACCATACAAGACAACAAGATATGCATAAATAAAAGTAGTCAAAGAAAACTAGCGACATTGTTGCGAGTTTTCAGATTCAGCATTTTCTTTAGTTCTCTTCTGACAGCATTTTCATGGCAAGCTTTTTCTTCACAGATCTGTTTTTTGGAGATTGCCTGCTGTTGGGTCGTGTACAAAGGTTTCATAAACTCTAAAAAAAAAAATAAAAAAAAAAGGAAAACAAAAGCATAGATTAGTACCTTGCTTCTATTAGACTGGCCTGCTTTCAAAACTCAGCAAATGTATTTACAGCCAACATGATAAGATGTTATGGGTATACAGGTTCATAAGTTAAAAGTATGTGTACTTCGCTTAGGGAAAGCTTGTGTCATAGGTGCAAAAAGGAGCACATGTACAATTAAAGCATTTATAGGATTATAGGTAACAAAAGAAAATCTCTCTTTCTGAACTAGATGAGTGATGGGCCAGAATGTGGCAAAGCCAATAGGTCTCTCCTATGCAAGAGCTATTGGCTTTGCCAATATGTTTTAGCAATGTTGTACACCAGAGTGGCTGCTGTTCGGCATGGCTCAAAGTTAGTAGGGTAAAGGAGAGTGGCTTGGAGTGTTGTTAAGTGGAGGAGAGTAGAGTGCAGTGTTTTGGAGTGGCGTACAGTAGAGTGGCGTGGATTGAAGAGGAGTGAGTGGAGTAGCATGCAGTGTTGTGGAGTGCTGTAGAGTGGAAGGGCTTCAAGTTGAGTGGAGCCCAGTGTCAGAGCTGGGTAGACTATCGTAGAGTGGCACAGTGGCATGGAGTGGTGTAGAGCAGAGTGGAGCGGCGTAGAAGGTAATGCATAGAGTGGAGTGGCGTACAGCGGAGTAGATGGTCATAGACTGGAGTAGATTGTCATAAAACTGAGTGGAGTAAAGTGGCTTAGAGAAAGCGTTGTAGAGTGGAATCGTGTCGTAGAATGGCCCAGAGTGGAATAGAGTGCTATGGAATAGCATATAGTGGAGTTGATGGTCAGTGGAGCAGAGTTTAATGGGTTAGAGCATCATAGAGGGTCGTGTATTAGAGTGACCTAGAGTGAAATGGCGTAAAGTAAAGTGGTGCAGAGTAGATTGGCGTAGAGTCCATTGGTTTTGAGTACAGTGGTGTAGAATAGCGTAGAGTGCAGTGCCATAGAGTAGAGTAGTGCAGTGGCATAGGGTAGAGTGGTGCAGTGGTGGCTGCATTCATGCAGAGTAGAGTGTCAGACTGCAGGGTCGTAGAATGGTGCAGAGAGCAGTGATGTAGATTACAGTGGTGCAGAGTAGGCTGGGGTGGCGTAGAGTGCAGTGATGTAGAGTGATGTGTTATAGAGTGCACTGGCATAGAGTAGAATGTTGTAGAGTATAGTGGCATAAAGTGTAGAGGTGCAAAGTAGTTGGCATAGGTGCAATGGTGTAGGGTGGTCTGACGGAGTAGAGTGGTGTAGAGTGCATTGGCATAGAGTACAGTTGTTTAGTGTAAAGTGGCATAGCATTGAGTGCAGCAGCATTGAGTGGTGCAGAGTAGAGGGATGCACAGAGCATTGACACAGTACAGTGGTACAGAGTAGAAAAGAGTGCAGTGACAGAGCATAATGGTGTAGAGTGAGGTAACATGCAGTGACGTAGAGTGCAGTGGCATAGAGTAGAATGTTGTAGAGTATAGTGGCGTAAAGCGTAGTGGTGCAGTGTTGTTGGTATTGTGGCTTATGGTGCATTGGTTTTGAGTAAAGTGATGTAGAGTGACTTGGCCTAGAGTGAAGTGGTTTAGCGTAGAGTGGCGAAGAGTTCAGTGGTATAGTGTGCAGTGGCATAGAGTGTACTGTTTTGACAAAAGTGGTGTAGAGTACAGTGGCGTGGTATTTGGTGATGTGGAGTGGTGAAATGTGCAATAGAGTGGCGTAGACTGCAGTGGCAGGGTAGACTTTCAAAGTAGAGTGAAGTGGAGTATAGTGCAGTGGTATAGAGTATAGTGTCTTAGAGTGCAGTGGTGCAGAATAGACTAGAGTGGATCGGCATAGAGTGCAGTGGCGTACATTGACAAAGTAGAGAGTGGATTGGTAGAGACTGCAGAGTACACTGGTATAGAGTGCAATGGCACAGAGTAGAGTGGCGTACAGTGTAGTGGCACAGAATTGAGAGGCGTAGAGAGCAGTGGCATAGAGTACAGTTGTGCAGAGTAGAATAGAGTGGCACAGAGTGCAGTGATGCAGAGTAGAATAGAGTGGCACAGAGTGCAGTGATGCAGAGTAGAATAGAGTGGCACAGAGTGCAGTGATGCAGAGTAGAATAGAGTGGCATAGAGTGCAGTGGCCTAGGGTGATTTGGTGCAGAGTAGATTGGCATAGTGTGCATTGGTTTTGAGTAAAGTGATGTAGAGTGCATTGGCGTTAAGTGCAGTGCTGTAACCACTTATAGCACTGCATTCTACGCCAATGCTCTACACCTCTATAGAGTGCGGTGTTGCAGAGTAGTGTGGCATAGTGTGAAGTGGTATCGAGTGAAGTGGTGAAGTGTGGAGTGGTGCATAGTAGAGTGCATTGGTGTAGAGTGGTGTAGAACAGTGACGTAGTGTGGAGTGGTGCAGAGTGGAGTGGAATGGTGCAGAGGACAAATAGAAGCCTTCGTACAGCACTATTACATAGTCTAAAAAGCTCAGTCTAATATAAAGCTAGAAACACAGTGTGTCATCAATGTAGTTCCTTATACAGATTTATCGTTTGAATTATTTTTACGAGACCAGGAAAGACTTGCTCCTTTAGAAACAAGTTGCTGGAAAAGTGGAGAGAGAGAAAACAAAACAGCAATGATTTAATCCTTTTCCAACTATACCTCTATAGAGTGCGGTGTTGCAGAGTAGTGTGGCATAGTGTGAAGTGGTATCGAGTGAAGTGGTGAAGTGTGGAGTGGTGCATAGTAGAGTGCATTGGTGTAGAGTGGTGTAGAACAGTGACGTAGTGTGGAGTGGTGCAGAGTGGAGTGGAATGGTGCAGAGGACAAATAGAAGCCTTCGTACAGCACTATTACATAGTCTAAAAAGCTCAGTCTAATATAAAGCTAGAAACACAGTGTGTCATCAATGTAGTTCCTTATACAGATTTATCGTTTGAATTATTTTTACGAGACCAGGAAAGACTTGCTCCTTTAGAAACAAGTTGCTGGAAAAGTGGAGAGAGAGAAAACAAAACAGCAATGATTTAATCCTTTTCCAATGTGATTTGCTAGGGAGATAACCTATCAATAGGGGTTTTAAGGCTCAAAACAAATATATCATGTATAATACTATTTTTATGCAAACAATACAATAGCTTTCACCTGAATGATTCTTACTAGTTGACCCTTGTGCAATGCTCTCTTCAAGACTAGCGTATTTAGTACTCGGGAATCCTTCAGCTGATGCTCGGATCAGTCTGCATGTAACAACAAATAGTATTATCACACATGTACTAATGTATACATGATGTAAAAAAAATGTAAGTAGTGGTTTTGAATGGCGATTTGACATATATACAGAGCATGTGAACAAAATCAGACAGTTAGCACCAAAAATACAGATTAGCCGTAATCTATCCATTAACCAGTTTCCTTTTCCAGGAAATCTTTGTTTCTGAAACATAAACTATTAGTACTACAGAAATACTATCCGAGTTTAAGAGAACAAATATGGTAAGGGCGGAAAATAAAGCAAGTCACCTTATGTTCTATAAATGAGCCACTGCAGATTTTAGAGAATGCTGCATTTGTTAGTGCCTTTGAATATGTCAAAAACAGTGCTCACTACAAATGTTGAGTAGCCATCTAACTTCCATGTCTGCCTCATAACTGTGCTACCATGCAGTAAAGTTTTTAACCCCATCACATTTGGTAAATGCAAAAATACTTTTGAGCTATGCAAGTGAGAGATGGAAAAGAAAGCGTCCGAGAATTACGTGCAGAGGGGTATGTGGCCTGGGTTTAAATTATCAGTTGCACTTACCTTTTAAGAAGTACTTCTCACCTTGTAAACGTCTCACTTTTGCTTGTATTAATACGCGTTTCGCCTCCGCTCAGGCCCAGTCCAGTTTACTGCGAGTCTGGCCGCAGGCTCCAATCTTCTCCCTTCCTCCCTTGATGCTCTTCTGCACACTATATGTATCGCTGGAGTTTGCGGTGTCTTGGTACTCAGTAACCAACCTCCAAATGTGGTACCCCACCCTTGCTGCCAAAAACCCCACCAGGCCTCTGTGGTGGCCCTCCTTACCATGTTCAGGTCAGAGTAGCGCATCCGTACCAAGATTCTGCTTTCCGTTCTACATATGTAGTCGTGCTAATCCCATTCTGGAATCAGAACTACAAGTTATTTATTGCAAAAAAAAGAAGATGATAAAAAGGAGAAAATTACAAAGGATGCTATACTCTTACATGGATTTGATATTATTGAACTCTGAACCCCACAAATCACGGCCGAGAAACAGCCGCTGATGGCTTCTGTGCAGGTAGAGGCTTGAGAGAAACTGGCACAGCTGTCAGAAGGCATACAGATAGTATTTGCTTCTGAAAGCGATATTGAGGTGGCCAAACCAATACAAGAGTAGGCTTCAGAAAATCCTCATTTGGGAACCAGATTCAAACAGTGCTGCAAGGTGCCTTACAGGTAAAAGGAAACAGGGCAGCTATATAGGCTCCTTGTGGGAAGAGAAAAAGAAGGAATCAGAGCTTCCTGTGCGAGATAAAATAGAACCCTGGTTCCCTAAAATGGGAAAGAGAATGCGGGGGAGTTGCAACAGCTGAACAGTGTCTCACTTAGAGTGGCGAAGAGTGCAGTGGTATAGAGTGCAGTGGCATAGAATGTATTGTTTTGCAGAGTGCATTATGGGCTGCAAGGGCACTTCTGAAAAGAAGAGGGTCTGTAGGAAAAGGGGCTCCAACAGAAAAACCAGGATGCAGGGGTGACTCATGCAGAATGGCTGCAGGGCTGTGTTCCTGGGTGGAAGTGAATGGTCTAGGGTTTCCCTCTGAGATATGAGAACAGAGGTTTGTGTTATGCTGAATGAAACATAGGCAAAGGTCGAGAAGCTGAAAACAGTTTGCATCCCTCCCAGTACTTCTACACTGCCTTCAGCCAAGCGACGGTCTTCTATTCATCATGTAATTTAGTGGTGGCTTCTTTAACTCCATGTAGCACATGTACGCATTTTCAATTCACATTGAAAAGGCTGGAAGCGAGGGACAATGAGTAGGCAGTTCAACAGGCAGCATAGATGAGTCTGCCTGTTGTCATCTCACATTGAGTTTGACCATGCCTCAATCAGTGCAAGATCAAAGGCAAGGTTGGTGACGATAGAGAGCATTGCAGAAGCAAAATAATGGGTTGAAGAAGAGGACCTACTCTAACCTCCTGCCCCCCCCCCTTTTATCCCTCGTAAAGGACCAGCAGCACAGACAGAGTTGAAGGACTGGGTTATTTAAGACCCAGCGGTGCCAGGGGACAACACCTGAAACCTTCGTGGGTAACCTGTTCCGGCGTACAAATGACAGAGACACGGGACACTTCCTTCGGCGTCAAAGATTCGAGGTTTATTTACTGCAGGGAACACAGAAGTCACGTGAAGTACACAGCCGGTATGTTCGCGGGATCTGATTCAATTTGCTACTGTGGATCGCTCCTTTTATACAGTTTTCTCTCATAAGTTAACATGGTACACAAAGGTTTATAACTTGGTTCCCATAATTATCCCCGAGAGGGGTCGCTTTGATGCATTCAAGGTCCGGAACATAAGTACAGAAACATTCGGTGGTTCCCAACTGTAAAACCCCATCTTCCCACCATTAGTACATTCCAATCAACAGTAAACAGATAGAAGAAGGAACAAGGACAGGTGCAGAGGAAGGCAGAAACAGTGGGGAGATCGGAAAGGGTGTAAAAAGGGTGGTATCGGGAAACACGAGCAGCAGGCATCAAAGGGACGTGCCTAATGAGATGCACGGCTAAGACAATAGACCGGCACGGCAAGATGAGCCTCGAGCGGGGACATCTGCCTTACAGTATCATCCCCCTCATCATAAAGACACTTTCAAAGGAAACGTGTCTTCCGCAAGAGTCTTGGGAATCCCAGGGTCGCGAAGCAGACAGCGTCCGTTCGCTGGCTACTTGAGGGCAAGAGACAAAATGGATGCCGTATCTAAGATGGAACCCGTGGGTACAGATGGAAACCCACGAAACAAACGAACGGTTCAGGTTAGCACAGCGAAACTGCGCACACCCACTAAACTCGTCATTTGCGGTTCATAGATACCAGACTCGACCATATTCGTGCGAGTCGAAAACACCACTTACGATCGTCACGGAACCTCAGACGCTCCTTTTGCCCTCATGTAGGCAAGCACTAGTCAGAATCATACTCTATTCATCAGACCATCTAGATGTTGCTGCAACATAACTCTGTCCAACTGAGCTCCTTTGGTAACAGGCGGCTGTCTTATACACGTCGTAGCACAGAGGCCACATAAGGCAGGACCACACTGCACACAAAGGCAACACGTGAACAGAAACGCTACAACAACTCCGATGATCATCAGAATCTTCCAACCCCAAGTCGACATCAGGCCCCAAAACCACCCAAGCAGCGTCCAATCCCCTACGTCCACGTGTATGGACTCAGAGATCTTATGCAACTTTGAGATGGCTTGATAGACAGTCGGAGCGTTATCTGGAATGAAAATACAGCAGCTCGAATGGATCACCTTACATACTCCACCTCGATCTGCTAAGACCACGTCTAAAACCATACGGTTTTGTAACGTCATAAGCCTATCCGCCTGAAGTTTTGTGGTGATATTACCAAGGGCACTGGCAGTGATATTAGCTGTCGATTCCACCACTCGAGTCAATTGTCTCAGGTTCCTACTATTGACCATAGGTCCCCAAAACGGGAGGAAACCCTTGAAAAAGTCTCCTGCCTCTTGACCGGCAGTGTCCTCTTCGCTAATCACGCCTCTCACAACTCTAGTTTTGTGATAATCTGCATCAACAGTGAACGTCGGAGGCAACAGATTTGCGATATAACATGAGCCCACAAAGTCGGAGGGCAACCACGTATACGCACGATCATGGCATACAAAGTATGTACCCTTGGCAGCCAGAAACACAGGGGACGAGACCATCGGCAGGATATAAGTCTCGGAGCAAGCACTCTCTCCAAGACGAGCTCTCGATCTTCGGCCACGGCCCAATAGACAGAAGTTACCAAGGTGGGGTACGACCCATATCGGAGGCGAGCTCCTAAGCTGCTTTTCACCAGTGAGCGCACTATACTCGACCTTACTCAGGACCCTATAGGCTTGTACCTCTTCTTCTGGAATGAGCGACGGTTCATAGATATCCCTATCTAAATCATCTATCGCTATAGCCAAAGGCTTGTGATACGAGCCAGGACCAGAGTAGGGAGAACGTGGCTCTCGATTGGGGTAGGAATCTAGTGCGCTTCGAAACATTGTTTGGAATGCTCGAGCTGAACCCTGGGAACTATAAGGAAGAACCAGATATGGAATTCCCTTATCCGTGGTATGTGGCATTAACCCGCACACCCAACAATTAGTAGTGTTAACCACTAACTGGTGCTGATGAAGGAGCTGAATAAAGGAATTATTTCTGAATTCCGCACGTCTAGCCTGTTCGTGTTCGGGTAAGATATGGAAAGAATGAGGGGATGCAGTGGAGGTAGATTTAGGTTCAGAAGTAGGAGTAGGTAAAGCAGAGGGTAGGAAGTACGGTATCATGTAATACACCCCACCCGCCAATAACAAAGACAGAACCATAAACAGAAGAAAACATTGAAACACAAAACATTTGGTACGAGTTATCTGCTGTAGTTTGAATCTTTGCGCCTGAGCTTCTTCCAAGTCCATCAGCTTTGAAAACGCCATCCCCTAAGACCGTCCGCAACGTTTCTTGACGCACTTCATTCTGTGTAGCAGTAGTCAATCCCTAGGAGTTCCCAGGAACCGACGGTCTTTGACCTAGTGTCAAGACCTACTAACCAGAAGGAAGTACACGCGCGGCCCTACGGTACACCTGGATGAAAGGTATCTTATTCACAGATATGTACAAAGTCTCTTAGCTGTGGAAGTAAAAACACATAGATGGAACGAAACTCAATATTTACAAAAATAATCACAGTTATACGGGTGTTTAGACTGATCGTGGCAAATGGGATAATGTAGATGTCGAGGGACAAAACAAGGATTTTATTAGTCTTTAGTGTTGCATCCCAAAAAGTATCGAGTTTTCCCAGAACGCGTTTGTTCATCAAACAATGGATCCGATGAAGGAACAGAGTTTTGTTGATCAGTCGATTGTTCAGATCTTGAGTCTTTTGATGACAAATGTTCAGCAATGTCGTTCTGCTGCACTGAGGATTCTCCAGCAGGTTCAGCGTCACTAAAAGGTACAAAAGTCTGGAATTTCTCTGTTTCAGACGAAGCAATGCCTTTCCTCACCCACGAGTCCGCCGGTAAAGGTATAGGTACCTTTTTCGTATGGGTGGCGTGCACCCAGTTTTTGCGCCCTTCCAAACGGACAGCGGTTCTCGTGGCGAGGAGGACTTGAAAAGGGCCAGTAAAGCGGGGTTCCAGATTCTTCTTGCGAGCAAAATTGCGAGTAACCACCCAATCTCCTGGTTGGAGCTGGTGGCCTGGACCCTCCGTCTGCGTCGGCAGTGCTTCGTAAACCTGTTGGTGAATTAACCTCAGTTTAGCAGTCAGATCATGAAGATAATCAATCAACATTGGGTACTCAAGATCAGAAAACACACTTGGTCTAGGGACCCCCCAAACATTCGCAGGACGGCCGAACACTATTTCATAGGGACTGATCCCTACTCGGGAGTGTACGGTCGCCCTTGTTGACAACAAAGCTAGAGGCAAAGCGTCAGGCCACGAAAGACCAGTCGTAGCCTGAATCTTAGCCAGTTTGAGCTTAAGGGTGCCATTATACCCCTCAACCAAACCTGCTGACTGGAGATGATTGGCGCTATGGAATTTTTGATTAATTCCCAGGCCCTTACACACACTCTTCATCACACTCCCCACAAACTCACTTCCGTTATCAGACCATACAATTCGGGGCATTCCATACCGAGGAAAGTATTCCTTCAGCAGGATTTTCGCAGTAGACGGGGCTGTATTGTCTTTAAGAGGATAGGCTTCAATCCATCGGGAGAATGCGCAAACCACAACTAAAACGTATTTCAGATTATTGCATCGCTCCATATGGATGAAGTCTAGCTGGATCACTTCAAAGGGATATGAAGGGGGAGCAAAATGGCCGGGAGGTGTAGGGGTTCCCTTACCAGGATTGTACAACATACATATCATGCAATTCTTGACCAATCTCTCAGCACATTTTGTAATACCATCATTCTTCCACACAGGAGACAACAGCTTACAAATACCTTTCGCACTAATATGTGCTAACCCGTGTGCCATTGTCACAACAGCCAGCACATACGCATCTGGCAACATCCACCTCTTGTGCTCCGACAAATCGACCCAACAACCATTCGCATCCAACTTTCCCGTACTCTCCTTCCACTTCGTCTTTTCAGTATCAGTGGCCTCATTCTGGATCGCTTTCACACTTTGGATAGTATCCTCACACAGACTAGTCTCTGTAGGCCACCTGACCGAACTCGTCACATACATTCTAGTGCTAAGGTTCTGGGCAGTCTCCTTAGCAGTCTCATCCGCAAACGCATTACCACGGCCAACATCATCCGTCACCTTATGATGCGCACTACATTTAACAATCGCTACCTGCTTAGGCAACGTAAGTGCATCCAAAAGATCATTCACAAGCTGTCCATGCTGAATCTTTGTACCATGTGACGTCATAAAACCTCTCTCTCTCCACAATCGTCCAAAGCTATGAGCGACGCGTATTGGCTGTCGGTAAACACATTCACTCGTTTCCCTTTCGCCAACACACACGCTCTAGTTAAAGCGATCAGCTCTGCAGCCTGGGCAGAGTTCTGATTCAATCTCGCAGCTTCCACAACAGTATTCAACGTTACCACAGCATACGCAGTAGTCACATCACCATTTGGCAATTTAAAACATGAACTATCCACATACAAAGTTCCATCGGGATCTTCCAAAGGAGTGTTTTTAAGGTCCACTCGACCTTTTGTTTCCTCCTCAGTCCTTAAGTAACAGTCATGCGCTGCTACTTCATCTGACTCTGCACTAATTGGCAATAAGGTCGCCGGGTTTAGAACATTACAACGTTTTATCTGAATATGACTTGCCAACAGCGTCAACTCGTACCCTGACAACCTCGCACTCGTCAAGTGTTGGGTTTTCGTACGATTCAAAAGAGTGTCAACTGCATGTGGCACCATCACCGTAAGCATATTATCCATGACCAATCCTGCTGATTGTCGGATGGACACCGCAGCTGCCGCTGTTGCTCTCAAACAACTCGGTAATGCTCTAGCTACCGGGTCCAAGGTCGAGGAAAAATATGCACATGGACGTTGCTTATCACCGAAAGGTTGCGTTAAGACACTCAATGCACAATCTTCCCTCTCGTGAACGTATAGTGTAAACGGCTTGCTGTAGTCAGGAGTACCTAACACAGGAGCCGAACACAATGCGTCACGCAATACAGAAAAACTGTTCTGACATTCTTCCGTCCATGGTAAAGGAGTTGAAACATCCTTGCACGTAAGAGCCACCAATGGTTTCGCTAACAATGAAAAATTCGGAATCCACTGTCTGCAGTATGACGTGATACCTAGAAAGGCACGCACATCTCTTTGGGTTGTTGGCACAGATATTCGCGCAATGGCTGCAATTCTCTCTGGGGTCAACCTTCTTCCCTCCTTTGACAATAAGTGACCTAGGTAGGTTACTTCTTGACAACAATATTGAAGTTTAGAAGGTGACACCTTGTGATGTAAGTCACAGAGATGTTGCAACAACGACACCGTAGCAATTTTACAAATGTCCTGAGTATCTGCAGCCACCAATAAGTCATCAACGTATTGGATTAAGGCTGCACCAGCCGGCAACACAAATGCATCTGGTTGGCCCTTCAAGGCTTGACTATATCGATGGGCTCTCACAGTAGCCTTGAGGAGCACGTTTAAACCGGAAGCTACGACCACCAAGAGAGAAACCGAAAAGGTCTCTGCTTTCTTCAGCAATCGGAATACTGAAGAACGCATTCTTCAGATCGATCACTGAAAACCATGAAGCCGAGGCTGGAATCAGAGTCAGCAGCGCCGTTATGTCAGGCACAACAGGGAACTGAGGAATCACAATTTTATTTACCTCCCGTAAATCGATAACAAAACGATAAACAGGTGGTTTGGAAGGATCGGTACGTTTCAAAATAGGCAGTACAGGGCTGTTGCACACGTTTCCCCGGGTCTCCTCAATAACATCTTTCTCGATCAAATCATAGATGATCGCCAACAGCGCCCGTTCACCGTCAAGAGAGATTCGATACTGGGGAATACGTGGCAGTCGCACATTAGATTTCACGTGAACAACATAAGGGGAGATGTCAAGCAGGCCCACGTCATTTGGACCTGTTGCCCACAAAGATGCAGGAAGAGAACTCAATTCCGGTGGAAGCTTATCGAGAGACAAGTACATTGGAGAGATAACTCTCTCACCTAAAGTAAGCTTCACTCCCGCAGGAGAACAATACAAAGTCGCATACAAACGTTTTAGCAAATCCAGGCCCAAAAGATTTTCACCACAAGCAGTGGTCAAAATCAACGGAGCTTTCAGCTCACGAGGCCCAATTGTAAGTGGCAAAGGGCACGAAACCGGATTGCTAACAGGGGCACCAGAGAATCCAACGGAAACATTTGTTAAGCCAGACAAAGGTGCGCCAGGGAGTTTCGAATGCATGATGGAACTTTTCGCTGCACCAGTGTCCAACAGAAAAGGCTCAACGACGCCCGATGTGGCAACTGCGACGTAAGGCCCTCTCTGATCAACCAGAACTGATACTACTCCCTCTCCTTGTCTATGGCTGTCCTAGTAATTACCGTCGTCAGTTCCCTGATCGACGTAATAGTCATCAACATTGTACTGCGCAGATCGTCCTTGCGATGATCCACGTTGATCAAAACAATTATTGGAATTTGACGAATTGTCTGAACGATCATTGGGAGCACCACGACCCCTACCACGTGATGTCTGCTGAGCACCACCACGACCTCCTCTAGATATGTTACCACTATTACGCTCATTGAGGACCGGACAGTTAAATTTTAAATGACCCTCCTGTCTACAATAGGCACACTGATTGTACCCTAACGAAGATCTCTGCGAAGAGGAGTCATTTCGCGATTGCGACCTATTAGATTGCGACTGCGTTCGATTACGTTGTTGCGAATCATTCTGATTCGAACGCGGAGGATACGCCTGCTGCAACAACACTTTAGTCTTAAGTTCTCTCGTCTTTTTATCAGCGCGGTCATTCTCTTCTTTCTCCCTATTCTCATAAAATTGTGCCGTAGCCAATATTTGAGCAGATGTAGAGACAGCCCACGCACTCTCAGAATTTTTTAATTTGTTGCTCAAGTCGGGCAATAAGTTTGAGACAAATTTATCCACAAACAACCGCTGACCACCCTCGGTACTCATATCCTGACCACTGTGATCGATGAATGCCTCCTCAAATCTCGTAAAGAAGTCGGAGACACTCTCATCCTTCTTCTGTCTGCAAGCTGACAACTTGTCCCAGTTCACCCTCATAGCTGGCATAAGCGTTTTCATGAGGGTAATAATTCTCTGAGGGAGAGCAGTAATAAGCTGTTCAGGCTTAGCCCCACCAATTTGTCGTGTATCTGCCGCAGTAAGAGCAGCCCAATCACCACCTAATTCGTTTGCATGATCTTCCTGACGAATCTTGGGCCACACCGGTTGCGGTACGACATTGCCAAACAGCATATCGATATCGGCAAGATTCATTATCGTAGCATCTACAAGCTGCGACAATTCCTTATAATACCCTGCAGGATTTTTGCGAGGGTCAGGCAAAGATTGCTTCACCTGCAAAACCTCTGATCGTTTCCATGGGAGATGTATCCATACTCTCTGGAAATGTGGCAGGATCGGCGGATTTTGAGCAGCATCACCTGCCATCCACACTGGTGGAACTTCGCGCATGGGATACTGACCAGATGAATCTAACTGTCTCTCAACATCCTCAACGAACAATGCTTGAGGCATCATAGAGGGGCGAAGAGCCAATAATTGCTCAATAGCACGTCGAACATTGGTACCCACTACCATTCCGCTCGAAAACTGAAGTTGTAAGTTAGTCAAAGCAGTTAAGACATCGTCCGATGCATCTGCCGATATTTGATCGCGCAAAGCCTTGCACATTTCTTCAAAAACATACCTCTGTGTCGGTATATTGAATTGACTAAACGTATTCAACACCGAACGTGGAGGATTTCTATAGGGATGCGGCATCCATGACATTGCCATATTGTACAACGCAGCACGTTCCCTATTACCAGGAAGCTGACTACGTCTTTGTGGACCGTCCGAACTAGCGGACTCAGGAATATGTCCAAAAGAATTAGCAAAATTAGCAGCAACTAAAGGGGTACGACTTCGAGTAGATGGAGAAGTATACGATAGGGTGGAAACAAGAGAAGAATCAGGAACAGAAGAAACAACAGGAGTAAGTAAAACAGGGGCAGTAGCGGGAAGAGGAGTATGAGGAAGTACAGGCGGAGGAGCAGTAGGAACAGAAGCGGACAAAGGAATAGGAACAGTCGGAGGAGCAGTTTGAGGAGCAGGAACAGGAGCAGGCACAGGAGCAGGCACAGGAGGAGGCACAGGAGGAACCACAGGAGCTGCGGTACCCTGTACGTACGGAGGTGGTGACTTCATAAGATAGGATATTAAGGGATCCTCAACTAATTCCTCCTTCTTATCCGACTCCGTTGGCAAAGCGGGATAACATTTATCTATAGTCATACGTTGAAGCCTATCAAAAACTTCCTTTTCCTTTTCCTCCTTATCACGCTGAAACTGCTCTGCTTTCTTTACAATGGTAGCAACACCATCTCTCTGATTACGTTTTGTCTGTCTGATCTCTTTCTGTCTGGCTTCTTTGTGCCATAACCGAAAGGCATCAAACATGGCCGGCCTTGACTTTTTCTTAAACAAT
Organism: Lissotriton vulgaris; assembly: GCF_964263255.1. Taxonomy (NCBI): domain Eukaryota; kingdom Metazoa; phylum Chordata; class Amphibia; order Caudata; family Salamandridae; genus Lissotriton; species Lissotriton vulgaris. The sequence continues at coordinate 1,193,364,778 of NC_141685.1, forward strand.
TTAGCCTCAAGGTTATCTAAAATCGGGGTCTCAAAACTACCATGAGGTGGCCAACTAAGGACACCATCTTTTTTGGTATAACGGATCCAATATTCATTAAAGGTAATCGGACCTAAACCATGCTTGCTGTAAAGCTCATAAGTGGGTGTTCCAACCGGAGGTATCGGACACGAGTCCTCCAGCCGGGAATCCGTACCACAACGTCTGAAACAACTGAACAAAGTACTACGACCAGGCATCTTGCACACTAGCCGAGTTTCACAAACTTCAAGGGTTACGGGATTTACCAAGTCCCTGCAAAGAGCAAAAACCCTCGGTTTTTGGCGGCTGCAGTCGTCAAATATCACAACAAAGAACCAAGTACGAAGAACCACAAATGCAATGGAACCATGCAACCACGAAGCAACCACAACCAAGGACTCTGAGAGCGACCCACAAATACTTAACTCAAAGATCGATGGCGTCACCAGGAAGGCCCGTCAATCGTCTCGCTGTACCAAGGTCTACGCCAGGCGCCAAAACAGGTCTACAGTCAGGGCAGCAGTCCGTCGCAGCCGTCAGGAGGCGGGAATCTTCGCGGGAAAAGTCGTCGGGCCACTTATGTCGACAACAGGATCGATGAAGCGGGGTGCACCTTCCCTCGGAGATTTCACACGAAGTTCCTCACGATCGTCGGGCTTGGACCGGTACCACTGATGCAGCCCCACATGGGCGCCAACTGAAGGACTGGGTTATTTAAGACCCAGCGGTGCCAGGGGACAACACCTGAAACATTCGTGGGTAACCTGTTCCGGCGTACAAATGACAGAGACACGGGACACTTCCTTCGGCGTCAAAGATTGAGGTTTATTTACTGCAGGGAACACAGAAGTCACGTGAAGTACACAGCCGGTATGTTCGCGGGATCTGATTCAATTTGCTACTGTGGATCGCTCCTTTTATACAGTTTTCTCTCATAAGTTAACATGGTACACAAAGGTTTACAACTTGGTTCCCATCATTATCCCCGAGAGGGGTCGCTTTGATGCATTCAAGGTCCGGAACATAAGTACAGAAACATTCGGTGGTTCCCAACTGTAAAAACCCATCTTCCCACCATTAGTACATTCCAATCAACAGTAAACAGATAGAAGAAGGAACAAGGACAGGTGCAGAGGAAGGCAGAAACAGTGGGGAGATCGGAAAGGGTGTAAAAAGGGTGGTATCGGGAAACACGAGCTGCAGGCATCAAAGGGACGTGCCTAATGAGATGCACGGCTAAGACAATAGACCGGCACGGCAAGATGAGCCTCGAGCGGGGACATCTGCCTTACAGTATCATCCCCCTCATCATAAAGACACTTTCAAAGGAAACGTGTCTTCCGCAAGAGTCTTGGGAATCCCAGGGTCGCGAAGCGGACAGCGTCCGTTCGCTGGCTACTTGAGGGCAAGAGACAAAATGGATGCCGTATCTAAGATGGAACCCGTGGGTACAGATGGAAACCCACGAAACAAACGAACGGTTCAGGTTAGCACAGCGAAACTGCGCACACCCACTAAACTCGTCATTTGCGGTTCATAGATACCAGACTCGACCATATTCGTGCGAGTCGAAAACACCACTTACGATCGTCACGGAATCTCAGAGTTGGAGACTATGGGCCAGATGTACGTAGTGGTCGCAATTTACAGGCAGTACTTTTGCAACCACAAAAAAGTTCACGCTTCAACCTAGGTTGGTTAGTAAAATGCTACCAAATATGTTGGTTAGTAAAATAGTGATTCAGAGTAGGTAGTAATTCTACATACATGAATGTTAATAGAGCAGGTTGCAAGCTGGTGGCCATCACAGGGATCAGTCATACTGGTCGCCATCACAGGGATCTTTACCCCTGATGGTCAACAGACCATGATATCCGTGATCACCTTTCAATAAAGAAAACTTTTTTTAAATGCAAGAATCCCTTTTTGTAAAGGATAGGGATGGCATTTTTTGTTGTTGTTGAAAAGCCTGAGACTTTGCAGTGGGCTCCGGGACCACTGCCTACTCCCCACTAAACATGAGGTTTTTTTTACATTGAAGCGATAAATGTCCTTTGTACCCATTCCCTTTGGCAACGAGTTATCACCCCTATTCCAGAGCTGGTAACTTTTACTTGTTATGCTAACAGATTACGGTTCAAAAAATGAAAGCATCACAAATCAATTAGATATTTGGAAGGGATGCTTAAACATGCCCCTTCCAAATACTAAATCGGTATGGGGGTCACAATGAAACCAAGCATTGGCAAATCCAACAGTTGCGCCTATGTGAGAGCTATTGTCTTTCCCAATGTCCTTTAGCAATGTTGTACAGCAGCGTGGCTGCTGTTTAGCATGGCTAAAAGTTAGTGGTGTGGCGTAGAGTAGAGTGGCACAGAGTCAAATGGCATAGGTGGAGCTGGGCAGAGTGGCAGGGATAGGACTGGCATAGGGTAGAGTGGCGCAGAGTACAGTGGGATAGAGTGGCATTGTGCAGAGGGCCATAGAGTGCAGTAGCGAGGCATTGTGTGGAGTGGCACACAGCTTTCCAAACTGTGTGGCGCAACACGTTACTGTGTAGCGACCCCCTACATAGGTGTGTCGCGCGATGCAAAGCGATGATATCTGCCGGCCGGACGATATTAAGGGAATGCGACTTGAGCCCCCTCACTCAGTAATTGCGACATGCAAGGCGGAGCAGAACCTCGTGGTCAGGAGCTCGATCCCGGTATCCCGAGACTCAGTGGGTGTGGTGTTGCAGCGAGATCCTCATCCTACAGTGGGAGCATTGTCAGAGTCTCAGCGGCAGCGTGCAGGCCTATACAGTGAGAGGTCAGTGAGAGTATTGACCTACGGCGCTGCTCATGGCCTTGCTGGGACACAGTGATATCGGAGCCGCCTCTACCCTACCATCCCAGACACTCACTCGGTTGGTACACACAGAGTTCAGGCCGGAGAATATTGAATGTGTCTGAAGCTGCATGATGCTGTGACGGGTGTGGAAGACGAGAACAAATGATACCCAGTAATACAGTGGATCAACTATAACGCAAAAGCAGCTGGTCGGACAGACTTTTTCATGCAGCGGTTTCATCCTTGCTCGCTATTTCAGATGTTTTAACCCCTTATGGACTGCAGGGAATAAAAGATTGCCTAAAGGAGCCTGCGCTTTAGATGACATCTGCATAAGTGTGATTGGGGGAGGGAGAAAGGGGGGTCTTCAAGGAGTAATTCTAAGAAAGCAATTACGTTGATAAATAATGTAAATAATGGTAGAAAACCTCCTTTACGCTTTACCACGCAGCTTTTGCCAAACTTTTTTTGTTGAGCAAACTAGAACCAAAGGTATCAGAGAGCTTTACATGAGCACCAGTTGTGTTACAGACAGACACTTGCATTTTTTTGGTGTAGAGTTGCGTGTGGGGTTGTGTGTGGGTGTGTGTGTGTGTGTGTGTGTGTGTGTGTGTGGAGTTGTGTGTGTGGGTGGGATGTGTGTGTGGGGGTGTGGGGTGTGTGTTTGGGGTTGTGTGGGTGTGGGTGTGTGTGTGGGTGTGCAGGGGTGTGGGGTTGTGTGGGTGTGCAGGGGTGTGGGGTGTGTGGGGGTGTGTGAGGGGTTGTGTGTGGGGCCCGAATCCCCCTTAGGTGGTTCGGGCTCGCTCGCTGCGCTAGCTCACGTTACCGTGTCCCTGACATTTTTTTCACAAAAAGGTGTGTCACCAACATGAAAAGTTTGGAAAGCTGTGGTGTAGAGTAAAGTGGGGTAGGGTAGCTTTTGAGTGGAATTGTGTGGCACAAAGTAGAGTGGAGTGGTGCAGTAAAGTAATATTGGAAAAAGGAAAGGCTGAGTTCACCACACAAGAATTCAGACTGCTCCTAAAGCTGTGGTGCTTAACAAACCGAGTTATCCCTCACTGCACAGGTTCAACTTCATTTACTGCTATAAAGGGAGCCTGCTGAAAATATTCTCATGTAAAATGCAGTTAAAAGTTTTAATCCCAGTATGCATAACTCAGGCTTTCAATTCACACAATATATGTGACAATGCGTGTGGTGGTTGACAGAATAAAGTACTTAAAGAAAGTGTAAGGATATTTTGCTAAAATAATAGCTACCTAGAAGTTTGCTAGAGGAATGTCTCTTGGTAAAGTTAAGATTACTTCTAGGGTTGCCATCTGGCTAGTTTTGTACAGCATGGCCGGTATTATAATCTCCCAGCCGGAACAAAAGTTAGGAAAATCCCCCTATGCCCGTATTTTTCCCTTATTAGTACATACTTTAAACATTAAATCATGTAACAAGAAAACCATTTTAAATGTGTTCTACAACATCATTAATGACCCCAAAACGACAATTAAGGTATACAAAGACAGAAAGGCTGTGTTCACAATGAATACAGGCAATTTCATATAAAGTTCTAGTTAAGAATCGTAGCAGACTCTCAAAACATGACGAGCTGGGCTGCATTTTTCTCTGGGAAAGGTGACAACCCTGATAACTGATATCAGCAGCTAAACATTGTCCTAGCAACAGACTAAAAGTAAGTTGTGCAATATAAGAAAAGAAGCCAGCTGAAGCGAAAAAATGCAATTATTGATAATTATTTTTGCTTTTTCGGAACAGTATAAAGTCAGAGATCTGCCTCTTAATTCTTGGCCAATGTAAACTTGTGTGCCATAAAAATCACATAACGTGGACGAGCATATCTCCAAAGGATATATTTCATACTCGAGTTAGCTTTGCAACAGAAATATGTTTTTGCTGGATGCTTTTAAAACTGTGATAACAAACAGAAGGAAACCATGCCCCTGTTATCTGGTGCCAGGAATCCGATCTTTGTCTGCCGATTACAGCTTCCTATGCAGCGCTGAAACTCTTCAAGGTAGCAGAAATAAAACAGAGTACACGAAATCCCCATAGTACTTGCTGTAAGAGAGAGAACTCAAAGCAGATATCTCCAAGTTGCATTCACACAATGGCGCAAGCAGTGACGTAATTTCTAGCGCCACAGGATGTACGTAGGCTATGAGTGAAGCACACAGCGTTCCTCTAATGAAACTAAGTTGTATGTCCTGGGTCTGCTGTTGCATCTAAGCCAACCAACAAACATTCTGGAAAAGTACTGTTTTTCCAGGTCTGTTTCTAAACGTTTCCTTAGTGTAAAGACATATCCAAAACTCAAATTGGTTAAGAGATTCTAGTAACCATACACACTAGTTACCGCGTCGCCTGGTTGTAGTGCTGCCTTCCTTATTCATGCAGCACAGCAGGCATTCAAGGGGTGTGAAGCGCCTGAGGACCCAGGAAACTTACAGCGTGGGACCAGGAATACTTGCATTCCTCTGAACTTAACAAGGTTGAGAAAAGTTATTTATTTAAAACAAAATTTAACAACGTTCTCGTCTATCACCTGTGAGCAGCAGACACAGTTTTAATGTTCAAAAAGGGACCAGATTTGATTTGTTTCCTTACATGGGATTAATGCAAATAATTCCCCGTCACGAAGCAATGTAAAATATAGGGCTGGGAGTAGTTCGCGAAGTAGCGCTACGCGAATTACTCTTCGCACTACGCGAACTGCGATTGCACAGTGCGGACAAGCATCCGGCACTGTGCAATCATTGAAAATGGCATCTTGCACAGTGCGAGCTGTAGTTTTCTGCTGCTCGAGGAGATTTTTACTCCGGCAGCTTTCTCAACGCGGACTGGTAGTTTCTCATTGTGAGCGGTCGCGAGCATACGCGACCACTCGCAATGAGAAACCAGACCTCCCCGCGTTGAGAATCTCGCCAGGATGTTTATTTTCCACGCTCGCGATCGGCAACTTGATGTTGCTGATCGCAAACGAGGAAAAAGTCTCACCAGGATGTCATTTTGCTTGCTCGCGGTCGCCAACTTGACGTTGAGGACCGTGATCAAGCAAAAAATGACCGCTGCACTACGCTACGCTACGCGTGTTCGCACTGTGCTAAGTGCAGTTCGCGTAGTGCGAAGTTGCGCAAACTTCGAGAACGTAGAGTAGTGCTGTGCCCAGGGTTAGTAAAATATTCTCATCTCATTTGCTTGATTTAAATGCAGATTAATGCTGCGCTTTCTTGAATTTCTTATGTCTCTTTGCTCTACAGTTCTGTGAGGCGGTGCATTTAATAGGCCCTTATTGAAGGGAAAAGATGTTTTAATGGCAAGTTCCTGCATTTCAAGCATTGCTATGGGACATGTGACATTACATTTTGGCGTCCAGGGTCAATGCCAACAATTAATCTTGTGTTTATGTCTTTGGCATGGATCGCCCAGTTTTCAGTTTTGAATATCTTATCATGATGGATGTGAGGGCTGCAAGGAAGCCATATATTTTTTAAACCACTTTTATGTGAGGTGGGTGAAATCAAACATAGGTAATTTCGATTTGCTTTTGGGAAGAATGCAGTACAGCAATGTTAGGGTGCAGCATGGTTAAATAGGGAAAAATGGCTATCTCCCATTTGCAAGCAGCTCGGAACCCGCGACTCCGGTGCTGCTTTGTACTTATTGAAATCGGACACTCGATCAGCACTTGTGTGCGCAACAGCAAAGTTTCTGGGCCACATGTGGTGAATAAGAAGGAAGGCCCAGAGCCCAACCCCAAGCTAGTGGAAGTACATCACCCAACATCTCATCTGTACCACCCCGTTGTAAAGCCACAATTAATCAGTCCCCCACATGCACAGAGCTCCGTGAACTATCTAGCTTTTCGTTTTCATAGCATCTACTGCATTGTTTTTAAGACTTAGACTTATATTGATGAAATTGTTGTGTTTTATGCTTCATGATGGCTCTTTAACATTTCAAAATTTTAATTGGGCAGTATAAATTCTGTACTTTTATGGTTTGACGACTGAATAAAGTTTATTGATGAAATACTGCTGTAGATGTGTGTATTTAGACAACAGCTATTTCTTCATAATTGTGCAGTACATGCACCATAATTTCCCTCAAATCTGCTGCATTATTGCATACTACATTTCAAATCAATCCCAGTGGTCCTGCCTTAAATGCTTCATTTGCATCATTAATATTAATTGTTGATCATTTCAATGTTTAGATCTTTGTTTTTATTATTTATTTTAAAAAAATGTTTACACGTATAATAAAAGCCTGTAAAAGTATTAACTATGATTTAACTAAAGCGGTTATCTGCCACTGGAAACTTATTTGCATATAATAAAAGATGCATTTAATATTTTAAATCGTTTTAAATCATTTTCATTGTGCATTAATCATGCAATTCTGAAATCACAAATCGCTTAACAGGTTAAACTTATATAACAAAAATGAAACTAAACTGGTGGATATGATCTACAAGTAATCAACTTATCTTCTCCTCCTGTTGATTGCAAATAGCGCCTGCGAAGTAAACGGTACTCATTTTCAAATAATCATCAAACATCACAAACAAACTCATTTTGTGAAGTAATCCAGGAAACTCCTCTTCATGAGAGCTACCACTGCTCTGGTAAATTTTTTACGAAGGCTGGGAAGAAGGCCTCCTGTCGAACTAGTAGCGATATACAAGGCCCAATGTTTAAATGTAGCGACATACGGGGCAGGCGTGTGGGGCTATGAAAATATAAATGCCCTACAAATGGTTGAAAACAGGTTTTTGAGGTACCTCCTTGCAGTTCCTCGGGGTACTGCGACTTATTCATGCCACTTGGAACTGGACCTCTCCTACCTGACTGATATTGCCAAAATACAACCCCTCCTCCTGTGGCATTGTATATGGACGTCAGACAGAACCACTTTCTCCGAAGGGTTTATTTTGGATTGTGTTTCCCTGGAAAATGCTAACAAGATTGGATGGGTACGTTACATTAAAACCTTTTTGTACGACCCAGGCTTGGGAAAATATTTCCATTCACCCAGCTCAATCCTTGAGATATCCAGAAAAGCATTCCAGGCGGAGTGCTTAACGCACTTAGGCGAATTGCGATTTGCTAAAGAGGCCAGTAAACCATCCACTGTGCACATTTTGGCTATACAAACCACATTTTTAACTTTTAATACCACTTGTTATGAGAGATTTCTCTTGATTCGGTTTAGGTTAAATTCCTTTCACCGACTGGTCACCTTTCCGAAAAGAAATGACTGGTCAACAGCCTTACCACCTTGTCCATGTGACAATCTCTCTACCCAGGCTACTATTCACACAATTCTATTCTGTAAGTTCTACAGTGAACCCAGAAAGTCCTGGCTTACTCCGGTATTAAAACTCATGGGAATTAGGAGATGCCGTCCTGCATTGCTCTCTTTACAGTTTTTGGAGGAGGAATGGTTAACAAAGATCATAATTACATTTTTAAAGTTTATCGTTCGCCACAGATCAAATTTGGAGTAGAGTATTATCCTCTAGCCTAGGATTTTAAGTATTTCCATGTAATTATGAAATAATGTTTTCTTTAAACTTGCCTATTCCATATATCATAAGATGTTAACAATTTTTAATCTAATTTTTGCCATATAGTAGTTTTTAACTTGTGTAATTTTTTATGAGATGTAAAAAGGAAAAATTTTGAACTGTACTTTTATAGTTTTGTAAACAATGAAAACCGAATAAAGTTATTTTTGGTTTGAAGTAATCGAATGCTCATTTTCAAGCCATCCTGAAATCACCAGGAACAATTCCATCTGGTGAAGTCATCAGGTAATCATTTTCAAGTCATCCTCAAATTGTCAGGGCGAGTTTCTAAACCTTGCTAATGACTTTAAGAGCTTGATGATGTCTGATGATGTGAAAATGACTTCTACAGTAGTTGGATGATCATCCAATAACTCTGGGATGGCTTCTAATGTCATCCTGTTTGACTCCTCCCCCAGCGCTGCTTCTCCATCACATTTGAAGGGGGCAGAGTGCCCGACCCCGTCGCCTCCACTCACCGCCACAACGATTAGGGCGGGCGGGCGCAGCATTGGCACTCGACCGTGCCAGCTGGGTCTAAGCACCTCTGCTATCCTCCCCCTCCTTAGCGTGGCTCCCAGCGATCTTCACCGTCTCCAGGAGCAGATACACAGGCTGAAATTCTCCCGCTCACCAGCCCCAGCACCACATCATTAACTGCTGAATGTGGGTCCTGCTGCTTCTTTCCTATCTGCTCTCTCACCTCCAGGTTGACATGGAAAAACCCATTAAATTAATTGATCGTATTGCACATATTAAAAAAGATCCCACACTACACATACATCTAAGAACATTAACTGCTCCAGGTAAAACAATGCCTCTCTGCATCCGCAAAATGCGTATTTGCGTAACAGGGGTAGTAATAACGCTGTCTAAAGGGGAAGTAAAATTTACATAAAAAGACAAAGTCTGGGTGAAAGCCTCATCGCAGAGGCAGATGCATATATTCGAGGAGCCAAACTGGCCTTGTGGGAATCATAATACCCATCTAATAGAACCCAGTCTAAACCAGGTCAATAACATATCTCCCAGGACCCCGGGACCAAATTCAAATAAGCTGCTAGCCCCAAAGTAGTTTGTGCAAGACAGTATTCCTTAACAGAGGGCTTCATCAACTCGCTTCCCTCTCTTAATGCACTTCAATCAGACAAAGAAGCATCCCGGATCAACCCGTAGTTCTTCCTATATATGCCAGATGGATTCTCAAAAATGGTGGGAAACCAAGAGCAACTGTTGTGTCCCCGATGTATTTAAGCCATAGAATTGTATTCCCATAGGTACAGGTAAGGCAGTCTAGGATACTCTCTATAGTCTAGCCTGCTCATTACACCAGATTGAGCACCAGAACTGCAAAGGAACAAGGTTGATTAAGCCCTCGCCATAATTCATACCAGTACTTGGTGAATGAGAAAGTGTGACGTTGTCTGGGCCCCCCAATATACGTTGACAGACTCTGTTTTCCTCAGTGTGGATACAACACACATCCCTGTACCCCATACCCTAACTCCATAGGATAGAATAAGAATATATTTGCTTTTGTAGACCTGAATTATGGGGTGTATTGTTTTTTATCCAAATAGAGAAAATGAGGGAGAAAATTGTACAGACTGCTTTTAAAAATCGATGTTTCCTATTGATAACACATATTGCCCCATTGGAATAGCTGTCAAACATTATATCTAGGTAAGAACAGAGGATGTGGTCTAACGGCTAGGGCGGTCAATCTAAAATCTGGGAAACTGGGTTCAGGTCTCGGTAACGATACTGAAAGTCCTGTGGTTCTGGGCAAATCACTTAATTTCCCCGTTCCTAACAAAAATGAATGTGTCTGTGTAAAGCAACTGGTGCTCATGTACAGCGCTCTGATACCTAATACCTTAGGGTCAATTTCGCACTATATAAAACTCGGGGGGGGGGGGGGGACTGACTCGCTCTCAATAAATCTATCATTGATGCTCATACTGCGATTTTTTACATTTTGAGGGCCACATACTATAATGAAGGTTTTTGGCAGGTTAATTTCAAAGGCTAGCTTTTTCATAAACGAGACAAAGTCAGCGAGCAATGGGTTAAGGCCAATGGCCGTCCTGGCAGGCAACTCTGCATCATATGCATACAGAAGCACCAGAATGAGTTTTTTGTTTACAACCAGAACGTGTGACCCCAGATTCACCAGGGCAGATTCCATGCCGTTTACATGGCGCAGGAAAAATGGGTGCCAGCACGCAGCCCTGTCAGACATCCCACTAAACTGAGAAGGGAGCAGTACACTCACCTCCTTAGCATATCTCACAGAGGGAACCAGGGCCAGGTATGTCACCAAGCCCCCTTCCATGGCAGTTGAAATGTCCCACAATGTCGATCTGTTTACACAATTTTTTTCAATGTATTTTATTATGTTTTGGCTCTCAACGAGGGCCACATAAAATACATACTACAAATTCAGAGCAAGTACAAATAAAAGAATAATATTCAATAAACACATTTAAATCAAATAACATCCATTGACAGAAATACAACCAAAAGCAAGGCCAGACCACTCCAATAACATATTAATAAATAGCTAAAAAACCTTAAAAAAAATTAAAAATGTGGAAGCAGAACATTTCATTCGGAGGCCAGTATAAGGATTGAACAAAGCTATTCACATTAGAGATACCTAAACGAAGGCATATAGGTTTTAACCATTTGAGGCGCAATGTACGGAGTGCAGGGCAAATCAGCAAGACATGCATACGGTCCTGAATGCTCAGATTACAGAGATTACACATTTGAGACGATCCATACAATTTGGATAAAAGTACATGTAAGGGTAATAAGTCATAGCGTAGAAGGAACCATAATCTTCGAATGCCATGGGGCAAATTCCATATAACATAGGGTTGGGCCCTCTTAATGACATACGAATTAAGGAGAAAATCACAACCCCCTTTTCCTTGTAGTGTATTCTTATCTGTCAGAAAGCATAGTTCCCACGAAGCCTGTTTTTACAGGAATTTTAGTTGAGTTGGTGAATGCAGGAACAAAACACTTTCATCTAACTTTAAAAGAGTCACTGCTCTTCTAAAGTTCCTTACAAGTTGTGAAAACTCTTTAAAATTGCCCAGTAATTCATTTTTGAGTAGGGCTCTCATCGTCCCCGGTTCCGCTCTGGCCAGGGAAACCACCCATCTTACTAGGGCACATAGTCCCTGTACCCAGCTGCTCCTGAGACCAAAATCGAGTCTACAAGCGGCCAAAGAGCAAGCGGTGTTTAGTGAAGATAAGGATCTTAGGAGTTTCCCTTCAATTTTATGACAGAAGTCCCAAAGTTTCAACTCTACAAGTTCGATACCATAAAGTAACGTAGCGGGGATCTTAGCCCTATAGACCTCCAGCAAGCAGGCAAAGTGCCTTTTTCCGGTGGCAAGGTAAAGGGAATTTAAACCTTTACCATGGGCGAGGGCTTTCCGTGAGCTATGTTCGATGTGAGGCCTCTCACTCAGGTTAGCCGCGATGATTTTCCCCAAAAAAGTGTAAGATTTAACAACCTCTAGTTTTTGGCCACCAATATACCACCCAAAGTTTTCAGAGCGGCACTTCTTTTTCCCAACTATGCACATAATTTTACTTTTAGATATGTTGATCTTCATAGAGTGGGAAACAGCAAAAGCATAAAGAGCTTGCAGCCTATTTGCGAGACCTTTTGGCGTTAAATCTAAAACAAGAATGTCGTCGGCATACATCAAACAAGAGATAGGGGCCCCCCTTATCACTGGAGCAATACCCTCACAGACAGACACGGCGGCAGGCAGGTCCTGCGTGTACAGGGAGAACAAAAGAGGCGCCAAAAGACAGCCTTGTTTGAGGCCGTTTAAAGATGGAATTCGGTCGGAGAGACCCCTTTCGCCCCTTTGAAGCACCCTACACCAAGTTTCCGTATGAAGTGTACGAACAAGATCTAATAAGTAAGATGGTACCCCAAGATCTGCTAATTTTCTCCACAGCGATCTACGATCCACTTTATCGAACGCCGTGGAGAAATCAATAAAAGCAGCGTACACCACCCCCCCTCTCACTTGCGTGTATGTATCCGATATCACATGTAGGGCGGTGAGATTATCTAGGGTGCCGTGGTCCCTACGAAATCCAGTTTGTGCGAGTGGCAAAATATTGTTCTCCTCAACCCAGTCAGAAAGTAGATTTAAAAGACATTTCGCAAAAACCTTACCGATTGAGTCGAGGAGAGCAATCAAACGGTAATTACTAGGGCTATCCCTCGTTCCCTTCTTAAAAATGGGGACCAGAATACTTCCCCTCCAGGATGCTGGTACCTTTTTAGAATCAAAACAGGATTTAAACAATGGGTAAAGAATTTTACTCCACAGAGAGGGATCCTGCTTCAAAACCGTCATGGGGAGTTCGTCAGGACCCATTGCGCCGGAGGAGCGCATATTCTTTATGGCCATTTCTATTATTTCCTCCGAGGGATACTTAATCACTCCTTCAGATGTTAAATCAGGGGCACTATCATCCACAGAAATACCATTCCCTCCATAAAGCTCCCGAATATAAGAGGACCATACCTCTTCAGCTATGGGAATTGGGCAAGGACTTAATCTAGTGCCACATCTCTTCCCAATTATGGACCAAAATTCACGAATCTTGCCATGCACAACTGATTTCCTCAGGTTAATCCAAACTGTATCTTCCTTCTCCTTTTTTATTTTCGCTTTTAGTCTAAGTCTCTTTCTTTTTAACCTAGATATTTCTTTTTCCCGTTCACCAGATCTACCTAGGAATTGCTCTCGGACTAATTTATTTATTTCTTTATTCAGGGTGCGCAAGGCACAAGGCAGAACTACCCTTTTCATGGGATAGCTAACCTTTTTCACATCCAGGATAATGTTCCGCATGAGTCTTTCAAAATTAACAATTTCCAAACCGTGCCAAGCATTTAGTTCTAGTATGGTTTTACATAGAATGGTATGCACCCCAGTAATGGCAGATGGGTTCCAAAAACCTCTTCCAGAGGATGCATGGAAAGTAGCGTCATTACTATTAAGGGACCATGATGCGGTAGGCTGAGGTTTTAAAGAAATAGTTAGGAGGATTATGTTATGATCACTCAACGTTGTGGGGACTATCAGGAGATCCTGGATGCAAGGAAAAATGTCATAGTCCGAGATTGCATAATCAAGAATAGAAGGCCTAAAAGAGGACTTATGAGTAAATTCCGCAGGCACATCTGAGGGAAATCTCCCATTTAAAATAAGCCCCTCGACTGCCGATAATTCTTCTAGCAGAATCTTCCCTCTTTTGTTGGTTACTATTTTATCTGGAAAGAGGGGTTGTGGTATAAAATGCGCCTCTTCTTTGGCTTTATTTCTAAAGAGATTCAAACTAGTATTAGATATTTTGCAGTTCAAATCCTCCTACTAGGATAACTTCTGGTGAAGGTGAAGTATTTTTGATTTGGCCAATATATTGGATGACATGCTTCAATAAACCGTTAAAACGCTCTTCTGGAGGAATATACACATTAATGATTACGACAGAGGGCTTCTTTAAATATGTAGGGAGATTTGTTATTGTTATAGCATGAAAGAGGTTACTTGGGTCAATATAGTGGGAGAATTTCCAGCGCAATTTATTAGATAATAAACAAGCGATTCCCCCTTTAGCGTGACCTTTCTTGGATGGGGCAGCCGGCACTTCCAACATATAGTAGTCCTTTCTGACATCAATATTATCAGTACACCAAGTTTCTTGTATGCAAATCAAGTTTGCTCCCAGCGTAAATAGAAACTCAAGTTTCTATGGGCTACTATGTATCCCAGCTGCATTCCAAGAAATGATTTTCAATTGATTGTTAAAGATGATGAAACAATTTGGGGTTATCTGAGGTCTTAGTAGATAAGGCGTTATGCAGCCAATTCCACCGATTATTGTCCTCTATTAGAGAAGAGTTCTGAGTCAGTGGAAGTGGCTTTACCTGGGAGACCAAACGTTTCCCTTTTGAAACCCAAATCTTTAGATCTTTGAGTGGGGAGGATACCCCATTTTGTCTATCACCCTTTTGAGACATCCTATGGGGAGAGTGGATGTTACCAAAGCTAAGAATAGGCAGGACATCAATACCTGTACATTGAAAATTCTCCGCTTGCTGTAAAATCAGATTTACAATAATTTTAGAGTAAAATTTGACCCTTATACGTGAGACACTATCTCCACCTAGCAAAGAGACTAACTCAATGTAACTTGATTGGATAAGGTGGAGACTATCCACCTCACTGAAGCATTTAAGTAACCATGCTCTGTTTAGTGGTAAATCTACATCAAATAGGGGAAGAAAGTCCAAAACCAAAGTGTCCACATAAGAAGTCACATTTTTTGGCTCTAATGAAGGAAATGGTTGAACCCCAGCCCCAGCTGTAAGAGAAAAGGAAGAGGCCAAAGGGTTGAGAGACCCAAGATTGTCTTGATTAGTGCTCCTTATTTCCAAAACTGGGGAGGTATTGGAACCAAGACCATCCTTTTGTGGTGGATCTTCCATAGTCGTAGGCAGGATATTACAAGTAGTCTCTGAGGCACGACAAGGAGGGCTGGATTCACCAGCCACCTTTGCGGTCATCGGGCTTGGTTCAGTGGCTTTATCTTCCTTATCATTAAGGACTATAGAGTTTTGGAAGATTATCCGCCTCTGTCTTTTCTTCCTGTGCTTACGGACCGGTTTCCTTTTATTTCCTTTATTATTTTTATGTTTTCCGTTTTTTTCCTTTACTTCTTGCTTGTCCTCAGAGTACTCTTTTTTATTTTCCGAAATGAAAATAGGAAATAGTTCTTGTACTACTTTACAGCCAGAGCTAGATATATTTTCTTCCTCTATCTCCAGATCAGAATTCATTGCGCAATTGGACGCGGCTGTTACAGGGAGGCCCATGACGTTGATTTCATGTACTGGAACTGGAGCCTTTATATTGGAATTCTCTATGTGCACCTTTATTTCCCCCTTTATCAAGTTAGTATCAGCCGTGGGGAAGGGAACACTCCTCGTTTCAGGGGCTTTTTGTAGCAGAGTATTCAAAATTTGAGTAACAGAGTCCAAGATGCAATCAGAACTACCTACAAATTTCCCCAAAAGAAATAATATGGAGGCTAACAAATGTTCCAGAGCAATCAAAGATTCCGATAAAGGTTTATCGCCTGTCCCAACAGGAGGACAAATGCCGGAAAGGTTGAGAACAGGACTCCTGGAAGCATTTAACAAGTCGGACATATCCTGCCTATTTAAAGATGGAGTACTGCTATATAACAATAGCCCCGATGGAGTAGCACACCCAGGGGGCTTACTAATTTCTGGAGCCTCCAAACTAGCTGCCTTCACATAGCGGCCGCAAAGTTCAAGGTCAATGGAAAGCAGTGAGGAGGCTTCATCTTCCATAACATTCGGGGACGAAGCTTGAGGAGGACCAAGAATGTTCGCTTGTTTACCTTCCATGGAAAGTACGAGAGGCTTAATAACCCCATCCTCTTCGGAATGCACAAGGCAGGAACTATCAATGATTTCCACTTGGGGTGGCTCTATCATCAAGGAGAGAGGTGTCGTAGTATCAACAACTTGATTATGACCCTCCTGAGTAACAGAGGCTAAAGCTTCCTTTCCAGCAGCAAATGAGTTCTTATCCACAGGTTTTTCCCATAACTCAAAAAGCTGACATTGTCCCTTTAATAGGTGAATATTCACTGATTTATTTCGCAGGGGATTAGATTTTGTTTTAGCACAGGTTCTACCCCCCACCAATTTCCCGGAGCGGAGTTTTTTGGTCATCTTCTGCAAAAGATTCCCACACTACGTCGCTTATGAAATAATATTTTCCCAGATGAGAATGAAGTAAAATTTATGTAAGCACCATAAAATAAGTAGTTATTGGAGATACGACTGAAACGAACTTGCAGTCACTGTCAGTGGAGCGTAAAGCAATTTTTAACTTCTCGTGGAATTACTTCGTCTGAACCACCAGGCGTATACTGGAGAACAAATGAAAATAACGGGGCCCAGCCCAGCCTACCTCAGTCACCGAGGGCCCGCCCTTTGCCCGGGTCCCGCTCGCGTCCCGCGAGACGGGGGTGACGCTGTATTTCTGCGCCTCCTGGCACGAAAATGACGCGGCCGATGCCGCTAGGGATGCTGGGGGTCGTAGTTTGCAGCCCTCGCACCGCGCTCCACTCGGCGGTCTAACCCCAACAGGCTGAGGAGTCAGGCAGCGGGAGGCGGGCGGGCAAAACGCTGTTTTTAAATCTCCTCGCAGCACAGCAGCGTTTCCAGCAGGGAAGAAGTCACGGCCAAGTGTTCAAAGTAGCACCCCCTCGACCGGGGTGACGCTGTATTTCTGCGCCTCCTGGCGCGAAAATGACGCGGCCGATGCCGCTAGGGATGCTGGGAGTCGTAGTTTGCAGCCCTCGCACCGCGCTCCACTCGGCGGTCTAACCCCAACAGGCTGAGGAGTCAGGCAGCCGGAGGCGGGCGGGCAAAACGCTGTTTTTAAATCTCCTCGCAGCACAGCAGCGTTTCCAGCAGGGAAGAAGTCACGGCCAAGTGTTCAAAGTAGCACCTGGAGTAGGGCAAAGGCAAGGCAAAAATGACAGGCTCCCCTCCCCTGCTTGGCAGTGTTGTTTTCACAGCTTTAAGAGCGCTCACACCAACCAGCAGGCAGCAGCAGTCTAACGGGCCTCCAACCGATCCCCTTTTCACTTATTGCAGAGTTCCAGGCTACGGGTTACTGAAGAGCTCACACCAGCACTGGCGCAGGCGGAGGCAGAGGGGTGCTGTTATCTCAGCGCTCAGCCTCAGACTTGGCTCAAGCAGCGCTCGCACCTGCTCACGCCCGCTCATTGCATGCTCCCCCCACACTCTCGGACTCTGTCGGACTCCCTCTGGACTCTCTCCGATGTACCAGCCTCCTTGATGGGTACAAAGATGGGGGAGCAGGAGTGAGAGCAAGAGCAGCGCTTCGATGGGGCGTTCCCGTAGATGGCGTCTTTTTTCGGCTCCAACACCACTAGTGAGCCTCCTCCAGTGGTCAAAGCAGCTGGAACGGGGCTGGAGAGGGGCCGTGCACGGGGGAACAGTCAAGCCAGTACGGGCAACGAGGTGGCGAAACAGGTCGCGAAACAGCACACAACGGCCCGCACCCCGTGACAGTGACAGTGACAGCTCCCGCGCCTATTGTGCTCCACCAAATTCTGCAAATCTTCGGCCCCCCAGTACTACCCCAGTGTCCCCCTGCAGAGAGCACCCTTCGCAGGGTAGTAAAGGTGGATGGGAGCGGCTGTCTCGCGTCCTTCGCCTCGGCCTTCTCGCCTTGTCGGAAACGGCGTCCTGGCGTTCTCACACGGCTCACAGGCTCCCTCCAGTGGCAAACGGAAAGACCCGCTTGATGCCTTCCTGTCTACCTGATCTGTTTACACAGTGGAAAGCACTAGATGGGTCCATACATGTTAGGTGAATGGTGCTACATTTAGCAAACGTATTGTTGCACACTAAAAGATGTAGAATTAGACATTGTTCTGTTCCAATCCCTTTCCTGAACCCATATTGTACCTCCGTGGACCAGACGAGCAATCGATCCAGCAACTCTTTCCCAAAGATCTTGACCATAGAATCAAAGAGGGAAACAGGGTGGTGGCATTTTGGATCCTGCGCGTTTCCCTTTGTAAAGATGGGCACAATTATGGATGAACTCCAAGAGGTTTGCATGGCAACTTTACATGCTGAGAATGTGGGAGTGTTAGAGAGAGGGCTGTGAGAGCACTGTGTCTGCTAGTGTATGGGAGTGCTGTTGAAACTGCGAGACTCCTACTGAGGGAACAGTGAAGTGACTCTCAGTGTGCAAAGATTGTGAGAGCAGTGATGGTCGTGGCATACGATAGTAACTCCGAGAGCTGTCAGAGGGCAGTCAGTGGTCTGGCAGAGGGAGAAGGGTACTTCTTGGAGTGTGTGACTGCTAATCTATGACAGATATGAGCGGGGTGTTTAGTGTTAGAATTCTAATAGGTTATCGGTAATGCATGTACATTCACCCTGGGGCCTATGAACAGACACCAGTCACTAGTCTCCTGGCGAGAAGACAACAGAGGCATCGGTAATACATATAAAGACAACGTAGAACACACCACTCCTTTGTGAGCTACGGATGCATAGTAGTTTACTGACTGTGCACTAAGAAACCGTTCGAAAGAATGAAGCAGCATTTCTTTTAGCATCTCTTTTTAAAAAGTGTGGCTCTCACTCTGGTGAGACACTTCTAAGAAAGTCACCTTGCTGACTTGAAAAACTCTAGTCCCCTCGTCTTTATGGATAATTGTCTAAGGTAAACGGTGAGATTTGCTGAATTCTGCAGACATGCTCTTGTTGTTTCAGTAACATGGCAACAAAGAACGCTTTGATAATCTGGCTGACATAGAGGAGGTGACTTGGAATAATCACATGGTCACAATGGTAATACATGAGCGTCAACCTGATGGTTCTGTGTGGGTAGGAGATACAGGCCAGAAGTGTGTGGACACGGGATGCTTCTAGAAAATGGAAACAGTCATTGGCAAAGACAATGCATCTCATCTATGCAAGAGCAATTGGCTTAGCCAATATGTTTTTAAAATGTATTCCAGCATGGTTGTTGTGCAGCATGGTGGTGTTACTGTGGCATAGAATGAAGTAAAGTTTCTGATTGGTGGGACATAAAGTGGAGGGGGATAGAGTAGAATAAAGGGATGTAGAGTAGAGAGCTGTGAATTGCAGTGGCTTATTGTAGAGTGCAGTAAAGTGTCAGAGTGGAGTGGCATAGAGTGGAGCAGAGAGGCAGAGGATGTTGAGTGAAGTGGGGTAGATTGGCCTAGAGTGAAGTGACATGGAGTATGGTGGAGTGGAGTGTGGTGGATTGCTGTTTCGTGTTGTAGAGTGGAGTGGCATAGAGTGCCATTACAGACAACACATTATCAATTGAAATGAGCATTACATTTGCACATACAGTTTTACACTGTTATTACAAATGATGTAATCTGATATGTAATAAGTGATTTATAAATGCTATAATTTCATATGATATAAGAGATGTAATATGGAAGGGTATAACTAGTGCATGAGGAATGTGTGAGTTATAGTTAGTCTTGTGTGACAAGTGAGCTGACAACACCTGAGACGTAGGTCTGTGAGTTATAGTAATTTGAAAGTGGTGCTTAAATTATCATTTAAGTTATAACTATACCTTTAGAATTTCTAATGTTTGTGTAGTTTAAGTTGGGCTTCTATAGAAAGAATAGATAAACTTTTCCTAACTATAACTTATCCCTAACTCTTGTTTTTTTCATGAAATTTAAATGTTTTTGAAACCCTTTTGAGCCCGGACCCTACCCCCCCCCCACCTATCCACAGATATACCAGCACCTAACTTTAAGCCCTCAACCCTGGACAACGCAACAGCAACTGCAACCCTGCCTCCCCACGATCAACAGCAGGACCTTTTTCATGCTGTCACTGACCCTTCCACTGCAACACAGAACCCTTCACTCCAGAACTTCCACCCACCGCAACAGGTCAAATCCAGTGCCTGCTAATCAACACCCAATCACTCCACAAGCACACCAGTGAGATCTGGGACACCATCATCTTCCTCACCGGAACTTTGCTGAACCCGTCATCAGCAGTTATCATTGCCACCATCACACCTAACGGATACAAGCTAATGCACCGGGACCGCACCACAAGCACTGCGGTTGAATAGCCATCATCCACATAGAGTCCCTCAAGTGCACAGCCACCGTTGACACCACCACCCCCATTATGGAACACTCCAACTTTCAGATCAACAGCAAAACAGCGGTCAAAGGCATCCTCGCCTACAGACCTCCAAGACCATGCCGCACCTTCTGCAAGGCCATCTCCGCCTTGTTCCCTAGCTAGCCATTAACTCAAAAGACTTTCTCTTCCACAGTGACCACAACTTTTACCTGGAAGACCTCAACGACACCAATGCAACCAATCTCCTCAAGAGCATGCAAATAATCTGGCTCTCTCAACTGGTCACAGACCCCACGCACATCGGCAGACACACTCAACCCCATATTCTCAGCCAGCAACAGAATCCGGTACAGTAGAGCCACCTAAATCACCTGGCCCGATCATTCCAATGTCCATTTCCACATCATGACCGCCTCCACCAAACCCACCATCCCACTCAAGTCCCGCTACAGGAGCTTGAGCAAAGAAACCAAAGACCTCTGGACTAGCTCCCTCAGTGCCTCACCTCCCAAAGCCATCACCAACCTCGAGGGGACAATTGAATAGAAATCTTTATTGCATGATTAAAAAAAAACCTTTGCAAGTTACAGAATTTTAAGAACGATATATCAATAAATACATATAAAAATATGTATAGGATCCTATGCGTTATGAAGATTATAAAAATGTGTAAAACATACTTATAAAAAGGAGAGCTAAGGATCATGTCCATTATACAGTAAGGTGGCAGTTGGAACTAGGCTAGGAATTGTGCTGGTGAGAGATCGCGTACTTGGGACACCTCACCAAGTTTTTTTTCTGCTTGTTCCAAAAACCTTACTAGGGCACAGTTTAATTTAGTTTTCCGAGGGTCAAAGCAAGCCAAGACTGCGGCTCTACATGATCTAATCATGTTTGTGTTCCAGAGTTTCCTCTGGAGGGACCGTCTTTCGTTCAGCAGGTTTTTGATTCCCGCAGAGTCTACATTGTTCCTGTCCGTGGGCTCTTTTCCATTTTGGCAAATGGACCAACTGGTTGATTACTCCCATTCTCAACTTTAGGAAACTTAATTTTGTTCGAGAAGTGAATGGTTGAGTTAGGTACTCCTGTGGGGTCAACAGGACATAGGATTGCAAGGACATCCATCCGTGACTTCTTTTTGCCAGCCGAGCCTTGTCTTCCACGGAAGAGAGCTTTTTTGTGCTTATTTTCGCTAGTCGTTTGAATTCATTATGGCTTACTTGCATGCCCCAAAGGGGACAATCGGAAACGATAACACAAACTTCAACGCATGGATAAACAATTGTGCCGACATAGATCCTCTCCTCAAACCCACCAAAACCAGCTGATCCTTCAAACACCACAGCTCGTTCACCTCAGAGCTTAAGTTCCACAAACACACCTGCATGCATCTTTAAAGGATCTGGTGCACCAGCAAAACAAACAATGACCGCTCCAACTTCAAACTAGCACTCAATGAGTACCATAAGCAACTCAAGACAGCCAGGAAAAATGCACTGGCCTCCGGCCTGGACACCGGCTCCAACCACAGCAGGGAACTTTTCTGAATCATCAAGGAATTTTCAAACACCACAGCCACCGAAAACACCATTACCTCCTCCCAGGAGCTCTGTGATTCCCTCGCTGACTTCTTCTACAGCGAAATCGCCAACATCTACGAAAACTTCAAGCCCCATCCTCCTGTAACTAAACTCAACAGACTTCTCAACACCATTGACTCCCCAAAAATCTCACTAAACACATGAGAATCTCTCCCTGCGAACACAACCACCACCATTATGGGCTCCATTCACTCAGGAGCTCGCAGGGATCCCTGCCCACATCACAAGTTCAACCTGGGAAAAAACAGCATCAGCAAGAAACTCACTGCCATCATCAATGCATATGTCATCTCGGCCTAATTCCCTGAAGGATGGACCCATGTGGAATTTAAACGGGTCCTGAAATAACACACCACAGCCCCTAAAGACATCAAAAACTACTGCCCCATCTCCCTACTGCCATTTTCGCCCAAAGTACTAGAGAAAGCAATAAACGTCCAACTTACCACCCACCCGGACAATAACAGCCTAATAGACCCCTCACAATCCAGTCATGGCACCGAAACCACCCTGATTACGGACACAGACAACATCACAACTCTCCTAGACAGGGGAGAATCGCCACCCTGATTCTCCTCAAACTTTCTGCAGCATTCAACAGCATATCCTTTTTCACCCTCCTACACAGTCTCCACCTAATAGGGATCCAAGGGTGAGCCCTTGGATGGATTGTGTCCTTCCTCTCTGGACGAACCCAAAGTGTCCGCCACCCACCCTTCAACTCGATCCGAAAAACATGATCTGTGTTGGGCGTCTGAGTAAGGATCCTTCCTCTGGCCAACATGGTCAGATCCTATGGCATGAACATAATCTCCTACACAGATGATACTCAGCTTATCCTCTCACTCTCCTCATACCTGACTAACACCAAGTCTAACTTCCACAGATACCTGACCATCATCGCAAGCTGGTTACAAAACAGATGCCTCAAACTTCGCACAGACAAAAGAGAAACACTCATCTTTGGGAGCAACAATTCCCTGTGGGACAACTCATGGGGGCCTATAGAGCACGGCCCCACACCCACTGAACACGCAATAAACCTCAGAATCATTCTGACCAGCAAGCTCTCAATGAGGAAGCAGATAAACTGTCTCATGTGCCTGCTTCATCACCCTGCACATTCTCAGGAAAATCTTCAACTGGCTCCAATCACCACCAGATTCAGAGTCACGTGGGAATCACTTCACAACTACTAAACAGACTCCAGACCATCCAGACTGATGCAGCAGCCATGCTTATCCTTGTCCTCCTAAAATGGACCCACATAACCCCCACCTCAAATCTCTGCACTGGCTCCCCATCAGCAAGCAATGCCAGTTCAAATTCTCACCCACGCCTACAAAGCCCTACATAACAAGGGACCGGCATACCTCAATCACAGGGTGACCTTCCACTAACCTACTCTTATATTTTGGTCCTCATCCGTCTACTTGGCCCACACACCCTGTATTCACAGGAGCAAGAGCGGTGGCTGCGCCTTTTCACAGTTGGTGGCCAAATCCTGGAATGGCTTCCCCCTCCATCTCTGCATAGCCCCCACCCTGTAGGAGTTATGTTATGTTAGCCCAACTTATAGAGCGCAACAGCTGCCTCAGCAAAGAGGCATCCCGGCGCTGACTGCAGCAAGACTGAAAACTAGAGCCTAAACCATAGGGAAGAGATGAGTTTTGATTGTCTTCCTAAACATCAGATAGTTATCCAGACCGCGAATATGGAGGGGAAGGGAATTCCAGAGCTTGGCTGCTAAGTTGCGGAAAGATCGTCACCCGGCTCGTAGATGTTTTACCCACGGGACAAGAGCCAGGCATAGCCCCATGGAGTGCAGATGGCGCATGGGTATGTATGCTACCAATAGCTCGGTCAGAAAACATGGGGAAGAAAGTTTCAGAATTTTGAAGGCCAGGCAGAGAGCTTTGAATTCTATGCGCTTGGTCATTGGCAGCCAGTGTAACCGTCGAATCACACCAGAAGTGTGGCACCTTTTAGGGATTCCAAGAAGAACTCTGGCAGCTGCATTTTGGACCCTTTGCAAGCGCATGACCGCTGCTTTATTAGCCCCCAGAAAGAGTGAACTGGCATAGTCAAGCCTTGACAGTATGGTCGTCTGAACAATCAATTATCTGGTGGGTGGAGCAAAATAACCCAGAAGGGGTTTCAATCCCCCAAGTAGGTCGAAACACATGCCTGCTATTTTCTTGGTGTGGTCCTGAAAACTGAATTCAGGAAGGACCTAAAACCTGGCTCTTCGACTAATCCATCTAAGCAGCAGGAATCCCCCCACTCCCCAACACCTGGATACCCTCACATGTGATGAGCAGCACTTTACAAATCCTGTTTGATTTGATTTTCAATAAAGCATTTGTTGAAATTGTAGAGTTTACTGTTGTCAAATGGAGTGTCATTTAGAAGTGTGGCACAGAAGAGTGTAGGAAATTGGCAGAAAGTGTGCTGTCAGAGTGGATTGGAGTGGAGTGGAATAGGATACAGTAGATTGGTGAGAGTGGAGTGGCGGAGAGTGGAGTGTTGTAGAGTGGAGTGACTAGAGTAGAGCGGCATACAGTAGAATAGCATACAGTAGAGTGGCATACAGTGTTGTGTGGTAGAGTGTAATAGCGCACAATCGAGTAGCATATAGTTTAGTGTTAAAGAGTGGAGTTCCGTACAGTGGACTAACATATAATGGAGTGGGATAAAGTGAAGTGGCATAGAGTGAAGCGGTGTAGAGTAGAGAATGTTAAATGAAACAGATGTAGAGTGATGGTGTGCAGACGGATATAGATGTAATGTGGCAGGAATATACATTAATGAGGGCCTTATTATTACTTTGACAGTCTCAGAGCGAGGCTGCCACAACGCCGCCCCACACCATGACAACCAAAGCCATAAAAAAACTGCCCACCATAGTATGGCTTTTAAAGTCTCTGTTGGGCAGTTCTATGAAAACAATGGGAGCGTCAAAGGCAGTTCCTGCAGAGCATGGACTGTCAAATCCATGCCCTGTAGGAACTGGGAGTGTATGCAGACAGGGTCACTGCCTTGCGTTATTCTGCCACCAGAAAGGCGTTACATGGGCAGAGAGTGAGTGTTCCCACGCATCAAGTCAATCAAGTCAATAAATTTATATAGCGCGCTACATACCCAGAGGGTCTCAAGGCGCTTGAGGAAGGGTGGGGAATTACTTGTCAAATATCCAAGTTTTAAGTTGCTTTCTGAATGCTAGGTGGTTCTGAGTAAGGCGAAGGTGAGTGGGAAGTGAGTTCCAGGTTTTAGCTGCCAGGTAGGAGAAGGATCTACCTCCCATGGTGGTTTTGTTGATGCGAGGTACAGTGGCAAGGGCTTGGTTGGAGGATCGTAGCTGGCGGGAGGGGGTGTAGAAGGACAGTCGTGTGTTGAGGCATTCGGGTCCGATTTCGTAGAGTGCTTTGTGTGCGTGGGTTAGGAGCCGGAAAGTAATCCTCTTATTGACGGGGAGCCAGTGGAGGTTTTTCAGGTGACCAGAAATGTGTTCTTTACGCGGGATGTCTAATATGAGCCTGGCTGAAGCGTTCTGGATGCGTTGGAGTTTTTTCTGGAGTTTTGCGGTGGTACCGGCGTAGAGGGTGTTTCCGTAGTCCAGTCGGCTCGTGACCAGAGCATGGGTGACCGTTTTTCTAGTTTCGGTGGGGATCCAGCGAAATGTTTTTTTGAGCATGCGAAGAATGTTGAAGAAAGATGAAGAAACGGCGTTGACTTGTCTGTTCATCGAGAGTGAGGAATCCGATGACGCCCAGGTTCCGTGCGTGGTCCGTCGGGATGGGTGCTTTTCCAAGGGCCTCTGGCCACCAAGAGTCATCCCAGGCGGAGGGGGAGGTGCCTAGGATGAGGACTTCTGTTTTGTCAGAGTTCAGTTTCAGACGGCTGTGCTTCATCCAATCGGCTACTTCTTTCATTCCTTCATGCAGGTTGGTTTTGGCAGTGTTCGGGTCTTTGGTGAGTGAGAGGATCAGTTGAGTGTCGTCGGCGTAGGAGATGATGTTGAGGTTATGTTGGCGTGCGATGACCGCGAGGGGGCTCATGTATACGTTGAAGAGGGTGGGGCTGAGTGAAGATCCTTGTGGTACGCCGCAGATGACTTCAGTGGCCTCTGACTTGAATGGTGGAAGGCGGACTCTCTGGGTTCTTCCGGTGAGGAACGAGGTGATCCATTCCAGTGCTTTTCCTTGGATTCCGACGTTTCTGAGGCGTTGTAAAAGGGTGCTATGACAGACCGTGTCGAAGGCTGCGGAGAGGTCGAGGAGGATGAGGGCGACTGTGTCTCCATTGTCCAGAAGAGTTCGAATGTCGTCTGTTGCTGAGATGAGGGCGGTTTCAGTGCTGTGCTTGGCTCGGAAGCCGGATTGTGAGGAGTCGAGGGATTTGTTGGTTTCGAGGAATGCGGCGAGCTGGTTGTTGACCGCTTTCTCGAAGACTTTGGCCGGGAATGGAAGGAGTGAAATGGGGCGGTAGTTTTTGAGTTCGGTGGGGTCAGCTGTGGGTTTCTTCAGGAGGGCGCTGAGTTCGGCATGTTTCCAGCTTTCCGGGAAGGTTGCGGAGTTGAGGGAGCAGTTGATGACGTCTCGGAGGTGCGGTGCTATAGTGGAGTCTGCTTTGTTAAAGATGTGGTGAGGGCATGGGTCTGTGGGGGATCCTGAGTGGATAGAGTTCATCAGACGGATGGTGTCCTCAGTGGAGATTGGCTTCCAGTCATTGAGGATGTTCAGGGGGGGTGGGGGTCCTGTAGGGGGTTGGGTGGGTTGGTCTTCGGGTCGGTTGTCGAAGCTGTTGTGGATGTCTGCAATTTTGTTGTGGAAGAATGAGGCTAGGGAGTCGCAGAGGGCTTGAGAGGGGGTGATGTCGTTGGAGTTGGCTGAGGGGTTGGTAAATTCCTTGACGATGTTGAATAATTCCTTGCTGTTGTGGGCGTTGTTATCTAGTCGGTCCTTGAAAGCGGCTTTCTTGGCATTCCGGATCAGTTGGTGGTGTATGCGGGTGGCGTTTTTTAAGGCGTCCTTGGTGCTGGTGGTTGGGTCTTTTTTCCAGGCCTTCTCAAGGGAGCGACAGAGTTTCTTGGATTTCTTAAGATCATCGTTGAACCAGGAGGCCTTCTTGCTGCTTAGTTTGATTTGTCGTTTTTTCAGTGGTGCTAGGATGTCGGCGCTGTTGGATAACCATTGGGTGAGGTTGGTGGCTGCTTGGTCGGGGTTTGAGGAGTGGGCTGGGGGGTTTTGAAGAAGCGATGAGGAGATCTGGTCGATGGTGATTTTGTTCCAGTTTCTTTGCAGAGTGGGTTGGGGGTGGTTGTTGGATGTGGGCTTGTTGTAGGTAAAGTGAACGCAGCTGTGGTCAGTCCAAAGGAGAGCTGTGGTGTGGCTGAAGGAGACATGTTTGCTGGAGGTGAAGATAGGGTCGAGTGTGTGACCTGCGACGTGGGTGGGGGTAGTGACAAGTTGTTTAAGTCCGAGGTTGGCGAGGTTGTCCAAAAGGGTGGTGGTGTTGCGGTCGTTGTTCTTTTCAAGGTGAAAGTTGAGGTCTCCCAAAAGGATGTAATCCTCGGAGGGGAGCGCGTGTGGAGTGATGAAGTCCGTGATGTCTTCACTAAATTGTGCGCGGGGTCCTGGTGACCTGTAAAGGAGGGTGCCTCTGAGTGTGGTCTTGGGGTCAATGTGGATCTGGAAGTGAAGGTGTTCAGTGTTGGCGAGATTGACGTCTGAGCTGGTTGAGATGCGGATGGATTTCTTATGGACGATAGCGATGCCTCCTCCTGTGTGGCCGGTACGGTCCTTGCGAATGATCTTATAGCCTTCCGGGATGGCAATGGTGATGTCTGGGGCTGATGTGGCGTTCATCCATGTTTCTGTTAGGAAGGCGACGTCCGGAGAGATGGTGTCTAGTAGATTCCAGAGGTCGATGGCGTGCCTGTGGACCGAGCGCGTGTTGAGCAGGATGCATTGTAGGTGGTTGGGGTCGGATATCTGTTGTGTGTTCGTAGATGAGGAGTTGTTCTTGGTGCCGTCGAACTTGCAGGAGTTGCAGGAAAAGGGTCCATGG